>NC_092052.1:65396319-66596319 GCF_003086295.3 Arachis hypogaea | reverse complement strand
TATGGGTCTAGGAAGTTGTTTGGAGGCTTCTTTGAGAATTCCAAGGCTAAACCACCCAAGTGGAATCATGATGATCACTTTGAATATGGGTGTCAAAACAAAGTGTGGGATCCCGGATCGCACAAGGAAAATCAACTTTGGGAGCTCATGGTTTGTGAAGAACTCCATCAAAGCTTGAAGATATTAACATTGAAGAATGGAGCTTATTGGAGATTCAAGCATTGTGGATGTTCCAAGATGGTTACAAGCACAAGCCACCTTAAGAGGAGCTCCCCATAAGTCCAACTTAAGGACAATAAACAAAAGTGCTAGGTGGGAGACACCCCACCATGGTAAACTCTTTCCACTCTCTTTTAGATTTGGTTAATAAGTGATTGGAGTTGCCATTGTAGGTAGTTTTTGTTACTTTCTATATTCTTATACATATTGCTTTGATTGATTGTTTATTTCTTAGTTTGTTTTGATTAGTTTAGTTGTTGTCGAATTGCATTTTGCTTGTAGTATAAGTTTTGTTTTTAGTGTGTTTAAAAATTTTTCAAAAACTAAAAATATTTGTTGTTGAATTTAATTTTGGTTATATTAGAATGCTTATAGATTAGGAGAATGCCCTGTTTTTCAAAAAAAAAAAAAAGGGCATCGGCGCCCAAGCGCGCAGTGCGCGCGCGCGCCGATGTGCCTACTTTATGCCTACTTTGTGCCAGGCGATCCGCGCGTAAGCATGCATGGCGCGTGCGCGCCGATTGTTCCTGTCGCATCCGCGCCCAAGCACGCATGGCGCGCGCGTGGATTGTCCGTGCTGCATCCGCGCTTGAGCACGCATGGCGCATATGCGCTGATTTGCACTTTGTTTTTCTCCTTTCTCCTTTCTCCTTCTTTCTTCTTTTTTTCTTTTTTCTTTCTTTTTTTCTTCTTCCTCTCTTAGAAATTTTTTTTCTTTCTTTTAAAAATAAAAAAATTAAAAAAAATAAAAAATAAAATAAAATAAAAATTTTTTCTCTCTTTTTTTCCATCTTCTTTTATTGCATTTCCTTGTTTTCATTCATTGCCTTTTAATTTTATTTTTGTAACTTGTTTTCCCTTTTATTTTCTAAGTTTTTTATTTTAATATTGGTGTTGAATTCTCTTACGCAATTGTTGAGAATTTCTTAGTTAATCTTGGTGCTTCTTGACTTTTTTGATATTGTTGGGTGATAAAACTTTTAAATCAATGCTTAATCTTGTATGACTCTTATATTCTTTGTGCATTGATATGAACTTGCATGTCTTTCATGACCCACTCTTTCTAGTTGAACTTGATACTTTTGAGTGCTCTTCATGCTTTGACTTTACTCTTGCACCGATTATTAATTGATATGTCCTTTGCCTATATTGTTTTCTCACTTACATGCGTAGCTAACATGTGGTGAGAACCTTACTCTTATTTGGCATTAGCCCCCGCCTATGTTTTATTGCTTTGATATCTTTGTTGTAGGCTTAATTTCCTTTCTTTCTCTTTCTTTTTAGGTTGGCAACCAAGAAGGAAAGGGATGGAAAGCGTCTAAATGGGGCAACAAATAAGTTTACCCGCACAACCTTTTGAAGGAGCTCATCAATTGTAGCAACCCGTCCACCTTGCTCTTCTTTGTATGCACTGAGGACGGTGCAAATTTCTAAGTGTGGGGAGGTCGTCCGACCGATCTCCATGGGTAACAACTTCCTTTTTAAACACCAATTCTTAATTTTTGTCTTTGTTAGTTAGTTGTTGCATTGCATGATAGGTTGCATGCTAGTTATAATTTTTACATATTTTACCACTTCTTTTTATGTTAGGACTACTTGGTTAGGGTGATGATATCTTTTATAAGAAAAATTGTTTTAGGGCACCCTACCAATTTGAAAAAAAAAATTGTTGAACTTGCTTGAAGATTTTATTTTGGAACATGGTATTTGAGCTAAGAACACAAGCATGTGAGTTTTGAGCCTAATTGTGTGGTTACATCATATAACCACTTATTCTCCATTCTTGTGTGCATTATTCTCTTTCTATGATTGTAATCTTTGATTTGTTTGATTCTTTATGTCCATTATTCTATGTATACATACATTTATATGATTGAGGCTATCATTTCATATAGCTCACTTACCCAAATAGCCTACCTTTCATCAACCATTGTTAGCCAATTTTGAGCCTAATTAATCCCTTTTGTTCTTAATATTAGCACATCACTACCCCTAAAGGAAAAATAATAAATGTCCTTAATTTGGATCTTTGATTAGCTTAGGCTAGTGAGGGTGTGTATCATTTGGGTATGAGAAATTTGGGACATTAGTTGAGGTAAAAGTGTAATTTTTATTTTTGTTGAAAATATTGGGAATTGGGTACATATTCATGCACTATATGTAAACCATATACATTGATACGTTTGTATATACTTTAGAAAAAAAATGACAAAGAAAAAAACATATATATATAAATATATATAAAAGAAAAAAAATAAAATAAAAAAGAGAAAAAGAAATACAATTAAAGGGGGACAAAAATGCCCCATAGTAAAGTTCAATAAAAATCAATGCATATGGAATGTTAATTAAAGAGAATGCATGAGTATGTGAAAAAGTGGGAATCATGGGTAGCTAGGCAGTGTATTAGAATTGTATAGGTTGTTATATGTGTTTGGTAAGAGCGTAGGCTAATCAAAGATTCAAATTTCAAGCTCACTTGACCATATGCATCCTACCTTGACCCTAGCCCCATTACAACCCATGAATAAGCCCTCATGATGAATGTATGCATGCATTGAATAATTGTTGATTGTTAGAAGAAAAACAAATCTTGGAAAGCATGATTAGAGGAGAATTGAGTGATCGACCCTATACACTAGAGCGACTAGAGCGGATACACTTCCGGTGAGGGTTCGATGCTCAATTCCTTGTTCCCGGCTTTCATGAGCTTTTCTTCTTGCAAGTCTATTTGTGCTTCATTTTGATATTCAAATTGGTAGAGTTTATGAGTCGTCATATGACCTTTGCCCTACTTGTTTATATATGTTCTTGGAGATTGATTTACTTTTAACCAAATAGGTAGAATCATTTTGCATTTAATGCATTCATATAGATAGATTTATCTAGTTTATTTGCATTGAATAAATGTTCATACCCTTTTCTTGTCCTTCTTTACTCTTAGCATGAGGACATGCTCGGTTTAAGTGTGGGGAGATTTGATAAACCCCAATTTTGTGGTTTATCTTGTGCTTATTTTGGGGGATTTTATCACCTTTTCCCACATTTATTCAATGAAATAGCATGGTTTTGCAATTCTCCCTTGATTTGTGCTTAAATGTGAAAACATGCTTTTTAGGTCCTAAAATTGATCATTTTAATTCACTTTAATTCCATTCGATGCCTTGATATGTTTGTTTAGTAATTTCAGGTTCATAAGGCAAGTATTAGATGGAAGAAGTGAGGAGAAAAGCATGCAAAGTGGGAGAACTCATAAAGAAATGAAGGAACTGTAAAGCTGTCAAGTCTGACCTCTTCGCACTCAAATAACCATAACTTGAGCTACAGAGATCCAAATGAGGCAGTTTAAGTTACATTGAAAAGCTAACATCCGCGGCTTCGAAATGATATAAAATTTGTCATATGTTACTTCGCGTTCAGGGGCGCGCACGCGCCATGTACGCGTGCGTGCCGATGCTGTCCGTGGCCCACTAAAGTGAAATCGCCCCCAGCGATTTTTGAAGAACTTTGGGCCCAACCCAACTCATTTCTAATGCTATTTCATTCAGAATTCAAGCTTGGGAAAGGGGGAAGCAATTGTTTGTAGCATTAGCAACATGTAGGTTAGTTTCTAGAGAGAGAAGCTCCCTCTTCTCTCTAGAATTAGGTTAGGTTAGTTGCATCATAGATCCATGTTTAATTCTTGATTTTATCTTGTTTCTTCTACAATTTCTTGTTCTTACTACTTGATTCTCTTAGTTCTCATGTTAATTTTACTTTTATGCTTCTTTTATATTCATGGATGCACTTGTTGGGTTTGGATTTTTCTTTAATGATATTTGATGTTTGATGTTCTTTTGATGTTGATTTGAGTTGTGATTTACTTTTCTTGCAATTGATAGTTGGTAGATTTATATTTCTTGCACTTTTATTATGATTTCTTTTTATGCCTTCCAAGTGTTTGACAAAATGCTTGGTTGGATGTTAGAGTAGATTTTAAGCATTCTTGGCTTGGAAAGAGTAATTAGGCAATCTTGAGTCATAAAAACCCAACTCATGTTGGTGATCTAGAGTTGTTAGCTAATATTATTTCCATTGACGCTAATCTTTTGCTAATCTAATTAGTAAGTTGATTAGGACTTTTGGATTGAGATTAGCTAGTCTTGTTAGACTTTCTCTCATGGAAGATAACCTATATCTTCTTCCAATGTTGGAGATGACGTAATAAGATAAATTCTTGTTTATATTTGTGACATGATTAATTAGTCTTGTTTGACATTCTCCCTATGTGAAGATGACATGATACCTTCTTCCGTTTGTTGGAGTTGACTAAATAAGATGAATTAATCATTGTATGACTAGGATAGAAAGCCTATGATCTCAATTCTTGCCATGAATGTTTCTCTCTTTATTACTTGCTTTCTTTAGTTATTCGCTTGATTTACTTTCCTTGTCATTTAATTTCTTGCCCTCTTGTCAATCAAACCCCCCTCACATACTTCATAGCCAATAATTGAACACTTCATTGTAATTCCTCATGAGATGACCCGGAGTCCAAAATACTCTGGTTATTTCTTATTTGGAGTTTGCACTTGTGACAACTCAAAATTTAATTTGATGCGAGAGTTGTTTGTTGGTTTGGAGATATGCTTACAACGAAGTTCTTATTTCTAGAAGAGAAATTCTAAACCATCTAGCAAATCTCGTTCATTAAAATGGCGCCGTTGCCGGGGAGTTGCAATGGTGTTATGTTATTGGCTATTGTAAATATTGTGAATATGTTTGCCTTTTGCTTATTTGTTAGTTTTTGTTAGCCTTAGGACTTTCTTGCTTATTTTTGTTAACTTTGCTTCTCTTTGCTACTATGAATTCTCATCACTTTGGCTATGAGTTTGTCTCAAATTTTGTTGTAGGGAATGGGAACTATAATGACAATATACATCAAGGATGGAACAATCAAAGGTGGGAGGAGCCTTAAAGGATTGATCACCCTTCTTGGCAACAACAACCTCCGGATTCTTATGGGTATAATTCTAATCCTAATGCATATCAATCTAATGGTTGTGGTGACCCTTATTGAAATTGTCAACAACCACCACCACATGCCTATGAACCACCCCCTCAACATGACTTTGAACCACCTTACTCACAAGCCCCCTACCACCAAACACCTCATTATGACTATAATCCTTATCCACCATACCAACCACCTTATGAACCATATGAACCATACATGAACCACCACAATTCCAACACAACTACTATCAAGAACCACCTCAATATACACCATCTTCATACCCTTACCAAGATGAACCAACTTCCAATTATGAAACTCCCTTCCCAAACAATGAACCCTCTCTTCCACCACCGCCCTCCGATGAAGCCTCCATGTTGGAATTGAGAGATCTTGAATCTCATATCTTAAGGCGACAAGAGGAGGATGAAAAGAAGTTTAAAGAGCTAGGAGCCAAGATGGTTATCCTAGTGGAAGCCGTTAGCAATATGGCCTCTGCCCGACTAAGCCTAAGCAACCAAGGCACTCCCATTGTCGAATGTGGAGAAGCAATTAAGGAGCCTAGTGAGGGAGTGAGTTTAGAGCTTCAAGGGGAAGAAGAAGAGCTGAAGCAAGGAGTGCAACAAGAGGAGGAAGTTAAGATAATTGAGTCGGAAGAAGTGGTTGAAGCCTTTGAAGAGGTTGACCATGAGATGGATTCAATCATTGAGGAATTCTTATGTACAATTGAATCCTCTCCCATTGGGCTTGACATGGAGATTAAAGAAGAAGATGCACAACCTCTCATGCCCTTGGTGAGCAATAAAAGAAGAGATTGAATTAGAAGAGAGCCACCAAGAGGAAGAGGTTGAACTTGAGGAAAGATGTAAAGAGGTGGAAGTAATCATGGAAGAGTACAAAGGAGTGGAACTTGCAAGATCATCGGAACCACCCTTTCCTAAGTCACCATCCAATACAACATTCAAGTGGGTAAAATTCTTATCCTTAAGCTTTAATTTCTCACTTGAATATGGTTTGCTTGAGACGGATGGACAACTTAGAGCTCTTTGTGGAGTTAAGAGTAAGAGAGAGTTGTGTAGTGGTTGGAAACATCATTCTAGGTTCATTATGGTTGCTTGCTCAAAGTTTGATTGCAAGGTTTGGTGTGGAGCTAAATTGTATGGGTCTAGGAAGTTGTTTGGAGGCTTCTTTGAGAATTCCAAGGCTAAACCACCCAAGTGGAATCATGATGATCACTTTGAATATGGGTGTCAAAACAAAGTGTGGGATCCCGGATCGCACAAGGAAAATCAACTTTGGGAGCTCATGGTTTGTGAAGAACTCCATCAAAGCTTGAAGATATTAACATTGAAGAATGGAGCTTATTGGAGATTCAAGCATTGTGGATGTTCCAAGATGGTTACAAGCACAAGCCACCTTAAGAGGAGCTCCCCATAAGTCCAACTTAAGGACAATAAACAAAAATGCTAGGTGGGAGACACCCTACCATGGTAAACTCTTTCCACTCTCTTTTAGATTTGGTTAATAAGTGATTGGAGTTGCCATTGTAGGTAGTTTTTGTTATTTTCTATATTCTTATACATATTGCTTTGATTGATTGGTTATTTCTTAGTTTGTTTTGATTAGTTTAGTTGTTGTCGAATTGCATTTTGCTTGTAGTATAAGTTTTGTTTTTAGTGTGTTTAAAAATTTTTCAAAAACTAAAAAGATTTGTTGTTGAATTTAATTTTGGTTATATTAGAATGCTTATAGATTAGGAGAATGCCCTGTTTTTCAAAAAAAAAAAAAAAAGGGCATCGGCGCCCAAGCGCGCAGTGCGCGCGCGCGCCGATGTGGTTTCACAACTCCTAGTACTAAAACCCGAGAGTTGTGCCTACTTTATGCCTACTTTGTGCCAGGCAATCCGCACATAAGCATGCATGGCACGTGCGCGCCGATTGTTCCTGTCGCATCCGCGCCCAAGCACGCATGGCGCGCGCGCGCGGATTGTCCGTGCTGCATCCGCGCTTGAGCACGCATGGCGCATATGCGCTGATTTGCACTTTGTTTTTCTCCTTTCTCCTTTCTCCTTCTTTCTTCTTTTTTTCTTTTTTCTTTATTTTTTTTCTTCTTCCTCTCTTGGAAATTTTTTTTCTTTCTTTTAAAAATAAAAAAAATAAAAAATAAAATAAAATAAAAAATTTTTCTCTCTTTTTTTCCATCTTCTTTTATTGCATTTCCTTGTTTTCATTCATTGCCTTTTAATTTTATTTTTGTAACTTGTTTTCCCTTTTATTTTCTAAGTTTCTTATTTTAATATTGGTGTTGAATTCTCTTACTCAATTGTTGAGAATTTCTTAGTTAATCTTGGTGCTTCTTGACTTTTTTGATATTGTTGGGTGATGAAACTTTTAAATCAATGCTTAATCTTGTATGACTCTTATATTCTTTGTGGATTGATATGAACTTGCATGTCTTTCATGACCCACTCTTTCTAGTTGAACTTGATACTTTTGAGTGCTCTTCATGCTTTGACTTTACTCTTGCACCGAGTATTAATTGATATACCCTTTGCCTATATTGTTTTCTCACTTACATGCGTAGCTAACATGTGGTGAGAACCTTACTCTTATTTGGCATTAGCCCCCGCCTATGTTTTATTGCTTTGATATCTTTGTTGTAGGCTTAATTTCCTTTCTTTCTCTTTCTTTTTAGGTTGGCAACCAAGAAAGAAAGGGATGGAAAGCGTCTAAATGGGGCAACAAATAAGTTTACCCGCACAACCTTTTGAAGGAGCTCATCAATTGTAGCAACCCGTCCACCTTGCTCTTCTTTGCATGCACTGAGGACGGTGCAAATTTCTAAGTGTGGGGAGGTCGTCCGACCGATCTCCATGGGTAACAACTTCCTTTTTCAACACCAATTCTTAATTTTTGTCTTTGTTAGTTAGTTGTTGCATTGCATGATAGGTTGCATGCTAGTTATAATTTTTACATATTTTACCACTTCTTTTTATGTTAGGACTACTTGGTTAGGGTGATGATATCTTTTACAAGAAAAATTGTTTTAGGGCACCCTACCAATTTGAAAAAAAATTGTTGAACTTGCTTGAAGATTTTATTTTGGAACATGGTATTTGAGCTAAGAACACAAGCATGTGAGTTTTGAGCCTAATTGTGTGGTTACATCATATAACCACTTATTTCCCATTCTTGTGTGCATTATTCTCTTTCTATGATTGTAATCTTTGATTTGTTTGATTCTTTATGTCCATTATTCTATGTATACATACATTTATATGATTGAGGCTATCATTTCATATAGCTCACTTACCCAAATAGCCTACCTTTCATCAACCATTGTTAGCCAATTTTGAGCCTAATTAATCCCTTTTGTTCTTAATATTAGCACATCACTACCCCTAAAGGAAAAATAATAAATGTCCTTAATTTGGATCTTTGATTAGCTTAGGCTAGTGAGGGTGTGTATCATTTGGGTATGAGAAATTTGGGACATTAGTTGAGGTAAAAGTGTAATTTTTATTTTTGTTGAAAATATTGGGAATTGGGTACATATTCATGCACTATATGTAAACCATATACATTGATACGTTTGTATATACTTTAGAAAAAAAATGACAAAGAAAAAAAACATATATATATATAAATATATATAAAAGAAAAAAAATAAAATAAAAAAGAGAAAAAGAAATACAATTAAAGGGGGACAAAAATGCCCCATAGTAAAGTTCAATAAAAATCAATGCATATGGAATGTTAATTAAAGAGAATGCATGAGTATGTGAAAAAGTGGGAATCATGGGTAGCTAGGCAGTGTATTAGAATTGTATAGGTTGTTATATGTGTTTGGTAAGAGCGTAGGCTAATCAAAGATTCAAATTTCAAGCTCACTTGACCATATGCATCCTACCTTGACCCTAGCCCCATTACAACCCATGAATAAGCCCTCATGATGAATGTATGCATGCATTGAATAATTGTTGATTGTTAGAAGAAAAACAAATCTTGGAAAGCATGATTAGAGGAGAATTGAGTGATCGACCCTATACACTAGAGCGACTAGAGCGGATACACTTCCGGTGAGGGTTCGATGCTCAATTCCTTGTTCCCGGCTTTCATGAGCTTTTCTTCTTGCAAGTCTATTTGTGCTTCATTTTGATATTCAAATTGGTAGAGTTTATGAGTCGTCATATGACCTTTGCCCTACTTGCTTATATATGTTCTTGGAGATTGATTTACTTTTAACCAATTAGGTAGAATCATTTTGCATTTAATGCATTCATATAGATAGATTTATCTAGTTTATTTGCATTGAATAAATGTTCATACCCTTTTCTTGTCCTTCTTTACTCTTAGCATGAGGACATGCTCGGTTTAAGTGTGGGGAGATTTGATAAACCCCAATTTTGTGGTTTATCTTGTGCTTATTTTGGGGGATTTTATCACCTTTTCCCACATTTATTCAATGAAATAGCATGGTTTTGCAATTCTCCCTTGATTTGTGCTTAAATGTGAAAACATGCTTTTTAGGTCCTAAAATTGATCATTTTAATTCACTTTAATTCCATTCGATGCCTTGATATGTTTGTTTAGTAATTTCAGGTTCATAAGGCAAGTATTAGATGGAAGAAGTGAGGAGAAAAGCATGCAAAGTGGGAGAACTCATAAAGAAATGAAGGAACCGTAAAGCTGTCAAGTCTGACCTCTTCGCACTCAAATAACCATAACTTGAGCTACAGAGATCCAAATGAGGCAGTTTAAGTTACATTGAAAAGCTAACATCCGCGGCTTCGAAATGATATAAAATTTGTCATATGTTACTTCGCGTTCAGGGGCGCGCACGCGCCATGTACGCGTGCGTGCTGATGCTGTCCGTGGCCCACTAAAGTGAAATCGCCCCCAGCGACTTTTGAAGTACTTTGGGCCCAACCCAACTCATTTCTAATGCTATTTCATCAGAATTCAAGCTTGGGAAAGGGGGAAGCAATTGTTTGTAGCATTAGCATCATGTAGGTTAGTTTCTAGAGAGAGAAGCTCCCTCTTCTCTCTAGAATTAGGTTAGGTTAGTTGCATCATAGATCCATGTTTAATTCTTGATTTTATCTTGTTTCTTCTACAATTTCTTGTTCTTACTACTTGATTCTCTTAGTTCTCATGTTAATTTTACTTTTATGCTTCTTTTATATTCATGGATGCACTTGTTGGGTTTGGATTTTCTTTAATGATATTTGATGTTTGATGTTCTTTTGATGTTGATTTGAGTTGTGATTTACTTTTCTTGCAATTGATAGTTGGTAGATTTATATTTTTTGCACTTTTATTATGCTTTCTTTTTATGCCTTCCAAGTGTTTGACAAAATGCTTGGTTGGATGTTAGAGTAGATTTTAAGCATTCTTGGCTTGGAAAGAGTAATTAGGCAATCTTGAGTCATAAAAACCCAACTCATGTTGGTGATCTAGAGTTGTTAGCTAATATTATTTCCATTGACGCTAATCTTTTGCTAATCTAATTAGTAAGTTGATTAGGACTTTTGGATTGAGATTAGCTAGTCTTGTTAGACTTTCTCTCATGGAAGATAACCTATATCTTCTTCCAATGTTGGAGATGACGTAATAAGATAAATTCTTGTTTATATTTGTGACATGATTAATTAGTCTTGTTTGACATTCTCCCTATGTGAAGATGACATGATACCTTCTTCCGTTTGTTGGAGTTGACTAAATAAGATGAATTAATCATTGTATGACTAGGATAGAAAGCCTATGATCTCAATTCTTGCCATGAATGTTTCTCTCTTTATTACTTGCTTTCTTTAGTTATTCGCTTGATTTACTTTCCTTGTCATTTAATTTCTTGCCCTCTTGTCAATCAAACCCCCCCTCACATACTTCATAGCCAATAATTGAACACTTCATTGTAATTCCTCATGAGATGACCCGGAGTCCAAAATACTCTGGTTATTTCTTATTTGGAGTTTGCACTTGTGACAACTCAAAATTTAATTTGATGCGAGAGTTGTTTGTTGGTTTGGAGATATGCTTACAACGAAGTTCTTATTTCTAGAAGAGAAATTCTAAACCATCTAGCAAATCTCGTTCATTAAAATGGCGCCGTTGCCGGGGAGTTGCAATGGTGTTATGTTATTGGCTATTGTAAATATTGTGAATATGTTTGCCTTTTGCTTATTTGTTAGTTTTTGTTAGCCTTAGGACTTTCTTGCTTATTTTTGTTAACTTTGCTTCTCTTTGCTACTATGAATTCTCATCACTTTGGCTATGAGTTTGTCTCAAATTTTGTTGTAGGGAATGGGAACTATAATGACAATATACATCAAGGATGGAACAATCAAAGGTGGGAGGAGCCTTAAAGGATTGATCACCCTTCTTGGCAACAACAACCTCCGGATTCTTATGGGTATAATTCTAATCCTAATGCATATCAATCTAATGGTTGTGGTGACCCTTATTGAAATTGTCAACAACCACCACCACATGCCTATGAACCACCCCCTCAACATGACTTTGAACCACCTTACTCACAAGCCCCCTACCACCAAACACCTCATTATGACCATAATCCTTATCCACCATACCAACCACCTTATGAACCATATGAACCATACATGAACCACCACAATTCCAACACAACTACTATCAAGAACCACCTCAATATACACCATCTCCATACCCTTACCAAGATGAACCAACTTCCAATTATGAAACTCCCTTCCCAAACAATGAACCCTCTCTTCCACCACCGCCCTCCGATGAAGCCTCCATGTTGGAATTGAGAGATCTTGAATCTCATATCTTAAGGCAACAAGAGGAGGATGAAAAGAAGTTTAAAGAGCTAGGAGCCAAGATGGTTATCCTAGTGGAAGCCGTTAGCAATATGGCCTCCTCCCGACGAAGCCTAAGCAACCAAGGCACTCCCATTGACGAATGTGGAGAAGCAATTAAGGAGCCAAGTGAGGGAGTGAGTTTAGAGCTTCAAGGTGAAGAAGAAGAGTTAAAGCAAGGAGTGCAACAAGAGGAGGAAGTTATGATAATTGAGCCGGAAGAAGTGGTTGAAGCCTTTGAAGAGGTTGACCATGAGATGGATTCAATCATTGAGGAATTCCTATGTACAATTGAATCCTCTCCCATTGGGCTTGACATGGAGATTAAAGAAGAAGATGCACAACCTCTCATGCCCTTGGTGAGCAATGAAGAAGAGATTGAATTAGAAGAGAGCCACCAAGAGGAAGACGTTGAACTTGAGGAAAGATGTAAAGAGGTGGAAGTAATCATGGAAGAGTACAAAGGAGTGGAACTTGCAAGATTATCGGAACCACCCTTTCCTAAGTCACCATCCAATACAACATTCAAGTGGGTAAAATTCTTATCCTTAAGCTTTAATTTCTTACTTGAATATGGTTTGCTTGAGACGGATGGATAACTTAGAGCTCTTTGTGGAGTTAAGAGTAAGAGAGAGTTGTGTAGTGGTTGGAAGCATCATTCTAGGTTCATTATGGTTGCTTGCTCAAAGTTTGATTGCAAGGTTTGGTGTGGAGCTAAATTGTATGGGTCTAGGAAGTTGTTTGGAGGCTTCTTTGAGAATTCCAAGGCTAAACCACCCAAGTGGAATCATGATAATCACTTTGAATATGGGTGTCAAAACAAAGTGTGGGATCCCGGATCGCACAAGGAAAATCAACTTTGGGAGCTCATGGTTTGTGAAGAACTCCATCAAAGATTGAAGATATTAACATTGAAGAATGGAGCTTATTGGAGATTCAAGCATTGTGGATGTTCCAAGATGGTTACAAGCACAAGCCACCTTAAGAGGAGCTCCCCATAAGTCCAACTTAAGGACAATAAACAAAAGTGCTAGGTGGGAGACACCCCACCATGGTAAACTCTTTCCACTCTCTTTTAGATTTGGTTAATAAGTGATTGGAGTTGCCATTGTAGGTAGTTTTCGTTATTTTCTATATTCTTATACATATTGCTTTGATTGATTGGTTATTTCTTAGTTTGTTTTGATTAGTTTAGTTGTTGTTGAATTGCATTTTGCTTGTAGTATAAGTTTTGTTTTTAGTGTGTTTGAAAATTTTTCAAAAACTAAAAAGATTTGTTGTTGAATTTAATTTTGGATATATTAGAATGCTTATAGATTAGAAGAATGCCCTGTTTTTCAAAAAAAAAAAAAGGGCATCAGCGCCCAAGCGCACAGTGCGCGCGCGCCGATGTGATTTCACAACTCCTAGTACTAAAACCCGAGAGTTGTGCCTACTTTAAGCCTACTTTGTGCCAGGCGATCCGCGCGTAAGCACGCATGGCGCGTGCGCGCCGATTGTCCCTGTCGCATCCGCGCCCAAGCACGCATGGCGCGCGCGCGCGGATTGTCCGTGCTGCATCTGCGCTTGAGCACGCATGGCGCATATGCGCTGATTTGCACTCTGTTTTTCTCCTTTCTCCTTTCTCCTTCTTTCTTCTTTTTTTCTTTTTTCTTTCTTTTTTTTCTTCTTCCTCTCTTGGAAATTTTTTTTCTTTATTTTAAAAATAAAAAATTAAAAAAATAAAAAATAAAATAAAATAAAAAAAATTTCTCTCTTTTTTTCCATCTTCTTTTATTGCATTTTCTTGTTTTCATTCATTGCCTTTTAATTTTATTTTTGTAACTTGTTTTCCCTTTTATTTTCTAAGTTTCTTATTTTAATATTGGTGTTGAATTCTCTTACTCAATTGTTGAGAATTTCTTAGTTAATCTTGGTGCTTCTTGACTTGTTTGATATTGTTGGGTGATGAAACTTTTAAATCAATGCTTAATCTTGTATGACTCTTATATTCTTTGTGCATTGATATGAACTTGCATGTCTTTCATGACCCACTCTTTCTAGTTGAACTTGATGCTTTTGAGTGCTCTTCATGCTTTGACTTTACTCTTGCATCGAGTATTAATTGATATGCCCTTTGCCTATATTGTTTTCTCACTTACATGCGTAGCTAACATGTGGTGAGAACCTTACTCTTATTTGGCATTAGCCCCCGCCTATGTTTTATTGCTTTGATATCTTTGTTGTAGGCTTAATTTCCTTTCTTTCTCTTTCTTTTTAGGTTGGCAACCAAGAAGGAAAGGGATGGAAAGCGTCTAAATGGGGCAACAAATAAGTTTACCCGCACAACCTTTTGAAGGAGCTCATCAATTGTAGCAACCCGTCCACCTTGCTCTTCTTTGCATGCACTGAGGACGGTGCAAATTTCTAAGTGTGGGGAGGTCGTCCGACCGATCTCCATGGGTAACAACTTCCTTTTTCAACACCAATTCTTAATTTTTGTCTTTGTTAGTTAGTTGTTGCATTGCATGATAGGTTGCATGCTAGTTATAATTTTTACATATTTTACCACTTCTTTTTATGTTAGGACTACTTGGTTAGGGTGATGATATCTTTTACAAGAAAAATTGTTTTAGGGCACCCTACCAATTTGAAAAAAAAATTGTTGAACTTGCTTGAAGAATTTATTTTGGAACATGGTATTTGAGCTAAGAACACAAGCATGTGAGTTTTGAGCCTAATTGGGTGGTTACATCATATAACCACTTATTTCCCATTCTTGTGTGCATTATTCACTTTCTATGATTGTAATCTTTGATTTGTTTGATTCTTTATGTCCATTATTCCATGTATACATACATTTATATGATTGAGGCCATCATTTCATATAGCTCACTTACCCAAATAGCCTACTTTTCATCAACCATTGTTAGCCAATTTTGAGCCTAATTAATCCCTTTTGTTCTTAATATTAGCACATCACTACCCCTAAAGGAAAAATAATAAATGTCCTTAATTTGGATCTTTGATTAGCTTAGGCTTGTGAGGGTGTGTATCATTTGGGTATGGAAAATTTGGGACATTAGTTGAGATAAAAGTGTAATTTTTATTTTTGTTGAAAATATTGGGAATTGGGTACATATTCATGCACTATATGTAAACCATATGCATTGATACGTTTGTATATACTTTAGAAAAAAAATGACAAGAAAAAAAAAATATATATATATATATATAAAAAAAATAAAATAAAAAAGAGAAAAAGAAATACAATTAAAGGGGGACAAAAATGCCCCGTAGTAAAGTTCAATAAAAATCAATGCATATGGAATGTTAATTAAAGAGAATGCATGAGTATGTGAAAAAGTGGGAATCATGGGTAGCTAGGCAGTGTATTAGAATTGTATAGGTTGTTATATGTGTTTGGTAAGAGCTTAGGCTAATCAAAGATTCAAATTTCAAGCTCACTTGACCATATGCATCCTACCTTGACCCTAACCCCATTACAACCCATGAATAAGCCCTCATGATGAATGTATGCATGCATTGAATAATTGTTGATTGTTAGAAGAAAAACAAATCTTGGAAAGCATGATTAGAGGAGAATTGAGTGATCGACCCTATACACTAGAGCGACTAGAGCGGATACACTTCCGGTGAGGGTTCGATGCTCAATTTCTTGTTCCCGGCTTTCATGAGCTTTTCTTCTTGCAAGTCTATTTGTGCTTCATTTTGATATTCAAATTGGTAGAGTTTATGAGTCGTCATATGACCTTTGCCCTACTTGCTTATATATGTTCTTGGAGATTGATTTACTTTTAACCAAGTAGGTAGAATCATTTTGCATTTAGTGCATTCATATAGACAGATTTATCTAGTTTATTTGCATTGAATAAATGTTCATACCCTTTTCTTGTCCTTCTTTATTCTTAGCATGAGGACATGCTCGGTTTAAGTGTGGGGAGATTTGATAAACCCCAATTTTGTGGTTTATCTTGTGCTTATTTTGGGGGATTTTATCACCTTTTCCCACATTTATTCAATGAAATAGCATGGTTTTGCAATTCTCCCTTGATTTGTGCTTAAATGTGAAAACATGCTTTTTAGGTCCTAAAATTGATCATTTTAATTCACTTTAATTCCATTCGATGCCTTGATATATTTGTTGAGTAATTTTAGGTTCATAAGGCAAGTATTGGATGGATGAAGTGAGGAGAAAAGCATGCAAAGTGGGAAAACTCATGAAAAAATGAAGGAACTGTAAAGCTGTCAAGCCTGACCTCTTTGCACTCAAACGTTCATAACTTGAGCTACAGAGGTCCAAATGAAGCAGTTTTAGTTGCGTTAAAAAGCTAACATCCGGGGCTTCAAAATGATATAAAATTTGCTATATGTTACTTCGCATTCATGGGCGCGCAAATGCCATGTACGCGTGCGCGCCGATGCTGTCTGTGGCCCACTAAAGTGAAATCGCCCCCAGCGATTTTTGAAGCACTTTGGGCCCAACCCAACTCATTTCTAATGCTATTTCATGCAGAATTCAAGCTTGGGAAAGGTCGGAGCAATTGTTTGTAGCATTAGCATCATGTAGGTTAGTTTCTAGAGAGAGAAGCTCGCTCTTCTCTCTAGAATTAGGTTAGGTTAGTTGCATCATAGATCCATGTTTAATTCTTGATTTCATCTTTTTTCTTCTACAATTTCTTGTTCTTACTACTTGATTCTCTTAGTTCTCATGTTAATTTTACTTTTATGCTTCTTTTATATTCATTGATGCACTTGTTGGGTTTGGATTTTTCTTTAATGAGATTTGATGTTTGATGTTCTTTTGATGTTGATTTGAGTTGTGATTTACTTTTCTTGCAATTGATAGTTGGTAGATTTATATTTCTTGCACTTTTATTATGCTTTCTTTTTATGCCTTCCAAGTGTTTGACAAAATGCTTGGTTGGATGTTGGAGTAGATTTTAAGCATTCTTGGCTTGGAAAGAGTAATTAGGCAATCTTGAGTCATAAAAACCCAACTCATGTTGGTGATCTAGAGTTGTTAGCTAATATTGTTTCCATTGACGCTAATCTTTTGCTAATCTAATTAGTAAGTTGATTAGGACTTTTGGATTGAGATTCGCTAGTCTTGTTAGACTTTCTCTCATGGAAGATAACCTATATCTTCTTCCAATGTTGGAGATGACGTAATAAGATAAATTCTTGTTTATATTTGTGACATGATTAATTAGTCTTGTTTGACATTCTCCCTATGTGAAGATGACATGATACCTTCTTTCGTTTGTTGGAGTTGACTAAATAAGATGAATTAATCATTGTATGACTAGGATAGAAAGCCTATGATCTCAATTCTTGCCATGAATGTTTCTCTCTTTATTACTTGCTTTCTTTAGTTATTTGCTTGATTTACTTTTCTTGTCATTTAATTTCTTGCCCTCTTGTCAATCAAACCCCCCCTTACATACTTCATAGCCAATAATTGAACACTTCATTGTAATTTCTCGTGAGACGACTCGGAGTCCAAAATACTCCGGTTATTTCTTATTTGGGGTTTGCACTTGTGACAACTCAAAATTTAATTTGATGCGAGAGTTGTTTGTTGGTTTGGAGCTATGCTTACAATGAAATTCTTATTTCTACAAGACAAATTCTAGACCGACAACAATTTTCGTGTCAGGGGTGGACACAGGTGCTTCTTCCTCCTCTGTATTTCTTGGGCTCTTGACAGCTTCTCCTTCTTGTGATTCATGGCTCAAGGGTGCTTCCTTTACTTCCTTCCCACTTCTCAATGTAATTGCCTTACATTCTCCCTTGGATTAGTCATGGTGTCACTGGGAAATGTATTGGTAGACATAGGCACTTGCTTGGATAGATATCCAAATTGTGTTTCAAGCTTTTGAATTGTAGCTCCTTGATTTCCCAGGTTGGATCTAATTTCTTCTTTGAAGTCCTTCATCTCCTTTACGAATTAAATCTTTGTATTTGCTGATTCTTCTGCCATTTTTACAAGCATGGTCTCCATCCCTGCAAGTTTATCACTATCAAGGGATGACTGTGAAACTGGGGATGGTTGGTTGTGACTTGTTGGGGTTTGGAAGTGGTTGTTTTGTGAATATTGTTGGTTTCAAAAAGGGGCATTGTATGTGTTTTGATATGGCTTCTGGTTGGAGGATTGGTGATTGAAGTTGTTGGGGTTATTGGAGTTTTGTGGTCTATAATCTTGGTTCTGATTTTGTTGACCTCCCCACCCAAAGTTTGGGTGGTTCCTCTATCTAGGGTTGTAGGTTTTGGCCTAAGGACCATAGGGTTGTCTGGATGAATTGCCCACATAATTAGCTTGTTTTCAGTCATATTCCTCCTCTGGACTGGCTCCTTCTTGAACTGGTGCTTGTGTACTGATTGCTAAAACTTGTGTCATCTCCATGTGCTTAGTGAGGGCTGCCAATTAGGTTGTGATCATCTTGTTCTGTGCTAGCAAGGCATCCATTTAACTCAATTCCATCACTCCTCTCTTGGAGTGTACTTCTATCTAAAACATAGAATAATTCATTGTATGATGTCTATGGCTTCTTCAATAGTCTTCTTTGTGTTGAGAGAATCTCCTGATGAATGGTCCATGCCTTCTTTTCTTTTTGAGATAGGCCTTCATAAAAGATATGAAGCTGCACCCATTCATTGAACATGTCAGGGGAGCACCTCCTTGTCAATTCTTTGTACCTCTCCCATGCTTCATACAAGGTTTCTCCATCTAATTGTCTGAAGGTCTGCACCTCTATCCTTAGCTTGATGATCCTTTGAGGAGGATAGAACTTTGTCAAGAACTTGTTGACCACGTCATCCCAAGTAGTAAGGCTCTCCTTAGGGAATGATTCAAGCCATTTTTATGCCTTGTCCCTAAGAGAGAAAGGAAACAAAAGCAACCTATATGTGTCTGGATGGACACCATTAATTTTCACTGTATCACAAATTCTCAAGAATGTGGACAAGTGTTTGTTAGGATCCTCTTGAGCACTCCCTCCAAATTAACAGTTATTTTAGACTAGGGTAATTAGCTGAGGCTTGAGTTCAAAATTATTTGCATGCACATTGGGTGTCAAGATACTACTTCCACAATTCCCAAGGTTAGGATTTATGAAAGAATCTAACACCCTTCTCACTGGTGGAGCATGGTTGCCAGCACCTTCTCTATGGTTATGTTGCATTTCATCCTCCATGTTTTGGTCTATGTCCTCTTCTACTTCTTCTTCACCAACAACTTCCTTGCCTCTTGCTTCTCTCTTTAATCTAAGGAAAGTTCTCTCAGGTTTGGAATCAAAGGAGGTTGATTCTCCTCTCCTTCCTCCTGGCATGCACAAGCTAGCAACACAAGAAAGGAAGTGAAGAAGAAGTGGAAGAGGACATAGACCAAAACATGGAGGATGAAATGCAACATAACCATAGAGAATGTGCTGGCAACCATGCTCCACTAGTGAGCATGGTTAGAGTTGAGTGGTGCAAATTATCAAACAGTTAGTGGATTAGGATTCAAATAAGTATATATATAATGGAAAGTAAATGAAAATTGCTATAACATAAAGAAAACAAACTAAAATTGACTGGTTAGCAAAAGAAAAGAAAAATGTTCAATCTAGATATCCCTTGACTTAGTCATTGTCAATACAAAATCAATCCCCGGCAACGGTGCCATAAACTTGATCATGGAAATCTTGTATCTCTACAAAATCTCTTCGGTAAGTATATCGAATTGTAGTCAAGCAAAAACTCACAAAGAGTGAGATCGAATCCCACAGAGATTGATTGATTGAGCAACCTTAGTCAGTAGGATATTCTACTTAAACTAATCATTGATGAGATGAGTATTGAGTGTAGAAATTTAAATGACTGAATTATAAATGACTGAAAAAGTAAATGACTGAATTAAAGAGCAGAAATGTAAGAGCTACAAACTTAAACGGCAGAAAATAAATGACTGGATTGTAAAGGGGAATGGGGTGATGAGCAGAAATTAAACAAAGCTATAACGAATAGGAAGATGAGAATTGGGAGGATTCATTGGAGTTGGGAGATATTGCATTCTCCAGATCAACAACTTATCATCTCTTCCTCAATCATGCAACTCATTGACCTCTTGGCAATCATGAGTGATTAAATCCCAATCCCTTGGTGATTCAATCTCTCTCACTTGAACAATAGCCAATTCTTTGGTCTAATTACTCATACAAAGAGATAAAGCTTGGTCCCTGATTATACCACACATTCTCATATATCCAAATAATGGGTAGAATTAATGTCACCATATCCAATCCCAAAACACAGATCTACTCAAATGTGATAAAGGATTTCAAGCATGATTCTATGATTCCTTTCCCAAGGATCTCATAAAACCCAATTACATTCAATCTCTTTCCCAAGATAATTGAATGTTAAAATGAAGAACGAAATGCTTTCTAGTAAATCAAAGAGAGATGAAGGGAAGAAGAAATTTAAATCACTATTGATCCATCAAGTACAATAGAGCTCCCTCCCCCAATGAGAGGGAGTTTAGCTACTCATAGCTTAGAGAGAGTACAAGAGATAGAGAAGTGGAGTACATCAAAGTGTAAGTCAAGTGTCAAAGTCCAAAAGTCCCTACTTAGTACCCTCTAAGGGGTTTTTATACTACTCCTATTTTTAAAATAAAAATTACAATTAAAGAAAATAATAAAGAAAATACAAATCTCTAAATAACTCCATTGGACTCATTTCTCAGAGTGATCAGCCTGGCGTGTTGAGTGGCGTGCCACTTGAGAGTGCATGCCCATGATGATGCCTTGGCATGCCACGCCCTGAATGATGACCCATAGACCCTTCTCTGTCAAATAAGCCTAGCGTGCCACACCCAGGCACGCCCCTAGACACGCCAGTATCAATAGTTGGGTGTGCCTCACCTTCGAGCATGCCAGTATTGCTGCCTCTAGAGAACTAGCCTGGCGTGCCATGCCCAGGCACGCCGGCTCACACGCCAATGATAATAGTGGGGCGTGCCACGCCTTCGAACACGCCAGTGGCCCGCCCATAGTGCTGCACCCAGGTTGCCTCTCTTGAAACTTAACTTGGCGTGCCACGCTCAGGGACACCAGCTTACACGCCAATGATAATAGTGGGGCGTGCCTGATAAACCCATATTTCATGAGTTCTTTTGTGCTTAATTTGAGTGATTTATTCAACTCTTCACCTATTTATTCACATTAATTGCATGGTTTTACTTTCCCTTCCTTATTATGTCATATTGTGAAAAACATGTTTCCTAAGTTTTAAAAAAAATTAATTATTTTAATTACCTTTATTTCCATTCGATGCCGTGATTAGTGTGTTGAGTAGTTTCAGATTTTCTAAGGCAGAAGGATTTAAAGGATGAAAAAGGAAACATACTAAAATGAAATGAGAAAGCAAAACGGAGCTTTAAGGAAACTGGTATCCACGCGATCGCATGGACGACGCGATCGCGTGCCAAGCACGAATCAGCAGCGACGCGACCGCATGACTGACGCGACCGCGCGCCTTAAGCAGAACGCACATGACGCGGTCGCATGACTGACGCGACCGCGTGGCAAGGAAAAGCTCCAAATGACGCGATCGCATGACCCACGCGGACGCGTGACAGAGGCCACGCACCAGAAATTACAGAATAGCCCCCAGCGAATTCTGAAGCCCTTTTTGGCCCAGATCCAAGTACAGACAGCATAGACCAAAGGTTATAAAGTGTGGGAATGCTTCCATTCAAAGAGAGCTCGCCAATTTCTAGTTTTCATGATTTAGATTTAGTTTAGAGAGAGATTCTCTCTCTCTTTTAGGATTTAGGACTTCTTCTTGTTTTGGGAGTAACTCTGGATCCAGGTTTAATGTTCTTTTATTTTAGTTTTACTTTTATTTATTTATTCCAACATTTGAATTGATTATTATAATTTGATTTATGAATTATTCCATGTTACAGATCTCTATTTGAATTAATGATATTTGAGATATTTTCAGTTTATGATTGTTCTCTTTGAATTAAGTTGCCATTGCTTCCCATCTAAGGACACTTTTATTATTCCAGCAATTTTACTTTTTCCCCTTTTGGTTCTGGTTAAGAATTTATTAACTCAACAGTTATTAAACTCGACATAATTGATAATCGTTATCTTGCTAATTGAGCTGAACCTAAGTAATCCCAACCTTTTCGTAGGAAATAAATAGGATTCAAAGGTCAATTCAATTAGTCCCTTGACTTTCCTTGCCCTGGTACAGGTTGACCAAGTGGAATTAAGATACAACTTTCATTATTGTTGAGAGGGATAGCTAAATTGGACTTCTAATTTCCCTTATCTTGCCAAAAGTTGTTTTACGGTTATTATTTATTTTTAATTGCCATTTAATTTACTCGTCATTTAAATTACTTGCTTCTCACCTTCTAAACCCCAATTATAACCTTTATAACCAATAATAAGAACATACTTCCTCGCAGTTCCTTGAGAAGACGACCCGAGGTTTGAATACTCGGTTAACAATTTCTAAGCGGTTTGTTACTTGTGACACCCAAAACATTTGTATGAAAGGACTTTTGAAGGTTTAGAAATTATACTTGCAACGAGGATTTATCCGCAAATTTCTAGACCACGCAAAAGTTCTCTCATCAAAATGGCGCCATTGCCAGGGAGCTGCTAACGTGTGCCTTATTATTGGTTATTGTAAATATTTTTCTTTTGCTTGTTTATTTATTTTTGTTTTTCCTTTTTATCTTTATTCGCTACTATGAACTCTCACCCCTCTCGCTTTGAGTTTGGTTCTAATATTATTAAAGGAAATAGAAGTTACAGCAGGAATATGCATCAAGGTCAGACCAATCAAGGATGGATGGAGCCAAGAGGATCTAATCAACCCTTTAGGCAGCAACACCCTCCTAGATATCCTGGACAAAGACCATTCTACAATGCATACCCAGCTGAAAGATATTGTGGACAACCTTGTAACTACCAACAAGTCCCACCCCGTGCATATGAACCATCCTTTCAACATAACCTCGAACCACCACACTCACAAGATTTTCTTCACCATTCGCCATCATATGATCCTTCCTTACCCCAATACCAATCCAATCGTTCCCAATCATCACCACTTTCCTTTGTATCATGTCCAAGTCTGGAAAACCGCGAAGCAAAGGATCGCCTAAAAGAAACAGTAATTAAATTTTAAACAACCATTCAACAACTGGAGCAAGCACTAATTCAATGGGCCACTAGGCGCTCAAATATACAAGGATCAACCACAGCTCCATGTGGACAGCCCGATGAAGAGCGTAGCATGAAAGAAATACTAGAGACTCCAGTGGACAAGACAGAGAATGAATTCATACTAGAACAAGTGGAAGAAGCTGTCATTGTTCAAGAAGAAGAATTGGTTGAAGATCTAGGAGATGCTGAACTTCCTTGGGAATCCAGACTTGAGGAAAACCCCGTCCGAGATGCTACAGTTGATGCTAAGGAGGATACCGTACAATCTCCAAGGCAAGTCGTTTACGAAGAATTAGACGGAATAATCCAAGAAGCAAATTTTCTTGATGATGATAGTCACAAGTCTAGTTCTCCTAGTGATGAACTTGCGTCCGCAAGTGAATTCTCTGAGATCGAAGAATTTTCCCCAAGTGAATATGAAGATGATGCGGAGGTAGATTTCTCTCAACCTCCAATCTATGACTCGAGTGATGAGGAAGAAATAGAAGACTTTGACCAGGATACAGATACAATTGAAGATCTTTGCAAGGAAGTGGGAGAATTCACAGAAGAGCACAAGGAAACGGAACTTGTAGAACCACCAAAAACACCTGCCCCAAGGCCATTACTACCTAATACAAGCTTCAAGTGGGTACCATCCTTAACTTATAATTTTACTTATTCACTTGAATATGGTTTGCTTGAAACAGATGGCCAACTTAGAGCTCTCTGCGGCTTTAAGAGTAAGAGGAAATTGGCTCGTACTCAGAGCTGGTGCACCAGGTTCAATAAGGTTCCGCGCTTCACCTCGAAGTACACGGATTGGTATCATGCTCAATTGCATGGATCACGGAGAACGTTTGGTCACCACGGTGAGATTCTACTTTTTAAACCGCTCGGATGGAGACATGTAGACCAAGACGGAGGCGGATTTAAACGCAAGGCTTAGAATCCTGAGGTTTATTCTAACATTTGTTACCCCAGGAGCCTAAAAATTTGTTTGAAGCTGCTCAGAAGCTTCACATGCTTAGTTTGGGACCCCGGAGGCTATTGGTATTCCAAGCACTGGTGGAGATTTTTGGACGAATTTAAACATAAACCACCATAACAGGATACTCCTCCAATGTCCAACTTAAGGACTTTAACTAAAAGCGCTAGGTGGGAGACAACCCACCACGGTATGGTCGCTTCTTTTTCAATTTATTTCTTGTTAATTGCTTTCATTTTTCCTTTTTCATTTTAATTTATTAAACCTGGAATCATGCATAAGCATTCATGATAGTCATTGCATTCTGCATTTTTCATGCATATATAAAAAAAAAGCATGCACGATGCGACCGCATGCCCCATGCGATCGCGTCATATCGCGAAAAACACCACCCATGCGACCGCATGATCTACGCGGCCGCGTGATATATATATCGGCGTAAGGATCCAACAAACAGAAAGTTAGGCTGGAATCGTGCGGCCCTTGTGCGTTTCGCACAAATTGGCCCACGCGATCGCATGCCCCATGCGATCGCGTCACTTGCACAATACCAATCCCACGCGACCGCGTGAGCGACGCGATCGCGTCGCATGGATTGCACATCACCGCAAAAGGAGACAGAGAGTTACGCTAAAACGGCGCTGGAGTCGTGCATTTAGCACAAATTCCAGCGACGCGATCGCGCGACCCACGCGATCGCGTCACCCTTCTTTCCACCCTCTCATGCGATCGCGCACCCCACGCGATCGCGTCACTCCCATTTTCGTCCCAACCACGCGACCGCGTGCCCCACGCGGCCGCGTGGATTCGAAAATATAACCCCCCCAGCCCGCGAACCCTATCAGTCGCGAGCCCCCCACCCCCAACCCTCTTCTCCCTCTCTACTCCCTCTCCATCCAACCACCACCCAGCACCACCCAGCCACCACTGCCGGCCACCCAGACGCCGCCGCCACCCCGTACGCCGCCGCCCTAACCCCCTCCTCTCCCTTCTTCTCCCTTCCTCCTCTCTCCTCCCCTCTCCACCACTGCCTCCGCGAGAACCACCCAGCCCCCACCACCGGCCGCCCAGCCGCGCCCCCCTCTCTCTCCGCCACCCAACCGCACCCCCATCCTTCTATCACCAACCCAAAACCCTCGCCGCCACTGCCCCCATCAGCAGCCACCGTGACGCCGTGCACCACCACCGCGCCGGACGCCACCGCAGCCACCTTCTTCCCTGTTCCACCCCTTCCGCTTACCAGGTTCCGCAACACGCAACCCTTTTTATCCGTTCGTCACTTTTCTGTATTTTTTATTCCGTTTATGTTCATGATTAGGATAGCTAGACTTGCATGTTGTAGTGGATTTTTAGGTTGTTAGGTAGCTTAGGCTGTGGTTAGTGGATCTAGGTCTGTTTACTTGCACTGTTCTTACTTCTGTTTTATCCTCTGTGCAAATCTGTTGCTGCTATAATCATGATTCATATGCTGCTTTCTTGTATGTTGCTGCTGTTTACATTGAGTTTTTATGTTTATTTTACATCTATGTACATGCAGCTTGATTCTTTAATTCATATGAATTGATATGATTGCTGTTTATTTTCTGGGACAATCCAATTTTAGCCGGAATGCTGCCCAAATTTTTTTTTTAAAAAATTGTTTCATTCTTGTTTTGGTTTGGCAACTCTGTTTTACTCTGTTTCCCCCAAACTATTTCATGAATGCTATGGCAGACTTTTTTATCCTCTTTGAATTCCTGGTTCATAACCTGCAATTGTGATTCACTGATTCTAATTTCTGATTTCTTTATTTCTATTCGAATCAGCATCACCCTGTTTTCCTTATTTGATTATGAGTACTTCTATTCTTACTTGTGAATCCTTGTTATATGGAATTTTTTCTATGCCACTTACTTTCCTAACTCACTAATTTTAATTTACTAATTTCTTTTTACCCTACTAACCCTCTTGATCTCTTTTCTGATTACTTTTACTTCCTCTAACTTTCTCACTATGGCATATTGATTTTTTTTTTCTTTCCATTTAACATTAATTCAATCACATTTCAATTGCTCATTTTCCTTATTCTATTTCTCCCTTACCTCTTTGAGCTTCCTTTATTTAATTGCCTATTTGCTTTCCTATTTTTTTTATCCATTCCTGGTTTTCTATTTTTCAGGATGTCTGCCTCACAGAGGAAAGGCAAAGGCAAGGCTACTGGCAAGCGCAAGAGAGAAGATTCCTCCCAGTCCATCATTGCTCTAATGCACGATTCCTCATGGCGGGAGAAGAACTTCACACAGCAAGAAAAAGCTAACCAGCTGCTCCCTTCGACCGATCCTATAAAATTTGCAAACCGGTACTGTGAGCTGAAGTACCCGACTTTTGCAAACTCCAGAAATCTATACCTGGAACGTACCTTGAAGATTCCAGAAGCCCTCCAACAGTACACTACTAAGCAAATCAAGCAAAGGGGTTGGTTCTTTCTGGAGAGACCACTGACAGAGGTCAATGCATCTTGGGTCCGGAAATTCTATTGCAACTACTACCTTACTACCCTAGATGCAGTGAACCTGAGGGGAAAGCAAATTCTGGTCACTGAGGAGGCCATAGAGACCATTCTCCAGCTCCCAGCCAAGTCCGATCAGCCAGATGGTTTTGCACAGGCTGAGGAGGACATGGGCCAGATGCGGTTTGATTGGGATGCTGTGAAGGCACGGATAGCTCTCGACCCTACTGTTCCTTGGGAGATAGGTCAGAACACCACTATGCCTAGAGGGATCAAGAGAGTATACTTGAATGATGAGGCTCGGCTATGGCATCAGATCTTGAGCAACTATGTGATGCCAAGTACTCATGAGACTGAGATCCCGGTTACCATGATCACCCTCCTCTGGTGTGTGCTGGAGGGTAAGGACCTGTACTTACCTCGTTTTATCCGGCATTATATGGCCAGGGTCCACGTCCGAGGCACCCTCCCCTTTCCTTATCTGGTTACACGGCTAGGCCGTCAGGCTGATGTGCCTTGGGAGGATGCCGATGAGCGACCACCAGCAGCGGACTGCAGGAAGATCATCCCTCACAGCAGGAACTTCCTTGCTTTGGGCTACAGACCACCACCTGTCACTACCACTGATGAGACAGCCCCTCCATTTGCTGGACCCTCTTCATCCACAGCTGCCCCAGCTGCCCCTGCTGCCACCACTGCACTTCTACCCGCCTCTGAGCCGGTTTATCGCCTCGTGCACCGTCTATTCCGCCAGCTTGATCAGATGGAGCGCTGTAACAGGCGACGCTATTCCCATCTGAAGCTGATGATCATACAGGGCGCCCACATCCCCTCCGAGCCCGACACACCATCAGAGCCATCAGAGGAGGAGGAGGATGAGCACGAGGAGGAGCCTCATTCCCAGGCGGAGACTCATCAGCAGGCAGGCACAGTGCACGCTACACCACAGCAGGAGGCCCCACATCAGCTTGAGGCTGCAGATTCGGAGATCCCGCTCCAGTCAGCCCCCCCTCTACAGCAGCCAGACTCTCAGCCCACCACTGCCATAGAGACCCCAGCTACCATCCCTACCAGTGATGACACTCCTTCACACCCGGCTTGATTGAGCATCGGGGACGATGCTTCATTTTAAGTGTGGGGAGGTCGCCATCTCTGGCATTTATTTTGGTGAACTACTACATACTTTTTCTTTTATTTTGGATATTTTTCTGTATTTTTCTCTTTTTCTTTTATTGTTATTTTCTGAGTACTTATACACTACTTTTATGTATTTTTACTCTATTTTCTACATTTTGCATCTTTAGATCATATTTTAGCCATTTAGTTTATTTTAGTTATTTAGTTTAGTTTGCAATTCTGATTTATTAGTGGATTAATTAGTATAGTTTACCCTTTTAGCATAAGATAGTATAGTTTAAATTGAAAAATATAAAAAAGAAGTAAGCTAGGAAATTGAACATATCAGATTTAAATCCACAAAACTTGTATATAGCATTACATGATGTAATTAAGCTGACAACATTTCATCAAGGAGGAACATTAAAACTTTAAAAGCCACCCTAAATAATTTTTTTTATGAGAATAATGGGAATTTTTAACTAAACCTGCATACAATATATAATTGATATATGATGCTTGAGTTAGAGAACGGACAGCTTGTGAGTCTTGAGCTTAAATTGTATGGTTGCATTCAAACCATAATTTCATTTCTGTGTGTTTCATTTCTTTTTATTCTGATGTTCTTTCCTTTGCTTTAATCTATATGTCCAATTATAGAATATAGAATAGATACATACCAAGAGAATGATTAAGGCCATCATTTGATTTTAGCTCACTCACCCCAAATTAGCCTACCTTTTACATCACCCTTGTTAGCCCCCTTGAGCCTTTTAAAACCCCTTTACTTTATTTAGCCAAATTACTAGCCTTAAGCAGAAAAACAAAAGAAAATCCCAAGTGAATCCTTGGTTAGCTTAAGATAGAAAATTATAAATAGAGTAGAATGTGGGAAACCTTTTGGGAACATGGATGATAGAAACAAAAAGGTAGAAAAGTTAAAAGGAATAAAATAAAATTTGGGAAGTATGCTCATGAGAAAATCTAAGTGATTCAATTACCATGTGCATTAAAAAAAAAGAGAGAGAAAGTTATTTTTCAGCATCTAAATAAAAGGGGGATACAAAAAGAAATTCCCCAATGAAAACAATGCACATGGAAAGTGAAACATGAGCATGTAACAATAAGTGGGAAATTATGGGAAATTAGGTAAAGAAATTTTATTTTACTAGATATGTATGTTAGGTGAGATCTTAGTCTAATTAAGGATTCGCTTATTAGCTCACTTAACCCTATACATAAATCCTTACCTTTACCTTGGCCCAATTACAACCTTAATTAAGACCTCATGACTTTTTGGTATGACTATATTCTATAATTGTTGATTGGTTAGATGAAGAACAAAGCTATAGAAATTAAGAATAAAAAGAAAGATGGAGTGAATAAACCCAATAAACACTGAGTGACTAGAGAGTAAACACAAAATCCAATGAGGGTTCAATAACTCATCAACATATATCTGTACTTAATTTACTAATTATTTTGCAAGTTTGTACAATGTTTTCTTTCCCATCTCATTTGCTAAAATGCTTTATTATTTAAGGGTTGGCTATATATATATATATATATATATATATATACATGACTCCTTGAGAATGTGGATTAACTTGACTACATGTAAGCTTTATATATGAGTGAATAAATTAGAGTTGCATGATGCATCATTCATTTAGGTAGATGCATTTAGCATAGGTTGCATTGCATAACATTCCATCACTTTAGCCTTAATTATTTACCTTGGATTTAGCATGAGGACATGCTAGTGTTTAAGTGTGGGGAGGTTGATAAACCCATATTTCATGAGTTCTTTTGTGCTTAATTTGAGTGATTTATTCAACTCTTCACCTACTTATTCACATTAATTGTATGGTTTTACTTTCCCTTCCTTATTATGTCATATTGTGAAAAACATGTTTCCTAAGTTTTAAAAAAAAATTAATTATTTTAATTACCTTTATTTCCATTCGATGTCGTGATTAGTGTGTTGAGTAGTTTCAGATTTTCTAAGGCAGAATGACTTAAAGGATGAAAAAGGAAACATACTAAAATGAAAGGAGAAAGCAAAACGGAGCTTTAAGGAAACTGGTATCCACGCGATCGCATGGACGACGCGATCGCGTGCCAAGCACGAATCAGCAGCGACGCGGCCGCATGACTGACGCGACTGCGTGCCTTAAGCAGAATGCACATGACGCGGTCACATGACTGACGCGACCGCGTGGCAAGGAAAAGCTCCAAATGATGCGATCGCGTGACCCACGCGGACGCGTGACAGAGGCCACGCACCAGAAATTACAGAATAGCCCCCAGCGAATTCTGAAGCCCTTTTTGGCCCAGATCCAAGTACAGACAGCATAGACCAGAGGTTATAAAGTGTGGGAATGCTTCCATTCAAAGAGAGCTCGCCAATTTCTAGTTTTCATGATTTAGATTTAGTTTAGAGAGAGATTCTCTCTCTCTTTTAGGATTTAGGACTTCTTCTTGTTTTGGGAGTAACTCTGGATCCAGGTTTAATGTTCTTTTATTTTAGTTTTACTTTTATTTATTTATTCCAACATTTGAATTGATTATTATAAATTGATTTATGAATTATTCCATGTTACAAATCTCTATATGAATTAATGATATTTGAGATATTTTCAGTTTATGATTGTTCTCTTTGAATTAAGTTGCCATTGCTTCCCATCTAAGGACACTTTTATTATTCCAGCAATTTTACTTTTTTCCCTTTTGGTTCTGGTTAAGAATTTAGTAACTCAACAGTTATTAAACTCGACATAATTGATAATCGTTATCTTGCTAATTGAGCTGAACCTAAGTAATCCCAACCTTTTCGTAGGAAATAAATAGGATTCAAAGGTCAATTCAATTAGTCCCTTGACTTTCCTTGCCCTGGTACAGGTTGACCAAGTGGAATTAAGATACAACTTTCATTATTGTTGAGAGGGATAGCTAAATTGGACTTCTAATTTCCCTTATCTTGCCAAAAGTTGTTTTACGGTTATTATTTATTTTTAATTGCCATTTAATTCACTCGTCATTTAAATTACTTGCTTCTCACCTTCTAAACCCCGATTATAACCTTTATAACCAATAATAAGAACATACTTCCTCGCAGTTCCTTGAGAAGATGACCCGAGGTTTGAATACTCGGTTAACAATTTCTAAGGGATTTGTTACTTGTGACACCCAAAACATTTGTATGAAAGGACTTTTGAAGGTTTAGAAACTATACTTGCAACGAGGATTTATCCGCAAATTTCTAGACCACGCAAAAGTTCTCTCATCAGTGCCACGCCTTCGAGCACGCCAGTGGCACGCCCAAGTGCTGCACCCATGTTGCCTCTCTGGAAGCTTAGCCCGGCGTGCCACGCACAGGCCCGCCAGTAGGCACGCGCACCTTGAACCTCTTGGCGTGAAACGCCCAGACATGCCGATGGAACGCCTTCAATAATGCATTCATTCCCTTCTCTAGAGGATTGACTTGGCATGCTAGGCTTACACACGCCAGCAGGCACACCAACTTTATGAACTTGGCGTGCCACGCTTTCGAGCACGCCCTCAATGATGCAACAAGTTTCCCTTCTGGAAAAGTACCCTAGTGTGCCACGCCAACACACGCCAGTAGACACGCCAGTGTTGATGCCTTTGGCGTGCCACGCCTTCGAGCACGCTCATTCTCCTCTTTTCTGAACCACAAGCCTGGCGTGCCACGCCCAAGCACGCCAACATACACACCAACTTGTAAGACTTGGCGTGCCACGCGTTCTAGCATGCCAGTAGTGCTGCACCTTTTTCACTTCCTTGGAAAAGTAGCCTGGCGTGCCACGCGTTCGAGCACGGCAGTTATGCTGTGCTAACACTTCTTCTCTGGATTGTAAGCCTGGGGTGCCATGCCCAGGCACGCCTGTAGACACACATGTTTCGCACTCATGGCGTGGCACGCTCATTCAAGTGCCCATGCCACACTCGCACTGCTGCCACAGCTTTACTTCTCTGGAAAACAAGCCTTGCGTGCCACGCCCTTGCAAGCGCCGGCCTTCTTTGCTTGCTTCCTTCCTCTTTTGTTGCTTATTTCTCCTGAACTGCATGCAAGATCTGATTTTAAAGTAGTGCTCAACTAATTCATGATATAGCTCTCAATAATGCATCAAATCAGTGAGAATTCATTCATTCTATAGTCATTCTTTTATGAAAAAATAGATAGATGATGCAAGTCATCATCGCCTTGCTCCTCCTCCTCCTCGCTAGTTTACCGCATCGCCGTGCTCCTCCTCCTCCTCGCATGTCGCCGCTGCTCCTCGTCGCTTGACATCGGTCCTCGTCGCTGGTCCTCCCTAGGGTTCCAAATCTATTTTTGATTTGTTGATTGTATTAATTACATTGTTTATTATTCAGCTTCTGTTTCTTTTGTTAATTACATTGTTGATTTGTTGATTTTGTTAATCACGTTGTTATTATTGACTCTGATTCCATTGTTCTTCTGCTTTTGATTCTAATTCCATTCTTGTGCTTTTGATTTCATTGTTGTTGTTGATTCTTCTGTTTCTGTTTCTATCTTTGTTGTTGTTCTTCAGATTGAGAGAGATGGTGATGGTTTCTCTTCTTCTTGTCTTCAGCTCTTGCTGCAAGTTGAAATTGTTGTTGTTGTTGCTATTTTTTTTTACATTGATTGTGCTTCTGATTTCATTGTTTCTGCTAATACTGTGACGAAGAAGGAAAAAAAAGAAAAATAGATGCTGCTGTAATGGAGAAGAAGGAAAAGAAGTATAAAAACTGAGTATTTTAGTGAAGAAGGAGAATGATATTTTGGTTTGAAGGATGATTTTAAAATTAAATTAAATTTTAGGGACGATTTTATATGCAAAAGGAGGTTGGGGACGAAAAAAATTTCGACCTATATACCTTAGGGACCAAAATCGTACTTAACCCAATATAAAATTAAAGTTAGTAATTCTAAAATTTAATTAATTTAAATTTAAAAGAATAGTTTTTGTCCAACTTAATAAAAAAAGAATATTTATGTCTTTTTGAAAATTAAATAAAAAAATATTTTTTATTTTTGTTAAATTAAAAAGATATTTTAGTAAAATTAATGATATGATATATATTTAAAAAAATAAATGCTAATTTAGATAATATAGTTCACTTATCGTATTTTTATTTATCCACATTTTTATTGTATCAATATGTATGAATTTGTTAGTATAGCTAAGCAAACACCTAAAAAAATGATGTAAAAGAGATAAGTGAATTAATGAGTTTGAGCGTACATAATATGAATATAAATAGGTGAATGTTATAGCATCTAAAAAGTGGTGTCTACTAATTAAAAAAATTAAAAATTAATATTTAATTTAAAATATATAAAAATAAATAATTTTTAAAAAATCAAAACTTACTGTAAGTTAAATAAAATTTAGATACCAACCATAAAATTGGCCATACAAATGTATGTGTTTAAATAGATATTGGAGATAAAATGGCAAGTTTCCCTGGGGTGTAGGAAATAGCCGACATATTGTTGTATAGCCTCAGCACTTCAGCAATTAGCAGCGAGCATACAAACAAGAACCATCGAGTGAATGAACAAAGGAAGCAGCAGCCAGCAGGTACATAGATACTGCCAGTGAAGACCAGGCCAATCGAGTTCAACTCAGACCACTGAAATATCCCATTTTGCTACCGTTCCTCCTCTTCCTCCCCTTCCTCTTTAAAATTAATAATAATAATAATAATAATAGGCCAATAAGCCAACTTGCACCCTCCCCCCTCTTTAATCATAGAAAGGGGAAGTCAAAAGTCAAACTTTATTTGATAGCTATGGCATTCATATTGGTATTCATATCCAGAGTTGTGTATCTCCCAATACAACCCAAGGTCAGACAATACAGTTAATAGGCAGTGACCTGATCCTAGCTGTTGTTTATGGACCCTAATGCCAAGTCGCCCATAATTGTTTTGTCGCTATTCCCCCTTTCCCTTTATTAGCTCCAATACCAATCTCAATTGTACAAACAGACAAGCAACAGCGTTAGATAGAGAGATAAAGATCCAATGTGATGCGTGTGACAAAGACGAGGCATCTCTATTCTGTCCTGCAGATGAAGCCGCTCTCTGCCATGCCTGTGACCTTACAATCCACCATGCTAACAAGCTCGCAATCAAGCACACGCGCTTCACTCTCCACCAGCCTTCCTCCAAAGACACCCCTCGCTGCGATATCTGCCAAGTAAACACTTACACTACTTTCCTTCTCTTCTTCACTTCTTCTATATATATAATATATATATATATATGCGCTGCATGTCATAGTTACATGAATTCACCCATTAGGTAGCGTACCGCATACCAATTAGCGCATATGAATCAAGTTGATTTTCTCACTTGACTTTCCTTCATTTGTTAGAGGTTAACTAAGTGAGTGCAATTTACAATTACCATCACAATTGACATTGATAATGAGGATAGGAATTCCGATTATCAATCCTTGCTAAGACTTTTTCTTAATTATTGTTTTATTTCCTTGCTATTCACATTCCTTGTTCTACATTTCAAAAACCCAAAAAGATACAATCTCATAACCAATTATAAGTACACTTCCCTGTAATTTCTTGAGAGACAACCTGAGGTTTAAATACTTCGGTTTATTTTTATTGGGTTTGCTTTAGTGACAAACAAATTAAATTTGATTGAGGTTTGATTGTCAGTTTAGATCTATACTTGCAACGCGATTATTTTTGTGAAATTCTTTATCGACGATTTTTCCCCCATCAATTTTTGGCGCCGTTGTCGAGGAATTGCAAATGTGTGCCTTATTATTGGTTATTGTACATATTTTCCTTTTGCTTATTTGTTAGTTTTTGTTAGTTTTAGGATTTTGTTGCTTATTTTTATTAGCTTTTATTTTTGCTTGCTACTATGAATTCTCACCCCTTTGGCTATGAGTTTGGTTCAAATTATGTTGTAGAGAATATAGAATCTACAATGAGAATATGTATCAAGGTTAAGACTATCAAAGATGAGAGGAGCCACAAGGATTTGATCAACCCTTTCGGCAACAACGTCCTCCAATATGCCATGAGCAACAACCATTCTACGATGCATCCCAAGACAATGGTTATGGTGGACTTATTCGTGACAATCAATAACCCTCACCATATGTCTATGAACTACTCAACATAGGTTTGAACCACCATACTCACAAGCCCCATTATGACCCTAACCCATATCCACCACACCAACCACCATATGAACCATACACAGAACCACTACCTCAATATACACCATCTCCATACCCTTATCAAGAAGAACCACCTCCGTATTATGAGCCTTTTCTCCCAACAAATGAACCCTCCTATCCACCCCAAGCTCCCATAGATGATACCTTTAGTGCTATTCGCCAAGGGCAAAGAGAGCTTCAAACCACACTTACCTCTACTCTCACCGGTCTCACCTCTACTCTCCAAGCTCTTATATCCTGTGTGGATCCATCCTTTACCCCCAATACTCAACCCTTATGCTCTGGTGCACTGAATTTTTACCCATATCCATCAATCCAAGAGCAACATGATCCCAATTACGCTATTGACATGGAACAAGAGATAAGGGATCGTCTTAGGGATGTAATGGATCGGGTTCACGCATCCATACTTCAAGAGAAGCAAGAGAAGGCCCGAAAAGTGGAGGTAGGAGAGACCCCTGAAAATGAAGGAGTAGTTGAAGAATTAGGGGGAATTGAAGAAAGTTGTCAAGAGGTGAAAGTTATCAAGGAGGAGTTAGATTTTGTACTAGAGCAAGTGGAGAAAACCGAAATCATCAAAGAAGAGGAAGTGGTTGAGGACTTAGGAGATGTGGAACCTCCATGGGAATCTCAAGTCAGAGAGCCTCCTTCCAAAACGTTTGAATTTGATGTTGAGGAGGGTGTACAACATCCAAGGCATGTCATGGTTGAAGACTTGGAGGAGGTTGATCATGAGATGGATTCAATAACTGATGAGTTTTTATCAACAATTGAATCCTCCCCCATTGGACTTAAAGAAGAGGTCAATGTTGCAGAAGCTTGTCAAGAGGTGGAGATCATCAAAGAGGAACCCAAGAGATTGAAGCATACATTGGCAAGGCCGCTACTGGAGATACCTCCCCCCAAGCCATTACCATCCAACACAACATTCAAGTGGGTAAAATTCTTATCCTTAAACTCTACCTTCCCACTTGAATATGGTCTTCTTAAAACGGATGCACAACTTAGAGCTATCTGCGGTTTTAAGAGTAAAAGGGAGATGGTTAGCGGTTGGCAACACCATCCTAGGTTCGTTATAGTTGGAAGCTCAAGGCCTAATTGCAAGGGTTAGTATAATTCTCAATTGATTGGGTCTAGGAGGATCTTTGGGTGCTTAAATGAGAATTACAAGGCTAAACCACCCAGATGGAATCATGATGATCAACTTGAAGACGGATGTAGAAACAAGAATTGGGATCCCGGCATCAAGAGGATCAAATTTGGGAGCTCGAAGCTTGTGAAGAACTTCATCAAGGCTTGGTGAATTCACTTGGAGATGTTAGAGCTTATTGGAAGTCCAAACATTGGTGGAAGTTTCAAGATGAGTTCAAGCACAAGCCACCATGACACGGAGCGCAACAAATGTCCAACTTAAGGACAGAAAATAAAAGTGCTAGGTGGGAGACAACTCACCATGGTATGATCTTTCTTTTTATTAGTTCTAATTCATTTCTGTCAATTTTAATTTCCAGTTCTGCATAATTACTTTTATTTTGCTTTATAAAAAAAAGTGACAGTGACATGCACGCATCGCATGGGGGTTCGCTCCTTATCTAAAAGGAACAAAGAGTTACGCGGGAGCTGTGCAGGAGGGGTACCTAGCGCACAGGCCACCCCATGCATACGCGTGCCCCACGCGTACGCGTCCCCTGCAAATTTTTCAATCCACGCGTAAGCGTCAGTGACACGTACGCGTGGTCAAGCAAATCGGCGTGAAAGAGTGAATTGAACAGAGAGTTGTGCGGCCATGGTGCTGGAGTCGCGCGAGTAGTCACGCGTCAGGGTTCATTTTTTCCATCCATGCATACGCGTGGAGGACGCTTACGCGTCGCATGGCCATGTCTGTTTTCACGCGTATGCGTGATGCATGGGCGCCCGTCACATCCGTTTCCTGTTTTTCATTCTACTTCTTTCTTCTCTCCTTCCTTCTTCTTTCCTCTTCCTTTCTCACTTCCTTCTCCTCCTTTCTCTTCCTTATTCTCTTTCACATTTTGCTTAGCATACTTTTCTTCATTGCATTTTAATTTTGTTCATGTTTCTATCTTCTTTTCTAATTTCCTATTTTATCATTGGTGTTAAATGTTCTTATTCAACTGTTGCATCTTTTCTTGCATTATTTTGGTGCTTCGAGACTTGTTTTATATTGTTGGGTATTATTATTCATAGGTCAATGCTAATTTTTTTTATGACACTTTTATTCCATTTGCATTGATATGCACTTATGTTGTCTTTCATTACCCATTCTTTCTCCCCTATTATTGCAATTTTTACACTATTGATATGCCATCTGCATCTATTTTTTTCTCGCGTACAACTTGTAGCTACCATGTAGCTGAGAACCTTATTATTTGGCAATAGCCCACATATATTTTATTTCTTTTCATACCTTGGTTTGTGGGTTATTTTTCTTCCTTTTCCTCATCTTTTAGGATGGCCATCAAGAAGAGAAAGGAAAAAGCTTCTCAATGGGGCAACAGATAAGTCCATCTGCACAATCTTTGGAGAAAAGCATCAGTTGTAGCAGCCCGTCCACTTACACTTCTTTGCATGCACCGAGGATGGTGCAATCTTTAAGTGTGGGGAGGTCGATACTGACTTCCGTGGGCTAGTTATTTCCTTCTCAACACCAATGTTTAATTTTCTTTGTTAAATTAGTTGTTGCATTTGCATGTTTGATTGCATGTTTGTTTGATTTTGTGTATATTTTACCACTACTTAGTTGAAGTAATAATTTTTTTTCCAAGAAACTATTTTATAACATTTCACTAATTTGAATTAAAATTTTTGTTAAACTTGTTTGAAGAATTTTATTTTGGAACATGGTTTTAGAGCTAAGAACACACAACTTGTGAGTTTTTTAGCTTAATTGCATGGTTACATTACTTAACCATGATTTTTATTCTTGTGTGTTTCTTTTCTATAATTGCAATCTTTGGTTTGTTCCATTCTATATGTCCATTATTTAGTGTATGTTCATGCTTATATGTGATTGAGGCCATCATTTGATTATAGCTCACTTATTCCAAATAACCTACCATTTCATTTGCCTTCGTTTGCTACCTTGAGCCTCTTAACCCCTTTTTGTTCTTTATATTACCACATCACTAGCCTTAAGCGGGAAAACAAGTAATTACCCTATTTGAATCTTCGGTTAGCTTAAGATAGAGATTGTGTGTCAACTAAATATGGGGAAATGTGGGAACTATGGTTTATAAGAATGTGTTTTTGCTTATATTGACAAATATTGGAAATTTGGGTCCCTACTCATGTGAAATTAGAAAAATATATGCATTGATATATTATGCTTTCATTCATAAAAAAACAAAAAAAAAGAATAAATGAATAGGGGAATAAAATCACCCCAATGTTAAGTTCAATAATGTTCCTTCTGAACCTCTGCTTTCCTATTGCCTTCTTCCAATCATTCATACTTCTTTCCACGGCAAGCTTTATGTTGGGCATCACCGTTGTCAATGGCTACTTCCCGTCCTCTCAGTAAAACTGTTCCAAATGCACTGTCACCGCACGGCTAATCATCTGTCAGTTCTCAATCATGTTGGAATAGGATCCATTGATCCTTTTGCGTCTGTCACTACGCCCAACACTCGTGAGTTTGAAGCTCGTCACAGTCATCCCTTCCCAGATCCTACTCAGAATACCACAGACAAGGTTTAGACTTTCCGGATCTCAGGAATGTCTGCCAATAATTCTAGCCTATACCACGAAGGTTCTAATCTTAGATTAGAAACCCAAGAGATACACATTCAAGCTTGATTTCATGTAGAACGGAAGTGGTTATCAGGCACGCGATCATAGGTGAGAATGGTGATGAGTGTCACGGATCATCACATTCATTATGTTGAAGAATGAATGGATATCTTAGAACAGAAACAGGCTTGAGTTGAATAGAAAAACAATAGTACTTTGCATTAATTCATGAAGAACAGCAGAGCTCCACACCTTAATCTTTGGTGTGTAGAAACTCCACTGTTGAAAATACATAAGAACAAGGTTCAGGCATGGCCGTGAGGCCAGCCTCCCAAAAGCGTCTAAGATAGCATAAGGCTAATCAAAGATGAAAATACAATAGCAAAAGGTCCTATTTATAGAGAACTAGTAGCCTAGGGTTTACAGAAATGAGTAAATGATGCAGAAATCCACTTCCGAGGCCCAGTTGGTGTGCGCTTTGGCTAAGTATTGAAGCTTTCACGTGTAGAGGCTTTTCTTGGAGTTAAACGCCAGCTTTTGTGCCAGTTTGGGCGTTTAACTCCAGCTTTTATGCCAGTTCTGGCGTTTTGACGCCAGAAATTCTATGCTGACTTGGAACGCCGGTTTGGGCCATCAAATCTCGGGCAAAGTATGAACTATTATATATTGTTGGAAAGCCCACAATGTCTACTTTTCAACGTAATTAAGCACGCGCCAATTGAGCTTCTATAGCTCCAGAAAATCCACTTCGAGTGCAGAGAGGTCAGAATCCAACAGCATCTGCAGTCCTTTTTCAGCCTCTAAATCAGATTTTTGCTCAGGTCCCTCAATATCAGCCAGAAAATACCTGAAATCACAAAAAAACATACAAACTCATAGTAAAGTCTAGAAATGTGAATTTTATTTAACAACTAATAAAAATATAATAAAAACTAACTAAAATATATTAAAAACAATGCCAAAAAGCGTATAAGTTATCCGCTCATCACAACACCAAACTTAAATTGTTGCTTGTCCCCAAGCAACTGAAAATCAAATAGGATAAAAAGAATAGAATATACAATGAATTCCAAAAACATCTATGAAGATCAGTTTTAATCAGACGTGCGGGGCTATTAGCTTTCTGCTTCTAAACAGTTTTGGCATCTCACTTTATCCTTTTGAAGTTCAGAATGGTTGGCATCTATAGGAACTCAGAATTCAGATGGTGTTATTGATTCTCCTAGTTCAGTATGTTGATTCTTGAACACAGCTACTTTATGAGTCTTGGCCGTGACCCTAAGCATTTTGTTTTCCAGTATTACCACCGGATACATAAATGCCACAGACACATAACTGGGTGAACCTTTTCAGATTGTGACTCAGCTTTGCTAGAGTCCCCAATTAGAGGTGTCCAGAGCTCTTTAGCACACTCTTTTTGCTTTGGACCACGACTTTAACCGCTCAGTCTCAAGTTTTCACTTGACACCTTCACGCCACAAGCACATGCTTAAGGACAGCTTGGTTTAGCCGCTTAGGCCAGGATTTTATCCCTGTGGGCCCTCCTATCCACTGATGCTCAAAGCCTTGGATCCTTTTTTATTTCATCCTTGCCATTTGGTTTAAAGGGCTATTGGCTTTTTCTGCTTGCTTTTTCTTTTTCTTTCTTTTTTTTTTTTTGCATTTTTTTTGCATATATTTTTTTCTGCAAGCCTTACTATTCACTGCTTTTTCTTGCTTCAAGAATTATTTTTATGATTTTTCAGATTATCAATAACATTTCTCCTTTTCCACCATTCTTTCAAGAGCTAACAATTTTAACATTCATAAACAACAATATTAAAAATATGCACTGCTCAAGCATTCATTCAGAAGAACAAAGAGTATTGCCACCACATCAAAACAATTAATCTGTTTTAAAATTCGAAATTCATGTACTTCTTTTTCTTTTTCAATTAAAAACATTTTTCATTTAAGAAAGGTGATGGATTCATATTCATAGCTTTAAGGCATAGACACTAAGACACTAATGATCATGTAATAAGACACAAACATAAATAAACATAAAGCATAATTTTCGAAAAACAGAAAAATAAGGAACAAGGAAATTAAAGAATGGGTCCACCTTAGTGATGGCGACTAGTTCTTCCTCTTAAAGATCTTATGGAGTGCTTGAGCTCCTCAATGTCTCTTCCTTGCCTTTGTTGCTCCTCTCTCATGACTCTTCGATCTTCTCTAATTTCATGAAGGAGGATGGAATGTTCTTGGTGCTCCACCCTTAGTTGTCCCATATTGGAACTTAATTCTCCTAGGGAGGTGTTAATTTGCCCCCAATAGTTTTGTGGAGGAAAATGCATCCCTTAAGGCATCTCAGGGATTTCATGATGAGGAATCTCCTAATGCTCTTGTCCATGAGTGGGATCTCTTATTTGCTCCATCCTTTTCTTAGTGATGGGCTTGTCCTCATTAATGAGGATGTCTTCCTCTATGTCAATTCCAGCTGAATTGCAGAGGTGACAAATGAGATTAGGGAAGGCTAACCTTACCAAAGTAGAAAACTTGTCCACCACCTTGTAGAGTTCTAGGGATATAACCTCATGAACTTCTACTTCCTCTCTAATCATGATGCTATGGATCATGATAGCTCGGTCTATAGTAACTTCAGACCAGTTGCTAATGGGAATGATTGAGCGTTGGATGAACTCCAACCATCCCCTAGCCACGGGCTTGAGGTCATGCCTTCTTAGTTGAACCGGCTTTCCTCTTGAATCTCTCTTCCATTGAGCGCCCTCTTCACAAATGTCTATGAGGACTTAGTCCAACCTTTGATCAAAGTTGACCCTTCTAGTGTAAGGGTGTGCATCTCCTTGTATCATTGGCAAGTTGAATGCCAACCTTACATTTTCCGGACTGAAATCTAATTATTTCCCCCAAACCATTGTAAGCCAATTCTTTGGATTCGGGTTCACACTTTGATCATGGTTCTTGGTGATCCATGCATTGGCATAGAACTCTTGAACCATTAAGATTCCAACTTGTTGAATGGGGTTGGTGAGAACTTCCCAACCTCTTCTTCGAATCTTATGTCGGATCTCCGGATATTCACCCTTTTTGAGCTTGAAAGGGACCTCGAAAATCACTTTCTTCTTGGCCACAACTTCATAGAAGTGGTCTTGATGTACCCTTGAGATGAATCTCTCCATCTCCCATGACTCGGAGGTGGAAGCTTTTGCCTTCCCTTTCCTCTTTCTAGAGGTTTCTCCGGCCTTTGGTGCCATAAATGGTTATGGAAAAACAAAAAGCAACGCTTTTACCACACCAAACTTTGAAGGTTTGCTCGTCCTCGAGCAAAAGAAGAATGAAGAGAGCGGAGGGAGAAGAAATAGAGAAGATGGAGGGGGTATGATTCGGCCATGTATGGGTGGGTTTGGGAGGGAAAGTGGTTTGAATTTGAATGGTGAGGTAGGTGGGGTTTATGATGGATGGATGTGGATTGGTGAAGGGTTTATGGAGAAGAGGGTAAGATTTGATAGGTGAGGGGTTTTTGGGGAAGAGGTATTGAGTTGATTGGTGAAGGGTATTTGGGGAAGAGTATTATGAAAATGTGTGAAGAAGAGAGAGAGTGAGTTAAGATTGGTGGGGATCCTGTGGGGTCCACAGATCCTGAGGTGTCAAGGATTTCTCATCCCTGCACCAATTAGGCGTGCAAAACACCTTCTGCTACCAATCCTGGCGTTAAACGCCAAGTTGCTTCTTGCCCTTTTCGGGCGTTAAACGCCAGTCTGGTGCCCATTTCTGGCGTTAAACGCCCAGATGGTGCCAGACTGGGAATTTAACGCCCATTCTGCTGCCCTTACTGGCGTTTAAACGCCAGTAGGCCTCTCCTCCAGGGTGTGCTATTTTTCATTCTATTTTTCAGTTTGTTCTTGCTTTTTCAATTGTTTTTGTGACTTCACATGATCATCAACCTATAGAAAACATAAAATAACAATGGAAAATAGAAATATAACATAGATAAGTAAAATTGGGTTGCCTCCCAACAAGCGCTTCTTTAATGTTAGTAGCTTAACAGTGGGCTCTCATGGAGCCTCACAGATACTCAGAGCATGATGATGGCCTCTCAACACCAAACTTAGAGTTTGGTTGTGGCCTCCCAACACCAAACTTAGAGTATGAATGTGGGGATTTTGTTTGACTCTGCATTGAGAGAAGCTTTTCATGCTTCCTCTCCATGGTTACAGAGGGAGACCCTTGAGCTTTAAACACAAGGGAGTCCTCATTCACTTGAAGGACAAATTCTCCTCTGTCAACATCAATCACAGCTCTTGCTGTGGCTAGGAAGGGTCTGCCAAGGATGATGGATTCATCCATACACTTCCCAGTGTCTAGGATTATGAAATCAGCAGGGATGTAGTGACCTTCAACCTTTACCAAGACATCTTCTACAAGTCCATAAGCCTGTTTTCTTGAATTGTCTGCCATCTCTAGTTAGATTCTTCCAGCTTGTACCTCAAGGATTCCTAGCTTCTCCGTTACAGAGAGAGGCATGAGGTTTATGCTTGACCCTAGGTCACACAGAGCCTTCTCAAAGGTCATGAAGCCTATGGTACAAGGTATTGAGAACTTTCCAGGATCCTGTCTCTTCAGAGGTAATTTCTGCCTAGTCAGGTCATCCAGTTCTTTGGGGAGCAAGGGGGGTTCATCCTCCCAAGTCTCATTACCAAATAGCTTGGCATTTAGCTTCATGATTGCTCCAAGGTACTTAGCAACTTGTTCTTCAGTAACATCTTCATCGTCTTCAGAGGAAGAATACTCTTCAGAGCTCATGAATGGCAAAAGTAAATTCAATGGAATCTCTATGGTCTCAGTGTGAGCCTCAGATTCCCATGGTTCCTCATTAGGGAACTCCTTGGAGGCCAGTGGACGTCCATTGAGGTCTTCCTCAGTGGAAATCACTGCCTCTTCCTCCTCTCCAGGTTCAGCCGAGTGGGTAATGTTGATGGCCTTGCACTCTCTTTATGGATTCTCTTCTGTATTACTTGGGAGAGTACTAGGAGGGAGTTCAGTAATTTTTTTACTCAGCTGACCCACTTGTGCCTCCAAATTTCTAATGGAGGACCTTGTTTCAGTCATGAAACTTTGAGTGGTTTTAATTAAATCAGAGACTACAGTTGCTAAGTCAGAGTGGCTCTGCTTAGAATTCTCTGTCTGTTGCTGAGAAGATGATGAAAAAGGCTTGCTATTGCTAAACCTATTTCTTCCACCATTATTGTTGTTGAAGCCTTGTTGAGGCCTTTGTTGATCCTTCCATGAGAGGTTTGGATGATTTTTCCATGAAGGATTATAGGTGTTTCCATAGGGTTCTCCCATGTAATTCACCTCTTCCATTGCTGGGTTCTCAAGATCATAAGCTTCTTCTTCAGATGAAGTTTCTTTGGTACTGCCTGTTGCTGCTTGCATTTCAGATAGACTCTGAGAAATCATATTGACTTGTTGAGTCAATATTTTATTCTGAGCCAATATGGCATTCAGAGTATCAATCTCAAGAACTCCTTTCTTCTGATTTATCCCATTATTCACAGGATTCCTTTCAGAAGTGTACATGAATTGGTTATTTGCAACCATTTCAATGAGTTCCTGAGCTTCTGCAGGCATCTTCTTCAGATGAAGAGATCGTCCAGCAGAGTTGTCCAATGACATATTGGACAGTTCAGATAGACCATCATAGAAAATACCTATGATGCTCCATTCTGAAAGCATGTCATAAGGACACCTTCTGATCAATTTCTTGTATCTTTCCCAGGCTTCATAGAGGGATTCACCTTCCTTCTGTCTGAAGGTTTGGACTTCCACTCTAAGCTTGCTCAATTTTTGAGGTGGAAAGAATTTTGCCAAGAAGGTATTGACTAGCTTTTCCCAAGAGTTCAGGCTTTCTTTAGGTTGTGAATCCAACCATGTTCTAGCTCTGTCTCTTATAGCAAAGGGAAAAAGCATAAGTCTATAGACCTCGGGACCAACCCTATTAGTCTTGACAGTGTCACAGATTTGCAAGAATTAAGCTAAGAATTGATGAAGATCTTCGAATGGAAGTCCATGAAACTTGCAATTCTGTTGCATTAGAGAAACTAATTGAGGCTTAAGCTCAAAGTTGTTTGCTTCAATGGCAGGGATTGAGATGCTTCTCCCATAGAAGTCAGGAGTAGGTGCAATAAAGTCACCAAGCACCTTCCTTGCATTGTTGGCATTGTTGTTGTTTTCGGCTGCCATGTCTTCTTCTTGTTTAAAAAGTTCTGTTAGATCCTCTACAGAGAGTTGTACTTTAGCTTCTCTAAGCTTTCTCTTCAAGGTTTTTTCAGGTTCAGGATCAGCTTCAACAAGAATGCCCTTGTCCTTGCTCCTGTTCATATGAAAAGAGAGGAGAAGAAAATATGAAATCCTCTATGTCACAGTATAGAGATTCCTTGAGGTGTCAGAGGTAAAGAAGAATAGAAGGAGAAGGTAGAGAAGAAAGAATTCAAACTTATCAAGAGGGATAGAGTTCGAATTATTGATAATGGAGAGGTGTTAGTCCTTTAAATAGAAGGATGTGAGAAGAGGGAAAGAATTTTCGAAAATAAAGTAAAAAGATTTTGAAATAATAAGAGCAATTTTGAAAATTTGGTAATTGATTTTCAAAAACTAAGATTGGGAAAGAAATTAAGTGATTTTTGAAAAAGATTTTGAAATTAGAAATCAAAAAGATATGATTGAAGCTTAATTTTGAAAAAGATGTGATTGAAAAGATATGATTGAGAATCAATTTAAAAAGAGAAAGTTTTTAAAATTAAAGTTGATTACTTGACCAACAAGAAATTAAAAGATATGATTCTAGAATTAAAACTTTTGATCCTTTCTTAATAGGCAAGTAACAACTTGAAAATTTTGAATTAAATCACTAATTGTAGCAAGGATTTTCGAAAATAATAATAATTTAAAAAAAATGGAAAGAAATTGATTTTGAAAAGATATGATTGAAGAGATATGATTTGACAAACATTTGATTTTGAAAAATTATGAAAATTTGAAAAAGATTTGAATTAAAAACAAAATCTTCCCTCTAGTGTCCTCCTGGCGTTAAACGCCCAGAATGGCATCCATTCTGGCATTTAACGCCCAAAATGCTACCTTTTTGGGCGTTTAACGCCCAGCCAGGTACCCTGGCTGGTGTTTAAACGCCAGTTTTCATTCCTCACTGGGCGTTTTGAATGCCCAGCTTTTTCTGTGTAATTCCTCTGCTGAATATTCTGAATCTTCAATTCTCTATGTTATTGACTTGAAAAGACACAATTTTAAAAAAAATTTTGAATTTTTAATGATGAAAAACAATAAGAGATGCAACTAAGATCAAATAAACAATGCATGCAAGACACCAAACTCAGAAGTTTGTATACTAAGGACTATAACAAATAAAAAAAATGCATGTAAGAAACAACAAAAGACACAAAATAAGAGAAATTAAAGATCAGAGCACTGAAATCATTAAGAACAACTTGAAGATCAATGAAGAACATAATGCATATATTCAAAAAATGCAAGAATAATAAAGATATGCAATTGACACCAAACTTAAAATTAGACACTAGACTCAAACAAGAAACATAAAATATTTTTGATTTTATAAATTTTATAATTTTTTTTTTGTGATTTTTCGAAAATTATATGAAAAAGAAAATAAAGAGATTCAAAATTTTTAATGAGAATTCCAGGAATCATGCAATGTTAGTCTAAAACTCCGGTCCAAGAATTAGACATGGCTTACTAGCCAGCCAAGCTTTCAGTTAAAGCTTCGATCCAAAACACTAGACATGGCCAATGGCCAGCCAAGCTTTAGCAGATCATTACTTTCAACAGCAAGATTGATAGAAATCAACAAGCTCTTATGATGATAAGTTGAAACCTCAGTCCAAAAGTTTAGACATGGTTTCACAATCAGCCAGACTTCAACAAATCATCATGAAACTCTAGAATTCATTCTTAAAAACTCTGAAGAACATAATAGAATTTTTTTTTGTATTTTTGAAAATTTTTTTCGAAAATAAAAAGTAAAAAGCTTAAGCATAAAATAAAATTACCTAATCTAAGCAACAAGATGAACCGTCAGTTGTCCAAACTCGAACAATCCCCGACAACGGCGCCAAAAACTTGGGGCACAGAATTGTGATTGTCAATGGCGCCAACAACTTGGTATGCACAATTGTAATCTCAACTCTTTGTCACAACTCCGCACAACTAACCAGCAAGTGCACTGGGTCGTCCAAGTAATAAACCTTACGTGAGTAAGGGTCAATCCCACAGAGATTGTCGGCTTGAAGTAAGCTATGGTCATCTTGTAAATCTCAGTCAGGCGGATTCAAATGGTTATGGAGGATTGATAATTAAAAGATGAATAAAACATAAAATAAAGATAGAGATACTTATGTAATTCACTGGTAGGAATTTCAGATAAGCGTATCAAGATGCTTTGTTCCTTCTGAACCTCTGCTTTCCTATTGCCTTCTTCCAATCATTCATACTCCTTTCCATGGCAGGCTTTATGTTGGGCATCACCATTGTCAATGGCTACTTCCCGTTCTCTCAGTGAAAATATTCCAAATGCGCTGTCACCGCACGGCTAATCATCTGTCGGTTCTCGATCATGTTGGAATAGGATCCATTGATCCTTTTGCGTCTGTCACTACGCCCAACACTCGTGAGTTTGAAGCTCGTCACAGTCATCCCTTTCCAGATCCTAATCAGAATACCACAGACAATGTTTAGGCTTTCCGGATCTCAGGAATGGCCGCCAATAATTCTAGCCTATACCACGAAGGTTCTAATCTTAGATTAGAAACCCAAGAGATACACATTCAAGCTTGATTGCATGTAGAACGGAAGTGGTTGTCAGGCACACGATCATAGGTGAGAATGGTGATGAGTGTCACGGATCATCACATTCATCATGTTGAAGAATGAATGGATATCTTAGAACAGAAATAGGCTTGAGTTAAATAGAAAAACAATAGTACTTTGCATTAATTCATGAAGAACAGCAGAGCTCCACACCTTAATCTTTGGTGTGTAGAAACTCCACCGTTGAAAATACATAAGAACAAGATTCAGGCATGGCCGTGAGGCCAGCCTCCCAAAAGCATCTAAGATAGCATAAGGCTAATCAAAGATGAAAATACAATAGCAAAAGGTCCTATTTATAGAGAACTAGTAGCCTAGGGTTTACAGAAATGAGTAAATGATGCAGAAATCCACTTCTGGGGCCCACTTGGTGTGTGCTTGGGCTGAGTATTGAAGCTTTCATGTGTAGAGGCTTTTCTTGGAGTTAAACACCAGCTTTTGTGCCAGTTTGGGCGTTTAACTCTAGCTTTTATGCCAGTTCTGGCATTTTGACGCCAGAATTTCTATGCTGATTGGAACGCCAGTTTGGGCCATCAAATCTCGGGCAAAGTATGGACTATTATATATTGCTGGAAAGCCCAGGATGTCTACTTTTCAACGCAATTAAGAGCGCGCCAATTGGGCTTCTGTAGCTCCAGAAAATCTACTTCGAGTGCAGGGAGGTCAGAATCCAACAGCATCTGCAGTCCTTTTTCAGCCTCTGAATCAGATTTTTGCTCAGGTCCCTCAATTTCAGCCAGAAAATACCTGAAATCACAGACAAACACACAAACTCATAGTAAAGTCCAGAAATGTGATTTTTATTTAAAAACTAATAAAAATATAATAAAAACAAACTAAAATATACTAAAAACATACTAAAAATAATGCCAAAAAGCGTATAAATTATCCGCTCATCAATATATAGACAGATAATAATAAGAATAGCATAATGCATGTAGGTAGCTTCCATCTAGATAGGTTGCATTGCATAAGTTCTACCATTTTTCCTTCACTCTTTTGGTTCTCTTGAGCTTAGCATGAGGACTTGCTAATGTTTAAGTGTGGGGAGATTGATAAACCCCATTTTTAGGATTTATCTTGTGCTTAATTTAGTAGATTTTATCCATTATTCTCACACTTATGCATATGATTTGCATGTTTTACATCTTCCTTCTTAATTATGTGCTTTGATTGAAAACATACTTCTTTGGCCTTAAATTTGCTAATTTTAATCCCCTCTTATTACCATTCGATGCCGTGATATGTTTGCTGAGTGTTTTCAGGGTTTATAGGGCAGGAATGGCTTAGAGGATAGAAAGAAAGTATGCAAAAGTAGAAGGAATACAAGAAAACGATGCTTTGAGAAGCTGGTAGCGACGCGCACGCGTGAGTCATGCGTACACGTGACTAGTGCAGAAGACGAGCGACGCGTACGCGTGACAAGGATTTTTGCCAAGCGACGCATACGCTTGACAAAGCGTCACGTGCTGCATTACATAGAAGACACTGGGGGCGATTTCTGGGCTCCTTTTGTCCCATTTCCAAGCCCGAAAACACTGCTTAGAGGCTGCAGAGTGAAGGAATCAAGGAGAAAACAATTTATTCACATAATTTTAGGTTTTAAATATAGTTTTCTAGATAGAGAGGTTCTCTCCTCTCTCTAGGTTTTAGGGTTCTTAATTTATTCTTTTTCAATTTCTGAATTCTATATTGTTTCAATTTAGTTCTCTTCTACTTTTAATTGCTCTATGATTCTAGTTTATTTATTTCCCTTATTGATTACTTTATGTTGCCACTTTAGTTTATGAATTCTCATGTTAGATTCAATTTTCCTTTTAATGCAATTTGAGGTATTTCATAATTATTGTTCCTTTCTTCGTTTGTTATTATTGATGTTTGCAATTGGTTGTTTAGATTTAATATTCCTTGTTAGTTTTTTATGTTTTTATATTGTGCCTTCGAAGTGCTTGATAAAATACTTGGGAGGGTTTTAAGTTAGATTTTTATATTCTTTGCTTGAATTGATTAATTGGAGACTCTTGAATCATCATAAGTTTCTTCTTGGTTAGCGATTGAAACTTGCTAGTTGGCTTGAGTTTCACTAACTCTAGTCTTTGACTAGGACATGTGAATTCAAGTTGATTTTCTCACTTGACTTTCCTTCATTTGTTAGAGGTTAACTAAGTGAGTAAAATTTACAATTACCATCACAATTGACATTGATAATGGGGATAGGAATTCCGATTATCAATCCTTGCTAAGACTTTTTCTTAATTATTGTTTTATTTCCTTGCTATTTACATTCCTTGTCCACATTTCAAAAACCCAAAAAGATACAATCTCATAACCAATTATAAGTACACTTCCCTGTAATTCCTTGAGAGACGACCCGAGGTTTAAATACATCAGTTTATTTTTATTAGGTTTGTTTTAGTGACAAACAAATTAAATTTTATTGAGGTTTAATTGTCGGTTTAGATCTATACTTGCAACGCGATTATTTTTATGAAATTCTTTACCGACAAAAAATGATGGGAGAAAAATCGTCGGTAAAGAATTTCACAAAAATAATCACGTTGCAAGTATAGATCTAAACTGACAATTAAACCTCAATCAAATTTAATCTGTTTGTCACTAAAGCAAATCCAATAAAAATAAACTAAAGTATTAAACCTCGGGTCGTCTCTCAAGGAATTGCAGGGAAGTGTACATATAATTGGTTATGGGATTTTATCTTTTTGGGTTTTTGAAACAAGGAACAAGTAATGTAAATAACAAGGAAATAAAACAATAATTAAGAAAAGTCTTAGCAAGGATTGATAATTGGAATTCCTATCCCCATTATCATAGTCACTGGTGATGGTAAATGTAAATTGCACTCACTTAGTTAACCTCTAACAAATGAAGGAAAGTCAAGTGAGAAATAATTAACTTTAGTTCACAAGTCCTAATCAAAGATTAGAGTTAGTGAAGCTCAAGCCAAGTAGCAACTTTCAAACACCAATCAACAAAAGACTTTTGATAATTCAAGAGTCTCCAATTACTCAATCTAAGCTAAGAACATAAAAATCTAATTTGAAATCCAACCAAGCATTTTTTCAAACACTTGGAAGGCATAAAATAAAAGCATAGAAAAACAATAGAGAATGTAAAATCTAAAAGCAACAATTTCAAGCATCAATGATAACAAATAAAGTAAGAAGCAATAAACATGAAATACCTCAAATTGCATTAAATAGGAAATTGAATCTAACATGAAGAGCTCATAAATTAAATTGGAAAAATAAATAAACCAACAAGAGAAATAGATAAAGTAAAGTGCTAGAACTAATAAGAGTGGAAGAAAACTAAATTAAAGTAAAATAGAAATCTGAATTTGAGAAGAATTAAGGCTAAGAACCCTAAAACCTAAAGAGAAGAGAGAGCCTCTCTCTCTAGAAAACTACATCTAAAACCTAATGTGTGAATAATGAGATCTCTCTCCTCTCCAGCTCCACTCTGCAGCCTCTAATTAGTATTTTAGGGATTGAAACTGGGCAAAAAATAGCCCAGAAATCGCCCCCAGCATTTTCTGATGCGTGCAGCATGTGGCTCTGTCACGCGTACGCGTCGCTGAAATTTCGCTAGGTCATCCGTACGCGTTCACGTGTACGCATCACCTAACTGCATGGAAACTATGGGAAATTGCATATCATTTTGAAGCCCCGGATGTTAGCTTTCCAACGCAACTGAAACCGCCTCATTCGGACCTCTGTAGCTCAAGTTATGATTGATTTAGTACGAAGAGGTCAGGCTTGACAACTTAGCAATTCCTTCAATTTCTTGTGTTCCTTCCACTTTTGCATGCTTCCTTTCCATCCTCTAAGCCATTCCTACCCTATAAACCCTAAAAACACTTAACGAATATATCACGGCATCGAATGGTAATCAGAGAGGTTTAAAATTAGCAAATTTAAGGCCAAAGAAGCATCTTTTCAATCATAGTACAAAATTAGGAAGGATTTGTAAAACCATGTGAATTATATGAATAAGTGTGAGTTTAGTGGATAAAATCCACTCAATTAATCACAAGATAAACCCTAAAAATGGGGTTTATCAATCTCTCGACACTTAAACATTAGCACGTCCTCATGCTAAGTTCAAGAGAACCAAAAGAGTGAAGAGGAATGGTGGAGTTTATGAAATACAACCTATGTGTATGAATGCAACTAAATGCAAAAATACTTCTACCTACTTGGTTAAAAGTAAACAAATTCTCCAAGACAAACTGATGAGCGGATAATTTATACGCTTTTTGACATTGTTTTTAGTATGTTTTTAGTAGGATCTAGTTACTTTTAGGGATGTTTTCATTAGTTTTTATGTTAAATTCATATTTCTGGACTTTACTATGAGTTTGTGTGTTTTTCTGTAATTTCAGGTATTTTCTGGCTGAAATTGAGGGACTTGAGCAGAAATCAGATTCAGAGGTTGAAGAAGGACTGCTGATGCTGTTGGATTCTGACCTTCCTGCACTCAAAGTGGATTTTCTGGAGCTACAGAACTCGAAATGGCGCGATTCCAATTGCGTTGGAAAGTAGACATCCAGGGCTTTCCATCAATATATAATAGTCTATACTTTGGCCAAGAATAGATGACGTAAACTGGCGTTCAACGCCAGCTTTCTGTCCAAATCTGGCGTCCAGCGCCAGAAAAGGAGCCAAAACCAGAGTTGAACGCCCAAACTGGCACAAAAGCTGGCGTTCAACTCCAAGAAGGACCTCTACACGTGCAACACTCAAAGCTCAGCCCAAGCACACACCAAGTAGGCCCCGGAAGTGGATTTATGCATCAATTACTTACTTCTGTAAACCCTAGTAGCTAGTTTATTATAAATAGGACCTTTTACTAGTCTTTTTGACCATCTTTGGATTATCTTATGATCTATTGATCACGTTTTGGGGCTGGCCTCTCGGCCATGCCTGAACCTTTCACTTATGTATTTTCAACGGTAGAGTTTCTACACTCCATAGATTAAGGTGTGGAGCTCTGCTGTTCCTCAAAGATTAATGCAAAGTACTATTGTTTTCTATTCAACTCAACTTATTCCGCTTCTAAGATATTCATTCGCACTTCAACCTGATTGTGTTGAACGTGACAATCATCATCATTCCCCATGAACGCGTGCCTGACAACCACTTCTGTTCTACTTTCGATTGAATGAGTGTCTCTTAGATCTCTTAATCAGAATCTTCGTGGTGTAAGCTAGAATGATGGCGGCATTCAAGAGAATCTGGAAAGTCTAAACCTTCTCTGTGGTATTCCGAGTAGGATTCAATGATTGAATGACTGTGACGAGCTTCAAACTCGCGAGTGCTGGGCGTTAGTGACAGACGCAAAAGGAGGGTGAATCCTATTCCAGCATGATCGAGAACCGACAGATGAATAGCCGTGCCGTGACAGGGTGCGTTGATCATTTTCACTGAGAGGAGGGGATGTAGCCACTGACAACGGTGATGCCCTTGCATAAAGCCAGCCATGGAAAGGAGTAAGACTGATTGGATGAAGATAGCAGGAAAGCAGAGATTCAGAGGAACAAACGCATCTCTATACGCTTATCTGAAATTCTCACCAATGAATTACATAAGTATCTCTATCTTTACGTTTTATTAATTAATATTCGAAAACCCCATAACTGTTTTATATCCGCCTGACTGAGATTTACAAGGTGACCATAGCTTGCTTCATACCAACAATCTCCGTCGGATTCGACCCTTACTCACGTAAGGTTTTACTTGGACGACCCAGTGCACTTGCTGGTTAGTTATACGGAGTTGTGAACCATGGTCTTGGCATCATGTTTTTGGCGCCATTTCCAGGGAAAGAAAGAGCAATGAATTTTACATAATTAAAGTGTAATCACGATTCCGCGTACCAAGTTTTTGGCGCCGTTGCCGGCGATTGTTCGAGTTTGGACAACTGATGGTTCATCTTGTTGCTCAGATTGGGTAACTTTCTTTTCGTTTTCCTTTCAAAAAATCTTTCAAAAATATTTTCCTTTGTTTTCGAAAAAAATTAATTAAAAATGTTTTCAAAAATATATTTTTCCTCAGAATTTTTAAGAATGAATTCTAGTGTTTCATGAATCATGTTGAATCCTATCTGGCTGTAAAGCCATACCCAAACTGCTTTGGGATTGGTCTTTAACTAATCACCTCAATGGAGCCATGTCCAATTCTTTTGGATAGGGCATGTTAGGCTTGTCATGTCTGAATTACACTCATATTTTTATTAAAGCTTGGCTGGCTATTAAGCCATGCCTGACCCTTTGATTGGAGCTTTAAGACTAACATGGCAAAATTCCTGGAATTCATATTAAAAATTTTGGACTCATTATTTTTATTTTTATTTTTTTCACAATAATTTTCGAAAAAAAAAATTTGAAAATCATAAAAACCAAAAATATTTTTGTGTTTCTTATTTGAGTCATGTGTCATGTTATAAGTTTGGTGTCAATTGCATGTGCATCTTGCATTTTTCGAAAATTTCATGCATTCATAGTGTTCTTCATGATCTTCAAGTTGTTCTTGGTCAGTCTTCTTGTTTGATCTTGATGTTTTCTTGTTTTGTGTCTTTTCTTGTTTTACATGTGCATTTTTTATTTATTAGAGTCTAAACATGACAGATTTCTAAGTTTGGTGTCTTGCATGTTTTCTTTGCATATAAAATTTTTCAAAAATATGTTCTTGATGTTCATGATATTCACGGTGTTCTTGGTGTTCATCTTGACATTCATAGCATTCTTGCATACATTCATAGTTTTGATCTAAAATTTTCATGCATTGCATCTTTTTCATGTTTTTCTCTCTCATCAAAAAAAAATTTTCAAAAATCAAAAAAATATATATATCTTTCCATTTTTCTTCTCATCAAATTCGAAAATTAGATTTGACTTTTTTCAAAAATTTTTAAAATCAAGTTGTTTTTATGAGTCAAATCAAATTTTCATTTTAAAAAAATCTTCTCTTTTTCAAAATCTTTTTCAAAAATTAAATCTTTTTTATTTTTCTTAGTTATTTTCGAAAATTACAAAAATATTTTTCAAAAATCTTTTCTTAATTTTGTCTCATAATTTTCGAAAATAACATCATCAATTAATGTTTTGATTCAAAAATTTCAAGTTTGTTACTTGCTTGTTAAGAAAGATTCAAACTTTAAGTTCTAGAATCATATCTTGTGATTTCTTGTGAATCAAGTCATTAATTGTGACTTTTAAAAAATTAAATCTTTTTCAAAACTAATTTCTATCATATCTTTTCAAAAAATATCTTCTCATCATATCTTTTTCAAAAATTTGATTTCAAAATATCTTTTCTAACTTCCTAACTTCTTATCTTTTCAAAATTGATTTTCAAAATTTGTTTCAACTAACTAACTAACTTTTTGTTTGTTTCTTATCTTTTTCAAAACCACCTAACTAACTCTCTCTCTCTAATTTTCGAAAATATCTTCCCTCTTTTTCAAAATTTCTTTTTAATTAACTAATTATTTTAATCTTTGATTTAAAAAAAAAGGGATCTCTATTATTATTATTTTTCTGTGCCCTCTTCTTTGTCATATGAGCAGGAGCAAGGACAAGAATATTCTTGTTGAAGCAGATCCAGATCCTGAAAGGACTCTGAAGAGGAAACTAAGAGAAGCTGAATTACAACAAACCAGCAAGCACCTGTCAGAAATTATCAAACAGGAAAAGAAGATGGCAGCTGAAAATAATAATAATGCAAGGAGAATGCTTAGTGACTTTACTGTACCTAATTCCAATTTACATGGAAGAAGCATCTCCATTCCTGCCATTGGAGCAAACAATTTTGAGCTGAAACCTCAATTAGTTTCTCTGATGCAGCAGAACTGCAAGTTTCATGGACTTCCATCTGAAGATCCTTTTCAGTTCTTAACTGAATTCTTGCAGATATGTGATACTATTAAGACTAATGGAGTAGATCCTGAAGTCTACAGGCTCATGCTTTTCCCTTTTGCTGTAAGAGACAGAGCTAGAGTATGGTTGGACTCTCAACCTAAGGATAGCCTGAACTATTGGGATAAGCTGGTCAAGGCTTTCCTAGCCAAGTTCTTTCCTCCTCAAAAGCTGAGCAAGCTTAGAGTGGATGTTCAAACCTTCAGACAGAAAGAAGGTGAATCCCTCTATGAAGCTTGGGAGAGATACAAAGGACTGACCAAAAAGTGTCCTTCTGACATGCTTTCAGAATGGACCATCCTGGATATATTCTATGATGGTTTATCTGAGCTATCAAAGATGTCATTGGATACTTCTGCAGGTGGCTCCATTCACCTAAAGAAAACGCCTGCAGAAGCTCAAGAACTCATTGACATGGTTGCTAATAACCAGTTCATGTACACTTCTGAAAGGAATCCTGTGAGTAATGGGACGCCTATGAAGAAGGGAGTTCTTGAGATTGATACTCTGAATGCCATATTGGCTCAGAACAAAATATTGACTCAGCAAGTCAATATGATTTCTCAAAGTCTGAATGGAATGCAAGCTGCATCCAACAGTACTTAAGAGGCATCTTCTGAAGAAGAAGCTTATGATCCTGAGAACCCTGCAATAGCAGAGATAAATTACTTAGGTGAACCTTATGGAAACACCTATAACTCAACATGGAGAAATCATCCAAATTTCTCATGGAAGGATCAAAAGCCTCAACAAGGCTTTAATAATGGTGGAAGAAATAGGTTTAACAATGGTAAACCTTTTCCATCATCCACTCAGCAACAGATAGAGAACTCTGAACAAAATACCTCTAATTTAGCAAACTTAGTCTCTGATCTATCTAAGGCCACTGTAAGTTTCATGAATGAAACAAGGTCTTCCATTAGAAATTTGGAAGCACAAGTGGGCCAGCTAAGTAAAAGGATCACTGAAATCCCTCCTAGTACTCTCCCAAGCAATACAGAAGAGAATCCAAAAGGAGAGTGCAAGGCCATTGACATAAGCACCATGGCCAAACCTGTAAGGGAAGGAGAGGACGTGAATCCCAAGGAGGAAGACCTCCTGGGACGTCCAGTGATCAATAAGGAGCTTCCCTCTGAGGAACCTAAGGACTCTGAGGCTCATCTAGAGACCATAGAGATTCCATTGAACCTCCTTATGCCATTCATGAGCTCTGATGAGTATTCCTCTTCTGAAGAGAATGAAGGATGTTACTGAAGAGCAAACAGCCAAGTTTCTTGGTGCAAACATGAAGCTGAATGCCAAATTATTTGGCATTGATACTTGGGAAGTTGAACCTCCCTTGTTTATCAATGAACTAAGTGATCTGGATCAACTGACGTTGCCTCAGAAGAGACAGGATCCTGGAAAGTTCATAATACCTTGTACCATAGGCACCATGATCTTTAAGGCCCTGTGTGACCTTGGTTCAGGAATAAACCTCATGCCCCTCTCTGTAATAGAGAAACTGGGAATCTATGGGGTGCAAGCTACTAAAATCTCATTAGAGATGGCAGACAATTCAAGAAAACAGGCATATGGACAAGTAGAGGACATGTTAGTAAAGGTTGAAGGCCTTTACATCCCTGCTGATTTCATAGTCCTGGATACTGGAAAGGAAGAGGATGAATCCATCATCTTAGGAAGACCTTTCCTGGCCACAGCAAGAGCTGTGATTGATGTTGACAGAGGTGAACTAGTCCTTCAATGGAATGAGGACTCCCTTGTATTTAAAACTCAAGGATCTCCCTCTGCAACCATGGAGAGGAAGCATGAAAAGCTTCTCTCAAAGCAGAGTCAACCCAAGCCCCCACAGTCAAACTCTAAGTTTGGTGTTGGGAGGCCACAACCAAACTCTAAGTTTGGTGTTGAACTCCCATATCCAAACTCTAAGTTTGGTGTTGGAGAGTCTCAACAATGCTCTGAACATCTGTGAGGCTCCATGAGAGCCCACTGTCAAGCTATTGACATTAAAGAAGCGCTTGTTGGGAGGCAACCCAATTTCTATTTATCTAATTATATTTTTCTTAGTTATATGTCTTTATAGGTTCATGATCATGTGGAGTCACAAAATAAACAAAAAAATCAAAAACGGAATCAAAAACAGCAGAAGAAAAATCACACCGTGGAGGAGCATCTGTCTGGCGTTCAACGCCAGAACAGAGCATGGTTCTGGCGTTGAACGCCCAAAATGGGCAGCATCCTGGTGCTGAACACCCAGAACAAGCATGGTTCTGGCGTTCAACGCCAGAAATGGCAACAAATAGGCGTTCAACGCCCAAAATGGGCACCAACCTGGCGCTGAACGCCCAGAGTTGTGTGCAAGGGCATTTTGCATGCCTAAATTGGTGCAGGGATGTAAATGCCTTGACACCTCAAGATCTGTGGACCTCACAGGATCACCTCAGGATCTGTGGACCCCACAGGATCCCCACCTACTTCCACTCACTTCTTCTCACCCTCTCTCTCTCCATTCATGGTCATCCCTTCTGTTTTCCATTTACCACTCACATCCATACACCCACCTATCTTCAAAATTCAACATCTCTTTCCTACCCAATCCCACCCATATGGCCGAATATACACATCCCTCCATCTCCTCCATATCTTCTTCTTCTTCTTCTATTCTTTCTTCTTTTCCTCGAGGGCGAGCAACATTCTAAGTTTGGTGTGGTAAAAGCATAGCTTTTTTGTTTTTCCATAACCATTAATGGCACCTAAGGCCAGAGAAACCTCAAGAAAGAGGAAAGAGAAGACAATTGCTTCCACCTCTGAGTCATGGGAGATGGAAAGATTCATCTCAAGGGACTATAGCTCAGTGGTAGAACATGTGGCTGAAAATCAAGATATCCCTGAGATACCTCAGGGGATGCACTTCCCTCCACATAAATATTGGGAGCAAATCAACACCTCTCTAGGAGAATTAAGTCCCAATATGGGACAACTAAGGGTGGAACATCAAGAGCACTCCATCATCCTTCATGAAATAAGAGAAGATCAAAAAGCAATGAGGGAGGAGCAACAAAGACAAGGAAGAGACATAGAAGAGCTCAAGGACATCATTGGTTCCTCAAGAAGGAAACGCCACCATCACTAAGGTGGATTCATTCCTTGTTCTTATTTCTTCTGTTTTTCGTTTTCTATGTGATGTGCTTATCTATGTTTGTGTCTTCATTAAATGATCATTAGTAGTTAGTAACTTTGTCTTAAAGTTATGAATGTCCTATGAATCCATCACCTCTCTTAAATGAAAAATGTTTTAATTCAAAAGAACAAGAAGTACATGAGTTTCAAATTTATCCTTGAACTTAGCTTAATTATATTGATGTGGTGACAATGCTTCTTGTTTTCTGAATGTATGCTTGAACAGTGCATATGTCTTTTGAAGTTGTTGTTTAAGAATGTTAAATATGTTGGCTCTTGAAAGAATGATGACTAGGAGACATGTTATTTGATAATCTGAAAAATCATAAAAATGATTCTTGAAGCAAGAAAAAGCAGCAAAGATCAAAGCTTGCAAAAAAAAAAAGAAAAAAAATAGAAAGAAAAAGAAAAAGGCAAGCAGAAAAAGCCAAAGCTCTTAAAACCAAGAGGCAAGAGCAAAAAGCCAATAACCCTTAAAACCAAAAGGCAAGGGCAAATAAAAAGGATCCCAAGGCTTTGAGCATCAGTGGATAGGAGGGCCTAAAGGAATAAAATCCTGGTCTAAGCGGCTAAACCAAGCTGTCCCTAACCATGTGCTTGTGGCGTGTAGGTGTCAAGTGAAAACTTGAGACTGAGCGGTTAAAGTCAAGGTCCAAAGCAAAAAAAGAGTGTGCTTAAGAACCCTGGACACCTCTAATTGGGGACTTTAGCAAAGCTAAGTCACAATCTGAAAAGGTTCACCCAATTATGTGTCTGTGGCATTTATGTATCCGGTGGTAATACTGGAAAACAAAGTGCTTAGGGCCACGGCCAAGACTCATAAAGAAGCTGTGTTCAAGAGTCATCATACTGAACTAGGAGAATCAATAACACTATCTGAACTCTGAGTTCCTATAGATGCCAATCATTCTGAACCTCAATGGATAAAGTGAGATGCCAAAACTATTCAAGAGGCAAAAAGTTATAAGTCCCGCTCATTTGATTGAAGCTATGTTTCATTGATAGTTTGGAATTTATAGTATATTCTCTTCTTTTTATCCTATTTGATTTTCAGTTGCTTGGGGACAAGCAACAATTTAAGTTTGGTGTTGTGATGAGCGGATAATTTATACCATTTTTGACATTGTTTTTAGTATGTTTTTAGTAGGATCTAGTTACTTTTAGGGATGTTTTCATTAGTTTTTATGTTAAATTCAAATTTCTGGACTTTACTATGAGTTTGTGTGTTTTTCTGTGATTTCAGGTATTTTCTGGCTAAAATTGAGGGACTTGAGCAGAAATCAGATTCAGAGGTTGAAGAAGGAATGCTGATGTTGTTGGATTCTGACCTCCCTGCACTCAAAGTGGATTTTCTGGAGCTAAAGAACTCGAAATGGCGCGCGTCCAATTGCGTTGGAAAGTAGACATCCAGGGCTTTCCAGAAATATATAATAGTCCATACTTTGGCCAAGAATAGATGACGTAAACTGGCGTTCAACGCCAGCTTTTTGCCCAAATCTGGCGTCCAGCGCCAGAAAAGGAGCCAAAACCAGAGTTGAACGCCCAAACTGGCACAAAAGCTGGCGTTCAACTCCAAGAAGGACCTCTACACGTGAAACACTCAAAGCTCAGCCCAAGCACACACCAAGTAGGCCCCGGAAGTGGATTTATGCATCAATTACTTACTTCTGTAAACCCTAGTAGCTAGTTTATTATAAATAGGACCTTTTACTAGTCTTTTTGACCATCTTTGGATTATCTTATGATCTATTGATCACGTTTTGGGGCTGGCCTCTCGGCCATGCCTGAACCTTTCACTTATGTATTTTCAACGGTAGAGTTTCTACACTCCATAGATTAAGGTGTGGAGCTCTGCTGTTCCTCAAAGATTAATGCAAAGTACTATTGTTTTCTATTCAATTCAACTTATTCCGCTTCTAAGATATTCATTCGCACTTCAACCTGAATGTGATGAACGTGACAATCATCATCATTCCCCATGAACGCGTGCCTGACAACCACTTCCGTTCTACTTTCGATTGAATGAGTGTCTCTTAGATCTCTTAATCAGAATCTTCGTGGTGTAAGCTAGAATGATGGCGGCATTCAAGAGAATCCGGAAAGTCTAAACCTTGTCTGTGGTATTCCGAGTAGGATTCAATGATTGAATGACTGTGACGAGCTTCAAACTCGCGAGTGCTGGGCGTTAGTGACAGACGCAAAAGGAGGGTGAATCCTATTCCAGCATGATCGAGAACCGACAGATGAATAGCCGTGCCGTGACAGGGTGCGTTGATCATTTTCACTGAGAGGAGGGGATGTAGCCACTGACAACGGTGATGCCCTTGCATAAAGCCAGCCATGGAAAGGAGTAAGACTGATTGGATGAAGATAGCAGGAAAGCAGAGATTCAGAGGAACAAACGCATCTCTATACGCTTATCTAAAATTCTCACCAATGAATTACATAAGTATCTCTATCTTTACGTTTTATTAATTAATATTCGAAAACCCCATAACTGTTTTATATCCGCCTGACTGAGATTTACAAGGTGACCATAGCTTGCTTCATACCAACAATCTCCGTGGGATTCGACCCTTACTCACGTAAGGTATTACTTGGACGACCTAGTGCACTTGCTGGTTAGTTACACAGAGTTGTGAACCATGGTCTTGGCATCATGTTTTTGGCACCATTTCCAGGAAAAGAAAGAGCAATGAATTTTACATAATTAAAGTGTAATCACGATTTCGCGTACCACAAACATAAACTGGATTCCACTAATTCAAATCACAAAATAAAGTACAAGTAAACTTGCAAGAAGATAGCTCGTGAAAGCCGGAAACAAAGAATCGAGCATCGAACCCTCACCGGAAGTGTATACACTCTAATCACTCAAGTGTTTAAGGCTTGCTCTTCTTCTACCAATTAACAAATAATTTGATGCATAAATACACATATCAAGATGTTTTTTAAGGGTTGTAATGGGGTTAGGGTCAAGGTAGGATTGTATTTGGTCAAGTGGACTAAAATATGAATCCTTAATTAACCCAAACTTCTCACCTAACTTAGGACAATCCATGTAATCAAAATACAAAAACCTAACTATCCATTAACCATGTTTTCCATATATTCATGGATCCTAATTTCGAGTACAGTACATATGCATTGCTATCACCATTTACTTTGGGGCATTTTGTCCCCTTTTATTATTTGCTCTTTTTTTCTTTTTTTTTCCTTTTTTTTTGTTTTTCTCAATGCATACGATTAAGATATTAAATGCAAGAATATGTGCTTAACTATTGTTTTGCACATTTTCACAAGAATATACAACACCAAATTCCCAAACCAAATATTGGCAAACCCAACTTCCCCACACTTAAATCATGAACACTTTCACTAGTCTAAGCTAACCAAGGATTCAAATTAAGGACATTATTATTTTCCTCTTAGATTTAGTGATGAGCTAAAGTAAAGAATAAATGGGGTTAAAAGGCTCAACATTGGTTTACAAAGGATAATGAAAAGGTTAAGGCCATATGGGTATGTAAGCTCAGTGAAACAAGGCCTCAATCATGTAAGTGCATGCATACATCAAATAATGGAAATATAGAATTAAGCAAGACAAAGATCACAATTTTAGAGAGAACAACACACACCAAAATTAAAATATTGGTTGATACAATGCAACCAATCCAATAGGCTCAAAATCTCACTGGTTTTTGTGTTCTAGCTCTAAACCATGTTCCAAAATAAATTTCTTCATGCAAGTTTAACAAAAATTTTAATTCAAATTAGTGAAATGCTACAAAAAGTTTCTAGAAAAAGAATTCGTCACTTCAACCAAGTAGTGGTAAAATATGCACAAAATCAAGCAAACATGCAATCAAACATGCAAACGCAATAATGAACTAACAAAGAAAATAAAACATTGGTATTGAGAAGAAAATAACTAACCCACGGAAGTCAGTATCGACCTCCCCACACTTAAAGATTGCACCGTCCTCGGTGCATGCTGAGATGTGCAAGTGGACGGGTTGCTACACTGATGCTTTTCTCCAAAGATTGTGCAAATGGACTTCTCTGTCGTCCTATTGAGAAGCTTTTCTTTTCTCTTCTCGGTGGCCATCCTGAAAGAAGAGGAAAAAAAAAGAAAAAAAGTAACCCAGAAATAAAGATAAGAAAACAAATAAAGTAAGGGTGGGTTAATGCCAAATAATGAGGGTCTCAATTACATGGTAGCTACAACATATAAGTGAGAAAATAGTAGAAGCACATGGCATATCAATAGTGCAAAAATTGCAACGATGCAAAAGAGAGAGCGGGTCATGAAAGATAGTATAAGTTCATATCAATTCAAATGGAATACAAGTGTCAGAAAATTTTAGCATTGGCATATGAATAATACCCAACAATTTAAAATAAGTCACGAAGCACCAAAATAACGCAAGAAAATATGCAACAGTTGAATAAGACATTTAACACCAATGGAAACATAATAAACTTAGAAAAAAAATAAAAACATGAACAAAATTAAAATGCAAGGAAGAAAAGTATGCAAATGCAGTAAGTAAAAGAAATTGAAAGGGAATATGGAGGAGAATGTAAAGAAATGAAGAAGAAGAAAGTAAGAAAGGAGGAAGAAAGAGGGAGAAATGATAAGAGAACAAGAAACAGACGCGATGCGCAGCATGCATCACGCGCACGCATGAAAACAGAAATGGCCATTATTCTCACACTTATGCATATAAATTGCATGTTTTACATTTTTCTTCCTAATTCTGTGCTTTAATTGAAAACATGCTTCTTTGGCCTTAAAATTTCTAATTATTAATCATCTCTTATTACCATTCGATGCCGTGATATGTGTGTTAAGTTTTTTTAGGGTTTATAGGGCAGGAATGGCTTAGAGGATGGAAAAAAACCATGCAAAAGTGGAAGGAACACAAGAAATTGAAGGAATTGCTAAGTTGTCAAGCCTGACCTCTTCGTACTAAATCGATCATAACTTGAGCTAAAGAGGTCCGAATGAGGTGGTTCTAGTTGCGTTGGAAAGCTAACATCCAGGGCTTCAAAATGATATGCAAATTTCCATAGTTGCCATGCATTTAGGAAATGCGTACGCATGACAGAGCCACGTCCTACATGTATCAGAAAATGCTAGGGGCGATTTCTGGGCTGCTTTTGGCCCAGTTTCAAGTCCGAAATACTGATTAGAGGCTGCAGAGTGGAGCTGGATAGGAGAGATCTCATTATTCACACATTAGGTTTTAGATGTAGGTTTTAGGGTTCTTAGTTTTAATTCTTCTCAAATTCAGATTTCTATTTTACTTTAATTTAGTTTTTTTCTACTCTTATTAGTTATACCACTTTAGTTTATCTATTTCTCTTATTGGTTTATTTATTTTCCCAATTTAATTTATGAGCTGTTCATGTTAGATTCAATTTCCTATTTAATGCAATTTGAGGTATTTCATGTTTATTGCTTCTTGCTTTATTTGTTATCATTGACGCTTGCAATTGTTGGTTTTAGATTTTACATTCTCTATTATTTTTCTATGCTTTTATTTTATGCCTTCCAAGTGTTTGATAAAATGCTTGGTTGGATTTCAAATTAGATTTTTATGTTCTTAGCTTAGATTGAGTAATTGGAGACTCTTGAATTGTCAAAGTCTCTTGTTGGTTGGTGATTGAAACTAGCTAGTTGGCTTGAGCTTCACTAACTCTAGTCTTTGATTAGGACTTGTGAACTCAAGTTGATTTTCTCACTTGACTTACCTTCCATTGTTAGAGGTTAACTAAGTGATAGCAAAAGGCAATTACCATCACAATTGACAATAATAATGAGGATAGGAATTCCGATTCTCAATCCTTGCTAGGGCCTTTCTTAATTGTTAGTTTATTTCCTTGTCATTTAAATTCCTTGTTCAACATTTAAAAATCCAAAAAGATACAATCTCATAACCAATAGTAACATACTTCCCTGCAATTCCTTGAGAGACGACCTGAGGTTTAAATACTTCGGTTTATTTTTATTGGGTTTGTTTTAGTGACAAACAAAATAAATTTGATTGAGGTTTAATTGTCGGTTTAGATCTATACTTGGAACGCGATTATTTTTGTGAAATTCTTTACCGACGATTTTTCCCCATCAATTTTTGGCGCCGTTGCCGGAAAATTACAAACGTCTGCCTTATTATTGGTTATTGTGAATATTGTGAATAAATTTTCTTTTTCGTTTCTTTGTTAGTAGTTTCTAGTTTTAGGAGTTTAGTTTCATTATTCCTTATTAGTTTTTATTTTTATTTTCTCTTGATACTATGAATTCTCACCCCTTTGGCTATGAGTTTGGTTACAATTATGTTGTAGGAAGAGGAGATTACAATGAAAGCTTGCATCAAGGATGGGACAATCAAAGATGGGAGGAGCCACAAGGATTTGATCAACCCTCTTGACAACAATCTCCACCCACTTACTATGAGCAAGACCCATTCCAAGGTGCATATCAATCCAATGGATATGATGGACCCTCTTGTAGTTACCAACAAGCCCCAGTCCCACCATATGCTTATGAACCCCCTCCTCAACATAGCTTTAAACCACCATACTCACAAGTCCCCTACTACCAAACACCCTCATGTGACCCTAACCCTTATCCCTCATACCAACCACCCTATGAGCCATATGAACCATACATAGAGCCACCCCAATTCTAACCCAATTACTCCCAAGAACCACCGCCTCCATATACACCTTGTCCATATCCATCAACCCAAGAGCCATATGATCTTAATCATGTTATCCAAGCGGAACAAGAGTCAAGGGATCGTCTCAAGGAGACACTAGATCAATTTCAAGCAACCATTCATCAATTAGAGCAAGTGGAAAGCCGAAAAGCACACGAAGCTCTCATGGCTAAAGATTCTCAACTTGAGAACAAGAGATTGAAGTGTGTTGTGCAACAAGTGGAAAAAATGGAGAGTGCTGAACCGCCACATCCCTATTATGATGAACCAACCTCATATCATGAACCTTTCCTCCCAATTAATGAACTTTCATATCCACCCCAATCTCTGATGTATGACACTCTAAGTGTTATTCTTCAAGAGCAAAGAGAGATGCAAAGGACGACACAAGAATTTATAGCTACCTTGACGGAGGTAGTAGGTAATTTAGCCTCTCTACACGTCAAAACTCAAAGCACTCCCATGGCTACATATGGAGAACCAATAGAAGAGCGTAGCATGAAGGAGACACTAGAAATTCTGGTGGAAAGTGAGGAATGTGGCTTTGTATTGGAACAAGTGGAGGAAGCCGTACCTATTGAAGAGGAAGAAGTGGTTTGATAAACCACTATTTTATAGTTTATAATGTGTTTAATTGTGTGGTTTTATCATGATTTTTACCCACGTATTCATATGATTAGCATGCATTTATATTTCCTTCCTAAAATTATTACATGATTAAAAACTTGCTCCCTAGAGACTTTTAATTACGCATTTTAATTCTCCTTTATTCCATTCGATGCCGTGATCTGTGTGTTAAGTGTTTCAGGATTTATAGGGCATGAATGAATTGGAGATTGGAAAGGAAGCTTGCAAAAATGGAAGAAACACAAGAAATTGAGGAGATGACCAGCGAAAAGTGAAGCGGCCGTATGGCTCACGTGACCGCGCGAAAGAGAGGAAATCGCAGTGACGCGGCCACATGGCTCACGCGACCGCACGGATTGGAATAGCACAGGTGACGCGGAGGCGTGGACGACGCGCCCGCGTGGCAAAGCAAAACACCGAATGACGCGTCCGCATGAATGACGCGATCGCGTGACGTGCGTGATCTGCATAATCTACAGAATTCGCTGGGGCGATTTTGGGCCCTGTTTTGACCTAGTTTTCAGCCCAAAAAAGTAGACTAGAGCCAGAGAACATGCAGAAATCAAAACAACATTTATTCTACACAGTTTTTAGTTTTAGATCTAGTTTTACTCCTCTTCTAGGTTTTCTCTCTACACATTCATAGTTCTTAGGATTTTATTTCTATTGCTCTTTGCATTGGGATATTGAGAAGTGTTATTACCTCATCAATACTTCATCATTCTAGTTCGTTTTCTTTACTTGGCTTTACTCTTCCATGTCCTTTAATTTACTCAATTTTACTATTGGATTATTTTAGAATTTATTAATACAAGAGTTACTTTTATTTTTAATCGATTCCTTTGGGTTTTATTTATCATGTCTTTCTCTAATTCTCTTTTCTATGTTATGAATTCCACGTTCACAATGAGCGAGTAGTTCCCTAACTTGATGGGGAGTTGATTGAAAGGAACCCTTGAGTTTGAGTTGGAATGCTCAAAGGAGAAATTGTAATTGGGTTTATTGTTGGATTGCTCTCTAGTCACTAACGCCAGTCCTTCCAAGTAAGCGGATTGGGACTTGTGAATAGAAATAGCATTCCAACTTGTTTGACTTTCCCTTACCTAGTAAGGGATAATGATGAGCGGATATTTTATACGCTTTTTGGGGTTAATTTCACATAGATTTTAGTATATTTTAGTTAGTTTTTAGTTTATTCTCATTAGTTTCTAGGAAAAATTCATATTTCTGGACTTTACTATGAGTTTGTGTATTTTTCTATAATTTCAGGTATTTTCTGGCTGAAATTGAGCTGAGCAAAAATCTGATTCAGGCTTAAAAAGGACTGCTGATGCTGTTGGATTCTGACCTCTCTGCACTCAAAATGGAATTTCTGGAGCTACAGGAGTCCAAATGGCGCGCTTCCAATTGCGTTGGAAGTAGACATCCAGGGCTTTCCAGCAATATATAATAGTCCATACTTTGCTCAAGGATAGACGACGTAAACTGGCGTTCAACGCCAGTTCCATGCTGCTGTCTGGCGTCCAGCGCCAGAAACAAGTTACAAAGTGGAGTTCAACGCCAGAAACAGGTTACAACCTGGCGTTGAATGCCCAAAACAGCCCAGGCACGTGATAAGCTTTAGTCTCAGCCCCAGCACACACCAAGTGGGCCCCAGAAATGGATTTCTGCACTATCTGTCATAGTCTACTCATTTTCTGTAAACCTAGGTTACCAGTTTAGTATTTAAAACAACTTTTAGAGATTTATTTGGTATCTCATGACATTTTAGATCTGAACTTTGTACCTTTTGACGGCATGAGTCTCTAAACTCTATTGTTGGGGGTGAGGAGCTCTGCTGTGCCTCGATGAATTAATGCAAGTATCTCTGTTTTCCATTCAAACATGCGTGTTCCTATCTAAGATATCCATTCGCGCCTAATTATGGAGAAGGTGATGATCCGTGACATTCATCACCTTCCTCAATCCATGAACGTGTGTCTGACAATCACCTCCGTTCTACATCAGATTGAATGAATATCTCTTAGATTCCTTAATCAGAATCTCCGTGGTATAAGCTAGAATCCATTGGCAGCATCCTTGAGAATCCGGAAAGTCTAAACCTTGTCTGGGTATTCCTAGTAGGATTCTGGGATTGGATGACTGTGACGAGCTTCAAACTCGCGAGTGCTGGGTGTAGTGACAGACGTAAAAGGATAGCGAATCCTATTCCGGTATGATCGAGAACCTACAGATGATTAGCCGTGCGGTGACAGCGCACCTGGACCATTTTCACCGAAAGGAAGGATGGTAGCCATTGACAACGGTGATCCTCTAACACACAGCTTGCCATAGGAGGGACGTGCGTGCGTGAAGAAGAAGATAGGGAGAAAGCAGAGATTCAAAGGACAAAGCATCTCCAAAACTCCAACATATTCTCCAATACTGCACAACAAGTATTTAATTCGCACTCCTTTATTTTCCACTATTTAAACTGATAAACATAATTGACTTTCTGACTAAGATTTACAAGATAACCATAGATTGCTTCAAACCAACAATCTCCGTGGGATTCGACCCTTACTCACGTAAGGTATTACTTAGACGACCCAGTGCACTTGCTGGTCATGTGTGCGAAATTGTAAGAGAGTAACAACTTTGTGCACCAGATAACTAAACAGAACAACCTTCAATTATCAATTAATCTTGAGAGTACTGCAACAAGAATAGGGCTTCCAACTAATCTACTCCCAGTCAAGGCTTTTATTTAAATTACTTAATTTCTCCAATTTAATTTCCTGTTTATTCAACTCAAACTCTTTTTGAAAACATCTGATTAATAAAATAGCACACCTTTCTGCAACTCGTTGGGAGACGACCTGGGATTCATACTCCCAGTATTATTTTTTTAATTTTTGTGACAACTCTTCTAAATTGATAAGCGGATTTCTGGTTGGTTAAGAACTATACTTGCAACGCATATTTTATAACAATTCTTGACTCGCCAATTTCCGCCATGTCAATTTTTGACGCCGTTGCCGGGGAGTTGCAATAGAGTGCTAAAGTTATTGATTGGATTTTATTTATTTGCATTTTATTTTATTCTTCTAATATGAGCTGCTTGTTTCTTTCGTTAGATGACGCGTTCACTTCCTGATCCAAGCTTGCTAGTATTCGATCCTGAGATTGAAAGAACTATTTCACGAATAAGGAAAGCTCGGCGTCGGTTAGTCCTCTCTGAGGGCGGATTTGAAACGTCATTTGAGGAAGAAACCAGCCCCCGTTCTACTGATTCGGATGATTTACGTATAGGTGACATGGCAGCACCTAGGAGAGTTACTATCTAGGAGGCTGGAGCCCCTGATTTTACAATGCAACCGTTTCAAGCGCATCACCCAGCGGTGGCTACAGACTTTGAAATAAAGACTGCACTGCTCAATTTGATGCCTAAGTTTCATGGCTTACCTGCTCAAGAGCCTATCAAGCACTTGAGAGATTTTCAAGCAACCTGTTCTACTGTCAGGCATGATGGTGCGAATGAAACTTCTATTTTGCTAAAAGTCTTCCCATTCTCTCTTAAGGGAAAGGTGAGAGAGTGGTACTACACTCAACCCGCAGCAACTGTATACAACTGGGATACACTTAGAAGAGAATTTTTGGAAAAATTCTTTCCAGCTGAAGTTACTGATAAACTGAGGAAAGACATTTCCATGATTGTTCAGGATGAATCCGAGACTCTCTATGAATACTGGGAGCGCTTCAATAATCTTCTGGAAGCTTGCCCCCACCATATGATTGACAAGATAGTGTTACTCGGTTACGTCACACAGGGCATGAAGCCCCAAGATAAAACCACATTGGAAAGTGCTAGCAATGGGTCTATGAAAAAGTACAAGACCACTGATGAGGCATGGCAATTGATCAGCGACTTAGCTGAATCTACTCGAAATCACAGGCAGAAACAAGGCCGTTCAAAAGCCGTTGCAGAAGTATCCTCTAGCAGAGAGACTGCTGCTCTAACTCAGAGTATCTGTGAAATGACCAACTTGCTGAAGCAGATGCAATTGAATCAACAACAAGTTCAGCAAGCCCAACCTTCTCCACCACAGCAAAGCCAACAGTTAGTCCCACAGAGAGTTTGCAGAATCTGTGCTGATTATAGCCATTATACTGACGAATGTCCGCAGCTACAGCAGGAAGGCAACACCGTGGCAGCCACTCATAACTTCTATGACTGCCCCAACCAAGGGTACAATCATGGTGGCAATTACAGCCATGGATGGCAGGACAATTCTAACCAGAATTGGAGGGACAACAACAACAGAGGAGGCAGAGACAATCAGGGAAATTAGAGGTGGAATAATAATAACAACAGGCAGCAGAACCAGAACCAGCCCTACAGAGCACCTCACCTGAGGCAATCCCAAGGACCACAGAATACCCAATAGTAGACCTCTCAAATTACTTATCCTTCCTCATCTTCTAATGATGACTTACTACAAGCTATTGATCGGAGACAACAGACCATGGAAAATAACATTTATGCTACACTAAATGGTCTGAACTCTACTTTGCAAGCTCTTGTCTCACAGATTGGATCAATGAATAACTCTAATAACCAGCCCTTGAGCTCCAGTGGAATCCCCTCTCAACCATTACCCAATCCAAAGGGTGGCATTAATGCCATCACCCTAAGGTCCGGAACCACACTGCAGAAGAGGAATTGGGAGGAGCCAAGCCCACCAAAAAATGCCTCAGCTGAAGAGGTAGTGGAAATAGAAGATGTTGAAGAGGAAGAGGACATACAGGACATAGCTGAAAAAGAAGAAATTCAGCCACAGAAGGAAGCACCACAGGGCGCAGATACTGCAGAAGACACCACTCCCATTCCATTTTCACAACTTGCAAGGAAGCCCAGGAAGCAGCTGGAACCTGATCCCAAAATAGTAGAGATATTCAAAAAGGTTGAGGTAACTGTTCCTCTTTTTGATGTTATTCAACAGGTACCTAAATATGCAAAGTTTCTAAAAGATTTATGTATATATAAAGACAAAATTAATGAATTAGAAACTATTCCTTTAGGTAGTTCCATATCTGCTTTAATGGGAAGTTTACCTGAAAAGTGTAGTGACCCAGGTCCTTGTATGGTTAATTGTACTATTGGTGGTGTGATAATTTCTGACTGCATGTGTGATTTAGGAGCATGTGTGAGTATAATGCCTTTGTATATATATGATATTTTGAGGCTCCCTCCCTTAAAAAGGTCGGTAGCTCATTTTGTGTTAGCAGATAAAAGCATTATTACAGTGGTTGGAGTTGCTGAAGATGTATTAGTGGGCATTAAGGGGCTCACATTCCCCACTAATTTTTATATCCTGGAGATGCCCCAAAATGACTCAGAGAAGCCATCATCAATCCTACTTGGAAGACCATTCCTGAAGACATCAAAGTTCAAATTGGATGCTTTTTCAGGAACATACTCTTTTGAAATAGATGGCCGATTAGTAAGTTTCAATCTGAATGGAGTTATGAAGCACCCTCCAGAAGATCATTCTATCTTCCAGTGTGACATCATAGATGAAACCGTGGCTGAAGTTCACCAGGAGGAATTTGAAGAGAAGTACATAGGACAAGGTCCAAGTGTGGGGACATTCTAAGAGGACAATGACAGTGCTTTACCATTGCTGCCAGCTCCAGACAATCCAGAGCCTAACCATGATCAAAAGTTAGAATTAAAACCCCTTCCTCTACACCTCAAATATGCTTACTTTGAAAACGAGCAGAAGTTTCCAGTTATCATTGCAAGGAAACTCACTTCTCAACAGGAAGAGCAGTTACTTAGTGTGCTAAGGAGGCACAAGAAGGCAATTGGTTGGAGTTTGGCATACATAGTAGGCATCAACCCTCAAGTATGTGAGCACAGAATATTTTTAGAAGAGGAAGCAAGGCCCGTTCGTCAACCCCAGAGAAGACTGAACCCCACTATCTTAGAGGTTGTCAAGAAGGAAGTGACCAGACTACTGGAGGCAGATATCATCTATCCCATCTCAGACAGTGAATGGGTAAGCCCAGTACAAGTGGTGCCAAAGAAGTCTGGAGTCACTACAGTGAAGAATGAGCATGGAGAGCTCATAGCAACCAGAGTATAGAACGCTTGGAGGGTCTGTATTGACTACAGACGCCTCAACCAAGCAACCCGTAAGGATCACTATCCTCTTCCATTCATTGATCAAATGCTGGATCGCCTGTCAGGTAAATCACATTATTACTTTTTAGATGGTTATACAGGATATTTCCAGATTCATATAGCTCCTGAAGATCAGAAAAATACTACTTTTACATGTCCTTTTGGGATTTATGCTTACAAGAGAATGCCCTTTGGCTTGTGCAATGCACCAGCTACCTTCCAAAGGTGCATGATGAGTCTTTTCTCTTATCTTATTGAGGACTGTATAGAAGTTTTTATGGACGATTTTAGTGTTTATGGCGATTCATTTAGCCTTTGCTTAGATGGATTATCTAGAGTATTAGATAGATGTATCAGTACAAACCTTGTATTAAATTTTGAAAAATGTCACTTTATGGTAAAACAAGGTATTGTACTAAGACATGTTGTGTCTAATACTGGCATTTCTGTAGATCCAGCAAAGGTGGATGTTATTTCTAGTTTACCTTACCCCTCTTCTGTAAGGGAAGTCTGTTCGTTCCTTGGCCATACAGGTTTTTACAGGAGATTCATTAAGGACTTCAGTAAGGTAGCACTTCCCTTATCCAGGCTACTGCAGAAAGATATTGAGTTCGAGTTCAGTGAGGATTGCAAACAAGTGTTTGATAAGCTGAAGACTGCCCTGACTCAAGCTCCAATTGTAAGAGGATCAGACTGGAGCCAGCCATTTGAAATAATGTGCGACGCCTCCAACCATGCAGTAGGAGCAGCACTGGCTTAGCGTGAAGGTAAGGACCCCTTTGTTATTGCTTATGCGTCTAAAATTTTAGATGCCGCTCAGTCCAATTACACTACTACTGAGAAAGAGCTTCTTGCTATTGTTTTTGCTCTGGATAAATTCAGAGCCTATTTACTTGGTACGAAGGTAGTAGTGTACTCGCACCACGCAGCTCTAAAGTGTCTATTAGCTAAAAAAGAGTCCAAACCAAGGCTTATACGTTGGATACTGCTATTACAAGAATTTGATTTAGAAATTAAGGATAGGAGTGATAACCAGAATTTAGTGGCAGACCATTTGAGTCGCCTTGAGCACATTACAGATGACCCCACTCCTATAGCTGATAATTTCCCATTTGATAACCTGCAAGAAGTATCCGACTTAGTCCTTTGGTATGCACCTGTAGCTAATTATCTAGTTAGCCACACCTTTCCTCCAAACTTTTCTAAGCATCAAAGAGACAAGCTGAAAAGCGAGTCTAAATATTATATATGGGATGACCCATATTTATGGAGATGTGGCGCTGACCAGGTAATTAGACGGTGTGTGCCTCAATCAGAATTCCAGTCCATCTTAGAGGTCTGTCACTCATCTGAGAGTGGAGGACATTTTGGCCCTCAAAGAACAGCTAGAAAAATCTTAGATTGTGGATTCTAGTGGCCTACTCTTTTTAGAGACGCTGCTGAATTTTGTAGATCTTGTTTTCCATGCCAAAAATTTGGTAATATATACAAGAGGGATGAGATGCCTCAACAAATTATGCTTTTCTGTGAAATTTTTTATGTTTGGGGCATTGACTTCATGGGTCCATTTCCAAATTCTAATGGTTATTTTTATATATTGTTAGCTGTGGATTACGTTTCCAAATGAGTGGAAGCAATTCCTACCCACACTGATAATGCTAACACTGTTGTTTCCTTTGTGAGAAACCACATTATTTGTCGCTTTGGATCACCACGAGCAATCGTGAGCGATCAAGGCACCCATTTTTGTAACAGGAGACTAACAGGATTAATGAAGAAGCATGGAATAATTCATAAGGTTGCAATAGCCTACCATCCTCAGACTAATGGGCAAGTCGAGGTGTCAAACAGAGAGATAAAGCGTATCTTGCAGAAGATAGTCAAACCTCATAGAAGAGATTGGAGCACCAGGCTACAAGATGCACTCTGGGCATACAGAACAGCATACAAAACACCCATTGGGATGAGTCCTTTCTGCTTAGTTTACGGAAAAGCTTGTCATCTCCCTGTTGAAGTAGAGCACAAAGCCTTTTGGGCAGTAAAGGAGTGCAACATAGGAATTAAGAAAGCCGGAGCTGAAAGAAAGTTGCAACTACAAGAACTGGAAAGCCTTCGCCTAGAAGCTTATGAGAACTCAAGACTATACAAGGAGAAGATGAAGGCTGTACATGATCAGCACATCAAGAGAAAAGAGTTCCAACCTTGGGACTTAGTCCTCCTTTACAAATCTCGACTGAGGCTCATGCTAGGCAAGTTGAGATCAAGATGGGAAGGTCCATACAGAGTAGAGAAGGCCGAACCATACGAAGTTTATCACCTAAGCAATCCTTCAAGCTCTGAACTTATCAAAGTTAATGGACATCGTTTAAAGTTGTACCATGGAGAGAGGATGCAGAAAAACAAGGAGCTCGAGATCTTCTTCTTGGAAGATCCCCACATAGCCGAAACCTGAGCTAGTGGAACGTCCAACTTACGGACGTTAAAGCAAAGTGCTAGGTGGGAGACAACCCGCCATGGTATGATCATTCTTTTCTTTATTTTTAGTTTTCCTATTCAATAACTCTTCTCCTTATTAGTGCATTTCGTGCATCTGCATTTCCATACTTTTATTTTAAAAAAAATTCACGCGACACGACCGCCTCATTGACGCGTCTGCGTCGCAGAAGTTGGGAGGAAATAATAAAACAAACAGAGAGTCACGTAGGAGTGTGGCTGGAGGCATGCCAGTGGCACAAATCGCCCCACGCGTCCGCCTCACTAGGAAACATTGGCCTCCCACGTGACCACATGCCCCACGCGGCCGCGTGCCCTGGATTTCGACGTAAAAAGGGTGCACGACCGAAAGTTGTGCAAGAGTGGTGTTGGATTGGTGCTAAACGCACAAATCTTCCCACGCGGCTGCGTGACTGACGCGACTGCGTCATATCCTTCTCATGACCACTCACGCGATCGCATGCCCCACACGATCACGTCACCCAATATTTGGCAATTAATGATTTTGAACAGAGAGTTGTGCGAGTGCGAGGCTGCCCTCGCGCCAGTGGCATAAAACGGGTCACGCGACCGCGTGACCGACGCAACCGCGTCAATCAGTATCAACGCAAGTCGCGCGACTGCGTGCCCCACGCAACCGCGTCGATTGCGCCGCACAGCTTCCCTGATTTGCCACTTATCTTATCTTTCTCTTCTCCAAATCCTATTTTTCCTTTTTCCCTCCTTAATTCTTCTTTCTCTCTTCTTCCTTCTTTCTCACTTTTTACTCTCTCTCTCTCTCTCACCCCCATTAACAATGTTTTCTTTTCTTCTTCCCTCCTTACTTTTTTATTTTTCTTCTTATTTTTATATGTTATCTTCTTTTCTTTTTTTTTTACTTTCATTATCCATATTTTCTTTTTCTTTCTTTTTCCTTTTACTTGGTGTTAGAAATTTTTTTGAGCCATTATTTCTCATTATATGCTTGTGGATTGTTGCAAATTTGTTTGGCAATTATATATTACTTTTTAAAGGGTTGCTTGCATGTTCAATTTAATACTTTCTATACCTCAATTATCATGCATGCTATGTGTTTGTGAAAAAGCCCATATGGCATTATGCACTTTTCTATGTTACTCTACTATTCAATGCTTGCTTTTCACAAAACCCTTTTTATATTTTATTACTTAAATATAATTGTTATTACAAAAAAAAATTGTTAGTTTGAAAGACTTGGTAACCTAACTTCGACATTGAATGCTTGATCTATGCTCCTCATGCCTTTGCCTGCATGCCAATAAACCTCTTGCATTTAATTATCCCCATATGCACTTGCTATATTTCCATTGATGAACTTTTCACATGTAGTCATGACCATATGTTAACGACATCCTCTTTACCGTGCATTGATTATCACTCCTACAACCCTCTTCCTTGCTCTTTTTCTTTGAATTTAATTTACTTTCTCTTTCCTTTTTCAGAATGGCCACCAAGAAAGGAAAGGAGAAGGCTACTCCCAAACAACCAACGAGAAGAAGAACAAAGAGAGCATTAGTGGCAGAGCCCTCTTCAACTGCAGTCAAGCCCTGAACAAAGAGGATTAAGAGGATTATAAAGGTTGATGATAAAGAAAGAGCCTTCCCAGCAAAGAACACTGTGGGATTTCTCAATCGCTACTACGAGCAGATGTTCCCTATCCTGGCAGAACAGAGCTACAACAACGAATACCTTCTTATCCTCCCGCCCAATATTGCTACTTTTGTTGAGCCGCAAATTGAACGAAGACAATGGGGTTTCCTACAGAGACAGCCGAGGCAGGTCAATCTTTCTTGGGTAGTCGAGTTCTACTCCAACTTCCACCTGCCAACCCTGCAGTCTGTCTTTGTCCGTCAGAAGCAAGTCCCCATTACAGAAGAGGCCATTCAAAAAGCTCTAGGTCTTCCCCCTATTCCAGAAGGTTTGGACGCTTTTCAAGAAGCCGCACTCAAGTGCCAAATGTACCAATTTGACTGGGACACCGTTCTCAGAGTTATCGCAGTACCTGGCAGCCGTTGGATCTACGGATACCATCGTACCCACCCTAAGGGAATATCGGCTTCAACACTTACCTTGGAGGCTCGCGTATGGGCACAGATCATGTCCCATTACGTCTTTTCGAGCACTCACGAGTCCTTCTTCACTGCGGACATGGCCATTCTACTATGGTGCATCCTTACAGACCAACCTCTGAACCTAACTAGACACATCCGGAATGCCATGGGACACGTACAAATTGCGGGCAACTTACCTTTTCCCGTCTTGGTCTCCAATCTTGTCTCAGCAACCAGAGTCTCCTACAGAGCTGGGGACACCAAAGTCATGCTTCCATAGGATGATCAGTATGTCCCTAACGGGAAATATATCAGACCTCCACCAACCGCCACAAGCCATCCTACTGAACCGATTGAAGATATTCCTTCTTCAACACCACAAGCACCTACCACAGACTAACTGCTCCATTAAATACTCGAAAGGTTGGATCGGTAGGAACACAAAGCTAAGATGAGAGAGCGCCGTAACAAGCGCCGATTCACATACCTCAAGGAGCTGATTATGGGAAAATTCAAGGACTCAGACACCCCGGATTCCACTTCCTTTACCAGCAAAGGGAGCCATGATGGTCCCGACTGTGGAGATACTGCTACCAGCCCACCTTTGTTTCTGACAAATAGCACCGAGGATGGTGCAAAGCCTTAAGTGTGGGGAGGTCGGTCAGTACCTGACTTCCGGAGGTAATTTCTCTTCCCTAAACACCAATAAATTAGGATATTTAGTTAGTTTTCCTTTTGTAGAATAGGATAAATTGCATAGTAATAGATTAGTTGCATGCATGTTCTACTTGATTGAAAAGACAATAAGTTTCTTCTAAGACTCTATTTTTGGAACAAAATTTCACTAATTTTAATTAAAATTTTTATGTTAAATTTGCTTGAAGTTGTATTTGGAACATGATTTTTAAGCTAAAAGAACACAACCTGTGAGATTTGAGCCTTTATGCATGGTTACATTATTTAACCATAATTATTTTATTCTTGTGTGTTTACTTCTCTATGATTGCAATCTATATTTTGTTTCATCCTATATGTCCAATGTTTATTATATTTATATGTTTGCATATGATTGAGGCCATTATTTGTTTAGCTCACTTATCCAAATTAAGCCTACCCTTTCAATTACCTTTGTTAGCCACTTTGAGCCTTCAAATCCCATTTGTTCTATATTTTACCACATTACTAGCCTTAAGCGGAAAAACAATTATATATCCCAAATTGAATCTTTGGTTAGCTTAAGATAGAATTGTGTGTGCTAATTAAGTATGGGAAATTGTGGGAACAAAAGATAATAAGGGAATGTGTCAGGATAATATAATGGAAATTTGGATACCTACTCATGTCAAACTATAAGAACTAAAAATCTATGTGCATTGATAAGCTATGTTTATTTTTATGCTTATATTAAAAAAAATAATATTCAATAAATAAATAAAGGGACAAAATTACCCCAACGTTAAGTTAAGAATTCAAAGATCAACGCATGTATGATAAAATTAAAATAAAAGTTGATACATGAGTATAGAATGTGAAAGAGAAATTCTGGGTAGCTAGGTATGAATTCTAAAGTTATATATATATATATATATATATATATATATATATATATATATATATATATATATATGTTATGTTAAAGCTTGGGTTAATTAAAGATTCAGTCTATAAGCTCACTTAGCCATATATGTATCCTTACCATTACCTTGGCCCCATTACAACCTTGAAAAGACCTCATGATGTTTGCATTGATATATTAAATGTTGTTGATTGGTTAGGAGAAGAACAAAAATTAGAGAGCATGATTAGAGAATGATAGAGTGATTACCCTATACACTAGAGAGACTAGAGTATACATACATCATCAGTGAGGGTTTAATGCTTGAAATTCTATGTTCCCTGCTTTCATTAGCTATCTTCTTGCATTTTTATCTGTTCTTGCTGTATGAGAATTGAATTAGTGGAATTTGATTTGTAATTATTTTGAAGAGCCTATTTACTTTTGATCAAGTCGACAAGAATCATATAGTTGCATTTACATATATAGGTTGCATTGCATTGCATTGCATGAGTTTTTACATGTTCCTACTCATTTGTTTTATCTCCTTCAACTAAGCATGAGGACATGCTAATGTTTAAGTGTGGGGAGGTTGATAAACCACTATTTTATGGTTTATAATGTGTTTAATTGTGTGGTTTTATCATGATTTTTACCCACTTATTCATATGATTAGCATGCATTTATATTTCCTTCCTAAAATTATTACATGATTAAAAACTTGCTCCCTAGAAAATTTTAATTACGCATTTTAATTCTCCTTTATTCCATTCGATGTCGTGATCTGTGTGTTAAGTGTTTCAGGCTTTATAGGGCATGAATGAATTGGAGATTGGAAAGGAAGCTTGCAAAAATGGAAGGAACACAAGAAATTGAGGAGATGACCAGCGAGAAGTGACGCGGCCGCATGGCTCACGCGACCGCGCGAAAGAGAGGAAATCGCAGTGACGCGGCCGCATGGCTCACGCGACCGCGGGGATTGGAATAGCACATGTGACGCGGAGGCGTGGACGACGCGCCCGCGTGGCAAAGCAAAACGCCGAATGACGCGTCCACATGAATGACGCGATCGCGTGACGTGCGCGATTTGCATAATCTGCAGAATTCGCTGGGGGCGATTTTGGGCCCTATTTTGACCCAGTTTTCGGCCCAGAAAAGCAGACTAGAGCCAGAGAACATGCAGAAACCAAAACAACATTCATTCTTCACAGTTTTTAGTTTTAGATCTAGTTTTACTCCTCTTCTAGGTTTTCTCTCTACACATTCATAGTTCTTAGGATTTTATTTCTATTACTCTTTGCATTGGGATATTGAGAAGAGTTATTACCTCATCAAGACTTCGTCATTCTAGTTCGTTTTCTTTACTTGGCTTTACTCTTCCATGTCCTTTAATTTACTCAATTTTACTATTGGATTATTTTAGAATTTATTAATACAAGAGTTACTTTTATTTTTAATTGATTCCTTTGGGTTTTATTTATCATGTCTTTCTTTAATTCTCTTTTCTATGTTATGAATTCCACGTTCACAATGAGCGAGTAGTTCTCTAACTTGATGGGGAGTTGATTGAAAGGAAACCTTGAGTTGGAATGCTCAAAGGAGAAATTGTAATTGGGTTTATTGTTGGATTGCTCTCTAGTCACTAACGCGAGTCCTTCCAAGTAAGCGGATTGGGACTTGTGAATAGAAATAGCATTCCAACTTGTTTGACTTTCCCTTACCTAGTAAGGGATAACTAAACAGAACAACCTTCAATTATCAATTAATCTTGAGAGTACTGCAACAAGAATAGGGCTTCCAACTAATCTACTCCCAGTCAAGGCTTTTATTTAAATTACTTAATTTCTCCAATTTAATTTCCTGTTTATTCAACTCAAACTCTTTTTGAAAACATCTGATTAATAAAATAGCACACCTTTCTGTAACTCGTTGGGAGACGACCTGGGATTCATACTCCCAGTATTTTAATTTTAATTTTTGTGACAACCCTTCTAAATTGATAAGCGGATTTCTGGTTGGTTAAGAATTATACTTGCAACGCATATTTTAGAACAATTCTTGACTCACCAATTTCCGCCACGTCATGGTTGAAGACTTAGGAGATGCCGAACCTCCATGGGAATCTAGAGTTGTAGAGTATTCCTCCAAAAAGATTGAAATTGATGTTGAGGAGGTCAATGCATAACCTCCATGGCATATTCCTTATGGAAACTTGGATGGGATAGATCAAGAAGCAAGTTCCCTTGGTGATGATGATCATGAATCAAGTCTTCCTAGTGATGAATCTACATCCGCAAATAAACTCCGTGGGTATGAAGAGCCTTCTCTGAGTGAGTTTGAGAATGATGAGGAAGTGGAAGTCCTTCGAAAAGGGTGGACGGGAGTTGAATATGCTTTGACAAGATCGTTGGAGACTTCTCTACCTAGGGTGCCATCTAGTTCTTTAGTTGAGTGGGTAAAACTTATCTCTATTTGTCTTTCTATCCCATTTGAGTATGGTATTCTTGAAATAGACGGCCAACTTAGGAAGCTTTGTGGAATTGATTCCCTCACTCTGCAGCCTCTAAGCAGTGTTTTCGGGCTTGGAACTGGGCCAAAAGGAGCCCAGAAATCGCCCCCAGCGTCTTCTGTGTAATGCAGCACGTGACGCTTTGTCACGCGTACGCGTCGTCCACGCGTATGCGTCACTTGGAAAAAATCCTTGTCATGCGTACGCGTGACTCATGCGTGCGCGTCGCTACCAGCTTCTCAAAACATCGTTTTCTTGCATTTCATCTACTTTTGCATACTTCCTTTCCATCCTCTAAGCCATTCCTGCCCTATAAATCCTGAAAACACTCAACAAACATATCACGGCATCGAATGGTAATTAGAGGGGATTAAAATTAGCAAATTTAAGGCCAAAGAAGCATGTTTTCAATCAAAGCACATAATTAAGAAGAAAGATGTAAAACATGCAAATCATATACATAAGTTTGAGAATAATGGATAAAATCTACTAAATTAAGCACAAGATAAACCCTAAAAATGGGGTTTATCAGCGGCTCCCTGACGTAGGACAAGTCAGAGGTCACCTTCCTTGAATACTTGGGCCTCGTAAGCAAACCCAATCTAGATCCGATTTCAGGTAACCCATGGAACATTAACGTCGTTGCCAGGGACCTGGTGCTCAACCCTTGATAATGGTGGTAGATCAACATCTAGAAGGATGAATTGCGTCCAATTTCAGATAAAAAAATAGAGACCCTTTGGAAAACGAGTTAGAACGGCAAAAAGAATCGGAGAGCCAACTCCAAAAAGAGCTGCACGACAGAAGAGAGATTGAAGGTAAACTAAAAAAATTGGAATCCGAGTCTAGGGGAAAAGAAAGTTGAGATGACAAAGACTTAGTCTTCATTGGAGGGAACAATCTTTTCTCTAAAGAGGTTATGCATGCAAAGGTCCTAAGAAATTTCCAACATCCCAACATGGATTCCTATGATGGATCTACTGATCCACATAATCATTTCAACAACTTTAAAAAAGTCTACCAGGTCGGAGAAGACGGTACAAAAGAAATTCCGACCTCTTTTAGAGCTCAAAGAGAAAAATCCGACCTCTATTAATGGTTGGACTCTACAATGAGGTCGGAAACTCCAAGCTTACAAAAGAAATTCCAACCTCGTTTAGAGCCCGCAGAGAAAAATCCGACCTCCATTAAAGGTTGGACTCTACAATGAGGTCAAAAACTCCAAGCTTACAAAAGAAATTCTAACCTCTTTTAGAGCTCACAGAGAAAAATCCGACCTCTATTAAAGGTTGGACTCTACAATGAGGTCGAAAACTTCCAAGTTGACCAAAAAAAATCCGACCTCTTTTTGGAGTTTGTGAAAAATCTGACCCCTTTCATGACCAACTCTACAATGAGGTCGAAAACCTCGAAGCTTACTAGGGAAAAAAAATCCGACCTCTTTTAGAGCTCACGAAGAAAAGTCCAACCTCTTTTCAGGGTCAGACTTTATAACGAGGTCGGATAAGCTTAGAGCTAATAAAAAAATCCGACCATTTTCTAAGGTTACGAAGAAAAATTTGACTTCTTTTAAAGATCGGACTCTACAATGAGGTCGAAAACCTCCAAGCTTACAAAGAAAATCTTACCTCTTTCCAAGCTTAAAAAGAAAAATCCGACCTCCTTTAGAGCTTACAAAGAAAATCCGACCTCTTTTATGGATCCGACTACAATGAGGTTGAAAATCTCTGAGCTTATAAGGAAAAATCCGACCTCTTTTCTGAGATACAACTTCTTTTGGAGCAATATTCTAAGCAAAAATTAGTCATAAGAAGGTCATAGGAAGAAGTTTCTCAACTGGTGACCTCATCCCGACCCGAAATAACATCGGGCCAAAATTGGACTAAGAAAAGCCAACAACAAAATGAAAAGATCCCAACAAAGTCACTTAAGACTTGGAAAAGAACTACTACAACATATCTAACTTGATAGAAGTATTTCGAACCATAAGACAGCTCGGGATGAGGTTAAATTTCACAAAGTGTACCTTCAGCGTAGAAGCAGAAAAATTCCTGGAGTTCATGCTCACCCAAAGGGGACATTGAAGCTAACCCGACCTACTTGAAAGGAGGTTCAATAATTAAATAGTATACTTGTAGCTCTAGCTTTATTCTACTACGAAAGAGTTACAATTTCACATGGACCCAGGAATTTGAACAAGTTTTTCAAGAATTCATACAATTCTTGTCTCAGTCTTCATTCTTACCCAACCTGAAATGGGAGAATAGCCCGTTCTATATTTAGCTGTGGCTGACAAAACAGTAGCCTCTGCTTTATTCAGAAAAGATGACGATGGGCAAAAGTTTGCCTACTTCACCAATAAGGTACTACAAAAAGCTTAGCTCAATTATTAGAAAATTGAGCAAGTTGCATATACTTTAGTCTCAGCATCCCAGAGATTGTGTCCCCACTCTCAAGCTCACACCATCAAATTCCGAGCTAATCAGACCATGAAGCATATCCTCTAAAAAATGGATATTGTAGGGCACATGTTACGGTGGGTTGTAGAGCTATCCAAATTCGATTTGAAGTACGAAACTCGGACGGTCATCAAGTCGCAATACTTGGCTGACTTCCTTGCGAAAAGAGTAAAAAGGGAGCTCCACGACCAAGAGATAGATCATCAAACAAAGCTGGTAGTGGGGTAGGGATCATCCTCAAGAATGAAGAAGGAAAAGTCAGGCATACAAGCCAAGAGCAGAATGGCCGAGCTGATACCCTTTCCAAACTAGTCAGTACAAAGCCTAGTATAATAATAAAATCTTGATCCAAGAAATACTACAGTCACTTCAATATCAAACGAAGTCAACAAGACAGACATCCTCACAATCTAGGGATGGATAACTCCAATCGTTGAATATATCAAGTTCGACATCCTTTCTCAAGAATAAAGGAAGGCAAGGAGATTAATGAAAGAAGTTCAGCACTACATCTTAGTTTGTAATATCCTCTATAAAAGAGAGATCTCAACACCTCTATCAAAATGCGTCTCGACTTCAAATATAAGAGGTTCTAGATGAAACCCAAAGTGAAATCTGTGGAATTCATCTGGGGGTAGGTCACCGACAAAAGGGTGTTACAAGCTAGCTTCTACTGACAAACTTTTCAGAACTCACATAAATACTATAAGCACATGGAATGCCTCAAACCAACACTGAAGAATCTCCCTTTGTCATGCATATGGCACAAAAGTCATGATTCCGATTGACATAAATAAAGAAAAACTAAAGGCAACATTCTACAATAAAGTTGGAACACAAAAGAAGAGCTCGACCTCATTCCAGAAATTTGAGAGCAAACTCGGATAAGAAAAGAGACTTTGAGATAAAAGATGGCAACGAGATTCGCCACAAATGACCTCATCCTGATAAGAAATAATATCGGGTTACAGAGGTCGGGAAAAGAAAAGCTTATAGCAAATTGGATACGACCCTACAAGATTACTAAAGTCTTAGAAAATGGCTACTACAAAGTGTCCGACCTCAAAGGTGACGAACTGCCTAGGTACGACACACCTCCAACATAAGGAGATAATACAATTTCTTATGGAAACTGATTTTCTACAAATAAAACACACCAATTGAAACTTGACAAACCATGAAAATCACAGGCCAATCCTATAAAAGTCGCCCGGATGAAGCGACGAGGAACCAATTGGTGGCAAGAAGCTACATACGCGAATTGGAAAAAAAACACCTCGAAACAACTCGGGCCAAAAGGGTTGTGTTTAAAACAAGTCGCAAAAGTAACTTAACTAAATATACCCCTCGAGGCATGAATACGATTTAACAATTCGATCCACACGAGTAACAAATAAATTGTACAAAATTTTAAGCACACGATCTCATCTATACAAGTTCTAAATATAAACAATCTAGTCGTATAAAATGAAATAATTTCACAAAAACAAGTTGTCCAAAGAAAACTTGTTCTAGCATCCACAACAATATAAGGACAACTCGGATTAAACGAGTTGTGCCAGTCAACCATATTTTCAACAAACTTGTGTCAAGCACAAGTTGTGTCTATCTGAAAGCAAAGCTTTAAAAGTGATTTATATCAAAATAAATCATTAAAGCAAAGCATTAAAAAGTGATTTGTATCAAAGTGAATCTCTAAAGTAAAATCAAAACAATCCTTTAACCAAACAACTCGTACAGAAAAGGAGTTGCAAAGGAAAGAAAGGATTGTAAACATTTCGAACAAAATTGAAACAATCCTCTAAAATAACTCGCGTAAAACGAGCTGTATCACACACAAGGATAAAACCCTTGTAAAAACTAGAAAGGGAATGGAATAAACATATAATCCCTTCACTTAAGGCGCCAATCTATGCTCGACAAAACGCAAAAATTATGACCCGGCCTTTTTAATGGTCGCTTGGATAAAGTGACGAGGTTCAAATTGGTGTCCATTGGTTATAATATGGCTTGATGATTTAAAACAACTCAATCTCATGAGTTGAACAAAATCGAGTAAAAAATAACCATATGATCTAAGTAATTTGTATTAAAACAAATCGCGCAAAACAACTTGATATATAACGAGTTGTGCTTCAAAAAAGTGACTTGTATAAAAAAACTCGGAATGAACGGGTTCAACAAATTATTGAAAGGCTTCATTCGATAATCCAATCCGCTTGATTGCTCAAGTCCAACTTCATAAAGCCCGACATCGAGTAGGGGCACGATGGATAAAGCAACGAAGTCCGATGGCTATAAAGATGATCTGATACTTTAAAAGGACTCAAAATAAACAAGTTGTACTTAAAACAAGTTGTGAAGTCCTAAAAACAGCTCGAATTTAAACAAGTTGCATGAAATTAGATCAAGAAATAGCCACGTTTGAATTAAACGATTTGAAATGAAACAAATCATAAAACGTTAAAACTACTCGTATCAAACGAGCTAGACGAGGTTATATTCAGAAATAATTACGAGTTTTGAAATAAACGATTTGTATCAAAACAAGTCGTACGAAGTTAGTACTATAAGTTTCAAAAATGATTTGTATTAAAACAAGTCATGAAGCTGCTCGAACTAAAACAAGTTGCATGAAATTCGATCGAGAAATAATTATGTCTCAAAATAAACGATTTGTACCAAAAATAAAGTCGTGCAACAAATCTACAATTTTCAAAACAGCTCGGTATAAAACGAGTTGTATAAAATCAGAATAAGTTTTAGAAAGGTGATTTTTATTAAAACAAGTCATGGATCCTCAAAACAACTAGAACTGAATGAGTTGTACGAAACTAGGACAAGAAATATTCTCTGGTTAAGCAAGATATGCTAAAACCAGTAATACAGAGCCTACAAGCCTTAAATAAACTCGGAAAGAACGAGTTGTACAAATCAATTTTAGAAAAAAGACTTGGCAAAAAATAAGTCGTATAAAGAGAGCAAGTCTCACAGAATATGAAAACGACTTGTAATATCAGGTCACCAAACGACAACTTTTAAGGAAGTAACAACTACACTACAACAAAATGATAGCGTACGGAAAAGTGCACAAATAATTACGGAGTAACGTTACGAAAACGTTACATCATTCAAATCATGTTGAGTCGACCAACCTCCTTGGCTTCAGACCTCAAAACTACGAAACAACTTCGCCACAGCTCAACATTTTGACTTGATCATCTGATTGCTCGAGTCTGACTTCATAAAGTTCGACCTCGAGCAGGGGCACTGTTCATACCCTGGCCCAAAACATAAGCCAGGCCCAAAGCAGAGAAAGCTCAGAAGACAGCTACCGAGTAACCGACCTCTCAAGAGGTCAGATAGAATGCTACAAAGTGATAACTCCCCCCTGAATGATTTATAACTAATCCTTGCTACCTCTCACCTACTTCTAAAAGAGAGATCTCAACAACCCCTAGAAAAAAAGGGACGGTTATCCACCACTAATAGTGGAACTACTCCAACGGTGGTTATTGGCTCATCACCTATAAATACACTGACACCCCTTAGGTATACTTAAAATCCAATATACTAAAACCTGCTTAACTCTTTGCTGACTTAGGTATTGGAATTTTTTGCAGGTACCACCCCCCGTCCTTTCACACATATAACTCGGACGGCGACTCCCTGACGCAAGACAAGTCGGAGGTCACTTTCTTTAAATACTTGGGTCTCATAAACAAACCCAATCTACATCCAGTTTTAGATAATCCACGAAACAGTGTTAATACGGTGTTTGTCGGTTATGATAGTCGAGCATTCATAAACATTCAGAAGACTATTATGTGAATTATTCATGTACTTTTATGTAACACCCCAAACTAAGTTATTAAAGCCCTTGAGTAGGTGTTACACATTGAGAAGAAATCACATTTAAGTATTATGTAAAGTAAAAAAGGATTAAAAAAAAAAAGAAGACACGTTTGATAGAAACACAGTATCCTATGAACCTTAGTTCTTAGTATTCAATTAAATATCTAAAGAAAAATAATTGAAGAAATAGAATACGCCATAAATTAAATATTTGTCAAAAAAAACTCTCATTCTTGTGTATCTCCAGTTCATTTATGGGATTTTTAAATGAAAAGCATGGCATGTACTCTATTTTTCTTGAGCAATAAAAAAGAGAAAAAATTTAAAGAAAATAACTGTAACATTATCATATTCAATTAGGTAGAAAGAACAAAAACATAATCATATTTTCTTTTGTACTTTTTATTATTTTTTTTCTAATATTTATAAAAGGTATTAAATTTAAATCGGTATAAAAAAGTGAGAGTTCTCTTTGTTTACCAAAAGTTCTTATCCAAAAATTTAGCAATCACCTTTCTTATGAAAAAATTATCTTAATTTATCAAAGAATCATCTTAATATCTTGACTTTACGATTACTTTTACTTACCGAATAATCATTTCTTCGGTTCTTTTAATAATCAAGGTTATTTAAAATTTACACAAAAAAAAAGAATTATATCAAGAAGGAATATATATACTTTTAACATAAGAACTATACATGTGTATTTGTAAGAATAAAGAATAAATGTAAAAAAGTAACAATAATAATAGTAATAATAATATATACAAATTGCATAAAAATATGTATATAATCTCTAATTTAAAGATTAGTAATATAGTAAGATAACGATATTAATGGCACAACCTAGAAATATGTAGGATTATACTTTTACAAAAATATAACAGTGATGGTGCAAATTAAATAATCCGTATAGAGTTCACAAAATATAAATACTTACATGGTTTGTAATATAATGATAACATTATAGAAATAGTATCAATCAACAAAATTATAAAAATATGTATGTATTTCTAATTAAAAATTTTATATAATGATAAATTTGTATGTGATAGAAATTTAGATGATAAATTAAGTATATGCGTGAAAAAAGAAGGATTAATGTCATAAAATAAGTATTAGAAGTGTTTATGGGTCGAGTAAAACCAGATTTAATGTGACTCAGAATTGCCCCGAAATATCTACCGGATCTATTTGTTAGACTCGAATCTGGCCCTAGATCCGATGAAATCTATACACTTTCGGGCCACGATTATGTCGGATAAAAATCGGGTGAAAACCGGGCCGTTAAAGCGTAACCATAATCAATACTAATATTGTCTAATAACACCAAATATTTCAATCAATACAAATAACACAATATTGTGCATTAGTCTAAAGTCTTATAATGACTAATAACACAAAATATTAAAGTTTACAATACTTAAATTCCACATAAGAATAGCCATCATTCATCACTAATAACACAAAATATTAATTGTGTATGATGACTGAGCCACCGGACCGAATTCAGGTGACCCGAGTTATGGCCCAGACTCGACCCGAAATAATGACCGGGGTCTATTTTTGAGACCCTTATCCAGCCCTAAATCCGATAAAATCTTACCAAATTAGCTCCTAAAGTGTTCGGAACCATGCCAGATCTTTGTAGCAGACTGGGCTATGGCCCCTAACAAGTATCAAGGATGAAAAAGTAAGGCTATGTATAGTAAAACATAGATAATAAAAATTTGGCATAATAATGAGAAGACATGTAAAATAAAAAAATTCGTACTTTTTCTAACGCTTCTTGATCAACTTATAAAATTGACTCTTCTTTGTATTCACTCACGGAATACTCTTGTGAGAGAAAGAGGTGAAAGAAGACTTGATCAACTTATAAAGTTAACTCTTATTTGTGTTCATACACGGAATATTCTTGTGAGAGAAAGAGGTGGAAGAAGAAAGAGGTAGAAGAATAGGATTGAAAAGAATGAACTTTAGGGTATTTAAATCATAAAACAAATGGATTTAGGATGGCTGTTAGACTTTTATTCAAATTTTAAAATATTGAGACATTTCAAGTCTATTTTAAAATCTTAAATTGAAGTTTTGTAAGGAGAAGAGGACGGTTGTTACATTTTACGTATCACTTCAAGTTTTTGGGTAATTACTTTTCAATAGTCGAGAATGTTAAGAGTACAGGACTACAGGCTTAATCTTTGACACGATCTGGAATATGATTGAGAAGTCTTATTGACAGTCTCACATGCAAATTGTAAAATCGTTTACTCTTATGGAGGGTACTCAAGTGTTGAATCTGTACTATTCAATTTGTACACACGAACAAAAGTAGGCGGTTCCAAGAGCTTTCTATTGAAATGCACATTATTGTAAATTTTGACCAAGCCAAAAAGGTGCCGGTAAACACAAAAATGTTCTATGTTATACTTTTCTTGTAAGAAGGCCAGAGTCCTGGTAATCTTGAACGATGAATGATGTTTGTACTTTGTACAGTTTGTTTTATACATTTATCTTGTACCTTTTTTATGGTATAAAAAATACCTTATGTTTTATTATTTTAGTTATATATTTAAAAGTAATATATGTTGCATATAACATTCCCCATCAATAGCCGGGTGCACATGGCATCAATTTTCAAACTAATATCAATTCATTCAACTTTCAAAGTAAAGCATAGTTCAATCGAACATCAGATTTGAAATTTTCCGAATTTAATGATGCGAAACATCTATACTGTTCAACTCTATCGGTTGATACCTTTCAAGTAGGACCTTTCCCACGTATATTGCAGCCGTCAATAATTCAACCTAGGAACTAGGATTGAAATAGGTGTAACACCTTTCAAGACAGTCAAAAGAAGAAGCTCACAATATTGAACAGATTATGTTTCTTGGAGTAGTAATTATGAGATCATTCGGCAAAATAAAGAATCTCCACGATTCATTATTAGTAAAAGTTAATTGGCTAAACTAAACTAAGCAATTCAAGTTTTGATTAACACGATATATAGACTAGAGAGGATGGCCAAAAAATTTCTGATGTATTACAGAAAAGAAGCATACATTGCGCATAATATGTACTTCAGCAGTGCAGTTTACACTGTTCCCTTTTTACATTCTTCCCCCGCACCCGTCTCCCCCTATTATACAGTTCTCTTGGGGCAGAGTAAAGGAAATGAGAATTTGATATACCTTTAAAATAGTTTTACATACAGGAAAACTAATAAAAGAATTGCATCCGTAGTTGCATGGAATATATTCACTCAATGAAACAAGTCCCTGCAAAAATTTAAAACAGACAAGCGAAAACACATTAAATTATGTTACTAAACAACAGCTTATAGGTTGATTAAAATATTATAATATAATTGCAAGACCTCTATTAAAAGGGTTAAGGTGTAAAAGCAAAAAGTCTATCTGTAATATTGGTGCGACATATTGGGCATTCGGAGCAAGCAAGTGAACAAGATTTACACACTGTAAAGAGCAAACGAGAAGATGTAAGTATCCGGACCAAAAAATAGAGACAATTTGAAGAAAAATCAACAAAATTTACAAGAATAAAATATTCAGATAAGCTTCGAAAAGGCTTACAGCAAAAATGCCGGCATGGAAGAAGAATTGCTGCAGTCGGAGATTCAAAACATACTTTACAAACATGGGAAATGGCATCACCATTTCCATTATTTTTTAGCTCTTTCTCTTTCATCTCTTGCATGCGTGCCTGAAGTGAAAAATCATAATTCAAAAACTAAATTCGAAGAATCATTTATATCAGCATTTATTACATGATTTTGCAGCAAATATGAAAATAATATGTGCTTTGCCAAACCTAATAACAAAAATGAAGTACTTTCCCATTCGGTGAAGTTGAATACATAAGATCGATAATGCTTTAGTAGTCCTATCATAAATACTTTTTATAGACAAGTAATTTATATCTTAGTCTCTACTAATCATTTCATTCACCTACAGTTTCTTTTTTTGTCTCTACGTTACTTTTTATTGTGGCTTAAACAGGTTTTGTTCTCTCATGATCATACTTCAGGCAAAATTTTATCAAATTTTTTCACAATACATACTGCTCGACCTTTCATCCCAAAAGATTTCTTCCTAAGCCTAACTTGTGTGCCAATAAAGTTGAAAAAAAAAATATCTAGGAAGAAAAATAGAAAGTGGCACTACGATATATTCTGGTGATCAAACAAAGCAAAATCACTTAAAAGAATTTTCCCACAACAATAAACCATATAAATAACTAAGGAAAAGTGTTACCTTAAGGCGAGCAACCAACGGTTCATCCTTGGGAATATCAATGTCTGGTTTTGATACATCCAAAACTTGCTCCTTAGGTTCAATATTTTCAACGTCATCAGTTTTTGGATTATCCATATGCTCTGCACCATCATTTTTCTTATCAATGTTTGATTCTGGGGCAGCGCCCCCTTCTTTTTTTAACTTGGCAACAAGGACCCACATATTTGCCAAATCGTTCTCCAAGGCTTCTTCTCTCTTCTTGGCTTCGTCAGCCTTTTTCCTGTATTCCTCTTCCATAAATTCCTTTTCAGCTAAGGCAGCCTCAAGAGCTGCCTCTCGCTGTTTCCTAGCCTGCAGTTCCAGCTTCAAATCATCAGCATCAAGACTCCATGACTCGAAGTCATCTAGACCAGCTCCCGAAATTTCATTAGCACGACTAGAAAATCTCCCCTTCCTCCCAGATCTAACATCATTGTACTTGCGGTTGACACCATTTGCCATAACAGCACTACGAGAATTGACCAGGTCTCGTGCAGCCATCAATTCTTTTTCCAATTTTGCATTCTGCAACGAAAGTTTTGTGACTTCCCCAGCCAAATTCTTCAGTTCTACAGCAGCAGCAGAGGCAAGCTCTTTGGCATAAGAAGCTTCTTCAGAGAGTTTCTGATTCTGCACACGCAATCCACTATTTTCTTCTGATAAGTGAACTTGCTCTAGCTTTAGTTTTTCATTTTCTATCTCCTGATAACATATGAAAAGACAAATGTACCTTCAGTGAAATTAAATAGAAAAGACCTCAAATGATTTTAAATGTAAACCTAGGCCATGTTTCCCTCATTGATAATAATCTAGGAACGGCAAGGGAAAACGGCAAAGGAATCTATCTATTTATCTATTTATAAAAGAAGAGACCAAAGTAGTATTGTTAAAAGTTTGACACAGTATTCTATATTGTTGCCACATCATCTTATAGCAAGATTAGCAACATCTCCTTTCCTCGTATTTATTTACTCCATTTTGTCACACCAATAAGAGCTATGGAAGGCATAAATTCAACAGGACCTAGTAATTGAATAATACAACAACAAAGTCTTGTCCCACTAGGTGGGATCAACTACATAGATCAAACGATGTTATTGAACTCTATCATATATCATGTCTATAAAAAGACCATCCACATATAGATCTCATTTGACCACCTCATGGATGGTCTTCCTAAATCTTTATCTGCCTTTTACTCCTTATCCATCTTCCATCTCATCCACCCTCCTGACTGGATGCTCTGTCGGTCCTCTTGTCACATGTTCAAACCATCTGAGACGCGATTCTACCATCTTTTTCACAATAGGTACTACTCCAACTCTCTCTCTTATATCTTCGTTTCTTATTCTATCTAATCGCGTATGACCACTCATCAATCTCAACATCTTCATCTCTACTATACTTAACTTATATTCGTGTTCCCCTTTGGCCGTCCAACACTCTGTATCATAAAGTATAGCCAGTCTGATAGTAGTGCAATAGAATTTACCTTTAAGTTTTAAAAACATTTTTTTGTCACATGTAAAACCAAAACTAGACGCACTCCGTCATTTTGACCAACCTACTTGGATTCTGTGATTTACATTCAGTTCAATCTCTCCACTATCCTGTATGATGCACCCAAGATACTTAAAACTTTTAACCTTTTCTCCAATCTTCACCTCTGTATTAGGATTTTTCTTTCGACTGCTGAACTTACATTGCATATATTCTATCTTACTACGGCTTATGCGCAAACCATACACTTCTAGAGCTTCTCTCCATAAATCTAATTTCTTATTAAGTCTTCCCATGACTCTCCCATAAGAACGACATTATCGGCAAAATGCATGCACCATAGCACAGGCTCTTGGATATGCTCTGTGAGTACTTCCAAAACTAATGTGAAAATGTATGGATTTAAGGATGATCTCTCGTATAATCCTATCCCAATAGAAAATTCTTCTGTCACACCATCTTGAGTCTTCATATTAGTTGTAGTCACAATATACATGTCTTTAATTGTACGAGTATATGCAATTCTTACTCTCTTCCTTTCCAAAAACTCCCATAAGACCTCCCTTGGTGTAGTTTCAGTGGTGAATCTGTCTGGTATAAACGAAATTGCTTCTCTGTTACTTGTCTCTTGTCTCAGCCTCCATTCTATCACCCTTTCTCATAAATTCATGGTATGGCTCATGAGTTTAATCCTTCTATAATTTTCGCAACTCTGTATACCCCTTTATTCTTGTAAATAGATACCAAGGTGTTCTTTCTCCACTCATCTGACATCTTTGACCTTAAAATTTCATTAAAAATCTTGGTTAACCAACTGATGTCTTTCTCTCCAAGGACCTTCCAAACTTCAATCGGAATATTATCGGGTCCTATTGTCTTATTATTTTTCATCCGCTTTAGAGCCTCTTACCTTAAAGTCTCGAATCCTTCAATAGTAGTCGAAATTTTGACCTTCTTCCCTCGTGCATAACCGACTAAAGATCGGAAGAGTCTTCTGTCTTTCGTAAAAGTAGCTCTTTCACCTTTTATTGATTTTTTCATCTTAAGCCAAAACCTCTCCATTTGTCTCCTTTATGCACTTAATATGATCCAAGTCTCATTCTTCTTTCACGACTCTTTGCAATTCTATATATACATTTTTCTCATTCCTTTGTGTTTAAAGACTGGTACAGATCCTCCTATGCTCTTGTTCTTACTTTACTTACAGTCACTTTTGTCTCTTTCTTAGCCGCCTTATATTTTTCCCAATTATCTGTATTGCAACACAAAAACCACTCTTTAAAGCACTCCCTTTTTGCCTTTATTTTTTCTTGTACACTCGTATTCCACCACCAGGACTTTGTCTCTTGGTCCTATTCCTCTAGATTTACCAAAATTTTCTTTTACTGTTCTTTTAATAACTTCTGTCATCTCCCTTCATATCTCCTCCACACTTCCATTCCCTTACCACTTTGCCTCTTCTCCTACCCATCTTAGGAAGCTTATTATTCATCATCTTTCATCCGACATCACCTCGTCCTTGGGTTTTTCATATGTCTTTTCCTTAACTTTTGCTCAACGCGAAAATTCATAACGAGCATCCTATGTTGTGTTGTTAAAATTTCTCTCGGAATAATTTTACAATTAATGCAAAATTTTCGGTCGACTCTCCTCAACAAAAAAAAGTTTATTTAAGAGCTTGTCATACCACTCCTATATAGGTTATAAGATGTTTGTCTCTCTTTTTAAAACATATATTTGCGATGAGAATGTCAAAAGTTGAGGAAAAGTCCAAAATAATTTTACTTTCAGTATTAACCATTCTGAAGCCATAGCCTCCATGAATACTTCCATACCCAATCACTTCTCTTCTAACATGATCATTTAAATCTCCTAAGAAAATCTTATCTCCGAAAAATATATCTTAGACCAAACTCTCTATATCCTCCTAAAACCTTATCTTGTGTTGTTCGTCCGAACTCACTTGCGGTGCATAAGCACTAATCTCAGCCTTCTATCGCTTCAACCTTTACCTTTACCTTTTTCTTTGTGGACTAACTTATTTACCCTCGTCCATTCATGAAACACAGGAATCCTTACTCATTTAACACTACACTCGAGCATTGATGCAGCGACTCTTGCTTATTTGACACTGTACGCGAGCCATACAGCGCGTTGCTTACAAGCAACGACCTAGCTTTAGCGCAATAACGTCTTTAGTCCATGTCATGAAGATTCGACTATGTTTTTATGTTGGCTGTCGAAAACCTAATACAACTCTTCTCTTTTATCCGGATTTAGAATCGACTATGTACTGCAGATGTCTCATATTATAACCGATTTATGTAAGAAATAAAAATTAACAACATTTAATCCATCCTAAAAAATGTTACCTTCCATTCTAAAATTCTCACTTTACTTTGGTCTTGCAATTATTTATAGAAAGGATTCAAATTGATACGAATTTGTATCAAGAGATAGAGTATTAAGTAGAAATCCAGGGAGAATGTAATAGAAATCCTAGAATTAGGACCAAGAGAGAAATTGAGTTTCCAATTATATCATGCATAACTATACTATTATATCATATTCATATTTATAGCATAATTCTCTAATTGAATAGTAGGTTCAATGCTAATCCGAGTGAATGGTCAAATTTGTCCCAGAAAGATTACTCGTTTTTCAAATTGGTCCTCAAAAGAATTTTTTAATTAAATTAGTTCTTTAAAGATTTTAAGTTAATCATATTAGTCCTTCCATCACGTAATCAAATTAGTCTAGTGGAAAATAATTGGATAGAAAACCAGCAAATGATATTTGAAAGCACATAACCCATTCAGCCTTTTGTTAAGTACCCAAGTGAAGAAAACAAGAAGAATGAGGAAAAAGAGGTAATTCATTCAGCTAGAGAAGAAAGGTAAAAAATAGCGCTTTTGTCTTTTATTTACAGTAGAATAGTGAAAGATAAGAGGGTTGAAAACGAAAATATAGTGGACCAGCAGATGTAACAAATAGGACAGCTGGAAAATTAGTGGGAGGGTGTGAGAGAGGGATAAATTATGTTACAGGAGAGAGGATCCACAATGTATATAAGAGGGATGAAGGGAATCAATAGAAAAGAGAAACGATTTGGGATGTCAGGACCTCTGGACTTAAGGAGAGTGGTAGCCTCTCTAATGCTACCTTGCTCTCTACCTTTTAGCATTTTATTCTTCAATTAATACATCAGAGACTGGGAGGGTATCACCTGGATATCTTCGAGCTCCTCCGTTTCTTATCCACTCTCTCACTTCTACTCACTCTTCTATAATTCTATTACACCTCTTACTCTTACCCTGTTGCTACTGCCTATTCTAACAATGGTATCGGAACTTAGGTTGTTGGCAGCAAGAGTAGGGCTACCAATAGGCTATATTAAGGTAAATACAGAACACTGATGGTCAATAGACGAGTAGCTACCACTGGCCACTGGGTCAGTGTTGATAGACTGAAGACAAGCTAGACCTCGATTTTTCAGGGTCAGTGATTTGTTAGAGATTTGGGTATTATAGTGTGTCCAAAGCCTCACATCAAGTAGTATAGATACTTGATGTTGTATTTAAGGAGAGTGATTCTTTCTCCTTAATAACTAGCTTTTAGGATGTGGTTTTCCACTTTCTTTAGGTTTAGAACACTTTGCAACAACATATGCAATAAATTCTCAGATACCTGGGACTGTATTTTCTTTTTTAACTCATCAATGTGTCCTCTAGATATGGGCCTTTCTGAAGACACCGTCGATGTACCACTATCTACTGCTGCCAGTTGCTGCTCTAGCACCTTTACTTTTTCTTGCAAATCTTTGTTTTCATTACACTGCACAAGAGACAAACCAAAGAAGAATGTCAAAATAGGAAAATTTGTAATTAATTGTAAGAGATTTCAGCATCTTCAACTTTAAGAAAGTCGGTAAACTTAAAAGGATAAAGAAATAAAATGCACACGGGAGACCCATTGCACAGGAAACACGCATACCTTATCATTTAGTTGTTCCTGAAGGACACGGTTGTCTGCAGATTTTAACTACAGATAATGTAGAAGACATTAGTTATTACAAGCTAACGACTAGGGGGTTGCCCGTGGATCATGTTGAACATGCACAATGCAATGCCGAAAAAATAGATGGGGGACATAAATTGGTTAGTGAAGAAATATTCTAACATGGATAAGATATTACTTACCTCCAACTCAAAGGCCTTTTCGTTACATTGAGTCATTAATCTTGTAACTGTCTGTGCCAACAAGCCAATAAAGGAAAATCGAAAGTATAAGTAAGCTTTCTTAAAGCACATGCACCTATATAAAGAAGCACCCTTCAAATCTAAAAAGGTTAACTTCAATACCATATTAATACCTGCTGCATTTCAACTAATGATGAGTTAGCCACAGAAGATTCGCCACATTCGGTTATTCTTTGTTCCAACACCCTCATTTGCTTCCTTTTTTCTTGGATATCACGTTCCAAGTTGTCAATCTACAACAAAGAAAGGACCTTCTAAGAAGAACAAAATCAACTATACAAGCATGTATCTATTTTTATTACATAAAAGTTAATACCAACTTCTTCTACATTAAGTTGAAGTCATATTGTCTCTTCTAATAATGTATGTCAGCAATTTTGATTACTTGACAAAAACTTAATAATCAACCAATCAACTTTTAATAAAATATTTTAAAAAAATAAAAATAATCTATTTTTCAATGAAAACAAGAATTTCTTGTCCTTCTCTATTCTTCTTGAATAACATTTTTAATTCATTATTTATTTGTCTACATCCACAAGATCTTATATGCCAAAAATTTTTCAACATAACTTTAACTTCATTTCATCTACAGTTATTTCTTTTTTAACTATTATATTATAATATATTCAAGAGACTATTTGACTAGCACAACTTCGAGTACAAAAATCCACATCAATCCACAAACTCAAGAATCTGTAGAGGTTATTTATGAATATTTCATAATAACAAGTCTTTTAAATATTAATTTATTTATTTAATTATTCAATTTAACAAATATATATAATCTCCTAAAAAAATTGGTCAATATAAAAAAGTAATGGAGACCAAGCTAAGAATATGTTAACACAAATCTTTAAAATAGGATGATCAGAAATTAAATAATTATCCAATATCTAACGGCCATGCAATGGGAAGCAGATAATTAGGTATGACAAAAAAAACTCACAACATACATCATACAACTCAAATACCATATATCTAATGATAACAAAAATTAGAAATTCGAATAGAAAAATATCTTCACAATTTTAGCAACTATAAACAAAATTGATGATAAATTTATGAGACTGTTGAATGTGAAAAGTATAAGAAAGCACACAAAAAAAGGAAACAAATACATTTGTGGCACATATAATCAAACGCCATAATTTTTAACAATAAGATAACTTTATATATTTATCATAAAAATTTCATCAAATTATAAATTATTAACTTAAATTTTACAGGTTCAAAATTAAATTGAAGGTTTCAAATCAAAATTTTACAACAACTTTTGTGCTTTTTGATAGAGTAGCAAAAAAATTATTGAGCATAACCACCTCAAATCTAATGACACTCTAGGACAACAATGACACTAAAACACCATTCCAATTGACAAATTTATGCAAACTCACAGTTATATTGAAGTCAGAGTAAATGATTTTAATCTCAAAGAAGGCTCTCAACAATATACTTTTACCAAGATATTTGTCCCAATAAAAAATACTAAAACTCAACTCCTATTATCGTAAATCAAAAATGTTATTTATACACCAAAATCAACTACTAAAATCAGCCACTAATGTATTTGTGTATAAATACGTGTGGTTTAATTGATTTTGGTTTGGATATTTGAGAAGATCGACAGAACACCCAGTCAGGAGAGTGGATGAGATGGAAGATGGACAAGGGGTGAAAGGTAGAGGAAGACCTACGAAGACCATCTATGAAATAGTCAAACGAGATCTACATGTAAACAGTCTCTCTCTAGATATGATACATGATAGAGCTCAATAACGTCGTTTGGTCCATGTAGTCGACCCCACCTAGTGGGACAAGATTTTGTTATTGTTGTATTCCAATATATATTTTATATTTGTAGCTGACTTTGGTGGCTAGTATAGTCGATAATAAATAAACAGGTAACACTAACCTATATCCTGAACTAAAAAAGATTAAAAGACCGTGGGTCACCAGCCTAACACTCAGCCGCTACCAGTGTTCAATTCATTAACAGAGGCGCTACCAATCACAGCTTCCTCCATCTCAAACCTTCACCCATGGCGATGCTTTTCCTTTGCGCACAATCCTGCGTGGCCGAACTTGAACCATCAAGCCTCCCACCATCTTCACGGTGATGGAGGAATTCAGTCAAGCCTATTGCCGACCTTGATTCCACTACCCGCACCTCTTTGCCAGGGATTTTGTCTGGAAAACCAACTTCCAATGTCTCCCCAGAAAGGCTAACCACCATGGAAGAACAAAGAATTTCAATCTGCCATGTTTTCTCTTAACCGCACCCTCACCGTCTCATATCTCTAAGTTAATCTTATTTTGATTTCTTTAAATAGATGCTAGTCATCCTATTTAATTATCGCTATTCGAAATGTCTTGACAACTAGAAATTTTATTCTCCTTTTTCTTATCCATTTCCATTCAAAATTACGGTGGGATTTCCCTCGCATCGGCTCCTGGTATCTAAGTGAAAGCAATAGCTCGAGATGCAAGCACAAAATAGATCATGCCAACACAATTAAGTGCAACATACCTGAGTTTTATAGCTTTCAGGGTCATTTACAGACTGCTCCATCAAGCGCTTCAGAGTACTGGTACTGAAAGCAATATCTCCAGCAAGCATCTTAACTTGTTCAACAAGAAGATCCATCTGATCAGACATTGTCATCCCTCCCTACAATTACAAATCAAGTTAAGAATTTTGGATGGATGGATCTATAGTGAAATACAACTCTGCCCAGAGCATCCAATAATAAAATCTATTTGAAACAGATATTGTTAGGGAGAAGTGAAACGAACATACCGCTGCCAGTTTTGTTCTACTGATCAATTCACCAGCTTGTGTTGATTCAGTAACAGTACTGCTAGCTGGGGAGAACTCTCCGTTCCATTTACTCGATGCAGAAGCATCCTTTTGGCTCTCATTTTCAATCAACCCACCATCACGCGGGGCATCAAATTTCTACAAATAAGAAAGATTTAACAATTTTACGTACTGTTTAGAAAAACATATTGCTTTGCTTTCTAAAGCAAAAAAGCTAGCTGTTAAAGAGACACACACAAATGGTTCTCTTGAAATGGTTTTATCCTTCGATCATGGACACAAATTTTAGTTTCAAGTACTAAATCGGTGATGAGAAGAAACAAAATAACTACCTAGAACAACTTCAATGTCTCCGAGCAGTAAAATCATAAAATTTGTCAGCTATATGGATATTAAGAATATCATGAGAAAGTTAAATGTGCTAAAGCAGTTTTACTGCAAATAATATTGAGCTAAAAAACCAAGCACTTAGAATTTTAAGTGTAGCAAACAGTATAACATTCTAGACACTTAATCGAAGGAGGAGCTCACATCATCCTCGCTAACAGAAAGACTTTGCTGGTGGCTGGGAACATCCGCTATATATCCAGGAATTGCATTCTTTGAGGATACCAGAATGAGTTTGGTTAGCCTCTGGATCCTACTCATTAGAGCAGCTTTAGCTTCTTCCTCTTCTTCCAATCTTGATTGCATTTTCACTTGACCTTCTTCCAACTAATGATGAAAGCATGACAGAAATGGTTACACACAATCACAGAAGTACGGTACTAAAAAACCATCATATTATGAAAGTAGTATCAGAGGAAGCTAAAACCTTCTGTTTTAACGTCAGAATCTCCTCGTGATTGACACCAACAAGCATCCCCTTCTTTAACTGATCAAGTTCGAGTTTAAGAACTGAAATTTCTCTCTGGTATTTCTTAATTAGAGATTTTTCATCGATAATCTGTTGACATATATTTCCATAAAAAATCAGGTACCTCCAAAAAATGCTTATATGTAAGGCATATAGGTAAATTAATAGTTTCAGCTAACCTTATTGCGTGAGGCATATATTTCTACTCGTTTTGCCCTGCTGGCAAACTTTAAAGTATTATGAGTCTCCTCCATATTACTGGATGCTGGAGTAACTGTGCATATAAGCTGAAATTGTCGTATTTAAACAAATATTAATGTTCAAATATGCACAGCCCATCAACGTAAATGACATATTGAAATAGAATAATAACTTGGCATTTGTACATAATAAAAGGACGGTTAAACCATCTAATCAACAAAGAAGTTTGTAGAATCCGAAACTTACTGAGACATGACCATGCCCACTAAGAGAGGACTGCAGCAGCCGGGTTAGCTTTGAATCTCGATAAGGAACATGAGATGCCTTCCCCTCGCTCAGTTTTCCTATAACCTTCACATTGAAACCGTAAAATTCGAACCTTAATCATGCATCCCAATACCCAAAACAACAATAGCTGGCAAAAGAAAGGGTAAGCAATTTTCATCTATCTCCAGTTCCAACCAAACAAATAACAAGCATTTGCACAACTAAGGATGGCTGTTTTTGATAATCCGTTCAGTGATAAATATCATCTCATTAACACTTAACATAATCTACTTTACTGATGCAATGATTTCTGGCTAACTCACTTACCCAAAAAAATAAATAAAATAATTAGAAATACATCAATTTTCTGCAGTAATAACTATATCTTTATCAGAGTTACTGCACGCTTATTATATACAACTAGAGGTCTCGGTAGCAAATAAAACATGCCCAAAGAAAAACTTATCGAAGGCCAAATATATAAAAAATTCTATAGGAAGACACCTACAGTTCCAAGGGTCAAAAGACTTTTGTTGATGTAAGATCCTTCTTTTCTTCTTAACCCAGTTGTTTCAGTTTTTGAGCTCTCAGATCCAGCCAAGTCAATTAGATTCTGAAAGATAATAAAAAGAAAAATAAGATAAGACTGAGAATGGTTGTTTATCAACTATGAATATGGACACCTCCAAGTAACAATTTATAAATAAGTTTCACATACAAGCTGAGAGAAGATCACTCCATCATAATCATCGCCATGGGCACTGCTTTCAATCATCTGCAAAAGTATCATAACAAATCAGAATCACAAAAAGGTTGATTTTCAATTTTTAAATCTCAAGTTTCAACATTCTAAATTACATAAAAATTATAATTTATAAAATTCCAGATTTTTTCCCCCAAAAACTATAGCAAATACACTCTTAGTATTAACTCGTTTAGAATTGAAGTGTAGAAAACGGTTATTGGATGGCAATTTTAACACTACCATATCAACCATGTTAGTAGCTTACCAATGTAAATATCGTGTGACTCCGACTACTAAACAGATTAAAATTGTTTGATCCAACATGACGATGCTCTGCCATCCAAGCAAAACCGTGTTAAAGAATGTTCTCAACCTATCATTAATCATGACTAGCTGACTACCGAATAGTATAGTATTAAAAGTTCAATTAAAACAATAATAACTTGGGTATATGTGACTGTCACTGTCAGTGTCAACATAAGTACCTTCTCCAGCAGCAATAAAAGAAAGTGCATGTCCTGGAGATAAAACAACTTCTTCCTTTATACCCTCCACATACGTTCCCTGGCATAAAGGAGGAACAACAAATCAAATATATCCCAAATTGGACTTAAGAAAACAAGAAACTGTCTCAAATTCAAAATTGACAATTATTCCAAATTTTCTTCCAATCACAGATATTGTAATTGAATTTTCTTTAATGAAAAACCAAAAACACGATTTAACATATAGAAATAATTTTTTTTTATTATTTGTAAATCATAGAATAGGAGTGTAATAAATGAAGACTTAATCTTCAAATAATAAACCTGCAATTACGATACTATATTGTAAGCTTCAAGAGAGGATGATGGAAAAAGAAATTATAAGAATCCAACATCATAACTGAACATCAACCAGTTTATCAGCCATGGCCACAACACATATAGATAGATAAGTAGATATGGAAATTGGAAAGAATGGATGAAGAAATATATATATATATATATATAATGAGAATAAAGCAAAGACCTGGGCATCTTCCCTAACTCGCAAATTTTGGCCAGTTGGATCAAGCAAATCATTGATCACCTGACAACAAGTAGAAACAGCCAGCGCACATCTATTAAAACGAAATGGTTTATAAACTAAATACAATATGATAAATGATAATCAATGACACAAAGAGGCAGAGGATAGGGGGGAAAAGGCTGCTGCCAAGGTATCATTTTTTAATGTGCGAGACCTAGTTCAGCTCCAAGATGATGGAACAAAGAATTGTTTTTTACCTCATTATATATTTCTAGATATGATACTCGCAGCAAGAATTCTCTTCCTGGGGTCTGCAGAAAAAGTATAATCAGATTTTCAAATAATGTTGCTGTAAGCCAGTAACTATTAGTTATAGCTTCCAATCAAAGCATAGAGCTTATGTATTCTTGTGAATAACTCAACAAAGGCATAAATATTAACTAAGGTAAAAAGTATTAATGATGTTCAACTTTTCAAGAGAGTGACAAGTAGATGGCTTCAATTACAAGAGACAGAGAGTAACCAACACAAACACATATTCACAAAAATTATCAAAGCAGGTACAAAAACACGATTTGTAGTTTTTACTTCAAAATATAACATTAAAATGAACAATAGTGGCGCACAATGCTGCACAGGTAATTAAAAGTAACCCACACAATAAAGAAATGATCCATGTTTACTAAGTTTGGAGAATATCTTACATCTTGGATCATGCTGAAAACATCCTTTATAGCCAGAGGTATGATACCTGGAGAATGTTGGTCTCCCTGCACATATTATGATCGAAACAGAACTTGAGAGAAAATTCTACCAAGAAAAGTAAATGAATTAGACGATGCAGTTGCAGGCAGAAAGTATTTTAAAACAAAATCGACACTGTGAATCTCTTTGGAATCAGAATACAAAATGTTAAACTATCTACTTTCTTGTAATGTATTTTCCTTTTGCTTTCAAACAACAACCAAGGTTTATCTCACTAGGTTGTGTTAGCTACATGGGTAAGTCGATGCCACAATGTCCTATAATCCTAATTTGACAAATAACCAACACTACATGATACAATATGTGTGATCTAAAATACAAAGTCCAGTATAAGAGTGACACAGGAGACCTTTACTTTCAGCACAAAACAGATTTAAAGAGAGAAAAAAACTCTAATAAGAGAAAGTATGGTATTAAAGAATGACACTTACATGCATAGTATGTGTCTTACCACTACTTGTCACACCATAGGCAAACACAGTTCCTGCAATGTTTAGAATAAAGTTACGTCCCAAATGCATGACTCTGTTAGTTGTTAGCTGCCTTAACACTATACCCGTGCAATGCCAGTTCACTCGAGCAGAAAAATAAGATCAAAGCTAAAACAGATTTGCATTAATCCATCTAGATAGTGATAATTTGTACCATTGACGCCCTCCATGGCAGCCTTCACCACAGGTTTTGCTGCAACTTCATAAACCTCTTCTGAATTGGCATGTGGCCCAAAAACTCTATCTACCACAAATCAAAATCATAATTGTAAAATAAGCATCCACAGTTTCTTCACTTATATCGGGATCATATAAAATTCCCCAGTAGATTTCCCCAAACACCTAATTCACCCTAAAATTTACTGACAAGAGAGATAACAAGAGGAATATATAATACCAAATGCATATGCAGTAGCTGGATTATACTCATGTCTGACAATTTTGTCGCCATCGGCATACCACGCAATCTCGTCTCCCCTCTGATACTCCCTTTCACTGCAACCGCACCATTCACTTTCAGTGACGTTTAAATTTCAAATGACACAAACGCCAAAATCGAACTATTCAATCCCGCAGGGAATGGATCTGAAAGCATAACTCTAGATCTAAGCATTACCTCAATGGTCTAAACCGAATCGTGACCGAAATGCTGTCCGCGGACCTCGACGAATCCAAAGGCTCCGAGATCAGCTCCTCATTTCCGAACGCCACAGGCGAACGACCACTGTAGCTGCGTGCGCCGCCACCATAGTACGTTGACTCGCTGCGACCACGACTCGGAGTAATGGATCGGCCACCGGAGTTGAAGAACGATGAGGAAGAGGAGGAGCTGGAGCGAGGTATTAACCTTCCGTTCATGAAGGAGGAGGATGAAGAGGTGGAGGAGTAAGGCGTGGAGGATTTGCGGTGAGAAAACGGTGAGCTACTCCTTGCTCGCGAAGACGAGGCCATTGGGTTCACTCACCGAGTTCGCGACTCAGTAGAGACCAGCAAAATTGAATTGCCGATGGAGGGGAAGAGAATGTGTCAGAACTCTCACATGGCTTGACACACTAAAGCGTGGAGCATTTGGTTCTCTGGCTCTTTTTTGAAAAAAGAAATTAAATAAAAAACATATTTTATTTTATTCTCTGTTATTTTTCTACATTAGTAAGATAAGATATTATTTTCTGTGACCTGTGACAAGCGGAGGGGAACACGCAGAGAGAGTGAGAGATTGTTTCGTCTTGCTTAAGACAGAGGAAGTTGCAGTGAAGAAAGAAGAAAATCAGTAACAGGCGAGAGAGAGATTGGGGAAGATGATGTGTTTAAATTTAATTTCTTTCTTTTTTTTTTTCTATTTTTAGCTTTTCACGATAGGGTTTGAACTTTGAAGGCAGTATATGGAATTCAATTTTACGGTGATGACGTGGCGAATCAGTTGTGGAGTGGAGGCGCCCGCGCATGAGAAAAGAGAGGACAAGCTTTCAAAAATAAAATGTGAAATTGAGCGGGAATAACTGCGGCGCCTATTACCTTGTTGCCCACTAGTCCACTATCACCACCAATAAAGGTTTGTTTGGGTGTTTTTAAAAAATTTTATAGAAAAAGTAAAAGTAATTTTATGTTTAGGTATTTGATGTAAAAAAAAAGTTTTATCTGACTATCAATAATATTTGGATATAATAATATAAAAGTATTTTTTTTTTATTTATTACATGAAAAACATCTTTTTTTAAGAAAAAATATCTTTTAAAAAAATATGTAAATTACAGTTTCTCAAAAAAGATATTTTTTTATTTTTTTTTGTGCTTTTACTTGTACTACTAAAAATTTGTCAAATATACTAAAAAAATATCTTTTTTCATTAAAAAATAGATTTTTTTTTATCAAAATAATGACGTACAAACAAGCACTAAGAAAAAAACTTCAATTTGCTATTTTTTTCAAGATAATATTGATATTTTATTCAATAGAAAAATAAATATAATATCTAAAAATCAGGACAAGAGAAATTAAAAAAAAAAAGAATTCTCAAATATTCACAAACAGGTAAAATTGTAAGAAGAAAATAACTTAAAAATATAAACAGAAAAAAAATCTTAGAGTATTATGCATAAGGCAAAATAAATAGCTCCTGGTCCAACTTAAGCGATATTGCTAGTATTTTTTTCGAAGGCTCCTGGACATACTCGAAGACTCGCCGACACCTCTCCTTCCAAATATTCCAAGATCTAATAAAAAATAGTCGAACTCTATGAGAGCTTGTTCCCTAATATCCAGTTTGTAGCACCAAATCCCTCTACCAATAGAAAAACAAGGAACATCTGAAGTCTGGAATGAGGCACAAAAAAAAATAGACAGTACATGAGTGATTCTGGTGTTGACTTGCAGATTGGACAAGTTGCTGTAGTGGATGAGAATCGCTGGTGGATGAGAAGCAAAACAGGAAGCTTACTGTAACAGCCCAGACCATCCGCTAGCACAATATTGTCCGCTTTGGCACACAAGGCCTCACGGTTTTGCCTTTGACGATAGGGATGCTAGCCGAAGCCCTCACACTCACTCGTCAAAACGCGTCATGCTAGGGAGAGGTATCCACACCCTTATAAGGCATGCTTCGTTCCCCTCTCCAACCGATGTGGGCCTTACAATCCACCCCCCTAAGGGAGTCCAGCGCCCTCGCTGGCACATCGATCCGGGTTCTGGCTCTGATACCATCTGTAACAGCCCAGACCACCCGCTAGCACGATATTGTCCGCTTTGGCACACAAGGCCTCACGGTTTTGCCTTTGACGATAGGGATGCTAGCCGAAGCCCCCCACACTCACTCGTCAAAACGCGTCATGCTAGGGAGAGGTATCCACACCCTTATAAGGCATGCTTCGTTCCCCTCTCCAACCGATGTGGGCCTTACACTTACCATAGAGGATTTTCAAAGCAAAGAGCAAAATCTTGTAAGAGATTTTCAGCTTTCATAGATGACTCCAAACTGACATCTGTTGCATGAAGTTCGGACAAAATTCAATGAAAGTATGGTAAAATTGGTAAGCAATCATGTACCCTAATACAATATCATATGTTTTTGCTCTGTTCATCACCATTGAATTGTGTCTTCACCTTCTCGCGGAATTATGGAAAGGATTCGCTGGGTAATTTCTGAAAGAAAAAGATTTGAGATTAATGCATGGTTCCACTGTTTATTTGACAAAAATAGGTCTTTCATCCATAACAGATGGTAACTATCTAATAGTAGTACCGCAATGGTGGAACAGTGAAGGGATAAGGAGAAGGGAGCCATGGTTCACTGAAGAGTCAGATATCACCAGAACTTATTTTTTAACTAATGCCTTTCTCTACAACTCACCTCCCTTCAAGAATACTTTGTCAACCCCAAGAAGGTAAGGTTCATATTTCTATTGTAAAGATAGAATTGAATCTGAAGTATTTATCTTTAAGTATTTTAGAAAGAAGAGAATTAGGTTGAGTTACAATTTTCCAGCACTGTTTATCCAAAAGAGCCAGGTTTTGAGTCCTAGGATCTGTGAAACCAAGCCCACCTTCTTTCTTAGGCCTAGTCATCTTATTCCAGCTAATCCATACTATTTGTCTTTCAGAACCTTGCTGCCCCCACCAGAACTAAGTTAGAATATTATGAATTTCATTTAGCAAACTCTCTGAAAGTTTAAAACATGACAATGTTATAGATTTGTATGGCTTCACCAACTGCCTGGAATAATACATGACTTCCTCTATTAGATAACAAGTACATTTTTTATCCTTGTATCCTTTTGAGAACCTTATATTTGATTAAGTTTAAGGTAGCTTTCTTAAAGCGGTTGATAAGGGAAGGTAGACCCAAATATTTATCCTATACACCTATGTGAGAAATATTCAGTTAGGCTGTTAAGGATGTTCTAATCAGTACTGGAGTGTTATTACTAAAAAATAGAGCCGATTTATTAAGATTAACTCTTTTCTCACTAAAGCTCTCATAAAATTCTAATAATTATATAATAGAGGCACAACTATTTTTTGAGACTTTATCAAATAGAATGGAATCATCAGCGAATAGCAAGTGATTTATAGTTTGACATCTTCTATTTATCTGAATTCTCTAAATGAGACTGTTTTGCTCTACTTTGTGTGGTAAGAAGAAAAATCCTTCTGCACATAATAAGAAAAGAAGAGGAGATAGAGAGTCACCTTGACGGATACTTTTATTTGGTTTAAAAAAATTATAGGGTTGACCTTCCACAATAAAAGAGTAAAAAAACGATTGTCACCAATTCACGAATTTAGTCAGTAAATCTCGATTCAAAACCCACCTTTTTTTTTTATCATAAATCATTAAAAATGTCACTCCATTCTGTTGTAGGTTTTACTCATATCAAGTTTGAGTGCCATTTCGTAATTTGTAAGTGTGTCAATTTTATTTTTAAACATTTGAAAAGAAAATGTTAGAGTCAATAGTTTTAGTAAAAAAAAATAAAAAATTAACTCATTTGTTTAAATATGAAACAAAAATAAAAAAGAGTAATAATTACCTAATATCTTTTCATTTAAAAAACAATAATTCGATGTTTAAAATTATATTCTAAATTATGGTTTGTCTAAAGTAAATAAGTTCTTAAAATTATGGATAACTTTAACGAATGACTATTATTATAAACCATATGGAAAATGGTAAATAAATTTGCCCCAACAAAGAGATTGTGAACAAATGTTAAGAGATTTAACTAGTATTCGTACTTAGTATGAAATTACAGTATAGTATATTATATTGACAGTTGACAGTTAAGTAAATTTTTGCGATTAAAGTTGCTTTTTATTGCAAGTTAAATTGGTTTTATGATTACATAATTGAAATTAAGTAACTAATTTGAGTCACTTGTTCACTAAAATAAATTTCGAAGATTCAATCCTTATTATTTATAAAAGAATCTATTGGACACCCATATATAGATATACTTTGGAACCAAAAAAATGCTTCATCTCCTTCAAGTTGGTGACCTTCACTAGTTCTTTTGTTCCCTATCCTCAAAAAGCTAAGCCGTGGTTTTTTTTTTAACGGTCAGAACAAAGTTATTGGTAATGTGATGAACTATATTGCTTATCAATGACACAGAAGCATACTATATTGAGAGCGACGTACACACCCATCCATGATAAATTAATAAAGAAGCAATCCATGCTTAACAATTTAAGAAATCCACAAGTGTTGCAAAGTTAAGGTCATAGAGAGTTCTTACAATGAGAACAATCCCACCCCCCCCCCCACCCCCTTCCAACTTTTCATGTGGTGGCTGTGGGTGTAGGACCATTTTACCAAGCAAGTTCCAACTCCCTACCCATTTTTTGTGGTTTACTCTATCTCTGGCAGTTGCATACCAACCAAGTAGAATACGGATGACTCTTGTGTAGGATCAAGCTGCTTGCCTGCTTTAAAATTGTATACTTCAAATTTTAATTAAAATTTCACTTTTTTTTGTTGGTAAATAATTCACTTCGCAAATCAATATAATATTATTTTTTATAAAAAAATGTTTATGATTAGGTATCTACTTAAATAAAGATATTAAAAATATCTTTTTATCAAGAGTTTTATATTAAAAGTATATTTATTTGTTTGGCCACACTTTAAAAAAAGATAATATTTTTATATTATATGAAAGAAAAGTCTTGGAGGTAGTAGATTTGTTAAAATCTGGTCAGCACTTAATCAGTAAAACAAAAATGAGTAGTTCTCTACTATTAGATAAAATATCACACCATTAAATACATTATTGATGGCTAATTGATTACTACAACTCACAAAATCTGCTGGCCCTCAAATTCTATAATTCATCATCTAATAATAAAAAAGATGTATTTTTACATAAAGATAATTATAAAATTTTTATAATAGTATCCACTTAACCGACATTTGATTTGATGAGGAAGTGCCGAAGTGCAGGGCAGCTTTATCTTTAGGTGAACCGTACCAATTATGAGTACTACAAATTCTACAATGTTGCATTGCATGTCCCAAAATCTCCAGCGGAATCTTTCTATCTAGATCCATCATCCATATCTCTCCTCCTTGAGTGTCATTTTTTCTAATCTCAACATATTCTCGTTAACATAATATATATATAGTTTAGCTAATATGCGAACCATAGATATCAAAGTTTTACTGTAAATAAAAATTTTAAATTTTTTATTTTAATAAATAATTAAATATAAAATAAATAAATTGAAAATAACTTTTGTACAAGATGTCTATGGTATGGGTTGTGAGATGGATTGAAGACTTGCGAGTCGAGACGATCGCGCGGATTATATGACTCGAGCAATGGGGAGTGGTATCTGCAAAGACACTCCGACGCTTAAGTCAGAATGGATCTGAGATATATGAAATGAGTGGAATGAGTGACGTACTTGAGGGGACCTCTGGTTCCCCTTTATATAGCTAGTGGTAGTTATCCCATCTTATCTTATCTGGCTAAGATAAGGGAGGTATTTGAATTCGAATGTCGGTTAGAGATTGTAAGATCAATTTGGGCCGTCATCATCTTATCTTATCTCGTTAAAATAAGGGAGGTATTTGAATTCGAATGTTGGGTCAAGATATTGTAAGTTATTGATCTGTCTTTGGCCCGTGAGGATGGCCCAATTTTGGAATTGTCGGGTTCGGTGACCGTTGCGAGAACGGATCCGGAGATCGGGTTTGGAACAGTTGCCCCTGGAGCATGAGAGCATGCTTGCTTGGTCTCAATGCTGAGTTGTTAGGGAGCCCGGTTCTCTGTAGTTTAAGAGACTGTGAGGGGCCTGGAAAGGGCGTGACGTCACCCTGCACCGATTGGTGGGATGTTGGTGAGTTCGGCTTTCCGCGAGTTGGAAGATTGTCAGCTCATGCTTGTTTTGTGTGGCCTTTTTGGGGCCATTATTGTGAACTTATTTTAGGCCTTTTCGTGGGATGATTTCAATACTTTATTTATTTAGCTTATTTGGATAACCGTTTTGTTAACCTCAGAGGTGATCGATTTCTGGGTGTAGCCGTCTTACTTATTTGGATATCCGTTTTGTTGTTTGGATATCCGTTCTATTGGCCTCGGGGTAATCGATCCCCAGGCCGCTATTTTTTGTTATTTGGATATCCGTTTTGTTATTTGGATATCCGTTCTGTTGGCTTCGGGGTGATCGATACCTGGGCTGCCTTTTTTGATATTTGGATATCCGTTCTGTTATTTGGATATCTGTTTTGTTGGTCTCGGGGTGATCGATTCCTAGGTAGCCGTTTACTTATTTGGATATCCATTTTGTTGGCCTCGGGGTGATTGATCCTCAGGTAGCCGTTTACTTATTTGGATATCCGTTTTGTTATTTGGATATCTATTTTGTTGGTCTCGGGGTGATCGATTTTCGGGTAGCCGTTTACTTATTTGAATATCCGTTTTGTTGTTTCGGGGTGATCGATTCCCGGGTAGCCGTTTACTTATTTGGATATCCATTTTTGTTATTTGGATATCTGTTCTATTGGCATCGGGATGATCGATCCCCGGGTTGCCGTTTACTTATTTGGATGTCCATTTTTATTATTTGGATATCCATTCTATTGGCCTTGGGGTGATCAATCCCCGGGTAGCCGTTTACTTATTTGGATATCCGATTTTGTTATTTGGATATCTGTTCTATTGGCCTAGGGGTGATCGATCCCCGGGCCACCATTTTTTGTTATTCGGATACCTGTTATTTTATTTAGATATCTGTTTTGTTGGCTTCGGGGTGATCAATTCCCAGGTAGCCGTTTACTATTTGCATATCCGTTCTATTGGCCTCGGGGTAATCGATTCTCAGGCCACCATTTTTTGTTATTTGGATATCCGTTTCGCTGGTCTCGGGGTGATCGATTCTTGGGTAGCCGTTTACTTATTTAGATATCTGTTTTGTTATTTGGATATCCGTTTTGTTGGCCTCGGGGTGATCGATCCCCAGGTTGCCGTTTACTTATTTAGATATCTGTAACACCATAATTACCCTAAGCCTTACCTCATGCCCTAAAGCAAAGGATAATTAAAGGTCACTACAATTCTAAGGCTTATACGATATATATAAAGGAATAATAATACTAGAAGTCCGATGAAGAAATACAGCTCAAAATAGAATTAGAAACACGCGAAGTGTTCACACGATAACTAAAAGCGTAAAGAACAAGATGTATAAGATAAGGACGCAAAATATCACAAGAAGTATAAACATATATATGAGTAATATAGACAAAAGAATGCTAGCCGCAGCTCGCGGAGTTTGGGCCGACTAGTCATATACAGACATAACAGAGTGTTTGATTTAAAACAGCATATAAATCTTGTCTCTCGAGTTTAGCCTCTTAGGCAACCAAGTATAAGGTACAAAAGTGAGAGAACTACAACATAATAACCAAAAGATATAAAAGATAGCAAAAGATCCTCCGCTCCATCACTATCTCGTAACTTACTGAGGTGAGTTACGACCTGCATCTGAAAAACAACATATGGTATGAGAACTAGAGGTTCTCAGTGTGGTAATAGTGTCCAATATGTAAGATATAAGGTTCCGGGACACTAATATGTAAGATATAAGGTTCCGGTTCATATAGATTACAAATATTCAAGCTTAAATAAATAAATTAATTAAACTATAAACCATAAATAGGGTTATCTAAACTTAGGGGATTTCTAACTAATACCAATCACACCGCTGTATCTCACAGCCTTTGCCAACCTAACTTCTGTGCGATCCCATCGTCGCCTCCTACCGAGCTTCCTCAATCCCAGACAATCACAAGTATATGCAAACAAGTAATACACAGGTAATATTCATGTATAGTAAGTAATTTAAGAAGCAAGTAGGCATATTATACATTTAAGCAAACTGCAAGTAATCAAAGCAAACGAGCACATAAGAGATGCATATGATGAATGCCTGTCCTATTGGCTATGATATCACATGTCGGTTATAGTACCAAACTCGACACAAATTCGGTCGGCAACTCCCGGATTAGTCTCTCTGTTGCGCACACCCAGGAGGAATAATTTCGAGGGATGAGTACCTTACCACCTTCCCCATTCAGAGGGAAACGTTCCGAGGGAGAGTGCCCTACCACCTTCCTCTGGATGTCTGATGAGCGGATAATTTATACGCTTTTTGGCATTGTTTTTAGTATGTTTTAGTATATTTTAGTTAGTTTTTATTATATTTTTATTAGTTTTTAAATAAAAATCACTCTTCTGGACTTTACTATGAGTTTGTGTATTTTTTTTTGTGATTTCAGGTATTTTCTGGCTGAAATTGAGGGACCTGAGCGAAAATCTGATTCAGAGGCTGAAAAAGGACTGCAGATGCTGTTGGATTCTGACCTCCCTGCACTCGAAGTAGATTTTCTGAAGCTACAGAAGCCCAATTGGCGCGCTCTTAATTGTGTTAGAAAGTAGACATCCTGGGCTTTCCAGCAATATATAATAGTCCATACTTTGCCCGAGATTTGATGGCCCAAACTGGCGTTTCAAGTCAGCACAAAAATTCTGGCGTCAAAACGCCAAAACTGGCATAAAAGCTGAAGTTAAACGCCCAAACTGGCACAAAAGTTGGCGTTTAACTCCAAGAAAAGTCTCTACACATGGAAGCTTCAATTCTCAGCCCAAGCACACACCAAGTGGGCCCGGAAGAAGATTTCTGCATTAATTACTTATTTCTGTAAACCCTAGGCTACTAGTTCTCTATAAATAGGACCCTTTACTATTGTATTTTCACCTTTGATAAGTCTTATGCTATCTTAGACGCTTTTGGAGGCTGGCCTCACGGCCATGCCTAGATCTTGTTCTTATGTATTTTCAACGGTGGAGTTTCTACACACCATAGATTAAGGTGTGGAGCTCTGCTGTTCTTCATAAATTAATACAAGTACTATTGTTTTTCTATTCAACTCAAGTCTATTTCTTCTCCAAGATATTCATTCGCACCCAAGAACATGATGAATGTGATGATTATGTGACACTCATCACCATTCTTACCTATGAACGTGTGACTGACAACCACTTCTGTTCTACATGCAAACAAGCTTGAATGTGTATCTCTTGGGTTTCTAATATAATATTAGAACCTTCGTGGTATAGGCTAGAATTATTGGCGGCCATTCCTGAGATCCGGAACGTCTAAACCTTGTCTGTGGTATTCTGAGTAGGATCTGGGAAGGGATGACTGTGATGAGCTTCAAACTCGCGAGTGTTGGGCGTGTGACAGACGCAAAATGATCAATGGATCCTATTCAAACATGATCGAGAACCGACAGATGATTAGCCGTGCAGTGACAGCGTGCGTAGAACATTTTCACTGAGAGGACGGGAAGTAGCCATTGACAACGGTGATGCCTAACATAAAGCTTGCCATGGAAAGGAGTATGAATGATTGGATGAAGGCAATAGGAAAGCAGAAGTTTAGGGGGAACAAAGCATCTTCATACGCTTATCTGAAATTCCTACCAATGAATTACATAAGTATCTCTATCTTTATCTTATTTTATGTTTTATTCATTTTTTAATTATCAATCCTCCATAACCATTTGAATCCGCCTGACTGAGATTTACAAGATGACCATAGCTTGCTTCAAGCCGGCAATCTCCGTGGGATCGACCCTTACTCACATAAGGTATTACTTGGACGACCCAGTGCACTTGCTGGTTAGTTGTGCATGATTGTGACTAAGTGTGATTCACGTTTGAGAGCTCCAAGTCTTTGGCACCATTGTTGATGATAACAATTTCGTGCACCAAGTTTTTGGCGCCGTTACCGGGGATTGTTCGAGTTTGGACAACTGACGGTTCATCTTGTTGCTTAGATTAGGTACTTTTCTTTTTATTTTTTAGAATTTTTAAGAATGAATTCTAGAGTTTCAAGGTGATGTTCTTATCATCACAAAAGCTGATTGATTCTCATCAATTTAGCTGCTGAATGTAATGTCCTGCTGAAGCTTTAGACTAACATTGCATGATTCCTGGAATTCTTATTAGAAGTTTTGAATTTCTTTATTCTCTTTTCCATATGATTTTCGAAAAATCACAAAAAAAATTTATAAAATCATAAAAATAAAAAATATTTTATGTATCTTAGTGTCAATTTTTAAGTTTGGTGTCTTGCATGCATTGTTTATTTGATCTTAATTGCATTTTTTATTGTTTCTCATCGTTAAAAATTCAAAAATATGTTCAAAATTGTGTCTTTTCAAGTCAATAATACAAAGAATTGAAGATTCAGAACATTCAGCAGAGGAATTAAACAGAAAAATCTGGGCGTTCAAAACGCCCAGTGAAGAAGGAAAACTGGCGTTTAAACGCTAGCCAGGGTACCTGGCTGGGCGTTTAACACCCCAAAAGGTAGCATTTTGGGCGTTAAACGCTAGAATGGATACCATTCTGGGCGTTTAACGCCAGGAGGACACTAGAGGGAAGATTTTGTTTTTAATTCAAATTTTTTTCAAATCTTCATAATTTTTCAAAATCATATCTTTTCAATCATATCTCTTCAAAATAAATTTCTTTTCATTTTTTTAATTTATTATTATTTTCGAAAATCTTTGCTACAATTAATGATTTACTTCAAAATTTTCAAGTTGTTACTTGCCTATTAAGAAAGGATCAAATTTTAAATTTTAAGAATCATATCTTTTAATTTCTTGTTAGTCAAGTAATCAACTTTAATTTTAAAACTTTCTTTTTTTTAAATTGATTTTCAATCATATCTTCTCAATCATATCTTTTCAATCACATCTTTTTCAAAATTAACTCTCAATCATATCTTTTTAATTTCTAATTTCAAAATCTTTTTCAAAAATCACTTAATTTCTTTCCCAATCTTAATTTTTGAAAATCTCAATCAAATTTTCAAATTTCTTTTTATTATTTCAAAATCTTTTTAATTTATTTTCAAAAATTCTTCCCCTCTTCTCACATCCTTCTATTTAAGGGACTAACACTCCTCCTCAAGGTGCAATTCGAACTATATCCCTCTTGATAAGTTCAAATTCTCTTCTATCTACCTCCTCCTTCTATTCTTCTTTTCCTCTGACACCTCAAGGAATCTCTATACTGTGACATAGAGGATTTCCTACTTTCTTGTTCTCTTCTCTTTCATATGAGCAGGAGCAAAGATAAAGGCATACTTGTTCAAGCTGATCCTGAACCTGAAAGGACCTTGAAGAGAAAGCTAAGAGAAGCTAAAGCATAATTCTCTCTAGAGGACCTAACAGAGCTTTTCAAACAAGAAGAAGCCATGGCAGCCAAAAACAACAACAATGCCAACAATGCAAGGAAGGTGCTTGGTGACTTTACTGCACCTACTCCCGACTTCTATGGGAGAAGCATCTCAATCCCTGCCATTGGAGCAAACAAATTTAAGCTTAAGCCTCAATTAGTTTCTCTAATGCAACAGAATTGCAAGTTTCATGGACTTCCATTGGAAGATCCTCATCAGTTCTTAGCTGAATTCTTGCAAATCTGTGACACTGTCAAGACCAATGGGGTTGACCCTGAAGTCTACAGACTTATGCTCTTCCCTTTTGCTGTAAGAGACGGAGCTAGGACATGGTTGGACTCACAACCTAAAGAAAGCCTGAACTCTTGGAAAAATCTAGTCAATGCCTTCTTGGCAAAGTTCTTTCCACCTTAAAAATTGAGTAAGCTTAGAGTGGAAGTCCAAACCTTCAGACAAAAGAAAGGTGAATCCCTCTATGAAGCTTGGGAAAAATACAAGCAATTGATCAGAATATGTCCTTCTGACATGCTTTCAGAATGGAGTATCATAGGTATATTCTATGATGGTCTGTCTGAACTATCCAAGATGTCATTGGATAGCTCTGCTGGAGGATCTCTTCATCTGAAGAAGACGCCTGCAGAAGCTCAGAAACTCATTGAAATGGTTGCAAATAACCAATTTATGTACACTTCTGAAAGGAATCCTGTGAATAGTGGGACAACTCAGAAGAAAGGAGTTCTTGAGATTGATACTCTAAATGCCATATTGGCTCAGAATAAGATATTGACTTAACAAGTCAATATGATTTCTCAGAGTCTGTCTGGAATGCAAGCAGCAACAGGCAGTACTAAGGAAGCTTCCTCTGAAGAAGAAGCTTATGATCCTGAGGACCCAGCAATGGAAGAGGTGAATTACATGGGAGAACCCTATGGAAACACCTATAATCCTTCATGGAGAAATCATCCAAATCTCTCATGGAAGGATCAACAGAGACCTCAACAAGGTTTCAACAACAATAATGGTGCAAGAAACAAGTTTAGCAATAGCAAGCCTTTTCCATCATCTTCTCAGCAACAGACAGATAATTCTAAGCAGAGCCACTCTGACTTAGCAACCATTATCTCTGATATAATCAAAACCACTCAAAGTTTCATGACTGAAACAAGGTCCTCTATTAGAAATTTGGAGGCACAAGTGGGTCAGCTAAGTAAGAAAATTACTGAACTCCCTCCTAGTACTCTCCCAAGCAATACAGAAGAGAATCCAAAAAGAGAGTGCAAGGCCATAACCACAACCCCCACGGCCGAACCTAGAGAGGAGGAAGAGGCAGTGATCTCCACTGAGGAAGACCTCAATGGACGTCCACTGGCCTCCATGGAGTTCCCTGAGGAGGAACCATGGGAATCTAAGGCTCACACAAAGACCATAGAGATTCCATTGAATTTACTTCTACCATTCATGAGCTTTGATGAGTGTTCTTCCTCTGAAGAGGATGAAGATGTTACTGAAGAGCAAGTTGCTAAGTACCTTAGAGCAATCATGAAGCTAAATGCCAGGTTGTTTGGTAATGAGACTTAGGAGGATGAACCTCCATTGCTCATCAAAGAACTGGATGACTTGACTAGGCAGAAATTACCTCTGAAGAGACAAGACCCTGGAAAATTCTTAATCCCTTGTACCATAGGCACCATGACCTTTGAGAAGGCTCTGTGTGACCTGGGGTCAAGTATAAATCTCATGCCTCTCTCTGTAATGGAGAAGCTAGGGATCCTTGAGGTACAAGCTGCAAGAATCTCACTAGAGATGGCAGACAATTCAAGGAAACAGGCTTATGGACTTGTAGAGGATGTCTTGGTAAAGGTTGAAGGCCACTACATCTCTGCTGACTTCATAATCCTAGAGACTGGGAAGTGTATGGATGAATCCATCATCCTTGGCAGACCCTTCCTAGCCATAGCAAAAGCTGTGATTGATGTTGATAGAGGAGAATTGATCATTCAAGTGAATGAAGACTCCCTTGTGTTTAAAGCTCAAGGATATCCCTCTGTAACCATGGAGAGGAAGCATGAAGAGCTTCTCTCAATACAGAGTCAAACAGATCCCCCACAGTCAAACTCTAAGTTTGTTGTTGGGAGGTTCCAACATTGCTCTAAACATCTGTGAGGCTCCATGAGAGCCCATTGTCAAGCTATTGACATTAAAGAAGCGCTTGTTGGGAGGCAACCCAATCTTTAATTATCTATGTTAAATTTCTATTTTCTTTTGTTATTTTATGTTTTTTGTAGGTTGATGATCAGGTGAAGTCACAAAAACAATTGAAAAAGCAAAAACAGAAGGAAAAACAGTATTAAAAATAGAACACCCTGGAGGAGAAGCTGACTGGCGTTTAAACGCCAGTAAGGGTAGCAGAATGGGCGTTAAACGCCCAGTCTGGCACCATTTTGGGCGTTTAACGCCAGAAATGGGCACCAGACTGGTGTTTAACGCCAGGAATGGGCAAGAAGCTGGCGTTAAATGCCAGAAATGGGCAGCAGCCTGGCGTTTAACACCAGGATTGGCAGAAAGGGGCGTTTTACACGCCACTTGGTACAGGGATGAGATATCCTTGACACCTCAGGATCTGTGGACCCCACAGGATCCCCACCTACCCCACCTCTCTCTCTCTTCTTCACCCATTCACCAATCACCTCAATACCTCTTCCCCAAAAACCCCTCACCTATCAAATCTCACCATTCTCTTCACCACTCACATCCATCCTTCATAAAACCCCACTTACCTCACCATTCAAATTTAAACCACTTTCCCACCCAAACCCACCCATAATGGCTGAACCATACCCCCCATATCCACTCCTATATAAATCCATCTTCACTACTTCATTTTCACACAACATACACACTACTTCTCCCCCTTGGCCGAAACACTAAGCCCCCTCCATCTCCTCTATTTCTTCTTCTTCTACTCTCTTCTTTCTTCTTTTACTCAAGGACGAGCAAACCTTCTAAGTTTAGTGTGGTAAAAGCGTTGTTTTTTGTTTTTCCATAACCATTTATGGCACCAAAGGCCGGAGAAATCTCTAGAAAGAGGAAAGGGAAGGCAAAAGCTTCCACCTCCGAGTCATGGGAGATGGAGAGATTCCTCTCAAGGGTGCATCAAGACCACTTCTATGAAGTTGTGGCCAAGAAGAAGGTGATCCCCGAGGTCCCTTTTAAGCTCAAAAAGAATGAGTATCCGGAGATCCGACATGAGATCCGAAGAAGAGGTTGGGAAGTTCTTACCAACCCCATTCAACAAGTCAGAATCTTAATGGTTCAAGAGTTCTATGCCAATGCATGGATCACCAAGAACCATGATCAAAGTGTGAACCCGGATCCTAAGAATTGGCTTACAATGGTTCAGGGGAAATACTTAGATTTTAGTCCGGAAAATGTAAGGTTGGCATTCAACTTGCCTAAGATGCAAGGAGATGCACACCCCTACACTAGAAGGGTCAACTTTGATCAAAGGTTGGACCAAGTCCTCATGGACATCTGTGAAGAGGGCGCCCAATGGAAGAGAGATTCAAGAGGGAAGCTGGTTCAACTAAGAAGGCATGACCTCAAGCCCGTTGCTAGGGGATGGTTGGAGTTCATCCAACGCTCAATCATTCCCACTAGCAACCGGTCTGAAGTTACTATAGACCGGGCTATCATGATCCATAGTATCATGATTGGAGAGGAAGTAGAAGTTCATGAGGTTATATCCCAAGAACTCTACAAGGTGGCAGACAAGTCCTCTACTTTGGCAAGGTTAGCCTTCCCTTATCTTATTTGTCACCTCTGCAATTCGGTTGGAATTTACATAGAAGGAGACATTCTCATTGATGAGGACAAGCCCATCAGTAAGAAAATGATGGAGCAAATAAGAGAACTTCACCAAGAGCATGAGGAAATTCCTCATCATGAAATCACTGAGATACCTCAAGGGATGCATTTTCCTCCACAAAACTATTGGGAGCAAATCAACACCTCCCTAGGAGAATTAAGTTCCAATATGGGACAACTAAGGGTGGAGCACCAAGAGCATTCCATCCTCCTCCATGAAATTAGAAAAGACCAAAGAACCATGAGAGAGGAGCAACAAAGGCAAGGAAGAGACATTGAGGAGCTCAAGCACTCCATTAGATCTTCAAGAGGAAGAACAAGCCACCATCACTAAGGTGGACCCGTTCTTTAATCTCCTTGTTCTTTATTTTCTGTTTTTCGAAAATTATACTTTATGTTTATCTATGTTTGTGTCTTTATTACATGATCGTTAGTGTTTTAATGTCTATGCCTTGAAGCTATGAAAATGAATCCATCACCTTTCTTAAATGAAAAATATTTTTAATTGAAAAAGAAAAAGAAGTGCATGAATTTCAAATTTTAAAACAGTTTAGTTATGTTGATGTGGTGGCAAAACTATTGTTTTTCTGAATGAATGCTTGAACAGTGCATATTTTTTGAATTTGTTGATTCATGAATGTTAAAATTTTTGGCTCTTAAAAGAATGATGGAAAAAGGAGAAATGTTATTTGATGATCTGAAAAACCATAAAATTGATTCTTGAAGCAAGAAAAAGTAGTGAAAAGCTTGCAGAAAAAATATATATATGCGAAAAAAAAGAGAGAGAAAAGAAAAAGAAAAAGCAAGCAGAAAAATCCAATAGCCCTTTAAACCAAAAGGCAAGGGTAAAATAAAAAAAAAAAGAAAAAAGATCCAAGGCTTTGAGCATCAATGGATAGGAGGGCCCACAGGAATAAAATCCTGGCCTAAGCGGCTAAACCAAGCTGTCCCTAACCATGTGCTTGTGGCGTGAAAGTGTCAAGTGAAAACTTGAGACTGAGCGGTTAAACTCGTGGTCCAAAGCAAAAAGAGTGTGCTTAAGAGCTCTGGACACTTCTAATTGGGGACTCTAGCAAAGCTGAGTCACAATCTGAAAAGGTTCACCTAGTTATGTGTCTGTGGCATTTATGTATCCGGTGGTAATACTGGAAAACAAAATGCTTAGGGTCACGGCCAAGACTCATAAAGTAGCTGTGTTCAAGAATCAACATACTTAACTAGGAGAATCAATAACACTATCTGGATTCTGAGTTCCTATAGAAGCCAATCATTCTGAACCTCAAAGGATAAAGTGAGATGCCAAAACTGTTCAGAAGCAAAAAGCTAATTGCCCCGCTCATCTAATTAATACTGATCTTCATAGATGTTTTTAGAATTTATTGTATATTCTATTCTTTTTTATCCTATATGATTTTCATTTGCTTGGGGACAAGCAACAATTTAAGTTTGGTGTTGTGATGAGCGGATAATTTATACGCTTTTTGGCATTATTTTTAGTATATTTTAGTTAGTTTTTATTATATTTTTATTAGTTTTTAAATAAAAATCACTCTTCTGGACTTTACTATGAGTTTGTGTGTTTTTCTGTGATTTCAGGTATTTTCTGGCTGAAATTGAGGGACTTGAGCGAAAATCTTATTCAGAGGCTGAAAAAGGACTGCAGATGCTGTTGGATTCTGACCTCCCTGCACTCGAAGTGGATTTTCCGGAGCTACAAAAGCTCAATTGGCACGCTCTCAATTGCGTTGGAAAGTAGACATCCTGGGCTTTCCAGCAATATATAATAGTTCATACTTTGCCTGAGATTTGATGGCCCAAACCGGCATTTCAAGTCAGCACAAAAATTCAGGTGTCAAAACGCCAGAACTGGCATAAAAGCTGGAGTTAAACGCCCAAACTGGCACAAAAGTTGGTGTTTAACTCCAAGAAAAGTTTCTACACATGGAAGCTTCAATGCTCAGCCCAAGCACACACCAAGTGGGCCCGGAAGAAGATTTCTGCATTAATTACTTATTTCTGTAAACCATAGGCTACTAGTTCTCTATAAATAGGACCCTTTACTATTGTATTTTCGCCTTTGATAAGTCTTATGCTATCTTAGACGCTTTTGGAGGCTAGCCTCACGGCCATGCCTAGACCTTGTTCTTATGTATTTTCAACGGTGGAGTTTCTACACACCATAGATTAAGGTGTGGAGCTGTGCTGTTCTTCATAAATTAATACAAGTACTATTGTTTTTCTATTCAACTCAAGTCTATTTCTTCTCCAAGATATTCATTCGCACCCAAGAACATGATGAATGTGATGATTATATGACACTCATCACCATTCTTACCTATGAACGTGTGACTGACAACCACTTCCGTTCTACATGCAAACAAGCTTGAATGTGTATCTCTTGGGTTTCTAATCTAATATTAGAACCTTCGTGGTATAGGCTAGAATTATTGGCGGCCATTCCTGAGATTCGGAACGTCTAAACCTTGTATGTGGTATTCTTAGTAGGATCTGGGAAGGGATGACTGTGACGAGCTTCAAACTCGCGAGTGTTGGGCGTGTGACAGACGCAAAAGGATCAATGGATCCTATTCAAACATGATCGAGAACCGACAGATGATTAGCCGTGCGGTGACAGCGTGCGTAGAACATTTTCACTGAGAGGACGGGAAGTAGCCATTGACAACGGTGATGCCCAACATAAAGCTTGCCATGGAAAGGAGTATGAATGATTGGATGAAGGCAATAGGAAAGCAGAAGTTTAGGGGGAACAAAGCAACTTCATACGCTTATCTGAAATTTCTACCAATGAATTACATAAGTATCTCTATCTTTATCTTATTTTATGTTTTATTCATCTTTTAATTATCAATCCTCCATAACCATTTGAATCCGCCTGACTGAGATTTACAAGATGACCATAGCTTGCTTCAAGCCGATAATCTCCGTGGGATCGACCCTTACTCATGTAAGGTATTACTTGGACGACCCAGTGCACTTGCTGGTTGGTTGTGCGGAATTGTGACTAAGTGTGATTCACGTTTGAGAGCTCCAAGTCTTTGGTGCCATTGTTGATGATCACAGTTTCGTGCACCAATGTCATATGATTCCGTGGGATAGTGTCCTACCACCTTGCAACCAGAGAGAAATGTAAGTGGGAAGCCCAGCTTCAATCCTCACATCTCAACGTAGACGGGAGACTGCCATAGACCCTATGTTGGCACTGCTACCTCGACAAGTAGAAGACTGCCACAGCCCTTGCTCGAGGAGCATAGCAACTTACCAAATCAATACATGTCACGTAAGCGGGAGACTGCCACAGCCCTCACATCTGAATAGGTGGGAGACTGCTACAACCCCTATGACGGAGAACAATGTATATCACAATCACATACTCCATCTTAGAGATCACTACTCATAGCACAAGTCTGCTTATACTCATCTCATTAACCATAATCATTCATGTTTCTCAACTTATTGTCACCTCAGCACTCCGCCTAGAAACTTATGCTATTCCACCCACAGAACTTCCCAAGCCTAAATCACCGTCTTCTAAAATTATAACAGAAATTCATCAATTTATTTCACTAACTCATTCTCTTTTATTCTTAGGGCCTAATTAATAATTAATAATCTTAAACGGTTATTAAAGAAGTTTGGAAATCTAGAGAACCCTTAAAAATAAAGAAAAATCATTTTTCAACAAAACAAGGGTCTCGCGTACGCATGGCCTCTGTCCACGTACACATGCTGTTAAAAATGGGTGGTCGCGTACGCAACCCCCTGCTCACATATCCGAGTGTCCCAACTCGAATGGGATGCTCGCGTCGCGTGTTAAATGTTCGCGTACGCAAGCCTTAGCAGACTTAGAAAAATGTTAAAGCTGCAGAAATAAGATTTTTATACCAAACTTTAAACGCTCATAACTTCCTTTACAAAACTCCATTTTTCTCAAACTTGACATCATTTTAAAGATATTAAAATCATCTTTAATTTAAAATAAAATCCAATCAATTTTGAAAACTGAGGCTCAAGTTATGATTCGCCATAGTTCACTAAAAACAGGTTTTTACCAAAAGTGACAATTCTCTAGTTTTCCAAAACTTTCATAACCAAACCAAAATAGAACCTAGTCAATTCAGCACAAACCACTACCACACACTACATTTACCATTCCATTGTACTTCCATCACTTTCACACCTATTTCACTCAATCTTTCTACCATAATTCAACACAAATCCATAATTACAATTCAATATTTCCAACAATCATCAATGCTACATATATCAAATCTTTCATCCAATTAGTCCCATTATCATCAATCAATTCATTCAATTCATTAAATATCCTCAATCATTTGTTTTCAAAAAGAACCATAATAACCGATAATCAATATCATCATCAACATTCATCTTCAAACATCAACACCCAACATCATAACTTATCAAAGTCCTCATACTCATCAATAATCATCATCTACCAACATATATATCATCACATGCAAACTCATTCAACCTCCATCCAAACCATCATCAAGAATAACATGTACATACAAATAATCATACAACTATATCATTCAAACCTATCTTAAAGGCCACTAGCCTAAGTATCCAGAAATATTATATATTACAAAAAGGAAACAAAAACCATACCTTGGCCAATTCCTACGCAACTCAAAACACCAAGCTCAATCTCAAAGCTCCAAAATCATCAAGCTCACTCCAACAAACACCAAATCTCAATCTAACATCATATAATATACAAAAACATCACTAGGGCTAACGTAAAACAACAAACCACAAGAGATTGAAGAGACTTACCTTACCCAACGAGATTAGGGCAAAATCCAATAATATATCAATGCTAGATCACCCCTAAACAACCACAACACAAAAATCTACTCAAAAACAAAACTCAAAAATGCAAAAATGTTAGGGCAAAAAACTAGAGCATGAGACACGAGTTCTTACCAGGAAAGCTTAGAAATGATGGGCTCGGCAAGAGCGATGCGTGGTCGCAAACGGCTCGTCAATCAGAACACCGTAGCTCAAGTTATGAGCGATTAAAGGCAGAAGTGAATAGTGTTCTTTTCTCTCTTCTCTTCTCTTCAATCTCACCATGCTCCCTCTCTCTCTTTTATGGAAAATAACCTGAAAGCTCATTAAACATACATATATATGTTGGGCCTTGGGCCCATTTTAGGCCAGGTCTAACCCGTTAGCATTTTAGGTTTGTTTGGCCGAACTTTGAGTAAAAAACTATAAGATTAGTGCCTGGTTTAAATTATAAATTATGTTTGTCTTTTCAAAACAATAAGTTCACTTTTCAAAATCTTATTTTTATCAATACGTGGTACCGGACAAACTAGAGTCGATACTGCCGGCTTAAGTACCGGTACATATTTTTACAAAAATTTTCCGCAAAAGATACCTTTTCCCACTCAGAAAAATTTATTGAATTCAAATGTCACCTTTTTAGTTTCAAAATAACATTTCCATGTTTTTGAACCTATTCTGGGAAGTTAAAAATTATTATTTTATTGAAACGCTTATTCCGGTTCTTACATTCTCCCCTCCTAATTAGGAATTTTGTCCCCAACATTCGAATCAAGATGTATCCTCCACGAAGCATTCTACTATCCACGTTGTCAACCTAAACAAGTCGTCAAAGAATTTTGTCTACCAAAGTTCTACCGTGTCGATGTTCCCTCTCGCATTCCACTGCGTCACTCTGATTATTTGTCACTAAGAACCCGAATTACTCCACTATATCGAACCAAAATTTTTTTTTAAACCAAATACCACTTTTGTAACATTTTCCAAAACCTTCAAAACAAGTTCAATCTAAACCAGTTCAATGTTAAAGCTTTTTCAAAAGACTAAATAATTATTTAAATCATGATTTTCTTAAATTTATTAAAATTCTTAAATCATAACTTTTCAAGTTGAATCCCTTTTTGATAAGTAAAATTTCAAACCATATTCACAAAATCATAGAACTCACTTTTCTTTTAAACCATATCATTTAAACCAAGAGTTCCGACCTAGTTTCAAAACCAAATTATTTAAACCAAAAGTTCCAAACTAACTTTCAAAAGTTCCATTCTGTTGGCCTCGGGATGATCAATTCTTGGGTAGCAGGTTACTTATTTGGATATCTATTTTATTATTTGGATATCTGTTTTGTTGGCCTCGAGGTGATCGATTCTCGGGCAGTCTTTTACTTATTTGGATATCCGTTTTGTTATTTGAATATCCGTTTTGTTGGCCTCGGGGTCATTGATCCTTGGAGGTAGGCGCGTTTAGTTCTGCCGTCGGAGGGGGCAATGCCTTTGAAAAAATGAATTTCATTTATGGTTTGGGCCTCGTTAAAACCTCCTGATGTGGGTAGGAAAGAATGCCCGATAAGAAAATATACAATTAAACAACTTAAGCAATAAATGAAAGTGAAAAAGGCAAAATATAAAGGGTAAAGAGATAGTCTTAAATTACCTCGATCTTATTGCTTTGGAAGGATGTTTCTACGTATAGTAGCGCCGTCAGTTGGTGGCATTTTAGGATCTCGAGAGCGTGGTCCCGTCTAGTCTTTCGAGCCCGTAGGCTTCTTTTTCGATTACCGTCTTGATTCGATAGAGACCCTCCCAGTTGGGCGTGAGCTTTCCTTCTCCAAAAGTGGGGGACCGATGTCGTTTTGTTGTAAGACGAGGTCTCCTAGTCTAAAGTCTTGTCGTACCGTGCTGCGATTTTACCTTATGCTTGTTCTTTGTTTTAGGGCTAGCTCTCGTAGGTGTGCTTTGCTCCTGACCTCGTCTGCAAGGTCCTGCTTTGCTTCTTCATTGTTTCCTCCCACGGTTCTGTGCGGACTGGGGTCTTGATGTGCATCGAGGTCGGTGAGGAAGATGCCTGCCGCATCTCAGGATCTCTTGCAGAGAGCCGAGCTGGTGTTGTCGCACTCTACCGTGACTTTTTGGTCCCGTGTATCATTTCGATGGTGTCGTTATCGGCCTGAAACTTCATGATTAGGAACTTGGTGAAGATGACGGTGGATAGGTTATTGATCGTCTTTCTTCCGAGGATGATGTTGTAGGTATTGGAGACCTTGAGGACCACAAACTCCGAGAGGATGGTCTTCCTCTAGCTTCTGGTTCTGATGGTTTGTGGTAACACTATGGAACCGTCCAGTTTGAGAAACTTGTCTCTGAGTCTGATAACCGCATTGTGGTAGATTTGCAGATTTTCATCTTGGAGACCCAGCTTGTTGAAGGCTACTCTGAAGAGGATGTTGGAATTAGCTTTGGTGTCGACCAGTATTCTTTTTACAAGTCTGGTTCCGACTTTTACCAAGATGACGAATGGGGCGTCTTCCGCCAAGGTGCCGTGTTGGCAATCATCGAGGGGAAAATATGATCACTGTTGGAATCGAAGAGATTGGTGCTTGGTTTCTTACAATTAGGACTTTGAGATCCTTTTTTAGTGCTAATTTTGTCTTTTTCAGCGCGTCCTTTCCGGTTAACATTACGATTATGGTGGGGTCGGTTTATGGACTTTCTTGGGGGTGCCTGTTGTATCATCCTTGGGTTGCATCCTTCGTGTTCTAATGATCTTTTTCTTTTAGTTCTCCAAGGTTCTCGAATGATTTTGACAAACTCGGAGAGTTTTTTGTCTCAGATGTCTTATTCGAGGGTGTCTTTTAAGTTGAAGAAATATTGGGTTTGATGCTTGTATCCTCGGTGGTAGTTGCAGTACAGGCTCTTGTTGCCGCCTGTCCGTTCCTTTAGCTATTGCGCCTTCGGAAGGATGCCTCGTTCTAATATTTGGTGGTAGATTTTAGTAATGGGAGCGGGTAGGGGGTGTAGTTCAAGAACTTTCCAACCCTGTGTGGTCGGTTGGCGTTCACGGGTTTGGGGTGCTCTTTTGGTGTATCTCTTAGTGGTGGGCTACTACGAGGTGTCGTGTTGCTGTTCTACCATTTGTTGGCGGCCATGACGTAGCTTATCTCTTTGTTGTTTATGTATTCCCTTGTGACACTTTGAATTTTGTGCATGGTCCAAACTGGTTTGATGGTGAGGTATTTTCGGAAGTCTTCATTCATGAGGCCGTTGGTCAGACAAAGACTGGCGACCGAGTCTGTGAGTTCATCGACCGTTAGGCACTCATCATTGAATCTATCGAGGTATTTTCTTGTGGATTCATCTTGTCTTTGGGTGATTCTAAGCAAGATGATGGGGTGTTTTCCTTTGGTGATCCTGGTGGTGAACTAGGCCATGAACTTTCTGGAGATGTCGTGAAAGCTGGCTATGGAGCCGTTTAGGAGGGCATTAAACCATTTGATTGCGAGGCCGGATAAGGTTACTGGGAAGGCCTTCCACTGGACCATGTCGGTGGCTCCTTCTAGATTCATCCTGGCCTCGAAGGCTATTAGGTGTTCTTGGGAATCTTTGGTCCCATCGTATTTCATATCAGTGGGTTTGTCGAAGCCCTTCGGGAGTTTGGCTCTCTAGATTTTTTCCTGACCTTGAAGGCCGTTAGGTGTTCCTGGGGATCTTTGGTCTCATCGTATTTCATATCAGTGGGCTTGTTGAAGCCCTTCGGGATTTTGGCTCTCAAGATTTTTTCTGTGAATGGGGTGACCCACATTATCACGTGCTCGTTTAGTGCTTGTTTGGCCTCCCGATGGTGTCGTCAGTTGTCTTCTATGTGTCGGCGTTCCAGGTCTAGGGAAACACTGTGGTCATGTTGTTTGCTGTGTCGTCGCTTAGGCAACCTGTTGTTCCTAGTATCGCAGTGAGATTAGGTCCTGGAGGTCACTTGGCTTGCGTGTTTTGGGTGATACCGCTCTTTGGATGTGACTCAGCCTTCGAGGTTTTGCACTCTGAGGTATCGTTGTTGGATTATTTGGAATGCCTTCTCTCCTAGGCCATCGGGTGCCCGGGCTTCAGTGGGTGGACGGTTGTCCTCTTTTGGCTACTGCTGGACCGGGGTCGGTTGGCAGTGCACAGTATTTGTTATCTTTCTGTGGGTGAGAGGAATGCTATCCCGGAATTCTAGTGTTGGGCTTTGCGAGTTTGAGCCACGGTGATGGCTTGGGGATTGTTCCTCGAGATTATCTATCATGCCGCCATGATTTGGCAATCCCCGCATCTGTGCAAGAACCTTGAGAACTTTTTTGATCTCTTGGCTCCAGAGAGGTCTGAGCTTGGCAATAGTGGTGGCATTGAAGAGGTCGTTCATGATGAGCTTCCTTATAAACTCCTAGTAAGGTCCGAAAGGGACCATGGTGACAAAGTTGTCATAGGTGAGGCAACGGGTGGCAGAGGTTCGGAACATAGAGTTGAAGAAGGTGGCCTCGTGGGTTTGGAGGAAGAGCTTGAAGAGTTCAGGAAAAGAGGCGACCACGGTGGGCATGGAGCCAAGATAGAAGGAGAAGATGGGGCCATGGCGCTTGGAGAGATGGATGAGGGAGTGGTGGATGAGAGGGTCCAAGAGGTGGAGGTATCCCACTAAAGGGAAGTGAGACTTTGGGCTCGAAGCGTTTGGGATTTCGCCATTGGAGTAGGGCGAAAGTGCATAGAGTGTTATCACTAAGAAGGTGATTGCAAGTTGAAGAAACATTGTTCCTTTTTTCTCTCAATTACAAGCAAGAAATCAAGTGAGTGGGTTTGGGGGTTGCTCCTCGAGGTTCTCCGTCATGCCGCCACAAGTTGGCAGTCCCCACAGACAGCGCCAATGTAAATAAAAATTTTAAATTTTTTATTTTAATAAATAATTAAATATAAAAGATAAATTAAAAATAAATTTTGTACAAGATGTCTCTGGTACAGGTTGTGAGATGGATCGGAGACTTGCGAGTTGAGGCAATCGCCGGATTATCTGACTGGAGCAATGGAGGTGATACCTACAAAGACACTCCGACACTCAAGTCAGGATGGATCTGAGAGGTATGAGGTGAGTAGAATGAGTGACGTACCTAAGGGGGCCTCTGGCTCCCCTTTATATAGCTAGTGGTAGTTATCTCATCTTATCTTATCTGGTTAAGATAAGGGAGGTATTTGAATTCGAATGTTGTGTCAGGATATTGAAAGTTATTGATCCGTTTTTGGACGGTGAGGATGACCCAATCTTGAGATTGTCGGGTTTGGTGACCATTTCGAAAACGGATCCAGAAATCGGGTCCGAAACAAATTTGAATTGATATAATTTCTGTAAAACTTCTTTCATTAGTATCCTTAACATATATATCTTTAGCGTATATATAGCTAAACTATTAACTTAATTTGTCAAGTTTATTTTCACTATTTTTACCAATTGAGCTAGAGCACCTCATCATTTTTTTCATGGCGTATTAATACTTCATTGAATATAGGTATTTATTTTAAAGAACAAAAGTGTTTGCAAAAGTAGTAAATAAATATTTCAATATAAGAGATATCCATTGCAATTGCTTGAAAAATTAACAGTAATTAATGAAAAAAAGAGATACAAAAATTTACTTTTTATGCTGCAAGAAAAAATACAAAAGAATGTATAAAAAAATTCAAAAACAATCCATGTACAATAATAAGCACTTAATATACATCTCACGATATATGATTATCACTCATATATTAAGACACTCCACTTAGAGGTTCCATAAGAAATCATCAGAATAGCGATCGATTTTAGCGACCGAAAAAATTGGTTGCTAATAGCAACTGATTTAGCGATCGATATATAATTTCTAGAACCAGAAAAAATCGGTCACTAATAGCAACCAAATTAGCCGATAAGTTTATTATACAACCAAAATAAAGTTGGTCACTAAATCGGTCACTATTTTTTAATTTAGTGACCGAATTAGCAACCAAAACAAGAGAAGAAACGACTTTAGAATTTTTTGTCACAAAATCAGTCGCTATTTTTTAATTTAGCGACTAATTTTGCAATCAATAGAAAAACAGGGTAAAAATTTGTTTAGTCACTAATTTGGTCGCTAAGGCAATGGCCACTAAATTGGTTGCTAATTATTAAGTTAGCGATCGATTTCAGCGACAAACAAAATCGGTCACTAATAGCAACCGAATTAGCAACAGATAAGTTTATTATACAACCAGAATAAAGTTGGTCGCTAAATCGGTCGCTATTTTTTAATTTAGTGACCGAATTAGCAACCAAGACAAGAGAGGTGACATCTTTGGGATTCTTGGTCACAAAATCGGTCACTATTTTTTAATTTAGCGACCGATTTTACTACCGATAGAGAAATAGGGTAAAAAATTGTTTGGTTGCTAAGACAATGGTCGCTAAATCGGTCATTAATTTAAATAAAATAATATAGTTACTGAATACCCTCACAAATGCTAACTCAATTCACCCATACCATTCTCATTTTCTCCAAACAATTATCGAGTAACCTGCCGGAAGCACAACACCGTCTTCTTCGTCGCAGCACCGTTTTTGTCATCTTCCGATTCTAGTGCCATCTCCTGAGCTCTCGTCACCGTCATCTTCTGAGATCTCGGCGTCGTCGCCTTCGTCTTTGAGATCTCGGTGGCGTTGGCGTCGCCTGAGTTCGCATATTGTCTCATCAACGTCCAGATTTGACTTTCTCATTGTGATGCCGTCGAAATCCTCTTTATAAACTGATGCAGCATCTGGTTACAGTCACTGCCTCCAGGTTATGCTCTTTTCATTCCTCCATATTTCTGTGTTAGATCCCCTACTCTTACCATTCATCTTTGTTAGGTTACTCTATTTCGCTTCTTTCTTAATCTTGTGTTTGTTTTCAATCAAGTGATGAGAAAATAAAACTGCAATAATATAAAATGGATTCAATCCATGATCACCTGTATTTAAGTCTCTGATGGTTCACTCGCACCTTTTTGTTTCTCCTATTCAGCTTCTTTTTTTTATTATTTTTAAATTTTGTCTTCATGAATTGAAAGCTAAGAGACATGATGATTTTTATATTGGTCCGTGTTTCTGAATTACCGTGACCAACATCTTTTTCCAATCTCTGATCTCTATTAGTGAAATAACAAAACATATTTCCCCTTTTCCCCAAATCTTAGGGTTTTGAATTTTACATCTCAAATTCAACTATTCTGAACCTTCAATTAGTGGTTGCTCTGTGATTTCTTGCATACATTACAGTATACGCTATTTCGATTTAACGTATGAGTAGAAATTTTATTGCGTATGAGAGCTACTACTAATTTGCTATATTGTTCTAACCATAATTGTTGATTTTGTTTTTCGTTTTGTTGAAATTTTCAACTGAAAGTGAATAATATATTCTTAATTTTGGTGGCATTTGGCCCCAACTTGATGCATTAGATGATTGAAGAAACTTTTGCTCAGAAATAGACCCGGTCTTTATTTCGGGTCGGGTAAGGGTATCAAAAATAGACCCGGTCTTTATTTCGGGTCGGGTCTGGGCCATAGCTCGGGTCACCCGAACTGAGCCCGGTGGCTCGGTCATCATACATAATTAATATTTTGTGTTATTAGTAATGGATGATGGCTATTCTTATGTGAAATTTAAATATTGTAAACCTTAATATTTTGTGTTATTAGTCATTATAAGATTATAAGTTAATGTTTTATATTTAAAATGCATAAGACTTTAGACTAATGCATAATATTGTGTTATTTGTATTGATTTAAATATTTGGTATTATTAGATAATATTAGTATTGATTATGGTTATGCTTTAATTTTAGAGAAGGGTTGGTTCTTGTTATATATTTTTAAGTAAATTTTACTATGTGAATTGTGAAATAATGGTTAGAGATTAGGTGATTTTTACATGCTAAAGACTTGGTTTTCAGCCAGTTTTTACCCAGTTTTCACCCGGCCTGAAGGTGTATAGGTTTTATCGGGTTTAGGATCAGGTTAGGGTCTAAAAATTAGGCCCGGTCTATATTTCGGGTCGGATCTGGGTTAAGCCAAACCTGGTGTGACCCGGCCCATGTACACCCGTAGTAGTGCCAATCTTTTCTCTTTTTTAATTCTATCTTCTTTTTTTCCCCTTCTGTTAAATATATCATAGCCTAGCTCAAATCTCTTTTCTGAATTTGTTTTTCCTTTATACTCTTAAGTGTTATAGTTTCTTAAGTGTTTTTCGCTGATGGTAAGGTCAATCCTATAGAAGGTGAACTTTCTAAATCACTGCTGGACAACAACAAATGCTATTTATTGGACTGTGGTGCTGAGGTATTTGGCTGGGTTGGCTGGGTCACACAAGTTGAAGAGCGAAAAGAACCTTGTCTTGCAGCTGAGGTAATGCCACTATAGAATCTTCTTTTTATGCTTTTTATGTTGGTTTAAAGTGGATTAATATATTGAGCTACTAATAATTTCAGGATTTTCTTACAAGCTAGAAATGACCAAAATCTACAAGGATAACCAGGGTCATTCAAGGTTATGAACCACATTTATTTAAGTCTAACTTTGACTCTTGGCCATCAGGATTCTCTAATACTGGTGCTGAGGATGGAAGAGGAAAAGTTGCAGGTGAGTTAATAGATGGTTTTAATTGGTATCTTGATTTAATTTAATTAATACCAGAGAACAATATATGTTGGCATAACTTAATCAATACCAGAAAACACCTACTATTGTGTAATTTCAGGTTTGGCAAATTAATATAATTTTTAAGCATATAGCATTTTAAAAAAATATAAATGATTTAAGCATTTAGCAAAAATCTATATTGTATCACTCTAATTACCCTAAGCCTTACCTCATGCCATAAAGCAAAAGATAATTAAAGGTCACAACAATTGTAAGGCGTATACAATAATATATATAGAAAGAGACAGTAATTCTAGAAGCCTGACGAGGTGAAAATCAGCCAATTAAAAAATTGTAGTAAGAACAGCGTTGTAAGTACAATTCTCAACCAGCAAAAATCCGCTTATCAATTTAGAAAGGGTTGTCACAAAGTTTAGAATAAAATACTGGGAGTATGAATCCTAGGTCGTCTCCCAATGAGTTGACAAAAGAGTGCTATTTTATTAGTTAGGAATTTTCTGAGAATTTTTAGAGTTGGAGAACGGGAAATTAAAATAATAATTAATTAAAGCAATGAGAATTAGCAAGAGAATTTATATAATCAATTAAAAAACCTTGACCGGGGGAATGATTAATTGGAAGTTCTATCCTTGTTGGATTTTTTCAAGTGTAATGTTAAGAGGTTGTTGTTCTACTTAGTCATCCCTTACCTGATAAGGGAATGTCAAGTAACTAACTAACTAACTAACTAACTATAAACCTCAGGTCCTGATCCTCTCCCCAAGAAAGGATTAGAGTTAGAGACTAGAGAGCTAGCCAACAACTTCCAATTAAAATTAACACTTGAGTATTCCAACTCAAGGGTCTCCTTTTAATCAACCTCCAAGTCAAGTTGGAGGTCTACTCCATTGACATGAATGTAAATTTCATAAATGAATAAGAAGAAGACATGATAAATTAAATAAAATAGGAATTGAAAATTAATTAAAACTAAAAATAGTTCTTTGTATTAATAAATCCCAAAATGCAACATACGTATCTGAACAGGATCAATAAGTAATCAAAAGAGTAAAGGAATAAGAAGGCAAACTAGAATAATAGTGACTTCAACGGAGGTAGTGATTCTTCTCAATATCCAAAGCAAAGCATAAAATTCTAAAACTATGAATATAAAGGAAACCTAGAGGAGGTAGTAATTTCTCTCTAAGATTCAAAACTAAAACTAAAACTATGCGAATGAGAATGTGTCCCGAGTCTCGGATTGTCCCCTGGCTCTAGTCTGTGTTTCTGGGCCAAAAACTGGGTCCAAACTCGGCCCAAAATCACCCCTAGCATTTTCTGCGATTTCTGCAGGTGGCACATGTCACGCATACGCGTCAGTCACGCGTGCACATCGTTTGGCGATTTTCCTTGTCACGCGTACACGTCAGGCACGTGCACGCGTCGCCGTACGAACTCCAATGCACGCGCACGCGTGAGCCATGCCTGCGTGTCACTCCTCGCTAGTTGTCTCCTTTATTTCTTGTGCTCCTTCCTTTTACACAAGCTTCCTCTCCATCCTCTAAGCCATTTCTGCCCTACATAGCCTAAAAACACTTAACGTATAGATCACGGCATTGAATGGTATAAAGAGGGATAAAAAATATAAAATTTAAAGGCTTAGAAAGCTAGTTTTCAATCATAGAACAAAATTGGGAAGGAATTATAAAATCATGCAATTCATTTGAATAAGTGTGCAAAGACTTGATAAAAACCACTCAATTGAGTACAAGATAAACCATAAAATAGCGGTTTATCAACCTTCCCACACTTAAACATTAGCATGTCCTCATGCTAAGCTCAAAGAGATAAAATGGATGAATGGGGAAAAGTAAGACTCATGAGATGCAACCTATGTATGCAACTATATGCTAAGATGATACTATCTACTTGGTTAAAAGTAAATAAGCTCTTCAAGACAAAAATAAATCAGATTCCACTAATTCAAATCACACAATAAAAGACAAGTAAACTTGTAAGAAGATAGCTCATGAAAGCAGGGAACATAGAATCAAGCATTGAACCCTCATTGGTAGTGTATATGCACTCCAATCTCTCAAGTGTCTGGGGTTAATCACTCTACTCTTCTCTAGTCATGCTTTCTAAACTTTGTTCTTCATCTAACCAATCAACACAAAATTTAGTATACCAATGCAAACATCATGAGGTCTTTTCAAGGTTGTAATGGGGCTAAGGTAAGGGTGAGGATATATGTATGGCCAAGTGAGCCATAATATGAATCTTTGACTAACCTAAGCTCTTACCTAACATACACACACTCTATATAATTCTAATTCATGCCTAGCTACCTAGAATTTCCACTTTTGTATCACATACTCATGTACCAAATATTTCTTTAATTTTATCACATATGCATTGATCTTTTATTAAACTCAATATTAGGGTAATTTTGTCCCCTTATTTAATAACTTATTTATTTATTTATTTGAGTATATTTTTTTCTTTTTTTCTTTTTATTTTTATTTTTTTTCATAAAAGCAAACATAACATATCAATGCACATGAGTTTTTAATTTTATTTCTGGTCTTACATGAACATGCGCCCAAATTCCAAATATTTTGTTAATGAACCACTGTACACTTTCATCAACCCAAGTTCCCACAATTCCCCACACTTAATTAATACACAATCTCTAACTTAAGCTAACCAAAGATTCACTTGGGATATTTAATTATTTTTCTGCTCAAGGCTAGTGATGTGGTAAAATATAGAACAAAAGGGGATTAAAAGGCTCAAAGTAGCTAACAAAGGTGATTGAAAGGGTAGGCTATTTGGGATAAGTGAGGTAATAACAAATGATGGCCTCAATCATATGCAAGCATGTAAATATACTAAATAATATATAGAATGGAACAAAATATAGATTACAATCATAGAGAAGAGAACACACAAGAATAAAATATTATGGTTAAATAATGTAACCATGTAATTAAGCTCAAATCTCACGGGTTTTGCGTTCTTAGCTATAATTCATGTTCCAATTTACAGTTTTCAAACAAGTTTAACACAAAATTTTCAATTTAAATTAGTGAAATGCTATGAAAAGGGTCTTGAAAAGAAACTCATTACTTCAACCAAGCAAAACATACATGCAAACAATTATTATCATGCAAACTATCCTATCTAACAAAAGAAAAAGTCAAATGTTGGTATTAAGAGAGAAAAGTTACCTGTGGAAGTCAAGGACTGACCTCCCCACACTTAAGACTTGGCACGGTCCTCCGTGCCATCAGTAAGGAGCAAGGGAGGGCTGGAAGCGTCGCCTCCAGTGTCGGTTCGCCTTGGCTCTCTGTACTACCGGATGAAGGGGAGTCTGGGGTGTCCTTTGGTTCTGGAGATGGGTGTGTACCAACTATGAGGTCCTTCAGATAGTTGTATCTGCGCTTGTTACGGTGCTCCATTTGCTCCATTCGCCGGTCTTGCCGGTCGAACTTCTCAATGATCTGAAGGATCATCTGATGGATGGATGGTGCTTGTGATGTGGATGATGGTGGAGTAGAAGTAGGAGGAGTGTCCAAAGATGGGCCTGCAGGCCGGCTCGCAGAGGGAACTGGTGGCCGGATGTATTTCCTATTCGGGACGTACTGGTCGGCTCTAGGGATGATGACCTTCGTGTCTCCTGCCCGAGATGACACACCTGCTGCATAGACTAAATCTGAAACCAAGGTGGGGAAAGGCAGGTTACTCAAAATCTGTACATGTCCCATGGCATCCCGGATGTGTCGGGGCAGGTTGAGGGGTTGCTCTGTCAGGATACACCAGATAAGGACAGCCATGTTTGCTGTGAAGGTCGTCTTGTGAGTGCTCGGAAAGACATAGTGGGACATAATCTGTGCCTACACGCGAGCCTGTAGGGTGAGTGACTGGGCTGAGATGCTCTTGGGTTTTGAACGATGCTGCCCGTAGATCCACTTGCTGCCAGGTTGGGCTATAACTCCAAGTATGCTATCCCAGTTGTACTGATACATCTGGCACTTACGAGATGCTTCTTGATATGCATCCTATCCCTCTGGACTAGGTGGAAGGTCCAGTGCTCTCTATATGGCACTTTCAGAGATAGGGACTTGTTGCTGACGGACGAAGACAGTCTGTAGAGTACGCAAGTAGAAGTTTGAGTAGAATTCAACTACCCAGGATAAATTGGCCTCTCGCGGCTGCCTCCTAAAAAATCCCCACTGCCTCTTCTCAATTCGGGGCTCCACAAAATCAACAAAGTATGTTGGGACAATGAGTAGATGCTCATTGTTGTAGTTTCTCTCGGCTAGGATGGGGAACATCTGTTCGCAATAACGGTTAGCAAACCGTGTGGAGTCCTAGGTGGGAAAGGCTTTCTCTGATTCATCAACTTTAATGACCCTCTTCACCTGCTTTGTTGGCAGCTTGACACTGGTAGATGGAAGTGCCTTTGCCAGTGTTCTCTTGGTTCCTCTCCTAGCTGGTGGCTTGTCAGTGGCCTTCTCTTTTCCTTTCTTGGTACCCATGTCTAAAGAAAAAAAAGGAAAAGGAGGAATATCAAATATAGATAACTAAAGAACCGGAAGGGAGAAAATTCTAAGTGATAATGAATGCCAAAGGAAAGATGTTAGCTCAAATACATGATAGCTACAACATGTAGGTAAGACATCAATTAAGAGCAATAAGGCAATTCATAATTAAATAGATGCAAGAGGTGAAAGCATGCAAGGAATAGGCATGAGAAGCATAACTCAAGCATCAAAAATTAAATATGCCAATATAGAGAGTAGTTGTATGATGACAATTGTGAATGATAATCCTAAATATATGTGAAGTGCAAGGGTTGTGAAAAAGAGGCATTCAAGTAAAAGAGTAAAACAAAATAGAGTTCAAGATGCCATAAGGGCTTTTTCACAAACACTTGGTGGGAAAGATAGAATAGGAATGAAAATAATATAATCCAAATGTATATGAGAGCCAATTAAAGTAGCAATTGTCAAATCACTCCATATAATAACCACAAGCTTCAGGATAAAAAGGTAATACCCAAATAAAACTCCAATACCAACATAAGAATGCAAGAAGAAGAAAAGAAAAAGAAACCATAGATAAATAAGCTAAAAGAAAAATAGAGAAAAAAGAAACATAAATAAATCCAATAATGAAAAAAATAGATGGGAGGAAGAAAAGAACCTTAATGAAAAAGATGAAGAGGGAAAGAAGAAAGTAGTAGAAAGTAAGAAGGAGTAAGGAAGAAGAAAGAAAGAAAGAAAAAATAATTAGGATTGAAAAGAATTAGGATTGGGGGAGAAGAGATTTGAAATCAGGCGCTGAAGTGGATTAATTTGGCGTGGCATGCGACACGTGTGCGTGCATCACGCGTACACGTAGATCGCGCTAGTTTTAAGTGACACGAACGCGTCAGGGACGCGTACGCGTGACATTGGTTGTGCGAATGGCGCGAAGGCAGCCCTGCGCACGCACAACTCTCTGTTCAGATACGCACGAGAGCCAAAATTGCATATGACGCGTGCGCGTCATGGACGCGCACGCGTGGATGGCCTGGATGGGAAAACGACACGTACGCGTCAGGGACGCGTACGCGTGATGGAGGTTGTGCTCCCAGCACAGTTCCAGCCCCACACCATCATGACTCTCTGGCCATACACCCATTTACGCCGATTTTTAGGGTCACGCGTACGCGTGATGGACGCGTACGCATGAGGGGCCAAAATCACAAGCGACGCGTACGCGTGGTCTTGCTTGTGCCTAAGGCATGCTTCCAGCCCTGCTCCCACGTAACTCTTTATTCCATTCCTTTAGATCACGCACACACATGTGACGCGTACGCGTCGGCAACGCTTGCGCGTCGAGTGCCATTTTTTTTACAGAATGCAAAATGCAGAATGCAGATGAATATGCAAAAATTATGAATGACTACTTATGAAAAAAAAAAGAAAATGACACTAGGAATGAAAAGGAAAAATCATACCATGGTGGGTTGTCTCCCACCTAGCACTTTGCTTTACGTCCTTAAGTTGGATGATCCACAAGCTCAGTCTTCTACTGTTGGTGGATCTTCCAAGAGGAAGATCTCTAGCTCCTTGGTGTTCTTCATCTTCTCACCATGATACAGCTTTAAGCGATGTCCATTAACCTTGATGAATTTGGAGCTTGAAGGATGACTTAGGTGAAAGACTCCGTATGGCTCTGCCTTTTCCACCCTGTAGAGGCCTTCCCATCTTGTACGCAGCTTGCCTGGCATGAGTCTCAACCTTGAGTTGTAAAGGAGAACTAGCTCTCCAGGTCTGAACTCTCTTCTCTTAATATGCTTGTCATGCACAACCTTCACCTTTTCTTTGTACAGTCTGGAGTTGTCATATGCTTCGAGTCGAAGGGTCTCCAGTTCTGCCACTTGTAGCTTCCTTTCAGCACCGGCCTTCTCAAATCCCATGTTGCTTTCCCTTACAGCCCAGAAAGCCTTGTGTTCCACCTCCACTGGGAGGTGACAAGCCTTTCCGTATACTAAGCGGAAGGGACTCATTCCTATGGGCGTCTTGTATGCTGTTCGATAAGCCCAGAGCGCATCAACAAGTCTGGTGCTCCAGTCCTTCCTATGAGGCTTGACTATCTTCTGCAGAATGTGCTTGATCTCTCTGTTAGACACCTCTTCTTGCCTATTGGTCTGGGGATGATAAGCTGTAGCGACCTTGTGAATGATGCCATGTCTCTTTAGTAGGCCTGTCAATCTCCTGTTACAAAAATGAGTGCCTTGATCACTCACGATTGCTCGTGGTGACCCAAAGCGACAGATAATATGATTTCTAACAAAAGAGACAACAGTGTTAGCATCATCAGTACGGGCATGAATTACTTCCACCCATTTAGAAACATAATCTATAGCTAACAGTATATATAAGAAACCACTAGAGTTTGGGAATGGACCCATGAAGTCAATGCCCCAAACATAAAAAATTTCACAGAATAGCATAAGCTGTTGGGGCATCTCATCCCTCTTGGATATATTTCCAAACTTTTGGCATGGGGAACAAGATTTACAGAAGGTAGTAGCATCTTTAAAAAGAGTGGGCCACCAGAATCCATAGTCTAAAATTTTTCTAGCTGTTCTTTGAGGACCAAAATGTCCACCACTCTCAGAAGAGTGGCAGGCCTCTAAAATGGACTGGAAATCTGATTGAGGCACACACCTTTTAATTATCTAGTCAGCACCATACCTCCAAAAATATGGGTCATCCCATATATAATATTTGGACTCGCTTTTCAGCTTGTCCCTTTTATGCTTAGTAAAATTGGGAGGGAAGGTATGACCAACTAGATAATTAGCTATAGGTGCATACCAAGAAACTACTTCAGATATTGCATGTAAGCTGTCAAATGGAAAAGCATCATTAATAGGAGTGGAGTCATCCTTGATGTGCTTAAGGTGACTCAAGTGGTCTGCCACTAAATTCTGGGAACCACTCCTATCATTAATTTCTAAATCAAATTCTTGCAGCAGCAATATCCAACGTATCAACCTTGGTTTGGACTCTTTTTTAGCTAATAAATATTTTAGAGCTGCATGGTCTGAGTACACTACCACCTTAGTACCAAGTAAATAGGCTCATAATTTATCCAGAGCGAAAACAATAGCCAGAAGCTCTTTTTCGGTGGTAGTGTAATTAGACTGAGCAGCGTCTAAGGTCTTGGAAGCATAAGCTATTACGAAAGGATCCTTACCTTCGCGCTGAGCCAGCGCCGCTCCTACTGCATGGTTGGAGGCATCACACATAATCTCAAAAGGCTGGCTCCAGTCTGGTCCTTTCACAATCGGAGCTTGAGTCAAGGCGATCTTCAGCTTATCAAATGCATTCATGCAGTCCTCACTCAGCTCGAACTCAACATCCTTCTGCAGCAGTCTGGATAAAGGCAATGCTACCTTACTGAAGTCCTTGATGAATCTCCGGTAGAAACCTGCATGGCCAAGGAACGAACGGACTTCCCTCACGGAGGAGGGGTAAGGAAAACTAGAAATCACATCTACCTTTGCTGGATCTACAGAAATACCAGTATTAGAAACAACATGTCCTAGTACAATACCTTGTTTTACCATAAAATGATATTTTTCAAAATTTAACACAAGGTTTGAACTAACACACCTGTCTAATACTCTAGCTAAACTATCCAAGCAAAGGCTAAATAAATCACCATAAATGCTAAAATCATCCATGAAAACTTCCATACAACTCTCAATAAGATCAGAGAAAATACTCATCATGCACCTTTGGAAAGTAGCCGGTGCATTACACAAGCCAAAAGGCATCCTCTTGTATGCATACGTTCCAAAGGGACATGTAGAAGTAGTATTCTCCTGATCTTCAGGAGCTATATAAATTTGAAAATAGCCTGTATAACCATCTAAAAAGCAGTAATGTGATTTACCTGATAGGCGATCAAGCATCTGATCAATAAATGGCAAGGGGTAATGATCCTTGCGAGTAGCTTGGTTGAGGCGCTTGTAATCAATGCAAACTCTCCATAAATTTTGCACTCTAGTTGTCAGGAGCTCTCCATGTTCATTCTTTACTGTTGTGACTCCAGACTTCTTGGGCACCACTTGTACTGGGCTGACCCATTCACTATCTGAGATGGGGTAGATAATATCTGCTTCCAGCAGTCTGGTCACTTCCTTCTTGACAACCTCCAAGATGGTAGGATTCAATCTTCTTTGAGGTTGACGGACAGGTCTTGCCCCCTCTTCTAGAAATATCCTGTGCTCACAAACTTGAGGGCTGATGCCTACTATATCTGCCAAGCTCCACCCAATTGCCTTCTTGTGTCTTCTCAGCACACTAAGCAACTGCTCCTCCTGTTGGGAATTGAGTTCCCTTGCAATGATAACTGGGAGCTTCTGATTGACCTCAAGGTAAGAATACTTGAGGTGGGATGGAAGGGGCTTTAATTCCATTCTCTGCTCATGGCTAGGCAATTGATCATCTGGAGCTAATGATAATGGCAAAGTGTTCTCATTGTGTTCAGAGGGTTTCCCCACACTTGCACCTTGTTCCATGTGCCTTTCTTCTACTTCGTCTTGGTGAACTGCAGCTACGGTCTCATCAATGATGTCGCATTGGAAGATGGAATGATCTTCCGAAGGGTGCTTCATAGCTTCATCCAAGTTGAAGCTACGACTTTGCTATCTATCTCAAAAGAGTAAGTCCCTGAGAATGCATTCAACTTGAACTTTGAAGTCTTTAGGAATGGCTTTCCAAGCAGGATGGATGATGGTCTTCCTGAGTCATTAGGGGGAATCTCCAAAATATAGAAGTCAATGGGAAATGTGAGCCCCTTAATGCTCACTAGCACGTCTTCAGCAATTCCAACCACTGTGATTATGCTTTTATCTGCCAAAACAAAACAAGCTGCCGACCTTTTTAAGGGAGGGAGCCTCAAAGCATCATATACAAACAATGACATAATGCTAACACACGCTCCTAAATCACACATACAGTCAGAAAATGTTACACCCCAATGGTACACGTAACCATACATGGCCCTGGATCCCTACATTTTTTTGGTATAGCACCCATTAAAGCAGATATTGAGCTACCTAAGGGAATGGTTTCTAAATCCTGTATTCTATCCTTATGCATGCATAAATCCTTTAAAAACTTCGCATATTTAGGTACTTGGTGAATGGCATCAAAAAGTGGAATGGTTACCTCAACCTTTTTGAAGATTTTCACCATCTTGGGGTCCAGCTCCATCTACTTTCTGGACTTCCTAGCAAGGTGTGGAAAGGGGATATGGATGGTGTCTCTTGCAGCTTCAGCTTCCTTTGGGGTGCTATTCTCTGGTTGAGCTGCCTCTTCTTCAACCATGTCTTGTACTTCGTCCTCTTCTTCAACATCTTCTACCTCAACAACATCTTGAGCTTGAATTTTCTCCTTTGAGCTTGGCTCCTCACGATTCCTCTCTTGTAGTATGGTTCCGAACTTCAAAATGATGGCATTGATGCCACCTTTGGGGTTGGGTATAGGTTTAGAAGGAATTGCACTGGAGCTTGAAGGTTGATTGTTTGAGGCAATCAGTGAATTCATCCGGGAGACGAGAGCCTGTAAAGTAGCATTCAGACCGTTCATGGTTGAGTTAACTGTATTCTGAATGTCTTGCATCATAGCGCGAAACATCTCATCATTAGAAGAAGAAATGGGGTAAGTGATTTGAGGGGCCTACTGTTGGTTGTTCTAAGGCGCTTGGGACTGCCTTTGGTGAGGTGCTCTGTAAGGCTGGTTCTGGTTCTGCTGTTGATAGGGAGGATTCTGCTGATACCAGTTTTGCTGATTGTTATTATTATTCCACCTCTGATTTCCCTGGTTGTCTCTGCCTCCTCTGTTATAGTTGTCCCTCTATCCTTCGTTGGAGTTATCCCTCTATCCCTGGTTGGAGTTGTCTTGCCAACCTTGATTGTAGTTTCCACCTTGGTTGTAATTGCCGCCTTGTTGATTGTATTCTTGATTCGGGCGGTCATAGAAATTATGAGTAGCTGCCAAGGTGTTGTCTTCTTATTGGAGCTGTGGGCACTCGTCAGTGTAATGAGTATAATCAGCACATATTCCGCATACTCTTTGAGGAACCAACTGTTGACTGTGTTGTAATGGGGGAGGCTGAGGTTGTTGTTGATTCAGCTGTATCTGCTTCAGTAAGTTGGTCATCTCTCCTAGAGTCTGAGTGAGAGCAATAGTGTCACTGCTAGAGGAAACCTCCACAACAACTTTGGGATGGTTGTTCCTGTGCCTGACATTCCGGGTAGATTCTGCTAGATCGGTGATCAGTTGCCACGCCTCTGTCGCCGTCTTGTACTTCTTCATAGAGCCATTACTTACAGCATCCAATGTAGTCTTATCCTGAGGGTTCAAGCCTTGTGTAAATTAGCTGATCAACACCATTTGTTCAATCTTGTGGTGGGGGCACGAATCTAGGAGATTCCTGAAGCGTTCCCAATATTCGTAAAGGGTCTCTAAGTCACCCTGGATAATGCAGGAAATCTCCTTCCTCATTGTATCTGTAACTTTAGCTGGAAAGTATTTTTCCAGGAACTCCCTTCTAAGCAGATCCCAGTTGGTAACAACTGCTTTAGGTTGAGAGTAGAACCACTCTCTTGCCTTTTCCTAAAGAGAAAACGGGAAGGCAAACAGCAAAATAGTAGTTTCATCTGCACCGTGACGCCTAACAGTTGAGCAGGATGTCTGAAAATCCCTGATAAACCACTATTTTATGGTTTATATTGTGCTTAATTGTATTGTTTTATCAATTCTTTACCCACTTATTCATATGATTGGCATGCATTTATATTTCCTTCCTAAAATTATTACATGATTGAATATTTGCTTCCTAAAGACTTTTAATTATGTATTTTAATTCTCCTTCATTCTATTAGATGCCGTGATCTGTGTGTTAAGTGCTTCAGGCTTTATAGGGCATGAATGACTTAGAGACTGGAAAGGAAGCTTGCAAAAATGGAAGGAACACAAGAAATCAAGGAGATGACCAGCAAGAAGTGACGCGGACGCATGGCTCATGCGACCGCGCGACATAGAGGAAATCGCAGTGACGCGGACGCATGGCTCACGCGACTGCGCGGATTGGAACTGCACAAGTGACGCGGAGGCGTGGACGACGTGCACGCGTGGCAAGGCAAAACGCCGAATGACGCGTCCGCATGAATGACGCGATCACGTGACATGCGCGATCTGCAGAATTCACTGGGGGCAATTTTGGGCCCTGTTTTGATCCAATTTTCGGCCCATAAAAGCAGACTAGAGCCAAGGAACATGCAAAAACAGAGGAAAACAATTCATTACAGATGAATTCTCAGTTTTAGATCTAGTTTTACTCCTCCTCTAGGTTTTCTCTCTACACATTCATAGTTCTTAGGATTTTATTTTTATTGCTTTTCGCACTGGGATATTGAGAAGAGTTATTACCTCCGTCAAGACTTCGTCATTCTCGTTTGTTTTCTTTACCTGTCTCTTACTCTTCCATGTCCTTCGTTTACTTAGAAATATTATTAGATTATTTTTAGAATTTATTAATACGAGAACTATTTTTATTTTTAATTGATCCCTTTGATTATTACTTATCATGTCTTTCTATATTTCCCTTTTATATGTTATGAATTCTACATTTACAATGAGCGAGTAGTTCCATAACTTGGATGGGAGTTGATTGAAGGGAAGACCTTGAGTTGGAATGCTTAAAAGAAAAATTGTAATTGGGTTTATTGTTGGATTACCCTCTAGTCACTGACACCAATCCTTTTCAATTGAGCAGATTGGAACTTATGAATAGAAACAGCTTTCCAACTTGCTTGATTTTCCCTTACCTAGTAAGGGATAACTAAACAGAACAACCCTCAATTATCAATTAATATTGAGAGTACTTCAACAAGAATAGGGCCTCCAACTAATCTACTCCCAGCCAAGGCTTTTATTTAAAATTACACAAATTCTCTAATTTAATTTCCTGTTATTCAACTCAAACCATTTTTTGAAAACATCTGATTAATAAAGTAGCACACCTTACTGCAACTCGTTGGGAGACGACCTGGGACTCATACTCCCAGTATTTTAATTTAAATTTTGTGACAACCCTTCTAAATTGATAAGCAAATTTCTGGTTGGTTAAGAACTGTACTTGCAACGTATCTCTTCTAATAATTTCTTAACACCCCAATTTCCGCCACATCAATTTTTGGCGCCGTTGCCGGGGAGTTGCAATAGAGTGCTAAAGTTATTAATTGGAATTTATTTATTTGCATTTTATTTTATTTTGCTACTATGAGCTGCATGTTTCTTTCGTTAGATGACGCGTTTACTTCCTGATCCAAGATTGCCAGTATTCGATCCTGAGATTGAAAGAACTATTTCACGAATAAGGCAAGTTTGACGTCAGTTAGTCCTCTCTGAGGGCGGATCTGAAACGTCACTTGAGGAAGAAATAGGTTCCCTTTCTGCTGATTCGGTTGATTTACGTGCAGGTGACATGGCAGCACCTAGGAGAATTACTATCCAGGAGGCTGGAGCCCCTGATTTTTCAATGCAACTGTTTCAAGCGCATCACCCAACGGTGGCTACAGACTTTGAAATAAAAATAGCACTGCTCAATTTGATGCCCAAGTTTCATGGCTTACCTGCTCAAGAGCCTATCAAGCACCTTAGAGACTTCCAAGCAGCCTGTTCTACTGTCAGGCGTGATGGTGCAGATGAAACTTCAATTTTGTTAAAAGCCTTCCCATTCTCTCTTGAGGAAAAGGCGAGAGAGTGGTACTACACTCAACCCGCAGCAACTGTATCTGACTGGGATACACTTAGAAGAGAATTTTTGAAAAAATTCTTTCCAGCTGAAGTTACTGATAAACTGAGGAAAGACATCTCCATGATTATTCAGGATGAATCCGAGACTCTCTATGAATACTGGGAGCGCTTCAACAACCTTCTGGAAGCATGCCCCCACCATATGATTGACAAGATAGTGTTGCTCGGCTACGTCACTCAGGGTATGAGGCCCCAAGATAAGACCACATTGGAAAGTGCTAGCAATGGGTCTATGAAAAAATACAAGACCACTAATGAGGCATGGCAATTGATCAGCGACTTAGCTGAATCTACTCAGAATCACAGGCAGAAACAAGGCCGTTTAAAAGCTGTTGCAGAAGTATCCTGTAGCAGAGAGACTGCTGCTCTAACTCAGAGTATCTATGAAATGACCAACTTACTGAAGCAGATGCAATTGAATCAACAACAAAGTCAGCAAGCTCAACCTTCTCCACCACAGCAAAGCCAACAGTTAGTCCCACAGAGAGTTTGCAGAATCTGTGCTGATTATAGCCATTATACTGATGAATGTCCGCAGCTCCAACAGGAAGATAACACCGTGGCAGCCACTCATAACTTCTATGACCGCCCCAACCAAGGGTACAATCAAGGTGGCAGTTACAGCCATGGATGGTGATGAGCGAATATTTTATACGCTTTTTGGGGGTTAATTTCATATAGTTTTTAGTGTGTTTTAGTTAGTTTTTAGTTTATTTTTAGTAGTTTCTAGGCAAAATTCATATTTCTGGACTTTACTATGAGTTTGTGTGTTTTTCTATAATTTCAGGTATTTTCTGGCTGAAATTGAGGGAGCTGAGCAGAAATCTGATTCAGGCTGAAAAAGGACTGCTGATGCTGTTGGATTCTGACCTCCCTGCACTCGGAATGGATTTTCTGGAGCTACAGAACTCTAAATGGCGCGTTTCCAATTGCGTTGGAAAGTAGACATCCAGGGATTTCTAGAAATATATAATAGTCATACTTTGCTCAAGGATAGATGACATAAACTGGCGTTCAACGCCAGTTCCATGTTGCTGTCTGGCGTCCAGCGCCAGAAACAAGTTACAAGTTGGAGTTCAACGCCAGAAAAGGATCCAAAGCTGGCGTTGAACGCCCAAAACAGCCCTATGCACGTGATTAGCTTAAGTCTCAGCCCCATCACACACCAAGTGGTCCCCAAAAGTGGATTTCTGCACTATCCATCTTAGTTTACTCATTTTCTGTAAACCTAGTTTACTAGTCTAGTATTTAAACAACTTTTAGAGACTTGTCTTGTATCTCATGACATTTTAGATCTGAACTTTGTACCTTTTGACGGCATGAGTCTCTAAACTCCATTGTTGGGGGTGAGGAGCTCTGCTGTGTCTCGATGAATTAATGCAAGTATTTCTGTTTTCTATTCAAACATGCGTGTTCCTATCTAAGATATCCATTCGCACTTCAATATGAATGTGATGAACGTGACAATCATCATCATTCCTCCACGAACGCGTGCCTGAAAACCACTTATGTTCCACCGTAGAATGAATGAATATCTCTTAGATCTCTTAATCAGAATCTTTGTGGTATAAGCTAGATTGATGGCAGCATTCAAGAGAATCCGGAAAGTCTAAACCTTGTCTGTGGTATTCTGAGTAGGATTCAGGGATTGAATGACTGTGACGAGCTTCAAACTCACGAGTGCTGGGCGTAGTGACAGACGCAAAAGGATAGTAAATCCTATTCCGGTACGATTGAGAACCTGCAGATGATTAGCCGTGCGGTGACAGTGCATTTGGACCCTTTTCACTAGAAGGATGGATGGTAGCCATTGACAACGGTGATCCACCAACACACAGCTTGCCATAGGAGGACGTGCGTGCGTGAATCAGAAAACAGAGGAAAGCAGAATTTCAGAAGACAAAGCATCTCCAAAACTCCAACATATTCTCCATCATTGCATACAAGTATAATTTGTGTTCTACGCTTTTATTCCTTGCAATCAAATTTGATAAGTGAATTATTTTATTGTTTTCCTGACTAAGATTTACAAGATAACCATAGATTGCTTCAAGCCAACAATCTCCGTGGGATCGACCCTTACTCACGTAAGGTATTACTTGGACGACCCAGTGCACTTGCTGGTTAGTGGTACGAGTTGTAAAAAGTGTGATTTACAAATCGTGTACCAAGTTTTTGGCACCGTTGCTGGGGATTATTTGAGTTTGGACAACTGACGGTTTATTTTGTTGCTTAGATTAGAAAAAATTTTTCTTTTTGGTTTAGAGTCTTTTATTATTTATACCTTGTTAAAACACTTTAAACTTATAGCTCAATTAGCTAGAGCGTGGTGCTTATGTTCTTAGTAATTGGCTAGCCTATTTTTAAAATCTTTTTCAAAAATAATTTTTCTTTGAATAAATCTTGTGCCAAACTTTAAGTTTGGTGTTTTCTTGTTGATTTTTCTTTGTTTTTCGAAAATTTTAGTTTGGTTTTCTAAAAATTTTAAGTTTGGTGTTCTTTCTTCATGTTCTTGTGTTCTTGTGAGTCTTCAAAGTGTTCTTGAGTTTCCTTGTGTCTTGATCTTAAAATTTTTAAGTTTGGTGTTCCTTGGTGTTTTCCCCCCAAAATTTTCGAAAACAAGGAGCATTAGATCTAAAAATTTTAAATCTTGTTTTTCTCTCTCCTCTTTAAATCCAAAAATATCTTTTCTCTCTATTTTAAAGAAAATTTTCGAAATCTACCTTTAAAATTCAGATTTTTATTTCAAAATTTAAAAACTTTTTCAAAAATCATCATATCCTTTTCAAAACTTCCTAACCACTTTCTCTCTCCTCATTTTTTCAAAAATCTTCACCTATTTTTATTTATTTTATTTTAATTTATTTTTTTTTCGAAATAAATAAATAATTAAATAAATAAAAATATTTTCTTCTATTTTACATCATCTCCCTTTTTCCATCATGGACCTAAGCAGAAATGAACAGTCCAGGAGGACTTTGGGGTCATATGCTAACCCCTCTACTGCTTCATATGGGAGTAGTATCTGCATACCCTCCATTGGAGTCAGTAGCTTTGAGTTGAATCCTCAGCTCATTATTATGGTGCAGCAAAGTTGCCAGTATTCCGGTCTTCCACAGGAAGAACCTACAGAGTTTCTGGCACAGTTTTTACAGATTGCTGACACAGTACATGATAAGGAAGTAGATCAGGATGTCTACAGATTATTACTGTTTTCATTTGCTGTAAAAGACCAAGCTAAGAGGTGGTTAAACAACCAACCTAAGGCCAGCATAAGGACATGGAAACAGCTGACAGAAAAATTCATGAATAAATACTTTCCTCCAAAACGGATGACACAGCTAAGGCTGGACATCCAAGGCTTTAAACAAGGAGATAATGAATCTCTTTATGATGCCTGGGAGAGATACAGAGAGATGCTATGAAAATGCCCCTCTGAAATGTTTTCAGAGTGGGTTCAGTTAGACATCTTCTACTATGGGCTTGCAGAAAGAGCTCAGATGTCTCTAGATTACTCAGCTGGTGGATCTATCCACATAAGAAAGACAATTGAAGAAGCTCAAGAGCTCATTGATACAGTTGCCAGAAATCAGCATCTGTACCTAAGCAGTGACCCTTCCATGAAAGAAGAGGTTAAAACAGTAACTGCTGAACTCAGTCCTGTAAAACAAGCTGCTGAATTCAATCAGCAATTGGACTTTCTAACAAAGCAGTTAGCCGAATTCAAGGACAGACTACAAGAGACAAGGATGGCTAATATAAATATGGAAGAATAATTGAAGCAAACAAAGCAGCAGTTGTCAAAACAAATAACAGAAGAATGCCAAGTAGTTCAATTAAGAAGTGGGAAGACATTAAATACCCCACCTCAAGGCAGCAAGAAGCCAAGAAATGAGCAAACCACCTAAAATCCACCTGAGGACAGTAAGAGCCCAGGAAAAAATAATTCTGGCGCTAAAACGCCAGAACTTGGGTGGAAGGCTGGCGCTGAACGCCCAGACCATGCTCAGGACTGGCGTTCAATGCCACAAACAAGCAAGGATCTGGCGTTGAACGCCCAAAAGAAGCACAGTTCTGGCATTCAGACGCCAGGAACAGATGAGGAGCTGGCGTCTAACGTCACTCCAGCTTCTAACTCTGGCACTCAATTGCCAGTGAGGGATCAGACACACACAAGTGCTGATAACAACCCATCTAAAAAGGCTTCTTCAACCACTTCTGTAAGAAATAAACCTACAGCAACTAAGGTTGAGGAATATAAAGCCAAGATACCTTATCCTCAAAAACTCTGCCAAGAGGAGCAGGATAAGCAATTTGCTCGCTTTGCAGATTATCTCAGGACTCTTGAAATAAAGATTCCATTTGCAGAGGCACTTGAGCAAATACCTTCTTATGCCAAGTTCATGAAAGAGATCTTGAGTCATAAGAAGGATTGGAGAGAAACTGAAAGAGTTCTCCTCACTGAAGAATGCAGTGCAGTCATTTTGAAAAGCTTTCCTGAAAAGCTTAAAGACCCTGGGAGTTTTCTGATACCATGCACATTAGAAGGTAATTGCACCAAGATAGCTTTATGTGATCTTGGGGCAAGCATCAACCTAATACCTACATCCACTATCAGAAAGCTTGGTTTAACTGAAGAAGTCAAACCAACCCGGATATGTCTCCAACTTGCTGATGGCTCCATTAAATACCCATCAGGCGTGATTGAAGACATGATTGTCAGAGTTGGGCCATTTGCCTTTCCCACTAACTTTGTAGTGTTGGAAATGGAGGAGCACAAGAGTGCTACTCTCATTCTAGGAAGACCCTTCCTAGAAACTGGACGAACTCTCATTGATGTCCAACAGGGGGAAATAACCCTGAGAGTCAATGATGATGAGTTTAAGTTGAATGCTGTCAAAGCCATGCAGCATCCAGACACATCAAAAGACTGCATGAAAGTTGATCTTATTGACTCTTTGGTAGAAGAGATCAACATGGCTGTGAGTCTCGAATCAGAGTTGGAAGACATCTTTAAAGATGTTCAGCCTGATTTGGAGGATTCAGAGGAAATGAAAGAGCCTCTAAAATTTCCTCTGGAAGAGGAAAAACCTCCTAAACCCGAGCTCAAACCATTACCACCATCCCTGAAATATGCATTTCTGGGAGAAGGTGACACTTTTCCAGTGATCATAAGCTCTGCTTTAAATCCACAGGAAGAGGAAGCACTTATTCAAGTGCTAAGGACACACAAGACAGCTCTTGGGTGGTCCATAGGTGACCTTAAGGGCATAAGCCCAGCTAGATGCATGCACAAAATCTTATTGAAGGATAATGCTAAACCAGTGGTTCAACCACAGAGGCGGCTAAATCCAGCCATGAAGGAAGTGGTGCAGAAAGAGGTCACCAAACTACTGGAGGCTGGGATTATTTATCCTATTTCTGACAGCCCCTGGGTGAGCCCTGTCCAAGTTGTCCCCAAAAAGGGAGGCATGACAGTGGTTCATAATGAAAAGAATGAACTGGTTCCTACAAGAACAGTTACAGGGTGGCGCATGTGTATTGACTACAGAAGGCTCAATACAGCCATCAGAAAGGATCATTTTCCTTTACCATTCATAGACCAGATGCTAGAAAGACTGGCAGGTCACTGAATAACCAACAGCAGACCTCTCAGATCACTTATCCTTCTTCATCTGCTAATGATGAGTTACTACAATCTATTGATTGGAGACAACATGCCATGGAAAATAACCTTAATTCTACTCTAAATGGTCTGAACTCTACCTTGCAAGCTCTTATCTCACAGATTGGATCAATGAATAACTCCAATAACCAGCCTTTGAGCTCCAGTGGAATCCCCTCTCAACCATTACCCAATCCAAAGGGTGGCATCAATGCCATCACCCTAAGGTCCGGAACCACACTGCAGGAGAGGAATCAGGAGGAGCCAAACCCACCAGAACACGCCTCAGCTGAAGAGGTGGTAGAGGTAGAAGATGTTGAAGAGGAAGAGGACATACAGGACATGGTTGATGAAGAAGAAGTTCAACCACGGGAAGAAGCACCAGAGGACGTTGAAGCTGTGAAGGACACCATTCCCATTCCATTTCCACAACTTGCAAGGAAGTCTAGGAAGCAGCTGGAACCTGATCCCAAAATGGTAGAAATATTCAAAAAGGTTGAGGTAACTGTTCCCCTTTTTGATGTTATTCAGCAGGTACCTAAGTACGCAAAGTTTCTAAAAGATTTATGTATATATAAAGATAAAATTAATGAATTTAGAAACTATTCCTTTAGGTAGTTCTATATCTGCTTTAATGGGAGGTATACCTGAAAAGTGTAGTGATCCGGGTCCATGTATGGTTAATTGTGTTATTGGTGGTGTGATATTTTCTGACTGCATGTGTGATTTAGGAGCATGTGTTAGTATAATGTCTTTGTCTATATATGATAATTTGAGGCTCCCTCCCTTAAAAAGGTCGGCAGCTCGTTTTGTGTTAGTAGATAAAAGCATTATTACGGTGGTTGGAATAGCTGAAGATGTACTAGTGGGTATTAATAGGCTCACATTTTCCATTGACTTTTATATCCTGGAGATGCCCCAAAATGACTCAGAGAAGCCATCATCAATCCTACTAGGAAGACCATTCCTGGAGATGCTTTTTCAGGAACATACTCTTTTGAAATAGATGGCCGAGTAGTAATCTTCAATCTGAATGGAGCTATGAAGCATCCTGCGGATGATCATTCTATCCTCCAGTGCGACATCATAGATGAAACCGTGGCTAAAATTCACCAGGAGGAATTTGAAGAGAAGTACATAGGACAAGGTTCGAGTGTGGGGACACTTTCTGAGGACAATGACAGTGCTTTACCATTGTTACCAGCTCCAGACAACCCAGAGCCTAACCATGAGCAGAAGTTAGAATTGAAACCCCTCCCTCCACACCTCAAATATGCTTATCTGGAGGACAAGTAGAAGTTTCCAGTTATCATTGCAAGGGAACTCACTTCTCAACAAGAAGAGCAGCTAGTTAGTGTGCTGAGGAAGCACAAGAAGGCAATTGGTTGGAGTTTGGCAGACATAGTAGGCATCAACCCTCAGGTCTGTGAGCATAGAATATTTTTAGAAGAGAGAGCAAGACCTGTCCATCAACCCAGAGAAGACTGAACCCCACTATCTTAGAGGTTGTCAAGAAGGAAGTGACCAGACTACTGGAGGTAGATATCATCTACCCCATCTTAGACAGTGAATGGGTAAGCCCAGTACAAGTGGTGCCCAAGAAGTCTGGAGTCACTACAGTGAAGAATGAGCATGGAGAGCTCATGGCAACCAGAGTTCAGAACGCCTGGAGGGTTTGCATTGACTATAGACGCCTAAACCAGGCCACTCGTAAGGATCACTATCCTCTTCCATTCATTGATCAAATGCTAGATCACTTGTCAGGTAAATCACATTATTGTTTCTTAGATGGTTACACAGGCTATTTTCAGATTCATATAGCTCATGAAGATCAGGAAAAGACCACTTTTACATGTCCTTTTGGGACTTATGCTTATAAGAGAATGCCCTTTGGCTTGTGCAATGCACCAGCTACTTTCCAAAGGTGCATGATGAGTCTTTTCTCTAATCTTATTGAGGACTGTATGGAGGTTTTTATGGATGACTTTAGTGTATATGGTGATTCCTTCAATCTTTGCTTAGATAGTTTATCTAGAGTGTTAGATAGATGTGTCAGTACAAACCTTGTATTGAATTTTGAAAAATGTCACTTTATGGTTAAACAAGGGATTGTACTAGGACATGTTGTGTCTAATACTGGCATTTCTGTAGATCCAGCAAAGGTGGATGTTATTTCTAGTTTACCTTACCCCTCCTTTGTGAGGGAAGTCCGTTCGTTTCTTGGCCATGCAGGTTTTTACAGGAGATTCATTAAGGACTTTAGTAAGGTAGCTCTTCCCTTATCCAGACTACTGCAGAAAGATATTGAGTTCGAGTTCAGTGAGGATTACAAACAAGCGTTTGATAAGATGAAGACCACCCTGACTCAAGCTCTAATTGTGAGAGGACCAGACTGGAGCCAGCCATTTGAAATAATGTGTGATGCTTCCAACCATGCTGTAGGTGCAGCACTGGCTCAGCGTGAAGGTAAGGACCCCTTTGTAATTGCTTATGCGTCTAAAACTTTAGATGCCGCTCAGTCTAATTATACTACTACTGAGAAAGAGCTTCTTGCTATTGTTTTTGCTCTGGATAAATTCTGAGCCTATTTACTTGGTACGAAAGTAGTAGTGTACTCAGACCACGCAGCTCTAAAGTATCTATTAGCTAAAAAGGAATCCAAACCAAGGCTTATACGTTGGATACTACTACTACAAGAATTTGATTTAGAAATTAAGGATAGGAGTGGTAACCAGAATCTAGTGGCAGACCATTTGAGTCGCCTTGAGCACATTAAGCATGACTCCACTCCTATAGCTGATAATTTCCCATTTGATAACCTGCACGCAGTATCTGAGGTAGTCCCTTGGTATGCACCTGTAGCTAATTATCTAGTTAGCCGCACTTTTCCTCCAAACTTTACTAAGCATCAAAGAGACAAGCTGAAAAGCGAGTCTAAATATTATATATGGGATGACCCATATTTATGGAGATGTGGCACTGACCAGGTAATTAGACGGTGTGTGCCTCAATCAGAATTCCAATCCATTTTAGAGGCCTGCCACTCATCTGAGAGTGGAGGACATTTTGGCCCTCAAAGAACAGCTAGAAAAACCCTAGACTGTAGATTTTGGTGGCCTACTCTTTTTAGAGACGCTGCTGAATTTTGTAAATCTTGTTTCCCATGCCAAAAATTTGGTAATATATCTAAGAGGGATGAGATGCCTCAACAAATTATGCTTTTCTGTGAAGTTTTTGATGTTTGGGGCATTGACTTTATGGGTCCATTTCCAAATTCTAATGGTTACTTTTATATATTGTTAGCTGTGGATTACGTTTCCAAATGGGTGGAAGCAATTCCTACCCGCATTGATGATGCTAACACTGTTGTTTCCTTTGTTAGAAACCACATTATTTGTCGCTTTGGATCCCCACGAGCAATCGTGAGCGATCAAGGCGCCCATTTTTGTAATAGGAGACTAACAAGATTAATGAAGAAGCATGGGATAATTCATAAAGTTGTAACAGCCTACCATCCTCAGACTAATGGGCAAGCCGAGGTGTCAAACAGAGAGATAAAGTGTATCTTGCAGAAGATAGTCAAACCTCATAGGAGAGACTGGAGCACCAGGCTCCAAGATGCACTTTGGGCATACAGAACATCATACAAGACACCCATTGGGATGAGTCCTTTCCGCTTAGTTTATGGAAAAGCTTGCCATCTCTCAGTTGAAGTAGAGCACAAAGCCTTTTGGGCAGTAAAGGAATGCAATATGGGATTTGAAACAGCCGGAGCTGAGAGGAAGTTACAACTGCAAGAATTAGAAAGCCTTCGCCTGGAAGCTTATGAGAACTCAAGGCTGTAAAAAGAGAAGATGAAGGCTGTACATGATAAGCACATCAAGAGGAGAGAGTTCCAACCTGGGGACTTAGTCCTCCTTTACAAATCTAGACTGAGGCTCATGCCAGGCAAGTTGAGCTCAAGATGGGAAGGTCCATACAGAGTAGAAAAGGCTGAACCGTACGGAGTTTTTCACCTAAGTCATCCTTCAAGCTCTGAACTCATTAAAGTTAATGGACATCGTTTAAAGCTATACCATGGTGAGAAGTTGAAGAAAAACAAGGAGCTCGAGATCTTCCTCCTGGAAGATCCACACATAGCCGAAGACTGAGCTAATGGAGCGTCCAACTTACGGACGTTAAAGCAAAGTGCTAGGTGGGAGACAACCCACCATGGTATGATCGTTCTTTTCTTTATTCTTAGTTTTCTTTTCCAATAACTCTTTTCCTTGTTCGCACATTTAGCTTGCATCTACATTTGCATATTTTTATTTAAAAAAAAAATTCACGCGACGCGACTGTATGAATGACGCGTCTGCGTTGCAGGTGGCTCAGAAAGAATAAGAAAGCGATCAGAAAGTCACGCGAGAGCGTGGCTGGAGGCGTGCCTTTGGCACAAATCACCCCACGCGACCGCATCACCCACGCGGCCACGTGACCTGAAAATCGACGTGAAAAGGGTGCATAGCCGAAAGTTATGCTGGACTGGTGCTGGACTAGCGCTAGACGCACAGCTCTTACCACGCGAACGCGTGCCCCATGCGTCCACGTCATATCCCAATATTGGCCACTCACGCGGTCGCGTGACCCACGCGATCGCGTCACCCAAAATTTGGCAAAATTAAGATTTCGAACAGAGAGTTGTGCGAGAGCGAGGCTGCCCTCGCGCCAGTAGCACAAAACGAGTCACGCGTCCGCGTGACCGACGCGACCGCGTGACCGACGCGACCGCGTCGATTAACTTAAAGCACAAGTCGCGCGAACGCGTCACCCACGCGTCCGCGTTGCCTGTGCCGTACAACTTAACCTAATGTGCCAAAATATCTTATCTTTCTCCCCTCAAATCCTACTTTTTCTTTTCCCTCCTTATTTCTTCCTTCTTCCTTCTTCCTTCTTTCTCACATTCTTCTCCCTCTCTCTCATCTCCATTATCAAGGTTTTTCTTTTCTTCTTCTCTTCTTACTTTTCTATTCTTCTTCTTAATTTATGTTTTCTTCTTTTCTTTTCTTTTTACTTTCATTATCCATATTTTATTTTTCTTTTTTTCTTTCTTTTTCTTTGGTGTTTGAACTTATTTGAGTCATTATTTCTCATTATATGCTTGTGGATTGTTGCAAAAATTGTTTGGCAATTATATATTACTTTTTTTAAAGGGTTGCTTGCATGTTCAAATTATTATTTTCAATAGTTTATTCATCATGCATGCTATGTGTTTGTGAAAAAGCCCATATGGCATTATGTATTTTCTACATTATTCTATTCTACTATTCAATACTTGCTTTTCATAAATTCCCTTTACTATTTTATTAATTTAATTTAATTGTCAATACAAACGTGATGGTTAGTTTGTTACGAGTGATAACATATTTAACAAATTAAATGCTTGATCTATGCTACTCATGCCTTTGCCTGCATGCCAATAAACACCTTGCATTTAATTGTCATCAAATGCACTTTCTATATTTCCATTGGTGAACTTTTCACATGTAGTCATGACCATGTGTTAATGACATCCTCTTTATCGTGCATTGATTATCACTTATACCATCCTCTTCCTTGCTCTGTCCTTTTGAATTCATGTTACTTTCTTTTTCCCTTTTCAGGATGGCCAACAAGAAAGGAAAAGAGAAAGCTACTCCCAAACCACCAGCAAGAAGAAGAAAAAAAAGAGCATTAGTGGCAGAGCCTTCTTCAACTGCAGTCAAACCCTCAACAAAAAGAATTAAGAGGATTATAAAGGTTGATGAAAAAGAGAAAGCCTTCCCAGCAAAGGACACTGCGCGATTTCCCAATCGCTACTGTGAGCAGATGTTCCCTATCCTGGCAGAACGGAGCTACAACAACGAATACCTTCTTATCCTCCCACCCAATATTGCTACCTTTGTTGAGCCGCAAATTGAACGAAGACAATGGGGTTTCCTCCAGAGACAGCCAAGGCAGGTCAATCTTTCTTGGGTAGTTGAGTTCTACTCTAATTTCCACCTGCCAACCCTGCAGTCTGTCTATGTACGTCAGAAGCAAGTCTCCATTACAGAAGAGGCCATTCAATAAGCTCTAGATCTTCTCCCTGCTCCAGATGTACCAATTTGACTGGGATGCTGTTCTCAGAGTTATCGCACTACCTGGCAGCAGATGGATCTACGGATACCACCGTTCCCGTCCTAAGGGAATATCGGCTTCAGCACTTACCTTGGAGGCTCGCGTATGGGCACAGATCATGTCCCATTACGTCTTTCCGAGCACTCACGAATCCTCCTTCACTGCAGACATGGCCGTTCTACTATGGTGCATCCTTACAGACCAGCCTCTGAACCTACCAAGACACATTCAGAATGCCATGGGACACGTACAGATTGCGGGCAACTTACCTTTTTCTGCCTTGGTCTTAGATCTCGTCTCAGCAGCCGGAGTCGCCTACAGAGCTGGGGACACCAAAGCCATGCTTCCACGGAATGATTAGTACGTCCCTAACGGGAAATATATTAGACTTCCAGCAGCCACTACTAGCCAGCCTACTGAACCGGCTGAGGAAATTCCTCCTTCCACACCACAAGCACCTACAACAACCCAACTGCTCCAGTAGATACTTGAAAAGTTGGATCAGCAGGAACAGAAAGCAAAGCTAAGAGAGCGCCGTAACAAGCGCCGATTCACATACCTTAAGGAGTTGATTATGGGAAAATTCAAGGACTCAAGCACCCCGGACTCCACTTCCTTTACCAGCATAGGGAGCCAAGACGGTCCCGACTGTGGAGATACTGCTACCAGCCCACCCTTGTTCCTGACAGATGGCACCGAGGACGGTGCAAAGCCTTAAGTGTGGGGAGGTCGGTCAGTACCTGACTTCCGGAGGTAATTTCTCTTCCCTAACACCAATAAATTAGGATATTTAGTTAGTTTTTCTTTTGTAGAATAGGATAAATTGCATAGTAATAGATTAGTTGCATGCATGTTCTACTTGATTGAAAAGACAATAAGTTTCTTCTAAGACCCTATCTTTAGAACAAAATTTCACTAATTTTAATCAAAAATTTTATGTTAAAATTGCTTGAAGTTGTATTTGGAACATGATTTTTGAGCTAAAGAATACACAACCTATGAGATTTGAGCCCAAATGCATGGTTACATTATTTAACCATAATTATTTCATTCTTGTGTGTTTACTTCTCTATGATTATAATCTACATTTTGTTTCATCCTATATGTCCAATATTTAATATATTTATATGTTTGCATATGATTGAGGCCATTACTTGTTTAAACTCACTTATCCAAATTAAGCCTACCTTTTTAATTACCTTTGTTAGCCACTTTGAGCCTTTAAATCCCATTTGTTCTGTATTTTACCACATTACTAGCCTTAAGCGGAAAAATAATTTTATACCCCAATTGAATCTTTGGTTAGCTTAAGATAGAATTGTGTGTGTTAATTAAGTATGGGAAATTGTGGGAACAAAAGATAATAAGGGAATGTGTCATGATAATACAATGGGAATTTGGGTACCTACTCATGTGAAACTATAAGAATTAAAAATCTATGTGCATTGATTAGCTATGTTTATTTTTAGTTTATGTAAAAAAAAATCCAAAAATATTCAATAAATAATTAAGGGGACAAAATTACCCCAATGCTAAGTTAAGAATTCAAAGATCAATGCATGTATGATAAAATTAAAATAAAAAGTTGATACATGAGTATGGAATGTGAAAGAGAAATTTTGGGTAGCTGGGTGTGAATTTTAAGTTATATAGAATATATATATGTTGGGTTGAAGCTTGGGTTAATTAAAGATTCAATTTATAAGCTTACTTAGCCATATATGTATCCTTACCCTTACCTTGGCCCCATTACAACCTTAAAAAGACCTCATGATGTTTGCATTAATATATTAAATATTGTTGATTGGTTAGGTGAAGAACAAAAATTAGAAAGCATGATTAGAGAAGGATAGAGTGATTGCCCTATACACTAGAGAGGTTAGAGTGTACATACATCATCAGTGAGGGTTCAATGCTTAAATTCTATGTTCCCTGCTTTCATGAGCTACCTTCTTGCATTTTTATCTTTTCTTACTGTATAAGAATTGAATTAGTGGAGTTTGATTTGTAATTGTCTTGAAGAACCTATTTACTTTTGATCAAGTCGACAAGAATCATATAGTTGCATTCATATATATAGGTTGCACTACATTACATGAGTTTTACATGTTCCTACTCATTTATTTTATCTCCCTCAACTAAACATGAGGACATGCTAATGTTTAAGTGTGGGGAGGTTGATAAACCTCTATTTTATGGTTTATATTGTGCTTAATTGTATGGTTTTATCAATTCTTTACCCACTTATTCATATGATTGGCATGCATATACATTTCCTTCCTAAAATTATTACGTGATTGAATATTTGCTTCCTAAAGACTTTTAATTATGTATTTTAATTCTCCTTCATTCCATTAGATGCCGTGATCTGTGTGTTAAGTGCTTCAGGCTTTATAGGACATGAATGACTTGGAGATTGGAAAGGAAGCTTGCAAAAATGGAAGGAACACAAGAAATCAAGGAGATGACCAGCGAGAAGTGACGCGGACGCATGGCTCATGCGACCGCGTGACATAGAGGAAATCGCAGTGACGCGGACGCATGGCTCACGCGACCGCGCGGATTGGAACTGAACAAGTGACGCGGAGGCGTGGACGACGCGCACGCGTGGCAAGGCAAAATGCCGAATGACGCGTCCGCATGAATGACGCGATCGCGTGACATGCGTGATCTGCAGAATCTGCAGAATTTGCTGGGGGCGATTTTGGGCCCTGTTTTGACCCATTTGGCCCAGAAAAGCAGACTAGAGCCAAGGAACATGCAGAAACGGAGGAGAACAATTCATTACAGATGAATTCTCAGTTTTAGATCTAGTTTTACTCCTCCTCTAGGTTTTCTCTCTATACATTCATAGTTCTTAGGATTTTATTTTTATTGCTTTTCGCACTGGGATATTGAGAAGAGTTATTACCTCCGTCAAGACTTCGTCATTCTCGTTTGTTTTCTTTACCTGTCTCTTACTCTTCCATGTCCTTCGTTTACTCAGAAATATTATTAGATTATTTTTAGAATTTATTAATACGAGAACTATTTTTATTTTTAATTGATCCCTTTGATTATTACTTATCATGTCTTTCTATATTTCCCTTTTCTATGTTATGAATTCTACATTTACAATGAGTGAGTAGTTCCATAACTTGGATGGAAGTTGATTGAAGGGAAGACCTTGAGTTGGAATGCTGAAAAGAAAAATTGTAATTGGGTTTATTGTTGGATTGCCCTTTAGTCACTGACACCAATCCTTTTCATTTGAGTGGATTGGAACTTGTGAATAGAAATAGCTTTCCAACTTGCTTGACTTTTCCTTACCTAGTAAGGGATAACTAAACAGAACAACCCTCAATTATCAATTAATATTGAGAGTACTTCAACAAGAATAGGGCCTCCAACTAATCTACTCCCAGCCAAGGCTTTTATTTAAAATTACACAAATTCTCTAATTTAATTTCTTGTTATTCAACTCAAACCATTTTTTGAAAACATCTGATTAATAAAGTAGCACACCTTTCTGCAACTCGTTGGGAGACGACCTGGGACTCATACTCCCAGTATTTTAATTTAAATTTTGTGACAACCCTTCTAAATTGATAAGCGAATTTCTGGTCGGTTAAGAACTGTACTTGCAACGTATCTCTTCTAATAATTTCTTAACTTGCCAATTTCCGCCATGTCAATCCCTGAGGTGCTTGATAGGCTCCTGAGCAGGTAAGCCATGAAACTTGGGTATTAGGTTGATTAGCGCAGTCTTCAGTTTAAAATCTGGAGCCAGATTTGGGTGACGTGCTTGATACGGTTGCAGTGTAAAGTCTGGAGCACCTGCTTCCTGGAGAGTAATCCTTCTGGGCTCTGCCATATCACCTACACATAAATCAATAGAATTAGTAGTAAAGGAGCTTATTTCTTCCTTAGATGGCGCTTCAAATTTGGCTTCAGAAGAGACTAGTGAATTGGTAGTAACCAGTTCACCACCCTCAGAGGCTAACCTACGCCGAGCTCGCCTAATATGTGAAATAGTTCTTTCAATTTCAGGATCAAACGCGGCTAAGCTCAGATCAGGCAGCGAACGCGTCATTCAATGAAAGAAACATACAGCTCATGGTAATAAAATAGAATAAAATATGCAAAAATTAAAAATATGTACACCAACTAATAATTTAGCACACAATTGCAACTCCCCGGTAACGGCGCCAAAAATTGACGAGGCAGAAATCAGCCAATTAAGAAATTGTAGTAAGAACAGCGTTGTAAGTACAGTTCTCAACCAGCAAAAATCCGCTTATCAATTTAGAAAGGGTTGTCACAAATTTTAGAATAAAATACTGGGAGTATGAATCCCAGGTCGTCTCCCAACGAGTTGACAAAAGAGCGCTATTTTATTAGTCAGGAAGTTTCTGAGAATTTTTAGAGTTAGAGAACGGGAAATCAAAATAATAGTTAATTAAAGCAATGAGAGTTAGCAAGAGAATTTATATAATTAATTAAAAAACCTTGACTGGGAGAATGATTAATTGGAAGTTCTATCCTTGTTGGGTTTTCCCATGTGTAATGTTAAGAGGTTGTTGTTCTATTTAGTCATCCCTTACCTGATAAGGGAAAGTCAAGTAACTAACTAACCAACTATAAACCTCAGGTCCTGATCCTCTCCCCAAGAAAGGATTAGAGTTAGAGACTAGAGAGCTAGCCAATAACTTCCAATTAAAATTAATACTTGAGTATTCCAACTCAAGGGTCTCCTTTTAATCAACCCCAAGTCAAGTTGGAGGTCTACTCCATTGACATGAATGTAAATTTCATAAAGGAATAAGAAGAAGACATGATAAATTAAATAAAATAGGAATTGAAAATTAATTAAAAGTAGAAATAGTTCTTTGTATTAATAAATCCCAAAATGCAATATACGTATCTGAACAGGATCAATAAGTAATCAAAAGAGTAAAGGAATAAGAAAGCAAACTAGAATAATAGCGACTTCAACGGAGGTAGTGATTCTTCTCAATATCCAAAGCAAAGCATAAAATTCTAAAACTATGAATGTAAAGGAAACCTAGAGGAGGTAGTAATTTCTCTCTAAGATTCAAAACTAAAACTAAAACTATGCGAATGAGAATGTGTCCCAAGTCTCAGCTTGTCCTCTGGCTCTAGTCTGTATTTCTGGGCCGAAAACTGGGTCCAAACTCAGCCCAAAATTGTCCCCAGCATTTTCTGCGATTTCTGCAGGTGGCGCATGTCACGCGTACGCGTCAGTCACGCGTGCGCGTCGTTTGGCGATTTTCCTTGTCACGCGTACGCGTCAGGCATGCGCACATGTGAGCCATGCGTGTGCGTCGCTCCTCGCTGGTTTTCTCCTTTATTTCTTGTGCTCCTTTCTTTTACGCAAGCTTCCTCTCCATCCTTTAAGCCATTCCTGCCCTACAAAGCCTGAAAATACTTAACGCATAGATCACGGCATCAAATGGTATAAAGAGGGATAAAAATGTAAAATTTAAAGGCTTAGGAAGCTAGTTTTCAATCATAGAACAAAATTGGGAAGGAATTGTAAAATCATGCAATTCATATGAATAAGTGTGCAAAGACTTGATAAAAACCACTCAATTGAGTACAAGATAAACCATAAAATAGCAGTTTATCAAAGCCTAATGAAGTAATAAGCTCAAAAATGGAGTTACAAAAGCGCGAAACATTCACACGATAAGTAAAAGCTTAAAAGATAAGATGCAGATACAAGATAACAAGATATATGTAGATATATAAGTATAATAGTCATAAAATACTAACCTCAGCCCGCAGAGTTTAGGCTGACTAGTTATATATAGATATAACAGAATTTTGAAAGTTAAAATAGCATATACAACATCTCTCTCAAATTTGGTCTCTAAGGCAATAAAATACAAAAGTGAGAGTACTAAGTAAAATATCCAAAATGACTCCAAAATATGATAAAGATTCTCTGTTCTGTCACCATCATGTAACTCACCGAGGTGGGTTACGACCTGAATCTGAAAAATATCAACAGAATATGGTATGAGAACTAGAGGTTCTCAGTATGGTAAAAGTGTTCGGTAATGTAAGATGTAAGATTCTTGGATGCCAGAGGCAATCCTAGAACTTCATATGAATCATAATTAATTTCAAGCCGTCACTTAAAACCATAATGAAATGAGGTATTCTATCTTAGAGGATTTCTAAACTAACAGTCACTCTGCTATCCCACAGCCTTCACTAGCTTAACCTCCATGAGATCCCATCGCCACCACCTACCAAACCTCCTCAATCCCAGTAGAAAACATAATTAATACATGCAAGTAAAACACAAGTAATCATGTATATGAAGTAATTCAAGAAGCATTTAAGCATGTTATATAATTAGGTAAACAATGCAAGTCGGTAAAGCAAGCAAACATATAGAATATGCACATATGAATGCTTGTCCTATTTGGCTGTGATATCACATTATCGATTCAACTGCCAGCATGACACATTTTCATAGGAATATCGCCTTTCGGTCACGAATAAAAGTGGGATCCACCCACGGATATAGTGCCGGACACACTCTTGTGATCCGAAAAGATGCGAGTGGGATACTCTACCACAGACCTCACATCTCAACATAAGTGGGAATAACTACCGTTCTTACGCCGCCGCTGTGACCTCGACACGCGGGATTAACCACTGTCCTTGCCAGGCGCATAGCATCTCAATAATCTCAGTATAAACAGTATATCCAAATTCCTCAGTGATCACTTTCAGTATTCATAAATACATCATTTATCTTCGAGTCCTAGACTCGTCAATTCTCATTTCCACAGCTCATCATACTCATCATCAATATAGTACTCTTCCAATCCACACAACTATTCCATCCTCAGTACTCTAGAATCCTAAGTCTCTGTCTACAAAATTCATACAGAAATTCACAAAATTTAGTTACTAATCTTTCTCTATTAATCTTAGCACCTAATTATAAGATAGCACTCTTAAGCAGTAGTTTAAAGAAGTTTAAAAAGTTAGAGAACCCTTAGAAACGAAGAAAACCAATTTTTAGCAAAATAGGGGTTGTGCATATGCACATCCTACACCTGTAGAAATGGGTGGTCGCGTACGCGAACCCCTGCTTACGTACGTGAATGTCCCAACCCGAATGGGCTGCTCACGTCACGTGTTAAAGTTCGCATATGCAAGGGTCAAAACTCTGATCACTCGCGTACGCATGCAGTGCCTGCGTACACGAGATGCCCAACCCGAATGGAATAGTCGCATCGCGTGCACTGTGTCGTGTACGCAACCCTCACCAGACTTAGAAAATTTTCAATTCTGCAGAATTTCAGTTTTAAACACCAACTTTAAATGTTCATAACTTCCTCTACAAAACACCATTTTCTTCGAACTTTATATCAATTTAAAACTCTTAAAACAATCTTTAATTTAAAATAAAGATCATCAAATTTAAAGATTTGAGGCTCAAGTTATGATCCGCCAAAATTTGCCAAAAATCAAGTTTTACAAAATCAGCAAGGTTCTCTAAATCTCAAAACTTCACAACCAAAACCAATTCATAAACATTCAAAACCATACCAAAACTCACCATTCATGCCCACCTCACAACCATATGTTTTTCCCACTTACCAATTAACTTCCTCCATCATTTTTAACCTATTTCATTCAACTTTCCCAACATAATTTAACAAAGCTCCACAAGTTCTCAATCAAGATTTCAACCTTCACAATTTTACACAATTTGACTCTTTACCAACACAATTCATCATATTTCATCATAATTCACATAGTTATCATTATTCACCCCAACATCAATAATTATAATCATAATTTATCAAAATAATCACAAACATGAATAATCATAATCCACTATAAACAATTCAAACCTACTGATAAACTCCAATTTTGTGGTTTATATTGTGTAGAATTTAGAGGGTTTTGTCAATATTTTTCACGCTTATTCACAAGAATTGCATGGTTTTGTGTTCTCTTCATAATATTGCTTCATGAAGAAAAACATGCTTCTTTTGCCTTAAAATCGCTATATTTTGATCCTCTTTTATTACCATTCGATGTCGTGACGTGTTTGTTGAGTGATTTTAGAATTTATAGGGCAAGAATGGCCTAGAAGAGAGAAAAGAAGCATGCACAAGAGGAAGGAACATGAAGATTTGGATTTTGGGAACTTCAGCAGGGCCGCGCACGCGCACCTCGCGCGCACGCGTGGATGAGGACAGCTGGAAGCGGCACGCAAAGATGGACGCACCCGCGCAGATTAGGGAAATTCACACCGGCGCGCACGCGTACATGGTGCGCGCGTGGATCACAAAATCAATCGGCACGCACGCACGACGAGCTACACGTGACCTCATTAAAAAAAATCGTTCCTGGCGATTTCTGAGACTCAAAAGGCCCAAATTGAAGCTGGTTCTGCATGGAAAAGACCCAAGGATGCTAGGGAGAAAGGGGGGGGGGAGGGGAATCATTCATTTTACACTTAGACATAATTTTTAACTAGTTTTTGGTTTTTGTTCTTCTAGAGAGAGAAACCCTTGTTCCTCTCTAGATCTAGTTTGAATTGATCTTCCCTTGTTGAATTCTGAATTGGATCTTGTTAATTACTAGTTTTGATTGCTTAATTTGAATTCCTTAGCATAATTTTGTTTAGATCTTGTGTTAGATTTATGTTTTCTTGTCAATTGTCATTTTATACCCATTTCATGAATCTTGTGAATCTTGAATTGCTAATGTTATATTGATGATTTTCATGGTTAATTGTGTTGTTTGAGTGATTGTATGTTGATAATTGTTAGTGGGTACTTGCTAATTTCAATTTAATTGCACTTTGGAAATGTCTTTTAGTAACGCTTACCATGTGTTTGATGAAATGTTTCCTTTGATTGTGGAGTAGTTTCTTTACTCTTGGCATAAGCTAAGGGAATTGAGTGACCTTGAGTCATTGGGTCTCATTGAATTGGTGATTTGAGAACCCTAGGTGATCAATTTGATACCCATTGACACTAACCCACTACTAATCTAATTAGTAGATAGGTTGGGACTTATGGGTTGATGTAATCAAACCTATTTAACGTACTTCAAGCCTAGGAGTAGACAATACGTACTTAAGGCTTTTGAGAAGTAGACTTAGTGGATTGGTACCTCATAATTGTCAATGTTTGATATGGAGACAAGGATGGCGATCTCAATTCCCATGCTTAGTCAAGAGTTGCTTTTATCATTCATATTTGAAAACCCAAAAATCCTAATTGCTTTGTCTCAGTTATAGTTATTTGTTTAGTTTTAAAGTAGAATTATATTGGAAGTTATCTTATTAGTTTGGAATTGCTCACTTCTTGCTTTAGTTATTTGAATTAGTTTCTTGCATTTCAAGATTACTTGCTTATTAAGATTCCTAGTTTAATTTCATGCTCATGACTTGCAACCCCGGAATTCTAACCAATGTTAAAGCACATGTTTGCCCATTCCTTGTGAGATGACCCGAGGTTTGAATACTTCGGTTACTTTATTGGGTTGAACTTGTGACAACCAATTCCTTCTAAATTTGATTCGCGGATTATTTGTTGGTTGAGGACTATACTTGCAATGCGAAAAATCTTGTGAAATTCCTTGCTGACGGTATCCGTGACCATCAAATTTTTGGCGCCGTTGCCGGGGAATGGTTGCAACATATGCCTTGATATTGGTTACGTGAATATGTGAATATTGTAGATAGTTTACTTTCTTTCAACACTTAGCTATAGTTTAGATTTCTTTTGTATGTGTGCTATGACTCCCAATTTTGATGACTCGGTCTCAACCGAATTCTAGCTTAGCCGAGTTTGACCCTGAGACTGAAAGAACCTTGTTACACACTCGGCAAGCTAGACGGCAGTTGGTTTATACGGCTAGTACTTCGGCATCTCTTGAGGAACATACCGAATCACTAGACGGTACCGAGAGTGACTTGGAGTCCGCTACTTCCCATTCTTCTGTTGGCACTACTAATATATCTTTGCATCCTATAGGTGAACCATACATGGCGGAGCCACGACGGATCACTTTGTATGAGCATGGAGCTCCGGATATCATACTTCAACCTTTGCAAGCAAGGTATCCCAACCTTGATCCAAACTTTGAGTTGAAGAGTAGCTTGATAAATCTACTTCCTAAGTATCATGGGTTGCCGGGTCAAGACCCCATCCGACATCTAAGAGATTTTCAAGTTGCTTGTTCTACGGCTCGAAGGCATGGAGCCGATGAGTTGGCTATTATAGTTTTTGCCTTCCCTTTCTCTCTTGAAGGGCAAGCAAAGACATGGTTTTATTCATAACCAGATGAGATTGTGACCAATTGGGATTTCTTGAGAAGAGAGTTTCTAGATAAATTCTTCCCACCGGAGAAGACCGACTACATCCTGAAGGAGATTTCAGGTATAATGCAAAAGGACCAAGAGAGTTTGTATGAGTATTGGACTCGGTTCAAGAGGCTATTGGAATCTTGTCCACACCATGGATTGAACACTCACTTGCTCATTAGTTACTTCACCGGAGGTCTTTGTGCAGAAGATAGAAGATTGCTCACCGCTTTTAGTGGCAGTTCTCTTTCAAAAAACAAGACGGAGGGAGAAGCTTGGAAATTGATAAATGATGTTGCCGAGGCTACACAACATGTAAGGGTAAGAAGTAATCTTCTCAAGGGTGTGGTAGAACAATCCCCTTCCGAAGCAAGCTTAACCAAGGCGCTTGGGGACATGACCACTATCCTCACGCAAATACAAAAAGATCAAAAGGAATACTACTCTATCCAAGCCATCTAAGCCCCACCTCAAGTTGCTCAACTTGAAGGCCCTCCTAGAATTTGTGGTTTGTGCTCTAGCACCACACATTACACCGATCAATGCCATCAAATTCAAGAGGAGCATGCCCTTGTTGTGGCCAATGTGAATTATAACAACCGTCCGCCCTATCCTTATCAAGGCCAAAACAACTACTCTCATGGTAGTAATCAAAATCAAGGGTGGAGGGATAATGCACAAGGGAGCAATCAAAACCAAAGATGGAACAACTCTTCTTCTCACTACAACAACAACCAATCTTCATCTCAATATCACCATAACAACAACAACCACCAAGCCAACCAAAATCACCACAACCAAAACCAAAACAACTACACTAAATACCAAGCACCACACCATAGACAACAGTCCAACCAATCCTCTTCATCTTCCACCAATCAATTTGATGAGCTTAGAGCCACTATGGAGAAACGGGACGAGAGCTACAAGGCTCAATTCAATACCATGGGCACTCAATTAGCCAATCTTACCGACATGATTTCGAAGATGTCTATGTCCTCCTCCAACAACACCAACCAACCCTCAAGATCTTCTAGCCTTCCTTCCCAACCCCTTCCAAACCCCAAGGGCGGTCTCAATGCTATCACACTACGGTCAGAGACTACATTGGAGGAGATACCTCCTAGGGTCATGGAAGACATTCATGAAGAAGAGGTGGTCGTTGAAGCTCCACATGAAGAGGAGGAGGTAGACAAAAGACATGATGAAGAAGGAGTAAGCCTTAAGGAACCCAAGAGGAAAGCTATATTGGATGAGTCCATTCCTATCCCATTCTCTTCATTGGTGAAGAAAGCAAAGAAGACCCCGGAATTTGATTTAAACATGCTTCAAGTGTTCAAAAAAGTTGAGGTAACCATATCACTTCTTGATGCTATCCAACAAATTTCGAAGTATGCAAAATTTCTGAAAGACTTGTGTACACACAAGGATAGGATAAGAGAGTTGGAAATATTATCCTTGGTTAGTTCAATTTCTTCCTTGATGGAACCTATTCCAAAGAAATGTGGTGACCCTGGACCTTGTTTGGTGTCTTGTTGTATTGGTGGGTACACTTTTCATGACTGTATGTGTGTTCTAGGAGCTTGCGTAAGCATCATGCCACTTTCTATCTTTGTGCGGTTGAATTTAGCTCCATTAAAGAAATTGGCGGCGAAGTTTGTCTTAGCCGATAAGAGTGTGATCACTGTGATGGGAATAGCAGAAGATGTACTTGTGGCAATTAAGGACTTGGTATTTTCGGTTGACTTTTACATCCTTGAAATGCCTCCAACAGAAAATAGAAGCTCATCTTCCGTTCTACTTGGTAGACCCTTCCTTAAGACCTCTAAATTCAAGTTAGATGCCTTCACCGGCACATATTTCTTTGAGGTTGGATACAAGACTATCAAGTTAAATTTGGAAGAAGCTATGAAGCATCCTCCCGAAGAGCATTCCGTTCTCCGATGTGATGTAATTGATGAAGTGGTAGCGGAAGTGCGAGAAGAAGACCACAACAAGTTATGCTACCCTATTGTTGAAGAGACGGATGACCAAGAGGATGAATAAGATAAAGTTGTTGAAAGTGAACTCCGTGAGCTGGATGAAAAGGAACCTCAGCTTGAGGCAAAGAGTGAATTGAAGCCTCTTCCATCTCATTTGAAGTATGCTTTCTTAGAGGACAACCAAAAGTTTCCGGTCATTATTGCTAGTGAGCTTTCTAGTGAAGAAGAAGAAAAGCTCCTAGATGTTCTAAGAAAGTACAAGAAGGCAATTGGTTGGAGCCTAGCTGATATTGTGGGGATTGACCCCCGCAAGTGCATGCATCGTATATTTCTCCAAGAGGGAGCTCGGCTGGTTAGGCAACCGCAAAGGAGGCTCAACCCGACCATCCTTGATATGGTAAAGAAGGAGGTCACTAGGCTACTTGATGCGGGTATCATATACCCAATTTCTGACAGTGAGTGGGTGTGCCCGGACCAGGTTGTTCCCAAGAAATCGGGCATCACTGCGGTTAAAAAGGATGATGGTGAAGTGGTCACCAAGAGAGTACAAAATGCATGGCGAGTGTGCATCGATTATAGGAGGTTGAATGCCGCTACAAGGAAAGACCACTACCCTTTGCCCTTTATCGATCAGATGTTGGACCGTTTGGCGGGTAAATCCCATTATTGCTTTCTTGATGGATTCACTGGTTACTTCCAGATTCACATTGCTCCCGAAGATAAGGAAAAGACCACATTCACTTGCCCTTTTGGCACCTTTGCCTACAAAAGGATGCCATTTGGACTATGTAATGCACCTGCTACTTTTTAGCGGTGTATGACCAATATCTTTTCTGATCTAATGGAGAATTGTCTGGAAGTCTTTATGGATGACTTCAGTGTTTATGGAACTTCATTTGATTGTTGCTTAGAGAACTTGGCCAAGGTCTTAGCTAGATGTGTTGACACTAACCTTGTCTTGAATTTTGAAAAATGTCACTTTATGGTAAGACAAGGCATAGTGTTAGGACATGTAGTATCTCATGAAGGAATTTCTGTAGACCTGGCCAAGGTCGATGCTATCACCACTTTACCTCACCCCTCATCTGTGAGGGAGGTCCGCTCGTTTTTGGGACATGCAGGATTCTACAGGCGCTTTATCAAAGATTTCAGCAAAATTGCTTTGCCACTGTCGCGCCTACTCCAAAAGGATGTGGACTTTGAGTTTGACAGTGCATGTGTGAAAGCGTTTGAAGAGTTAAGGAGAGTTCTTACCACAGCACCGATTGTGCGAGGCCCCAACTGGATGCTACTATTTGAGATAATGTGCGATGCGTCGAACAATGCTGTAGGTGCCGCACTTGCACAGCGCGATGGTAAACTCCCTTATGTCATTGCTTACTCTTCTAAAACATTAGATGTAGCACAATCTAACTATACCACTACAGAAAAGGAACTCCTAGCTATTGTTCATGCTTTAGATAAATTCAGATCTTATTTGCTAGGGTCTAAGATAGTGGTATACACGGATCATGCAGCTTTAAAGTACTTGTTGACAAAGAATGAGTCAAAACCTAGACTCATACGTTGGATCTTGCTTTTGAAAGAATTTGACATTGAGATTAGGGATCGGAGTGGATCTCAAAACTTGGTTGCGGATCATTTAAGCTGCCTTGAGAATTTAAATTTTGACCCATTTCCGATCAATGACTCATTCCCATTGGATAGTTTGCATACTGTGTTGGATAGCTTTCCTTGGTTTGCCCCAATGGCGAACTACTTAGTTGCGAAAATCTTCCCTCCCAACTTTTCTAAAAACCAAAGGGACAAGTTGAGGAGTGACTCCAAATACTACATTTGGGATGACCCTCACTTGTGGAAGACGGGAGTAGACCAAGTAATTCGAAGATGTGTGCCGGAATCTGAAATTCAACCTATTCTTGAAGCTTGCCATTCGTCCGAATGTGGTGGCTACTTTGGCCCACAAAGGACAGCTAAAAAGGTGTTGGATTATGGATTCTGGTGGCCAACCTTATTCAAGGATGCTAACCGGTTCTGTGTGTCTTGCCATCAGTTTCAGAAGTTGGGAAATACGTCCCAAAGGGATGAGATGCCTCAGCAACCTATGTTGTTTTGTGAGATATTTGATGTATGGGGTATTGACTTTATGGGACCGTTTCCCAACTCAAGTGGGTATCTATATATTCTGTTAGCGGTTGACTACGTGTCAAAGTGGGTAGAAGCAATACCTACCCACCTTGACGATGCCAATACCATCATTTCTTTTATTAGAAATTACATTGTATGCCGTTGTGGGTCGCACGAGCAATCGTAGGAAAATAGAGGCACTGCTCAAGCGTTATGGGGTATTGCATAAGGTTGCCACTGCTTATCACCCACAGACCAACGGACAAGCAGAAGTGTCCAACCGGGAGATTAAGAGAATCTTGGAGAAAGTGGTAAATCCACAAAGGAAGGATTGGAGCTTCCAGTTAGGAGATGCACTATGGGCGTATAGGATAGCCTACAAGACTCTGTTAGGGATGAGTCCCTTCCGGATCGTCTATGGTAAGGCATGCCACCGGTGAAAATTGAGCATAGAGCCTATTGGGCGGTAAAGCAGTGTAATATGGATTTCACCAAGGCGGGTGTGGCCAGGAAATTACAACTAGAGGAGCTCGAGTGCTTGAGGATGGAGGCATATGAGAATGCCCGGATATACAAGGAGAAGACTAAAGCCTTTCACGATCACCACATCCAAAGGAAGGATTTTCAAGAAGGTGATGAGGTTCTCCTCTACAACTCGAGGCTGCGATTTATGCCTGGCAAGCTCCGTTCTAGATGGGAAGGACCTTTCAAGGTGAAAGAGATAAAGCCCTATAGAGTGGTAGAATTGTTTGACCCTCAAAGTGACACAACTTTCAAAGTGAATGGACATAGAGTGAAGAAGTACCATGGTTACAAGTTACCAAGAGAAGTGGAAGTGCTCCTACTTGAGGATGCACCAAAGGGAGAGGAAGCTTAAGCGAAGGACTGTCCAACTTAAGGACGTTAAAGAAAAGTGCTTGGTGGGAGGCACCCCACCATGGTAAGATCTTCCTTGTGTATACCTTCTTGCTTTTAGCTTTAGATTCTTGTGAATTTTGTGACTTCTTGATGTTGTTGATTGCTTAGGAATGCTAGTTTTATTGTTCTTGTTGGATAACTAGGATATTTAGATAGATTTCATCATTTTGGTATGGATGAATTGTTGAAGTAGAGAGAATGCTATGTTTTGAATAGTGCATGAATTTGTGAGTGTTTTCTTGACTACTAGCTTAAACACCTGCCAAGAATGTGTTAGAATAGCCCTCTCTATGTTGTTTTAAAAAAAAGGGGAAAAGGGCATCCGCGCGCGAGCGCACTGTGCGCGCGCGCGCCGGTGGTGCATTTCTTACTCCTGGGCCAAACACCCGAGAGTCATGCCCACCTTGTGCCCATTTCGTACCAGGCACCCACGCGCCAGCGTGCATACCGCCTGCGCGCCCCTTGCAACTTGGCCATCGACGCATAAGCGCAATGTGCGCGCGCAAGTCAATGGTGCAATATGAACTCCCTGGTACAAAAACCAGAGAGAATTGTGCCATGCTTGTGCCTCGTCTGTACCCGCACTGACGCGTCCGCGCACTGCGTGCGTCCGTGCCAGTAGCCAACCCCATCAGGCATGCATCCGCGTACTGTGCGCGTCTGCGCGCCTGTGCTGTATGCTAACTCTGGTACAAATAACCCGAGAGTTAGGCCTACTTTGTGCCAACTCTATGCCAGGAGCCCAACTGACTTTGCGCGTGCACGTCCTTGACGCATACGCGTCCCTCGCGCAACTCTCACCGACGCACCAGCGCACCGTGCGCACGCGCGTGGGTCGCGCGAACCAGTTTTAAAGCTGCGCGCCCTGCTTCTATCCTTCTCTCACCCTCTTTCTTGTTTCTTTCTTCTTCTTTCTCCATCACTTCTCTTCTCTTCTTCTTCTTCTTCCATACTTCACCACCGTCTCCGGCCACTCACCGGCGACCACTACCACCTCCGGTGGCCCTACATCTATTCTATCTCTTTCTCATTTTCACAACAAGAAAATTCTACCTTGATTCTTTTACACTTCTCAAGGTTTTACTTCTCCTATATCTCTTCTTTTACTTTCTTTGCATATCCTCCTTTTCTAGTTAGATGTTTCTTGTTGATTCACTTATTTTCTTTTTTAGTTGCATGCTTATACTACTCACTTTTTGTTTGTTTACTTTTTCCTTCTTCTTGTTTTTCCATGGATGTTGAATTTGAGTTTTCATTTGCTTTAATAGATCTTCTTGATTGTTTTTCATTATCTTTGTCAGTGGATGATGTTGTGTCATGATTGATATTTCACTTTGGGCTTCTAATTGGTTGAGTATCTCATAATTGCTCATTGCTTGTTAACTGCATGCCAAGTGTTCGAGGAAATGCACATATGCTATTTTGGTTTATTCTAGTCATATATCTTCAATTTGGTGCTTCCTCCTCATTCACTTGCTCTCTTCTGAGTGCATTGAATCCACTTTGCTTATTACTTGCTAATTAGATACTCATTGAACATGACTTGCTCTTTGTTTTGGATGCTTGAGATTATTCTTCTCATGCCATATTGCATGCTCTACTCCCTCTTGCATCCCATGCCAAGTATTGTGACCCATGCCTCTATGATCACTTTGTTGCACTATTTCTTTTGGGCACTATCTCTCACTTGCATGTTTTTGTTGAGATGATCCTTTGGGTTTAATGCTTTCCTTCTTTCCCTTCCTTTTTCAGGATGGCCACCAAGAAAGGTAAGGAGAAAGCTTCAAGGAAACCAGCCACAAAGAGGGCACCCCAAAAGTCAAACTCTAAGGCGCACTCTTCATTAGGAGCCAAACCCCTATCTAAGAAGGCAAAGGCACCCGCTCCTATTGATGAAATAGAGAAGAGCAAACCGGCAAGGGATTCTTCAAGGTTCCCCAACTGCTTTTGTGAACTTGTGCTCCCCGCCATGGTTGAACGGAACTATCATGCCGAGCATCTACTCGCCCCGCCGGACAAGGTGGCTCCTTGTATTCTACCCTGCATTGAACGGCAAGGATGGGATTTTCTTTTGAGAAAACCACAGGAGGTAAACCTCTCATGGGTGGTAGAATTCTACACTAACTATCATCTTCCCTCTCTTCAATCGGTATACATACGCTGGAAGCAAGTCTCAGTTTCAGAAGAGGCTATTCAGCAAGTGCTTAATGTCTTACCAGTACCAAGTGACATGGATGGTTACCAAGAGGTCTTACATCAGCGAGAAAAGTTTGGGTTTGATTGGGACTCGATCCTCCGAGTCATTGCTGAACCAGAGACATTTTGGACCCATGGTCGACTCCGGATGAGGCCCAAGTGCATTGACGCATGTTTCCTCACTGTAGAAGCTATAGCTTGGGCCCAGATCCTATCCTACTATGTGCTACCTAGCACCCACAAGTCATCCTTCACGGCGGATCTCGCTTTGCTTGTTTGGTGTGTTCTCACAGAAAGACCGGTGAACATTCCGCTTCTTGTTAAGCAAGCGATGGGTCAAGTCCACGCCCGTGGTAATTTTCTATTTCCAGCATTGGTATCTGATTTAGTTGCTGCTGCGGGTGTTCCTTGGGAAGACATGGACACGAAGGCTATAATTCCGGCTAAGGGCGATGTAGTCCCAAGCAAAAAATACTTACATCTTCCCATGAACAACCCAAGCCTTGACATAGACCTTCCATCTACTATTCCTTCCACCTCATCATCACAACCACGGCAAAGATCCACCCATCAAAGGATAGAAGATCTATACTGGAAGATTGATAGATATGAGCGGCGCAACCAACGCCGATACACTTACATCAAGAAGCTTCTGCGTTGCGTTACCCCTAGCATGGAGGAACCCGAAATATTCACATCCACCTCAAACCCAAGTGATGGGAGCTTTGATGAAGGGGATAGTGAAGGTTCCGGTCCCGACCGTCCCTTGCGCATTGTTGGTGGCACGGAGGACCGTGCTAAATTCTAAGTGTGGGGAGGTCGTTCGACCAATCTCCATGGGTAACAATCTCTTCCTTTTAACACCCATGGATTTATCTTTTGCTTAGTAGTTAGTACATTGCATGTGTATTTAGTCTTGCTTGTAAATACTCCTTGCATGATAGTTAATTCCTATAGAGTTACTTGGTCAAAATAATGATTTCTTCCCCAAGAAACTGTGATTTCGAGGTACCCTACCAATTTTGAAAATTTTTTTGCGGTAAACTTGCTTCAAGAATGTATTTTGGAACATAGTGATTGAGCTAAGAACACAAGCATGTGATTTTTAAGCCTATCATGTGGTTATATCTTCTAACCACTATCCCCCATTCTTGTGTGCATTATTCTCTCTCTATGATTGTAATCCTTGCTTTGTCTGATTCTATATGTCTATTACATTGTGTTTGAATGTATTTACATGATTGAGGCCATCATTTCAATAGTCACTTCTCCCAAATGGCCTTAACCCTTTTATCTACCATTGCTAACCAATTTTGAGCCCATGATAAACCCCTTTTATTCTTAAATAGAGCACATCAACAACCCTAAGTGAAAAATAATGAATGTCCCTAGATTTGGATCCTTGATTAGCTTAGGTAAGTGAAGGTGTGCATCATTTAAATGGGAGGATGTACTTGGGAACTTGGGTAGATGTAAAGAGGAGTATTTGTAATTGTAATTGAAAATTCTAGGATTTGGGAAAATATTCATGTATTGAATGATTGAACCATATGCATCAAAACTTTTGTACATGAAATCCCAAGAAAAGATGACCAAAAAGAAAAAAAGATCTTTTGTGTATATATGAGTGTTCCGAGGGTTACCTAAAACTGTAGGTCGATCTCGGATGAGATCTTCTGTGCTGGTTGGAGGCGACGTGTCCGGCTTGTGGATGGTGGCCGGGGCTGTCGTGTCCAATTTGTTTGACTGGCTGGTTACTGATCTTTTGTCACCGGAGGGTGGTGGTACCTGCAAGGGACTCCGATGCTTAAATTAACAAGGGTATTAAGCAAATTTTTAGTAGAATCAGAGTATGAGTTATACCTGGATGCTCCAATGTATTTATAATAGTAGAGGATGACCTTTCTGGGGATAAGGTAGTTATCTTATCTTATCTTATCTTTGAGTGAAGTCATCTTATCTTCAAGGGAACCGCCTTTATCTCTATAGGCTTGGGCTGCCTTTGGATTTGGGTCGTGTTCTTATATCAGGGCCCTTTATTGGGCTTTCCTGGCAATTTGGTCGAGCTCTTTGAGAAGAGGTCGGATAGTCTGACCTGAAGAGGTCGGTCGCCTTGTCACTAAACATCCCAAGTCGGACAGCTCGAATTGTCTTCAACCTTTACTAAGACATCCTCTACAAGTCCATAAGCCTGTTTCCTTGAATTGTCTGCCATCTCTAGTGAGATTCTTGCAGCTTGTACCTCAAGGATCCCTAGCTTCTCCATCACAGAGACTGGCATAAGGTTTATACTTGACCCTAGGTCACACAGAGCCTTCTCAAAGGTCATGGTGCCTATGGTACAAGGTATTGAGAACTTTCCAGGATCCTGTCTCTTCTGAGGTAATCTCTGCCTAGTCAAGTCATCCAGTTCGTTCGTGAGCAAGGGGGTTCATCCTCCCAAGTCTCATTACCAAATAACTTGGCATTTAGCTTCATGATTGCTCTAAGGTACCTAGCAACTGGCTCTTCAGTAACATCTTCATCCTCTTCAGAGAAAGAATACTCATCAGAGCTCATGAATGGCAGAAAAAAATTCAATGGAATCTCTATGGTCTCTGTATGAGTCTCAGATTCCCATGGTTCCTCATTAGGGAACTCCTTAGAGGCCAGTGGACGTCCATTGAGGTCTTTCTCAGTGGAAATCACTGCCTTTCCCTCCTTTGTGCATTCGGCCATGTGGGATATGTTTATGGCCTTGCAGTCTCTCTTTGGGTTCTCTTCTGTATTGCTTGGGAGAGTATTAGGAGGGAGTTCAGTAACTTTCTTACTCAGCTAACCTACTTGTGCCTCTAAATTTATAATAGAGGACCTTGTTTCAGTCATGAAACTTTGAGTGGTCTTAGTTAGATCAGAGATTATAGTTGCTAAGTCAGATTGGCTCTGCTTAGAATTCTCTGTCTGTTGCTGAGAAGATGATGGAAAAGACTTGCTATTGCTAAACCTATTTCTTCCACCATTACTGTTGTTGAAGCCTTGTTGAGGCCACTGTTGGTCCTTCCATGAAAGATTTGGATGATTTCTCCATGAAGGATTATAGGTGTTTCCATAGGGTTCTCCCATGTAATTCACCTCTTCCATTGCTGGGTTCTCAGGATCATAAGCTTCTTCTTCAGATGAAGCTTCTTTGGTACTGCCTGTTGCAGCTTGCATTTCAGACAGACTCTGAGAAATCATATTAACTTGCTGAGTCAATATTTAGTTCTGAGCCAATATGGCATTCAGAGTATCTATCTCAAGAACTTCTTTCTTCTGAGTTATCCCATTATTCACAGGATTTCTTTCAGAAGTGTACATGAATTGGTTATTTGCAACCATTTCAATGAGTTCCTGAGCTTCTTCAGGCGTCTTCTTCAGATGAAGAGATCCACCTGCAGAGTTGTCCAAAGACATCTTGGACAGTTCAGAAAGACCATCATAGAAGATACTTATGATGCTCCATTCTGAAAGCATGTCAGAAGGACACATTTTGATCAATTGCTTGTATCTTTCCCAAGCTTCATAGAGGGATTCATCTTCCTTCTGTCTGAAGGTCTGGACTTCCACTCTAAGCTTACTCAATTTTTGAGGTGGAAAGAATTTGGCCAGAAAAGCACTGACTAGCTTTTCCCAAGAGTTCAGGCTTTTCTTAGGTTGTGAATCCAACCATATTCTAGCTCTGTCTATTACAGCAAAGGGAAAAAGCATAAGCCTGTAGACCTCGGGATCAACCCCATTGGTCTTGACAGTGTTACAAATTTGCAAGAATTCAGCTAAGAACTGATGAGGATCTTCCAATGGAAGTCCATGAAATTTGCAATTCTGTTGCATCAGAGAACTAATTGAGGCTTAAGCTCAAAGTTGTTTGCTCCAATGGCAGGAATTGAGATGCTTCTCCCATAGAAGTTGGGAGTAGGTGCAGTAAAGTCACCAAGCAACTTCCTTGCATTGTTGGCATTGTTGTTATTTTTGGCTGCCATGTCTTCTTCTTGTTTGAAAATTTCTGTTAGGTCCTCTCCAGAGAGTTGTGTTTTAGCTTCTCTTAGCTTTCTCTTCAAGGTCCTTTCAGGTTCAGGATCAGCTTCAACAAGAATGCCTTTGTCTTTGTTCCTGCTCATATGAAAGAGAAGAGAACAAGAAAGTATGGAATCCTCTATGTCATAGTATAGAGATTCCTTGACGTGTCAGAGGAAAAGAAGAATAGAAGGATGAGGTAGAGAGGAGAGAATTCGAATGTATCAAGAGGGAAAGAGTTTGAATTGCACATTGAGGAGGAGTGTTAGTCCCTTAAATAGAAGAATGTGAGAATGGGGGAAGAATTTTTGAAATTAAATTAAAAAAAATTTGAATTAATTAAAAGAAATTTTGAAAAAAATGGTTGATGATTTTCTAAAATTAAAATTGAGAAAGTAGTTAAGTGATTTTGAAAAAGATTTTGAAATTAGAAATAAAAAAGATATGATTGAAAATCAATTTTGAAAAAGATGTGGTTGAGAAGATATGATTGAGAAAATATGGTTTTAAAAAGATATGATTGAAAGGATATGATAAAAAAAATTTAAAAAGATTTGATTTTAAGATTAATGACTTGGCTAACAAGAAATTTAAAAGATATGATTCTAAAATTCAAATATTGAACCTTTCTTAACAAGGAAAATTTTTTTGAATCAAATCACTAATTGTTAGCAAGGATTTTCGAAAATAGTAAGAGAAAAAAAAATTAGAAAGGATTTGATTTTGAAAAGATATAATTTGAAAAAGATTTGATTTTGAAAAATTATGAAAATTTGAAAAGGATTTGAATTAAAAACAAAATCTTCCCTCCTGTGCCATCCTGGCGTTAAACGCCCAAAATGGTATCCATTCTGGCGTTTAACGCCCAAAATACTACCTTTTTGGGTGTTTAACGCCCAGCCAGGTACCCTGGCTGGCGTTTAAACGCCAGTTTTCCTTCCTCACTGGGCGTTTTGAACACCCAGCTTTTTCTCTGCAATTCCTCTGCTGCATGTTCTGAATCTTCAATTCTCTGTATTATTGACTTGAAAAGACATAATTTTGAATTTTTTTTGGATTTTTAATGACGAGGAACAATCAAAATGCAACTAATCATGGAAAACTAATATCAAATAAACAATGCATGAAAGAAACCAAACTTAAAAATTGACACTAGATTTAACAAGAAACACAAATTATTTTTGATTTTTATGATTTTATTAAAAAAATTTTTGGTATTTTTCGAAAATTACTTTGGAAAAAGAAAAATAAATAAATTCAAAATTTTTAATAGGAATTCCATGAATCATGCAATGTTAGTCTAAAGCTTCAGTCTAAAAAGATTAGACATGGCTAGACAAGCTTCAGCAGGACATTACATACAATAGCCAAATTGATGGGAATCAATTAGCTCCTGTGATGATAAAAGCAACATCTGAAACTCTAGAATTCATTCTTAAAAATTCTGAAGTCATAGAATGATTTATTTTTTTGAAATTTTTTTTTCAAAAATAAAAAGCTTAAAAATAAAATAAAATTACCTAATCTGAGCAACAAGATGAACCGTCAGTTGTCCAAACTCGAACAATTCCCGGCAACGGTGCCAAAAACTTGGTGCACGAAATTGTGATCATCAATGGCGCCAAAAACTTGGTATGCACGATTGTAATCTCAACTCCTTTTCACAACTCCGCACAACTAACCAGCAAGTGCACTGGGTCGTCCAAGTAATAAACCTTACGTGAGTAAGGGTCGATCCCACGGAGATTGTCGGCTTGAAGCAAGCTATGGTCATCTTGTAAATCTCAGTCAGGCAGATTCAAATGGTTATGAGGTTTTGATAATTAAAATATGAATAAAACATAAAATAAGATAGAGATACTTATGTAATTCATTAGTGAGAATTTTAGATAAGCGTATGAAGATGCTTTGTTCCTCCTGAGCTTCTGCTTTCCTATTGTCTTCATCCAATCATTCATACTCCTTTCCATGGCAAGCTGTATGTTGGGTATCACCGTTGTCAATGGCTACCTCCCGTCCTCTCAGTGAAAATGGTCCAAATGCGCTGTCACCGCACGGCTAATCAGCTGTTGGTTCCCGATCATGTTGGAATAGGATCCATTGATCCTTTTGCGTCTGTCACTAGGCCCAACACTCGCGAGTTTGATGCTCGTCATAGTCATCCCATCCCAGATCCTACTCGGAATACCACAGACAAGGTTTAGACTTTCCGGATCTCAAGAATGGCCGCCAATAATTCTAGCTTATACCACGAAGACTCTGATCTTTTGGAATGGAGGCTAAGAGATACACACTCAAGCTATTCCAGATAGAACGGAAGTGGTTGTCAGGAACGCGTTTATAGGTGAGAATGATGATGAGTGTCACGGATCATCACATTCATCAGGTTGAAGTGCGAGTAAATATCTTGGAATAAGAATAAGCTTGAATTGAATAGAAAAACAATAGTACTTTGCATTAATTCATGAGGAACAGCAGAGCTCCACACCTTAATCTATGGTGTGTAGAAACTCCACCGTGAAAATACATAAGAATAAAATGTCTAGGCATGGCCGTGAGGCCAGCCCTCAAAACGTGATCAAGAGATCAAAAGATGAACTAAAGATTCCCATATATAAATACAATAGTAAGAGGTCCTATTTATAGAAAACTAGTAACCTAGGGTTTACAGAAATAATTAAATGATGCAGAAATCTACTTCCGGGCCCACTTGGTGTTTGCTTGAAGTGAGCATTAAAGCTTTCACGTGTAGAGACTTTTCTTGGAGTTAAACGCCAACTTTGGTGCCAGTTCTGGCGTTTTGACGCCAGAATTCGTATGCTGACTTGGAACGCCAGTTTGGGCCATCAAAACTCGGGCAAAGTATGAACTATTATATATTGCTGGAAAGCCCAGGATGTCTACTTTCCAACGCAATTGAGAGCGCGCCAATTGGGCTTTTGTAGTTCCAAAAAATCCACTTCGAGTGCAGGGAGGTCAGAATCCAACAGCATCTGCAATCCTTTTTCAGCCTCTGATTCAGACTTTTGCTCAGGTCCCTCAATTTCAGCCAGAAAATACCTGAAATCACAGAAAAAAACACAAACTCATAGTAAAATCCAGAAATGTGATTTTTGAATAAAAACTAATAAAAATATACTAAAAAGTAATTAAAACATACTGAAAACTACTTAAAAACAATGCCAAAAAGCGTATAAATTATCCGCTCATCAGCCCCCTTTCAACTTCACCCAAATTCTTGGGGTTTCATTAAGATTTTTCAGTTGATTTGTCAAGAATTTGATGTTAAATCTTCTCAAACTCTTTTTCTGTATCTCTTTGTGTTGACCAAGCCTGAGACTACCAAAAAGAAAGCTTCTTGGATTTCTTTTAGGTCTGTCCAAGGACATAAAGTTTTTTCCATGTATGATGAATCCTTCAGGGATTTTAAGAATTACTTTTTTAAGATCCGAGCTGTTGAGGGAGCTCGTCCTTTCTTTTTGGATGAGAATGGCAAGTCCCGTTTTCCCTTAGAATGGCAGAAGAACGTAGTGGTGTCTAGGTATACTTGGAAAATGTTGGATGAGGTCGAGCAGGCTTTTGTCACTGTCTTGGAGGATATTTGGGGGGAACCTCCCATCTTGATACGAAGAAATTTTTGGGGAATCCATCCCTTATCCGAACTATGCTGGGTATTCATTATATTTTGGTCTACTTTATTTTGCTTTCTTCGTTTTCCAGTTTGTAATCTGCTTCTGTGGTTGATTTCATTTTTCAGAGATGGCCAAAAATAATGACTCTATGAAGGCCTTTAAGAAGGCAAGAAAGGCTACAGCGGCTCAGAACATCTCGGCCAAGGTGGCTGGAGAAGGGTCTTCTCAGATTCAATCGAAGCCATCCGTACTGAGCTCTCCTGGACCGAGGAGGATGATCCTTACTCCTCGGGTTTGTTTGGTTGATCCTCCACAGGCTTCTGCTGCTACGTCTTCTCTTACCGGCGCTCTTCCTCCAAAAAAGCAAAAAACAGCTGAACCCTTTAACCTTGATGCCCTTGATTTTGATGCTGTCGAGTTTGGGGACCATCAAATTGGTCCTTATGGTACCATCCCTACCGATGATGTTTCTCTTCTTCGCCATCTGGATTTTATTACTCAGAGCAGCATCAAGATGGCACACATGGGGGCGGTGATGCCAGGGCATTTTGGCCAGTTTCACTGACCTTTTCTTTATTGTTTTTAGGGTAGTTTCATGCATTTTCTTAGGGAATAAGCAAGTTTTGGGTAGAATTTCACTTACATCTTGATTCAGGCATACATTGTGCACTTTACATGATTTCATGAGGATTTTGCATGAATTGAATGACAAATTGGATGATGCATTTCTCATGACTTGAACTAGAGCTTTGATGCACTTTATTATTGCTTGATTTCAGGACAAAGGAAGCAAGGAAGAACCACGTTAGCAGCCACGTTAGTCTAACTAACGTGACCTCTAACGTGGAATGGGAGCTAACTTGCAAAGTTAATGAGAAAAGTAATCGCCAATAACGCCCTCGAAGCCATAATAGCCCACGTTAAGAGTCACGTTAACTAAGTTAACGTGAACTCTAACGTGGAAGAAAGAAATGAAGCCAACGTTAGTGACACTTACCTTTGTCACTAACGTTGGACCAAGATCACAATTGGCCATGTTAAGAGCCATGTTAACTCAATTAACGTGGACTCTAACGTTGAGAAGCAAAAGAGAAGCCAACGTTGGTGACACTTACCTTTGTCACTAACATTGAGCTAAGCCACAATGAGCCACGTTAACTTAGTTAACGTGGAAGCTAACATGGAGGGAGCAAGAATCGCTAACGTTAGTGACACTCATCTTTGTCACTAACGTTGGAATGAGCCAATGTGAGCAACATTAACTCCCACGTAAACTTAGTTAACGTGGAAGCTAACGTAGATAAGGGAATAATGAGCCAACGTTAGTGACACTCACCTTTGTCACTAACATTGGAAATGGCTATCATTGCTACGTTAGAAGCCATGTTAACCTAGTTAACGTGGACTCTAACGTGGGAAGTAGGGGCACATTGGAACGTTAGTGACAAAGGTAAGTGTCACTAACGTTCTCGAAAGATTGGCAAGCATACGTTAAGAGCCACATTAACCTAGTTAACGTGGACTCTAACGTAGGGGGAAGGGAAGACTCTCAATGTTATTGGGAAAGGTGAGTCCCAATAACGTGTGCGAGAGACCAAGAGGCAACGTTAGTGGTCACGTTAGTGCCACTAACGTTGAAGTTAACGTGGATCATCCCTGGGTGAGGAACGTTAGTGAAAAAGGTGATTGTCACTAACGTTTTCGAACCCACAATTCTCACTTAACGTTAACGCCACTAACGTCCTGAGCTAAAGACCATTCCTACTTCACACTTTCTCTCTGCAAGTAAAGCTAAGCCCACTGCAGAAGATAACTACTTCAAACTCAAGATCCAAAGGCCCATATCCAAGACTTGAAGAACCAACTAGAAGATCATAAGAGTAGTATATATAGGGGTAGTTTTGAATTAGGAAAAAAGGGGCTTTGGGGGGATTGAAAATTGAGAACTACTCTCTGTATAATTTACTTTCTCTGCACTTCTAGTTCTAGTTTTCATGATGTATTCTCCATCTTTGTTTTCATTTTCCAGAGCTATGAACAACTAAACCCCTTTCATTGGGTTAGGGAGCTCTGTTGTAATTTGATGGATCAATACTAATTTTCATTACTCTTCTTCTATCTTTTCTCTTGATTTTCTAGAAAGCTTTCAATCTTCATCTAATTGGGTAGTTTTCTTGGAAAAGAAGCTATTCATACTTGGATCTCTTCTGAACCTTGAAAGAGGAATGAAGAGATCATGCTAAAAATGCTTTCTCATGTTGGACCAAATTGGGTTTGGATGGGTATGGTGACTATAATCCTACCAACACTTGATTTGGGAATGCATGTGGTATAATCAGTGACCATACTTCATCTCTTCTCATGAGCAATTGACTAAAGAATTGGCTATTGATCAAGATTTGAGAGATTGAATTACCAAGGAATTGGAATTCGATCACTTAAGATTGCCAAGGAGATCAATGAATGCATTGATTGAGGAAGAGATGGAAATGAACTTGATCCGGAGAATACGACATCTCCTACGCCCAATGAATCCCCATTTCTGATCTTACCCATTCTCTTTAACTTTTGCAACTTACTTTTATGAGCATCTTCCCCATTCACATTTACAATTCTGCAATTTACTTTCCGTCATTTACTTTCAGCTCTTTACTTTCTGCATTTACATTTTCTGCTATTTACTTTCCCGCCATTTAATTTTCTGCAACACTCAAACCAAATTCTGCTTCGCTCAACTAGAACATTCCTCTAATTAAAGTTGCTTGACCAATCAATCCCTGTGGGATTCGACCTCACTCTATTGTGAGTTTTTACTTGACGACGATTCGGTACACTTGCTGAAGGAAAATTGTTGAGAGACAAGTTTCTGTGAGCATCAGGCGGCTTTATATCGGACTGCCCAGGATCTTCCCATTCATGCTACGAAGGCCTTTATGGAGGAGGCTAAGTTGGAGTTCGACCGGATGAAGGGTTTGAAGGAGGAGCTTGAGGTGAAGGTGACTAAGCTGGAAAAGGAGTTGGAGGGTGAAAAGACTAGTTCTATTGCCTTGGCGGCTTCTGCAAAGTTGGCTGAAGACACGACGTTGAAGCACAAGGAGAGCTATGTCACGACCTATAGGGAAATGATGCGTCTCAGGGAGGATTTGGAGTCTGCCCGAGCTAATTATGCCGAGCTCCAGGGTCACTTTGTAGGCAGTGTAAATGCTGCTTATGAGAACCTGAAGGAGCAGGTTCGGGTTCTTGCACCCGAGCTCGACCTTACTATCTTAAGCTTGGACAACATTGTGAAGGACGGTAAAATTGTTCCGATGACCCTGATGATGATGATGATGTCGATCCTCCTTCTGTGCCCGCCGCCAAAGCATCTATTGTGCCGACTTCTTCAACCCCTGCAGTTATCCGTCCCGAGTCGGATCCTGATCGTCAAATCTTGAACCGGGATGATGGGACAGTGGATGCGGTGCCTCTTCAGACTCGCCCTCCTTCACCCCGTGCTGATGTAGCTGAGAAGTCTTCAGACCCTCAATGATTATTCTGGATGTTTGTGTATATAGCCCGGCTTGTGGGCTTTGAACTTTTTATATTTTATAATTGGTGGTTCTGACTTTTTGATACTCTTTTTTAGTTGCTTGTTTAGCAACTTTATTTTGAAAAAAAAAGTAGTTTCTCAAGCTCTTGGGGCTGACTTTTGGTGGCCTCTTGAGTTCTCATTATTATTATAGCTTGTTCCTTTCATGACATGTTTGTCTGCGCCTGTTTGATGTCTTTTAGGTTTTTGGGGAATGTTGGAGCCTTGTTGTCCGACCTCTTTTGATTGCCTTTGTATTTTCATATTTATGGCTTGATTCTTTTGAGGTTGTGGATGTTTGGATCCAACTTGTATGCCGACTTCCTCACTTCGGCCTGAAGTTATTTCTAGTAATCCGTTTTGTTTGGACCTTTGTTAGGTCTCTTTTAAGGATTACTTTTTATATTGTTTGTAGGAGTCTAACTTCATCACGTCGGTCTCTGCTAAGTTATTTCTAGTAATCCTCTTTTTGGACCTTTGTCAGGTCTCTTTTAGGGATTACTTTTTATAACTTGTTTGTGGGAGGTTGACTTCATCATGTCGGTCTCTGCTAAGTTATTTCTAGTAATCCTCTTTTTGGACCTTTGTCAGGTCTCTTTTAGGGAATACTTTTTATAACTTGTTTGTGGGAGGCTGACTTCATCATGTCGGTCTCTGCTAAGTTATTTCTAGTAATCATCTTTTTGGACCTTTGTCATGTCTCTTTTAGGGATTACTTTTTATAACTTGTTTGTGGGAGACCGACTTCATCATGTCGGTCTCTGCTAAGTTATTTCTGGTAATCCTCTTTTTGGAACTTTGTTAGGTCTCTTTTAGGGATTACTTTTTATAACTTGTTTGTGGGAGACCGATTTCATCATGTCGGTCTCTTCTAAGTTATTTTTAGTAATCCTCTTTTTTAGGGCTGGCCAGACCTCTTTCTAGGGATCTACTTTTTATAACTTTGGTTATTGTGGTCGACTGGTCCGACTTCTTTACGTCGGCCGGTCTTTAAGTTATTTTTAGCAATCCATTTTATTAAGACCTCGTCAGATCCTTTCTATGGATCACTTTCGATAACTTCTTGCATTATTCTGTTTTCATCTTTGCCAATTTTGTAGAAATTGGGTTTGATCCTCGTTTGGTCGACCTTTTGATGAATTTGTTTTCATCTTTGTTGGTCTTTATCGTGATCGTGCAGTGAATTTGATTTTCACTTTCTGCCGATCTATAGCTTTATAATCGGGCGATGAGTTTTTAGTGTTTCAGATTAATGCATCTTGAGAATTTGTAAAAAATCTAAAAAACTTTTATTCAAAAGAAAATGGAAATATATACATGTGGGAGTTTTATCCCTCTAAGTCGGTAAATTTGTAGATCTTGGCTTGGCACCTCATTAAAAATCCTTTTCAGGAAAAAGAGTGCGCCTTATCCTAAGATCCTTTATCACCCCTAACTATAGTACCTTCTTGGGTTGCAGCGTGCCATGACCTAGGAAGCTCTCGCCCTTCGAGTTTGGACAGTCTGTAGTAGCCCTTTCCAAGTACTTCTATGACTCGGTAGGGTCCTTTCCAATTTGCTGCCAACTTTCCTTCTCCAGGTCAAGTTGTTTCGATATCATTTCGGATTAGGATGAGGTCATTCTCAGGAAAACCTCGCGGCACTACCTTTCGATTGTATCTTGAAGCCATTCGATGTTTTAATGCCTCTTTCCTGATCTGAGCTCTTTCTCAGATTTCCGGAAGTAGGTCGAGTTCTTCCCTTTGAAGTTGGGAGTTGGCTTCTTCATTGTAGTAGATCACTCTTGGCGACCTTTCTTTGACCTCTACTGGGATCATTGCCTCCATTCCGTATGCTAATCGGAAGGGTGATTCCTTTGTAGTGGAGTGTGGGGTCGTCTGATATGCCCATAGGACTTGTGGGAGCTCTTCAGCCCAGGCTCCCTTTCATCCTGTAATTTCCGTTTTGGCCCAGCTAATATGACTTTGTTAGCAGCTTCTGCTTGTCCATTGGCCTGGGGATGTTCTACGGATGTGAATTGGTATTTTATGTTCAGATCAGCCACCAATTTTCTGAAGCCTGCATCTGTAAACTGAGTGCCATTGTCTGTGGTTATAGAGTATGGAACCCCAAACCTTGTGACAATGTTTCTATATAGGAATTTTTGACTTCTTTGAGCAGTGGCGTTAGCTAGGGGTTCCACCTCGATCCATTTTGTGAAATAGTCTACCCCCACTATGGGGAATTTGACTTGCCCTGATCCTTGGGGAAGGATCCGAGAAGATCGAGTCCCCATTTTGCGAATGGCCAGGGTGAGGTTACACTGATGAGCTCCTTTGGCGGGGCGATGTGAAAGTTGGCATGTTTCTGACATGGTGGACATGTCTTCACGAATTCTGTTGCTTCTTTTTGTAAGGTCGGCCAATAAAATCCAGCTCGGAGTACTTTTTTGGTGAGTGCCTGTGCTCCGAGGTAGTTGCCACAGATGCCACTGTGTACTTTTTCTAAAACTTCTTTTGTATTAGAAGTCGGCATGCATTTTAATAGTGGTGTCAAAATCCCTCTTTTGTATAGAGTATTATTTATAATGGTGTAGTATTGTGCCTCCCGTTTTAACCTCTTTGCCTCCTTTTTATCTGTGGGGAGTGTTTCTGTTTTGAGGTAGTTAATTATGGGAGTCATCCATCCTTGATCCAGGCTTGTTATGGATATGAATTTTTCTTCTTCCGAGATTGACGGGTTCTGCAGCATTTACTGGATGAGGCTTCTATTGTTGTCCCCTGGTTTGGTGCTGGCTAGCTTTGAGAGTGCATCAGCTCGGGCATTCTGTTCTCGGGGTATATGGCGGATCTCATATTCCCCGAGCTGTCCGAGTTGTTCCTTGGTTTTGTCCAAGTACTTTTCATGGTGGGATCCTTGGCTTGATAAGTCCCTGCTATTTGTGAAGTGACTACCTGTGAGTTGCTGAAGATGATAAGCTTTTGAACTCCAACCTCCTTAGCCAGCTTCAAACCAGCTAGTAGTGCCTCATACTCAGCTTGGTTGTTTGAGGCAGGGAACCCGAATTTGAGGGAAAGTTCGATTTGGGTTCCCTGGTCACTTTTAATTATCACACCCGCGCCACTTCAAGTTTTGTTTGAGGAACTATCTACATAGAGATTCCATTTTGTAGGGATTTCCGGGGTGTCTGTAAATTCTGCAATGAAGTCGGCCAAATATTGTGATTTGATGGCTGTCTGAGCTTTATATTGAAGGTCGAATTCAGACAAATCGACTGCCCATTGTAAAATTCTTTCTGCTAGATCTGTTTTCTGCAGAATGCCTTTTATTAGCTGGTTGGTCTGAACCCTAATAATGTGGGCTTGGAAATACGGATGAAGTCGACGTGATGTTAATATGAGAGCATAAGCGAATTTTTATATTTTTTGGTAGTTCAGTTCGGATCCTTGTAGTGCCTTGCTGATGAAGTATACAGGTCATTGCCTACTGTCGTCTTCTCATATCAGTGCTGAGGCTACTGCCTGACTTCCTACTACGAGGTACAGTATAAGTGGTTCTCCTTCCCGTGGTCGAGTTAGGATGGGTAGTTGTCCCAGGAACCTTTTGAAATCTTGGAAGGTGTTCCGGGGGGTTACCTGAAAGTTGAGGTCGATCTCAGACGAGATCTTCTGTACTGGTCGGAGATAACGTGTCCGTTGGCTGATGACTGCCGGAGCTGTTGTATCCGACTTTGTTGGATTTGCAGCACTGCTGATCCTTGGTCACCGAAGGGTGGGAGGTACCTGCAAGAGACTCCGATGCTTAAGTTAGCACGGGTATTAAGCAGGTTTTATGTAGAATCAGAGTATGAGTTATACCTGGGTGCTCCAGTGTATTTATAGTAGTGGGGGCTGACCTTTCTGATAAGATAAGTTAGTTATCTTATCTTATCTTATCCTGTTTTGGATGAAGTCAGCTTATTTTTAAGGGAACCGCCTTTATCTCTATAGGCTGGGATTGCCTTTGGATTTGGGTCGTGTTCCTCTATTTGGGCCCTTTATTGGGCTTTCCTGTCGATTTGGCCGAGCTCTTTAGAAGAGGTCGGGTAGTCTAACCTGAAGAGGTCGGTCGCTTTGTCACCAATCATCCTGAGTCGAGTAACTCGACCCAGGGTATGAACAGTGCCCCTGCTTGAGCTCGGTCTTTTGTTGAGGTCGAGTCTTTGACTTTGGTCCTTCTCTGACGAAGCCGAACTCAAGCATTTTGTCAATTTCTTCCTTTTGTAGAATCTTTTGAATGTAGAACGTTTTTCTCTAAAAGCGCGCGCTTTTATATCAGCGCTTTGTTCTTGGGAACGTGAGAGGGTTTAATACCTTCATTAATTGGTATTGATTGCCCCGTTTTCTCTTGGCTTTTTATTTTGAATTTCTCAATCAAAAACGGTTTCTCTTCTTCGCTCTTCTTCGTAACTTCTCCCTTTACTCTCTCATTTTCTGTTTCTTGCCTGGAGTTTCGTAGTTCCTTCCCGCAATGTCTGTTCTGCTACTGCTTTCTGTGGAAGAGGGGCGATTTTCAGATTTCTCCTTCCATCTTCGCAGTTTTCCGCTTCGAGGGGTGGCTTTGTTGCTTCTGCTCTTTTCTTTCGAGGTTTTCTTCTATTCTCCAGGTTTGATTTTTCCTCCTCTGTTTCCTTATATGTCTGGTTTGATTTTTGCTTCGAGAAAGTTTGGATCTTTTTGCTTTTACTGTGCCTGATTGTTGCGTGTTCTGGAATTTCTTCATTTTGTGCGAATCTTTTGCTTTTCTTTAGGGCTTTTGCATGTTGTTGCCATTTCTGCTTGTGCCTTCGATGGTTTTTGCTTTATTTTGAAAAAGTTTGCGTCTTTGGTGATTTTCTGCTGGGCTTTTTGATTTTGACAATGCTTTGGCTGATAGACTGTAGAAAGGTAGTAACTTTGTGTTTTTTACTTTGCTTTCGTTTTGAAATCTTATTTTCTCCTTTGATGAGTGCCGGGACGTAAGCTGTAGAATTTTATTGAAACCTTGCTTTGTTACTGCCTCCAAAGGATGCCCCAAGGCTTTGGTTTGAGTCTTGGGGTTTTCCTTTCCTGTTTGTTCGTCTGTCGAGTTATTTTGCCCCTCATCCGAGATGTTTTGTTAGTAATCCACTCTTCCTTTCTTATTGTAGGATTTAGTTGGCCTCATGTCTTCTCGCAATAACGTTGTAGAGATGTCTTCCCAGGTTCCCGAGGGCATGGCCGATTGGGTGGACTCGATGGTTCTTATGTGTGTCTCTTTGGTTGATTCCGAGTTTTGCGCGCAGCTTAGGCAGTTTCATAGGGTCTGTAGTAATCCTGGTGATGAGAAGAATTATGAACTTATCCCTCCCTCTTCTGAGGAGAGAGTTTGTTTCTCTACTCGGGTTGTTAATGATCGCCCTTTTTTCTATGCTTATGACTTCTTCTTTGGTCAGCTGGGTATCACCCTTCCTTTTACTGAGTTTGAGACCGACCTGTTATGGTCCTGTAATGTTGCTCCCTCTCAACTTCACCCTAATTCCTGGGGTTTCATTAAAATTTTTCAATTGTTGTGTAATTATTTTGGTATCCCTTCCTCGCAATCTCTCTTTTTCTACCTATTTGTCTTGACAAAGCCTGGAGTAGTAAAAAAGAAGGCAGCGTGGGTCTCCTTCCGGTCTTCCCAGGGAAAGAAGGTTTTTTCCATGTTTGATAAATCGTTTCGTAATTTTAAGAACTATTTTTTCAAGGTCCGAGCTGTTGAAGGAGCTCGGCCCTTTTTCCTGGACGAGAATGATGAGCCCGCCTTTCCCTTGGAATGGCAAAAAGATGTGAGAGTGTCCAGATATACGTGGGAGATGTTGGATGAGGCTGAGCGAGCTTTTGTGACTGTCTTGGAAGAACACTGAGGTCAATCCCCCTATCTTGATACAAAAAAATTTTTAATCAATCCCTCTCTTCTTCAAACTGAGCTGGGTATTTTTGCGTTTCCTTTGTTATCTGTTTATATTGCTTGTGAATGCCTTTCCGACTGGTAGCTTAATTTCTTACTGTTGTGTCTTATTTGCAGAGGCGATGAAGAATAATGAATCCATGAAGGATTTTAAGAGGACACAGAAGGCGACTGTTGCCAAAAACATCTCGGCTAAGGCGGCCGGGGAGGGATCTTCCCAAGTGCGTGTGAAGCCGTCCATGCCGAGTTCTCCCGGGATAAGGAAGGTGATCCCTACTCCCCGAGTTCGTCTGGCTGACCCTCTTCCAACTTCTGCTGCCTCTTCTGTCGCTCCTCCCAATAAGAAACAAAAAACAGTTGAGCCCTTTGACCTCGATGCTCCCGACTTTAATGCTATTGAATTTGTAGATCAGCAAATCGGCCCCTATGGCGCCCTTTCTATGGACGATGTGTCCATCCTTCATCATTTGGAATTTTGACCCGAAACAGCATAAAGATGGCGTATATGGGGGCTGCTCTGCACCGAACTGCTCAGAACCTACCTCTCCATGCCACCAAAGCATTTATGGAGGAGGCAAAGCAAGAGTTCGACCGAATGAAGGGGCTGAAGGAGGAGCTCGAGGTGAAGGTGGCCAAGCTGGAAAAAGATCTAGAAAACGAGAAGGCGAGTTCCCTTTCTCTGGCAGCTTCTGTGCGGTTGGCCGAGGACATGGCAATGATGCATAAGGATAGTTACGTTACGTCCTATCGGGAGGTGATGCGCCTAAGGGGGGAGCTGGAGAGTGCCCGAGAAGATTATTCTAAACTTCAAAGTCATCTTGTTGGCAGCGTGACTGCTGCTTATGAGAACCTGAAGGAGCAAATTCGGGTTATTGCTCCCGAGGCCGACCTGACCCTCTTCAGCCTGGATAATGTTGTCAAGGATGGCAAGATTGTCCCTGATGACGAGGATGATGATAATGTCGATCTTCCCCCTGTGTCCTCTGCTAAGGTGTCGACTTCTGCTGTTCCTACCGAGGTCGACCCTCCCGCCTCTGATCCTGACTGCTAGATCTTAAACCGAGATGATGGTACTGTGGATGTTGTTCCTCTCCAGACTCGCCCTCTGTCTCCTGCTAAAAAGTCTTCTGACCCTTAGCTTCATTCATTCTGGATATTTATATAGTTGGCCCGGCTTGTGGGCTTTTTAAAACTCTTTATGTTTTGCTAACACTTTCTTGTTGCTTGCCTAGCAACTTTTATTTTTGAAAAACAAAAGGTAGGTCGCTTAGCTTTTTAAGGTAGGTTTCGGTGGCCTCCAAGGCTTTTATAACTTTTTGTAGACTATATCATGCTTTTTGTGCTTGCTTTGGTATCTCTTCTGTTTTCTGAGAATGTTGGAACCTTGCAACTTGACCTTTTTGGATTTGCTCTTATAACTTTTTAGTAGTAGGAGTCCGACTTCGTTATGTCGGTCTCTTTTGAGTTATTTTTGCAGATAACTTTTTAGTAGTAGGAGTCCGACTTCGTTATATTGGTCTCCTTCAAGTTATTTTTGCAAATAACTTTTTAGTAGTAGGAGTCCGACTTCGTTATATCGGTCTCCTTTAAGTTATTTTTGCAAATAACATTTTAGTATTAGGAGTCCGACTTCGTTATATCGGTCTCCTTTAAGTTATTTTTGCAAATAACTTTTTAGTAGTAGGAGTCCGACTTCGTTATATCGGTCTCCTTTAAGTTATTTTTGCAAATAACTTTTTAGTAGTAGGAGTCCGACTTCGTTATATCGGTCTCCTTTAAGTTATTTTTGTAGTCCTCTTTTTTGGACCTGTGTCAGGTCTCTTTTAGGGACTACTTGTATAACTTTTTAGTTTTGGGCTGACTTTGTTATGTCGGGCCCTTCTAATTTAAAGTAATCCTCTTTAATAGGGTTGGCCAGACCTCTTTCCAGGGTTTACTTATAACTTGGGTTGACTTGGTCCGACTTCTTAATGTCGGCCAGTCTTTAAGTTATTATTTTAGCAATCCGTAAGACCTCGTCAGGTTCTTTTTTAGATCACTTTCGATAACTTCTTACATTATTCTGTGTTTATCTTTGCCGATTTGTAGAAAGTGGCTGTCATCTCTAGATCGTCCTTTGGGTGAATCGCGTTTTCACCTTTATCAGATGGTTATCTTTATCGTGATCGTGCAGTGAAATTATTTTTTCACTTTCTGCCGATCTGTTGCTTTATAATCGGACGATGAATACTTCAGATTAATGCGGCTTGAAATCTTGTGGAAAAAATATATATTTGTTCAAAGGAAAGTGCAAATATGTACATGTGGGAATTTTTCATCCCTTTATGTCGAATAGTGTTTGAGTCTCAACTTTGGAGCCTCATTAAAAAACCTTTTCAGGAAAAAGAGTGCATCCAATGGTGAGATCTTTTACTTTTCTAGTTGTAGTACCTTCTTAGGTTGCAGGCGTGCCATGATCTGGGAAGCTCTCGTCCATCGAGTTCGGACAGTCTGTAGTAGCCCTTTCCGAGTACTTTTACAACTCGGTAGGGTCCTTTCCAGTTTGCTGCCAACTTTCCTTCTCCTGGTCGAGTTGTTCCAATATCATTTCGGATTAGGATGAGGTCGTTCTCCGTGAAACTTCTTGGCACTACCTTTTGATTATATCTGGAAGCCATTCGACGTTTTAGTGCTTCTTCCCTGATCCGAGCTCTTTCCTGAATTTCAGGTAGTAGGTCGAGTTCTTCCTTCTGAAGTTGAGAGTTGGTCTTTTCATTGTAGTGGACTACTCTGGGTGACCCTTCCTCAATCTCTACTGGGATCATTGCCTCCACTCCGTATGCTAGTCGAAAGGGTGATTCATTTGTCGTGGAGTGTGGCGTTGTTCGATATGCCCATAGGACTTGTGGAAGTTTTTCGGCCCAAGCTCCCTTTGCATCTTGTAGTCTCCATTTTAGCCGTGCCAATATGACTTTGTTGGCAGCTTCGGCCTATCCATTGGCTTGAGGGTGTTCGACGGAGGTGAACTGGTGCTTTATATTCAAGTCAGTTACTAGTCTCCTGAAGTCTGCGTCTGTGAATTGTGTGCCATTGTCTATGGTTATGGAGTATGGAACCCCGAACCTCGTGACAATGTTCCTGTATAGGAATTTTTGACTTCTTTGAGCAGTGGCGCTGGCTAGGGGCTCTGCCTCAATCCATTTTGTAAAATAGTCTACTCCGACTATGAGGAATTTTACTTGTCCTGATCCCTGGGGAAAGGGTCCTAGAAGATGAAGCCCCCATTTTGTAAATCGCCAGGGCGAGGTTACACCGATGAGCTCTTCTAGCGGGGCGATGTGGAAGTTGGCATGTTTTTTACATGGTGGACATGTCTTTACAAATTCTATAGCTTCCTTTTGTAGGCTTAGCCAATAAAATCCCGCTCGAAGCACTTTTTTGGCAAGAGCTCGTGCTCCGAGATGATTGCCACACATGCCGCTATGTACTTCTTCCAACACTTCCTTTGTGTTGTTGGTCGGCACACATTTAAGTAGTGGTATTGAGATCCCTCTTTTGTACAGGATGTTATTTATAATAGTGTAGTACTGTGCCTCCCTTTTTAATCTTTTCGCCTCTTTTTCCTCTGTGGGGAGCGTTTCTACTTTGAGGTAGTTAATTATGGGGGTCATCCATCCTTGGTCCTGACTTGTGATGGCTAGGATTTTTTCTGCTTCCGATATTGACGGGTTCTGTAGCATTTCCTGGATGAGGCTTCTATTGTTGTCCCCTGGTTTGGTGCTGGCTAGTTTTGAAAGTGCGTCAGCTCGGGCATTTTGTTCGCGGGGTATGTGGTAGATTTTATATTCCCCGAGTTGTCCGAGCTATTTCTTGGTTTTATCCAAATACTTTTTCATGGTGGGATCTTTGGCTTGATAGCTCCCTGTTATCTGCGAGGTGACTACTTGTGAATCGCTGTAAATGTTGAGTTTTTTAGCTCCAACCTCTGTAGCCAGCTTCAAACCAGCTAATAACGCTTCGTATTCCGCCTGGTTGTTTGAGGCCGAGAATCTGAACTTGAGGGAGAGCTCGACTTGGGTTCCTTGGTTGCTTTCTATTATCACGCCTGTCCCGCTTCCAGTCTTATTTGAAGAACCGTCCACGTAGAGATTCTATTATGTGGGGGTCTCCGAGGCATCTGTGAATTCTGTGATAAAATCGGCTAGGTACTGTGATTTAATGGCCGTACGAGCTTCATATTGGAGGTCGAATTCTGATAACTCGACTGCCCATTGTAAAATTCTGCCTGCTAAATCTGTTTTCTGCAATATTCCTTTTATGGGCTGGTTGGTTCGAACCTTAATGGTGTGAGCCTGGAAGTATGGGCGAAGTCGTCGAGATGTTAGAATGAGGGCATAGGCAAACTTTTCTATCTTCTGGTAGTTCAGCTCGGATCCCTGTAGCGCTTTGCTAATGAAGTAGACGGGTTGTTGCCCACTTTCGTCTTCTCTGACTAGTGCTGAGGCTATTGCCCGGCTTCCTACTGCAAGATATAATATGAGCAGTTCTCCTTCTCATGGTCGAGATAAGATAGGCGGCCGTCCTAAAAACTCCTTGAAGTCTTGGAAGGCTTGTTCACATTCTGTCGTCCATTTGAACTGCTTTCCCTTCCTTAAAGTAGCATAGAAGGGGAGAGATCTCATCGCTGCCCCTGCTAAGAATCTGGATAGGGCGGCCAGTCTCCCGTTGAGTTGCTGCACTTCTTTGACACAGGTGGGGCTCTTCATGTTGAGTATGGCTTGGCATTTATCCGGGTTTGCTTCAATTCCTCTTTGCGTGAGCATGAAACCTAGGAATTTGCCTGCTTCTATCGCAAAGGTGCATTTTGCAGGATTGAGTCGCATGTCGTGCTTCCTTATAGTGTCGAACACTTGAGTCAGGTCGGACAGTAATGTGTCTTCGCTTTGTGTCTTTATCAACATGTTGTCCACATAGACTTCCATGATTTTTCCGATGTGGTCTAAGAAGACTTTGTTCATCAGCCTTTGATAAGTAGCACCCGCGTTCTTGAGACCAAAGGGCATCACGATGTAGCAGTAATTTGCTTTCGGCGTTAAAAACGAGGTCTTTTCTTGATCTGGTAACAGGTACAATATGCTTGATCAAGGTCTTGTTAAGGAACTGGTGTTTTCATTTTGGCTGAACTGTAACCCAGAGGAAGAGAATGGGGGCGAACTTATGTGCCTGTGTCTAGAAAAGGATATTGAGAGGTTAATCATTAAATATAGTCTTTTTTGTTAAAAATTACAATGCATTTTTTATTTCCCTTCTTTTTTTACTAACTTTTATCCTTTTTTTTTTCTTTGCAAAAGTTTGATATGGGAGATATATTTATTGGAGACAAAAATTAAAACTGGTATGTGAAAACCAAAAAGATTAGCATAATTCTACTAGTTTTTCTTATGACATGATCATAAATGGTTCATGATTTCAGTTCTAATTTACTAACCTAATCACATTGCTATCCAGGAAGTTGTGCTGACAGCTGTTCAGCTGACTGCTAGTTTTTCTTATGAAACTATTGTTGTCATACATTAGATAATTATGTATTTTACTTCTAAATTATGGCTTTTGTTTTCCCCTTGCAGGCACCTCCAAAGAAGATCTGTACCCAAATTGGATTGTGCACTTTTGATGGGACACGGGGTGTTTGGCAAGTCCCAAAAAGGATTTTCTTTTTACCAAATTCTTTGCTTCAGCAATCTAAATATTGTCATATATTAAATTAATGTAATTGGTGTGTCACATTGCTTATCTATTGTATATTGGTTGTGGCACTTTTACTGTCAGGTTGCTATAAAGACTTGACAATGATGAAAGTACTTCAATCTCAATTATTTGTGATTACTGAGCTACATAAAACATTGATGATAAGGAACAGGCTTTGGTTACTAACAATAATTTGATTTGGCACTTAGATTTTAAACCAGTTCAAACTGAAAGACCAGGAGAGTTAATTGCTTACTACAAAATGGAAAATTATAACCTTGTTTTGTCCTTTTATGTACTTCTGGCTACTATGTCTTACTATTTTATTGGGGTAATAATTTCATTTTCTAACTATATGTATTTGGATGTAGTCATCAGTTCTATTCTAAGTGGTTTTTTGAGGTGTTTTGCTATATATTCTTTACTTGGAGATTTAGGTTGCTGAGTTTTATATAGGTACAAGCCTGATGTAATCAAAGGCGACATGGATTCAATCCGGACAGAAGTACTCGAATATTATAAAAAGCTGGTATTTTGCTCTATCTATTTGTTCTATTCTGCATTGGTCTTTTTGCCTTAGCTTTTATATGCATGTGAAGTAGTGGAATATGGTTTTAATGGTTCAACAAATTCCCATTTAAATTGGTCCTACTTATTACCTCCTTATATGTGATCTTTCCATAAATCATTCCAAGGGTCTTATGTTAGTATCCTGTCTGCGGAAGTGTAGGGAACTAAGATATTAGATGAATCTCACGATCAGGATGCCACAGATTTACACAAATATATATCGTACATACTTGACCAAACACCAGATATTGATAAATCAAAATTAAGTTTCTCATCTGGTTATACCTTTTTTTTATACTTTTTAATGGTGCTTGGTGATTTTTCTGTTGCCAAATCGATAAGCAACTATTGCAATAATTGAGACTTATTAATTTTATGGGATTAGTCCAGCTGAGCACTCTTGACTTTTTCCCCACTTTTTCACTTGACATAATCACAGCTTTGCATTCTTGTTATCGGAGCACTTGGCGGGCAATTTGATCATGAAATGGGAAACATCAATGTTGGAGGTTGTATTTCCAAAATGTTTATTGCAAGGTTTGGAATTCAATGGTTGATGCCTGAGGCTATATATATATATAATATATGTGGATAATGATGATTTCTTCTTTGACATTCTTAGTCCATTCTTCATTGAAAAGTATTGGCAACTCTAAAATAGCTATATGTATGCGGTGTATTAGAATGAAAACAGTAGTTAATAAATCAAACAAGCTTCTTTTATTTATTTATTTATAATTTTGTATTTAGGGTGTGCAATTATTGTTATTTTTTTAGCAAAGTCCATCTTGTAAGATAACATAAAATGTTTATTGCTGGTGTTTTATTTTTCTTTATTTTTTGGAGTGATTTTAGGAATTTAAATACTTGATTTTGATGCACTAAACGAAATTAAAAACCGATTGAAAATGTGAACAGCTATTGATTCCAATTATGTGACTGTTTGTGTAGATATACTGGATGGCTCATGGACCATGACTATCACGATCAGCCGCTGTGCGCAAAAAGAAAAAGGCATAAATTACAGGCTTGTGGATGGTGCTACTTCTATGCTACTGTTTTTATATATTAAAAATTAGATGGTGCTACTTCTATGGTACTGTTTTTATTTTGAGACGTTTATGTAATTAGATGATATTGAAATATTAAAGTTGTTTTATTTTACTTTTTAAAGAAAAACAATAATAATTATGTAAAACAATATCATATAGAATTATGTTTGGAACTATTGACATTGAGAATTTTTTTATATATAGAGTTATGTCTTATATTGAAGAATTGTGTTATAAAAGATTTAGTTTTTAAATTTTGATATTAAAAAATAAATTTCTAATTTGAGAGTATATGAATGAGATGAGATTAATGAATGATTTGAAATTAAAAATAAATAATTAAATACAAGATTTTTGTGGAAGTTTGAAAATCACACAAAATAGTTAATTCTTGTTAAATTAAAAAATCAATTTGTGGGGGGTTTTAAACTGCCACAAAAGTGATTTAAAACTGTCACAAAAGTCCAATATAAAATCCTCACTAAACACTCACAAAACCTCCACTGAATAGATTGTGGAGGTTTTTAAAAACTCCCACAAAAGACCTCGTGGCTCCTCAAATTTTGGGGGTTTTAAAAACTTCCACAAACCATTTGGTGGGGGTTATAAACCTCCACAAATAAAAAAAAACTGCAACAAATAAGCAAAATCTTGTAGTGTGTTTTTGTTATTTTGCTTCTTAGAAATTGGAATCGTTTAATTACTTCCAGTTTAGTGTTAAAGTTCAATTTCTATTTGAAGTGATAAAGCTGTTATTTGAATTGGGTAGTAATATACTATGAAGTGATTGCCACTTTGTTGTTGTTGTTGTTGTTGTTGTGGAGGAACATGAATGTTCTAGTATACTTAATCGTTGAGGGTGTAAGAAATTAGCTTGTTAATGATTCGCTTTCTGTAGAGCACTAGTGCTAACTATATGGCAGAATAATAGTGTGTATAGTCCATTTTTTTATATCTTTCTTGTATCCTATTTGTGAAGGTTTTTCAAACTATTTTATTTCTAGGAGTGATTTTTTCGGGTTGTGCTTAAAATCGAAATTCCATTTCAGGCCCACAAGCTAGCAGTGCGTCGACAACTCAAGTGGAAAAGCAAGAGGAGGTTGAAATTGCAAAAGGATACACTATGACTCAGTTGCAGACACATTTAGCATTTCTTATATTGGAGACACATTCAATGGCTTGGAGGATCATGATGGTAAGTTGGAGACTATATAAGAGTGCAAGAAATCGTATTATTTTTTGCCAAAATAAAAATTCATACTTTTGATTATATCTCAACTTACCCGTTTCTATGTTGGATAATACTCTGGAGAATGTCGAGACGTTAGATGATACACAGGCTAAGTTTGATGATATCCTTGATTCTCCTTCTATTGATGTAGCTTTTGAGAAGATCAAAAGCCTTGTGAAGGCAAAGGACCTTGATTCTTCGTTGATATTGTTGATTAATGGTGCTTGGGCTAAAGCAAAAGAATCTACCACAATGAAGGAAGAGGTATGATAGTTATCTCACTGTTTTTAGTGACTTTAGGGGCTTATGTTTTTTAGATCTTTAATACTTGTGTTTGAAAATTTTAGTTGTACTTAATTTTCCTTTATTACTCACTAGTCATTATCTCCATAAAATCTAAATATTCTTCCCTAGAATACTATTTTATTTATTAATCCTCTAATACCCTTTTCCATCACACTTACTTCCCACCATCTCTATTTCCATGATCTGAGAAATAATTGCCTCAACATTGCACAACTATATGAAGTTAAAAACATGGCTTTCAGCTTGATTCTATGGTATCATCCCAATTTAGTTCTTATTATTTTTGTGCTCTTCTCATGCTTCTTTTGTGTGTTCTCTTCAACTGATGAAGCTGGTGGTAGTGGCAAAACCTTTACTGTTTCGAGCTTTAGCTATCCTGAGACTAGGCTCAGACCCTTTGATTTGCGTTATATCAGAGGTGAATGAGTCGATTAGCATTGTTCGTTTTGTAGTTTGAATTTTAGTGAGTCGGAATTGAAATGTAATATAAAGTTGAATTTGCAACTGTAGTAACCCAATTTGTGGACAAGGTTCTTATGGCGAAGAGAATTAATGATGGTGCGCTCATCAAGAAATCATGTGTGCTATAGATCTTGTTCCGCAAGAATTTCTTGGCAACCACCTCAGATAAGGATTAGTTTACAAGGGATTTACACTTTTCTTTTCATAATATCGATTTATCATATGCCATATAATCATGCATGACAAATTATATTTCAGATATCTCCAAGTGTTTGGTACATTGGCCTTTTCAATGGCATTGGACCTACTAGGACACCATCAAAGATGGTATAATTTATTTTCCAAGTGTTCTCTTACTATAATAAATTTTTAAATTTTTAATTCGTTACAAAGATGGTATGATTTATTTTTTGTAACAATACAGTATATCCACTCTCATGCACATCTTCCGGTAACTATAATGCTTTGGCGGCTACGGTGAACACGACAGTAATGGAGAATGTTGTGACCTGCAGGAGTAGTTTAGTTTTAAAATTATATATTATGTATGAGATGTATGTGACATTGCTAGAAATTGGAGCCAATCTAAGTGAAGACATTTAGAATTAAAAAATTATGTCATATTTAATACTTTATTTGTATTGGAGTTATTATTTTTTATTTTCAATACTAAAAAATTATATATTATGTTTAATACTTTATTTATGAATTACGTAATATTTATTTATGTGTTATAATTTTTTGTTATTGTGAAATTTAAACAAAAAATTATTTGTTTAACACAGTAAAAATGATAGTTAAAACTACCTTTCTAAACGATAAAAAAGATGCCATTTTCATCCGGTAAAAATGGCGGCTTGTAACTGCCATTTTAAACAAGATGAAACACTATTTTAACTTGGTAAAAAAGGCGGTTTTAAATGTCATTTTAACCAATAAAAGTCACTGTCAGGGTAAAAATGGCAGTTCAAAATGCCGTTTTAACCAATCAAAAATGCCATTTTAACCTAGTAAAAACGGCGGTTTTAAATGCCATTTTAACCAACCAAAAATGCCAATCTGACAAGGTAAAAATGGCAGTTCATAAACGCCGTTTTACTTGGAAATAATGGCAGTTTGAACCTCCTTTTAACCTATCTAAAAACCGCCGTTTTAACCCAGAAAATTGTAGCGGTTTTCTAAAAACTGCCGTAATAACCAAAATGGCGCCCAGAATTACGTCACTTTCTAAAAGCTCCGTTTTTGGTAATAATGGCAGTTCAAACCGCCGTAAATATAAAAAAATGTCATTTTAACCAAAATTTTTTGTAGTGTTTAGAGTATATAATGTTATATATACTTAAACATGTTCAATAACACTCTTATGTCTTATCACTATTACTCCATCTCATATTCTTCTAATCAAACAAATTTTTAAAATATATCTAAACATATTTAACTTTGACACAACAACAAATACTTACTAGATATATATATTCTAATATATCATGATTAATAAAATTTATTATTTATAACATTATACTATATTCTATTTTGTGTTTTTATTCTCAATCATTTTTTTAACTCTTTTCTTTAATTATCTTTAAATATAAACTAAAGAAAGCTACAAATAAATCTCAAATTACACCATTGAGCATCATCTTAAAAAAATATTTATGCCGACAAATAAAGATAAATCTATCTACTTAGAATTAAGTATATTAGATAATAATATTTTTTTATTACATAAAAATACTAGAAAACACAGACAAATCAATATTTAAGAAAGATTTCAACTTCATGTAAAGCTTTGTTATTGTTATTGTTGTATAATTTCTCATGTATTTCTTCTGTTAAATAATTATATTGAATTATATAAAAATCATCGAATTAATGTTTTGTACAATATTTTTTACAAATGAGCTTTATAATTTTTACATTAATTTATATATTATTTAATTGATCTCTAAAAAATATAATATTTTTAAATTTATACTATATAGTATAGTTAATTTAATTTATAGCAACTCTTGCAATCTTAGTATATTTAAACTAACGAATATATCCCAAATTAAATTTTAAGAAATTTTTAGTCTAACATTTTTGTCCTTGATAAATTTTAATTATCAAATCAGTTTTCAAAATTTTATTTTCTTAGTCAGTCACTACATCAAATTGTTTGTTTATATAAAAACTGATATGAAAATTTTAAAATTTTTTAGGAATTGTTATGTTTTTTATTAAAAAAACAATATGGACTGATTTGTCTAACTTTTTACCAAAATTTGTCGTGAGAATTAATATATCTAACAAAATTAAAGTTAGGAATACTGATTTCGTAATTAAAATTTGTTGAAAATGAAATTGTCCAACTAAAATTTTTTAAGAACTAATTCAAAATATTACTCTAAATTAGCTTGTATTAATCTAAACCTGTGGTAATAATTCTTTTCTAACTCAATATAATTATATCTTGTTTGATATTTGAATTTCAGAATCAACATGGTCTACATGTTAAATATTTATTATTGTCTTAATTTTTCTTTTAAAATAATAATACAGAGAATTATATATCCTCTTAGTATATATATCTTGCTTTAGGTATGGTGATGTCTTTTTCTCAATACAGCTTTATTAATTGGTATAAAAACATTGACAAAAGAGTAACTATAACATGTTTTAACCAAACTTATTCGATAGATGTATTTAAAACTAAAACCATTAATTAGTCTTTATTTAAATTAAAAATCACTAATTTATATTTTTAGTTTCTATTTTTATGTTGGATATAGTATATTTTTTGTCTTTAAAATTAAGTAAAATTTTAAAAATATCCCTAAATTTTATTTTATTTCAATTTTATCCCAAAATTTTTTATTTGCATCAAATATACCCTCGATAGCTAAATTTTCAAAAAATTTAAGATAACCTCAACAAAGATGCATGAAAACTATGCTTGATTTACTTCTGTTGAAAGTTATTCTTATGAAATTGTTGTTGAATTAGTCCTAAATTTTTCAAAAAATTTAGTGGCGAGGGGTATAGTTAATGCAAATCGAAAACTTCTGAGATAAAATACTACAAAAAATACTGTTAAAATTGACGAAAAGATCGACAGCTTAGCCGTTGATAATATTGAAAATCGGCGGCAAAATCGACAGGACAACATGTCGCTTTTAAACTTGTCGATTTTTCAAAAATATAATAAAATTGACGGCATGTCTAACCATCGATAAATTTCAAATAAAATCAACAATCCTTTCGGCGATAATATGAGGTTAAGTTTTTCCATATTTAGTAAAAGCGACACACTTGCCGTCGATAATATTAAATATTGTCGATTTTGGATTTATTAAAATGGACAAGTAAAATGTCAATAATATGATAAAAATATTGATAAGTTATCCATCTATTTTTTTATTTTCTTTTGTCTATTTTGAACTTAAAAATTGACAATATTGCCGTCGATTTTAATAGCTATAGTTTTTCTTATCATTTGAAAAATAATAGACAATTAAATATTAAATAGTGAGACAAATAAACTTTTAAATACAAAAATAAAATTTATAATAAATATTAGATAATGAGTTTACATACTTATCAAAACAATAATAAATAATCCTCTAACTTAAAGATTTAAAACAAGATAAATAACTAACTCCACTAATAATACAAAATATTCAATTCAAAGTAAATAATCCTACTTGTACTCGTCTAAATAGTCCTCATCTCAGTTATCGAAATCGTTAGAATTATCCATTGCCAAGCAAAACATCATGAAAGGTGGTAGCTGCAACAGTGAATAACCAAGGTGATACACTAAATGTTACAATGTTAAGACCATTGTTACCTACAGAGTTTATGGTGAGGATCCCCTTTTCCATTGCATGAAATGATCCAATTGCTGTGATGTCTTCATCAAAGGTCATTTGCTCATCTGCCCCCATTGAAATTGTGATAAGATCTACACCATCGGCAATGGCATCATCAAAAGCAGCCAATATGGCATCAACTTTGCACTCTTGTTCATAACACACACTATAAGCAGCAATTCTTGCCGATGGGACACCTCCTCTTGCAACTCCTTTGGTGATTCCATAGAAGCTTGCTCCCACAACTTTATTCCCTGTTGCAATTGATGTTGTATGGCTTCCATGCCCAACAATGTCTCTTGCTGAAGGTTGACCTTTAAGATAGTATCTTGCACTGATTATTTTTATTGTTGCATCTAAAGTTTTTACCACTTTTGCTGGGTGCCAACTACATCAATAATTCCAAGGTATATCTTCTCAGTGTGATAGGCAATTTTCATAATCATAGGAACAGTGTAATCGGAATAGGAAAACGAAAAATAGTAAGTTATGAAATATTGTAAATTTCATCCAATAATTACTAGCTATTTGGTTGGTAGGAAAGTAACAATGTAATCGTCTCTGGATGTAATAATAAACCTAGTCTCTAATAATCTAATCTTTTTATTTACTCCCTAATCTCAGGGCATAATATAATAATTAAGCCTATCCTATTCTATGATTAGGATCATGATATCAATAAAAATAATATTAATGGAATATACACAAACAATACTAAACCATTCCCTTTTGATCACCTTAATTTTTAAGTTAAGTTTTAACTATCAAAACTAGGCCTTAGACATGTTCTGTAGGCAGAACCAACAAGCAAAGATGGATCCAAAATGGCATGCCAAAAATAAGGACGAAATACATGGGTGGGTGCTTATGCTTTTAAGATATGGTTCATGATCATATTAAAAGATAGAATCACACCCGGCGAGGTATGACTCATTGTGTTATCCAATAATCCTTTATGCATTCCAAGGTAAAACATCTCATGACTACAAGAGAAATTAGAATCCTAAGTCTTAATATATTGTAATAATCCAAACGAGTTTTAATTCTCAATTATAGGAAATTTAACCAAGTTGAATCAGCATGCAAAAGAGAATTTTTTGTAGCTACATATTATAATAGTGATAATTAATATTAAAGTATTTTTTATCAACACTTCATAACCACATATATAATGCACTAAACCTAATTAACAATACAAGAAAATACGTCTATTGCCACGCTTTTAAAGCGTGGTGAAAAGCTGAAAAAAGGGTCACAACTGCTAGCGTGGCAGTTGCTCTATCACCACGTTTTTTTGTGACCTATCACCACGCTTTTTTTTCTGCCATGCTTTTTACATATTGCCACACTTAAAAGTGTGGGAGATATAGCCACGCTTTTAAAGCATGGCCATATGTGAGATATGGCCATGCTTTTGAAGTGTACCAATAGAGATAGACATGGCTAGACATGGCCACGCTTTAAAAACGTGGCGATAGAGATAGATATGGCCACGTTTTTAAAGCGTGGCGATAGCGAGATATACGGCCACGCTTTTAAAGCGTGGCGATAGCCTTATCAAATTAAAAAAAAAATTCTTTTTCTGATTTTACCTTCATCGCTGCACAATATAAATTTTCAGTCCTTTTTTATTACCAAACCTATAACTATACTATGCAATTTTTATTACAAGACAAATCAAACCCTAATTAGTGACATATATAATTTTTGTTATAATTGTTTTATACATTAAAAAACTAATACTCAAATACAAAATAAATCTCGAGTTCAAATTCTAAAACTAAACCATCCAAATGCATACTTTGATAAAGAACAAATAAATCTCTAAAACAGATCAAAATTTGCATAATTTATAGTTAAAGGAGTTCCAATTCAACACCCACCTAAATCCCAACTCCCACTTCATTCCAATTCAACACCATCAGCACAATGTTTGGTTGGTAACAAGCTCCCTTTTGGAGAATAGCACTACAAAGCTCCATTCCCACAAGCATAATCTATTGCTTTCTGAAGTGCTTTATCACTACACCATCTTTGCATAAACAGTACCGCGATCTATGGCAGAAAATAAAAAAGAACAGTCAGCTCATACAACAATCAAAATATGCAATTCAGGAATAGCAAAATCAACAAGGGAACAAATAACATGTTTAGAAATTTCCTTAACTAGCAACTAAAATTCACTCTCTCAACTAGAATTACATAGCACGTCTTTGATCATCATAGTAAAAATCCACCTCACAAGAACTTAAAGCAAGAAAAAACATGACTAAAAGATAATCAATTATAGGAACTCATGATGTCAGAGAAAACATACATGGATCAGCAGCTATGTATAAATTTTGAAACCTCAAAAATAGAAAGACTTACTTCAATATTAAGGCACTGTTTTGGGGAATTGTGTACATCCTAGCATAGGCACTGTCTCTGGACTACAAAATATGAGAAAACATTGAAACGATAGAGATGTACAAATAAGTTTGTAATATGAAAGCAGGACTGCCAAGTAATTTCCATAAAACCCCTTATTACACCTAGCAACTTTTCATTTCCGTGCATGTTCCCTCCAATCTTTTCAGCGTACAAAAGCGGTTACCTATCATTTCTGTACATGTTTGCACTCTGAAAGAGCTGGAAGATTGATGGTTTAGAGGTTATAGTAAACTCTCGTTGTAAGTATAGTTACTAAACCAAGCAATCAACCTTTCTTACAAACGTTTTGGTTGTCACAAGTAACAAACCTCTAAATAAATTGATAACCGAAGTATTTAAACCTCGGGTCGTCTTCTCAAGGAACTGCAGGGAAGTATGTTCTTATTATTGGTTATGAAGATTGTAAATTGGGGTTGTGAAGATGAGGAACAAGTAATTTAAATTGTAATTAAAATAAGTGAAAGACTGTAAAATAAATAAATAACTGTAAAATAAACTTTTGGCAAGGTATGAGAAATTAGAAGTCCTATCCTAGTTACCCTTATCAATGATAATGAAAGTTGAATCTTAATTCCACTCAGTTAGTCTTTACTTAAAGTAAAGAAAAGTCAAGTGACTAATTAGTTAGATCCTCAAATCCTAGTTAATCCCTAAGGAAAGATTAGGATTATTGAAGTTCAATTCAATTAGCAAAGATAACGATTATCAATCATGTTTGAGTTTGATAACTCTTGAGTTACTGATTTCTTAACCAAGACCAAAAAGGTAAAAAGTAAATCTACTGGAATAAAAATGTCTTTAGATTGGAAGCAACAGTAATGTAAATAAAGGAGAGCAATAATAAACTGAATTACCTCAAATAACATTAATTCAAAAGAATCAAATCTAACATGGAAGTTCATAAATTAAATTAGAAAAATAAATAAAAGAAACATTGAACCTGTGATCGCAAAAGATGAAATAATCATAAAGTGAAAAGAATCCTAATTCTAAATCCTAATCCTAAGAGAGAGGAGAGAACCTCTCTCTAAAAACTACATCTAATCCTAAAATTGTGAATATGAAAGCTTCCTTATGAATGGATGCATTCCCCCACTTTATAGCCTCTAATCTGTGTGTTCTGGGCTGAAAACTGGGTCAAAAGCAGCCCAGAAATTGCTCCCTACGATTTCTGTTATGTTCAGGTCGCGGGTAAGTGACGCGGAGGCGTCGTCCACGCGTCCGCGTGGATTGAAGTTCACAGATGCGATGTGGGCGCGTCATTCACGCATTCGCATCGCCTAACTTCAAGGAAGCTATGACAAATTATATATCAAATCGAAGCTCCGGACGTTAGCTTTCCAACGCAACTGAAACTGCGTCGTTTGGACCTCTGTAGCTCGAGTTATAGCCGTTTTAGTGCGAGAGGGTCAGGCTGACAGCTTTGCAGTTCTTTCAGCTTCTTGTATTCCTTCCACTTTTGCATGCTTTCTTTCCATCCTCTGAGCTATTCCTGCCCTGTAATCTCTGAAATCACTTAACACACATATCAAGTCATCAAATGGTAATAAGAGAGGATTAATATTAGCAAATATAAGGCCAAAGAAGCATGTTTTCAATCATAGCACAAATTCTGGGAAGGAATTGTAAAACCATGCAAATAGTATGAATAAGTAGGTAAAGAGTTGATAAAAACCACTCAATTAAGCACAAGATAAACCGTAAAATAGTAGTTTATCACACTCACCTGCCAAGTAAATTTTGTAATATAATTTATATATATTCGTTAGATATTATGATTTTTGCTAATAAAATCAATTAATTACTACTAGATCAAGTCCTTTTTGTCTTCAATTTGATTAGTATTTTACATGAATATATATATTTTTATATGAATCAATTTAATGGTTCTCACATATCATCTTCGCATAAATTTTGTTATAAGAACTATTCAAACATGATTAAAGAATATCCTAATGGAAGTGCTTAATATTTCTTGCAACTTTCTGTCAATAATCCACAAATTGACTATACAGAAAAGAAAATCAATACCTGAACCATACCGCCAAGACCTTGCTTTTCGGCTTCTCAATGCTGTAAGCAGTAGGCCAAAGGACAAAACTAAAGCAAACATGCCATTTCCAAATTTCCACGAGGGTTGAAACTCAGCTGATGTTGGATTTGCTCTTTCAGGTACATTAAACTCATGTATGAGTCCCTATTAAGCCAAATTAGACAGCATCTTGGATCAATTGCCATCCAAATACATATTATTAGAGTTGGGATAAAGGATCAAGTTGTTGATCGATAGTTTTCTCATAACATCAAGCTTGGGATAAGTTAATTATTTCTTTCATAAGAAATTCAAATTTGCCATTAAATTTTAATTTGGTCTTACTTTAGGACAAAAGCGTGAAAAGAACTATAAAATGATGGCTACTTAAAGTAACATTTCCCCTAAGAATCTAGGATCCCCACGATATATATTTAATTTGTTTTATCATAATAATAGTCCTGCCTAAAAATAAACACTTTCATTTAAGCCCACACTTTTCTATTAAAATTTCAACATACAACAAAGCAAAATGGAACTCTACACATTGATGAGTCCCATCAATAAATCAAACCCCTCTTTAACAATAACAAAAAAGAATCCCCACAATTGAATAATAATAATAAAACTAGATAATTGAAGCAGTAGTAGTTTCAACATTTTGTTTACTTTTAGAAGCTAAGTAGAATTGAAGTATCTATGTCTGTGTTAAGAAAGAAAGAAAAGAGGTAGCAGCTACCTGGATGGTGCAGCTAGTTCCTTTCTTCTATGGAAGTTTCTATGGCAGCCACAAGTGGGGCAGGTAAGAGCCCCGGTGGTTCCCTCGGTAGTGCTGGCCATGAACTCTCTTCTTCTCACAAGCTTGGCAAATTTGTTTGCATTGTAGACACCCTGAAAATCAAATGCAGAAAAATATGAATATGATGTTTTGCAAAGAGATGTTTTGCTCAATTAACTACATCATTGACATCATTGCTCATCAATTAACTAGTGCATAAGTCTTTTGTTAGCTTCTCAACAGAAGAAGCCTTAGGACGACCCACACAAGTCCTCTTTTTGGAAGGCACCATGGCTTCCCAAACCACTGATTGAGCAGGACCTAAATAACCAAACCATTATATTAAAATGATGGTTTTTACAAAATACATATAGCAACCATCTTTGATATGCAGCATATTACATATTTTTTAAAATAACATGATATTACAACTTCTTTAGCTAAGTCAACTGATGGCAAACAAGACAGAAAAATCATAGAGGTATCATGACATTCTACTATTATTCATAAATAAAAGTATTACCAAAGAATATTTTATAATAGTTAAAAGATAGATGAACCTATCCATTTTTGGAACTTCCCATTATAATGTTGAAAGACATAACTAGAATTTCTTGGTGGATATATATGTATGGGGAATGCTATAATGGTGAAGGTTAACAATATCACCTTTAAGGTTTTCACTCTATAAGAGTGAAGGTTAGCAAACCCTCTAAGAGAATTATAACCTTCACTGCTATAGGGTGAATGTTAGCAATCTTCACCCTTCACTCATGTATATAAGTTGTTTATTGGATTAACTTTCTTGGTGAAAACCATGAGGTAAATTAGAGGGAAGATTCACTTTGGTTTATCTAAATTCATTATCGGTTAGAGGCTATAAACTTAATATAACTCCAAAGAAATGGCCAATGCTTCCAAATTAGTTATGTAGACAGTGAAATCAGCACAGTATTTGTCCAAAAGCTAGAAAACAAATTCAAAATCAACAAAAATCAAGAATAAAAAATAGAACAGAAACTGTAGTGAAAAATAGATGCAGACAAAATACAAGAACAGAAATCAAGAACAGAATCGAGCAATGAAAAATAGATGCAATGAAAAATCAAGAACCAAAAATCAAGAACAGAATCAACTCAACTACAGAACAGGAAAAAATAGAAGCATTAAAAAATCATAAAAAAAAAATAAAAAATCAAGAATAGCAACTAAGAGAATACTAGAGAACTGTAGAAAATATGCTAACCAAGAATCAAGAACAAATTAAAAATCATAACAAAAATCAAGAACTGAAATACTTAGGAATAGACCAAAATTAACTCAAGAACAAAAATAGAAAAACAAATAGAAACAGTGAAAAATCAGACAAAAAAAAAATCAAGAACCAACCTGAGTCAGAGGCTCCATTCTTGATGATGCAGACAGAGAGTGGCAGGAATTATGTCAAGGTACGACGATGGTAACTCCTACGGCTCCGATACTGGCGTGAGCGGTTGTACGTGCGGCGGGTCACCACCCGAACAAGCCTCTCGAAATGGAAATCATCATCATTCTCTCTCTCCCTCTCTCTCTCTCTCTCTCTCTCTCTCTCTCTCTCTCTCTCTTGCTCTCGCTCGCTCTCTCCGTAACACAAAAACCCTCATTGGGAAAAAAGGGAAAAAATCCGAAGCGAAACTCCTTTGAATCACAGAAGGAAGAAAGGAGAATGAGATTTTTGGAGAGATCGAAGAGTGAGAATGATGAAAAGAAAAAAAATTGGAAATACAGAAGTTCAAAGTTGTGAAGTTTCCATGCACCTTGCGATGTCTGATCCCTAGCTCTGTGTTGAAAGGACTGTAGTGTAGGAAGTAGAGGAAGACGCAGTGGCTGCCAGAAAGGGAGAGGCACTGGATGACGACGGCTAGACGGGGCTCGACGATGGAGGGCGAAGGGGCTCAACACGATGGCGCAGGGGATGAAGATGCTGCTACCTGCTGGCTCGATAGCCCAGCAAAAAATGGAAAGGGTTAGGGGTTTGCAGCGAAGGAAGGGAGCGGCGGCGAAGGGAGCATCGACGGAGGTATTGCGAGCATCGGTGATATTCTTCGTAGAGTGCTGTGGTTCTTCGCGAAGTGCTAGGGTTCTTTGATGTTCTTTGGAGTGCTAAAGAGAGGGTTAATCGTCAGTGTTTAGGGTGAGGGATATTGAAGAGAGGGTTAACCGTTGCCATCTGAACGAATTAGGGTTTAGGTTCTTTGAAAGAGGGAGAAACGGGATAGGGCCAGTGCACCATGAAGATGGAGAAAGATGAAGTTTTGAAGAGAGAGGGTGTGCCAATTGTGTAAGTCAAGGTCAATTTCGAAGGGACTTCATTGAAACGTTTTTTTTTCCTTTGGAACATTTTAGCCACGCTTTTGAAGCGTGCCAAAAGACTTGTAGGAAACGGCTACGCTTTTAAAATGACACAATAATAAAACTCTGTCGCCACGCTTTAAAAGCGTGCCTGTTTCTCTCTATGGTTACGCTTTTTAAGCGTAGCAGAAAAAAGCGTGGCCAAATCTCTAATCAATTGTCGCCCTCATAAAAGCGTGGCCATTGACCCTTTTCGCCACACTTTTGAAGCGTAGAAAAAAAACGTGGCCAAATTTCTCTTCAATTGCCACCCTTATAAAAGCGTGGCCATTGACCACTTTAAAAGCGTGGCAAAAAAAAGCATGGCCATAGGCCTTTTTTCTTGTAGTGTAATAATTAAGTTCACTAATTATAGTTAATTAACAATAGTAAAATTATTACTACAATTGGTTTAGAGAAAGCTCAAGCGCAGGTCCAATGGAGGATACTTCATTTGTTCTCCCATTAATGTGTACAAGAACATAGTATCATCATCATGATCCATGCATTAATGATGATGATGATGATCACCATTTTCATCATTTGCATGCACTCTCAGCTTCTCTAATTCGGATTCAACATAAGAGTTCAAGGGAAAAAGCTGAAGAGTCTCAATCACCCTATTATTATTCTCAGGCTCTAAAAAAATACTCTTGCTCTAAGAAATTACTGCACAGAGCAAGGTACTTCACTGTTGTTTACACCCTGCATATGATAGAAAATACTAGTCCTCTAAGGATATGCATGATATCTAAGGAGTTGGGAGTTGCTTGTTTTGGCATTTTTTTGTGGTTTGTACTCTTTGGATTTGGAGACATCCATGATGACATTGTTGAAGGGGATGTTCCACAAAACTAGACTCTTCCCGTTTGGGTCAACTTGTAACAACTTTCTAAAAAACCTTGCTGCTCACCCACACCACCACTCCCAATCTTGCTTGCTTAACTTCTGGCTACCCACCCGTTGCTGCCTCTCACCGTGCTATCATCCATTCATTCCACTGAATCTTGTGCTCTCATCTCACCATGCTACCACACCATCATCTTTGACCGAATCTCCCTTGCAGCAGCCAATTTGACATATCACTTTCTTGCAATGACCCTTCTACCTCATGCAGTTCTCTCTCACCAGCACTGGTCCAATGTGGCAGATCTTGCCTCTTCTTCTCTTAACTAGCAAATTTCACCTCTCATCTCTGCCTAATCAATTTTTTTCCAAGTCTGAACTAATGATCTATTATGTATTTTAGACCTGCTCTAAATCCAATTTTGGACCAGAGTTTAGCTTGGCCTAAAAATATTAGGAATTTTCAGATTTAGTATCACGTAAGGGTCCAAAAACAAGACCAGTTGATATTATCAACTATCAAGATAGCTCAGGGCTAAGCCAAACCCAATCCATTAACACCCCTAGTCTAAAATATACGCTTGGAAACTAAATTGATGTTTATTTTATACTATGAAAGATTCAATTTATATAATCAAGGAACAAATTTCATAGGGACTTATATAATCACTTATTAGCTAATTCATGATTTCTAAACAATATTATTCATAACAACCTTGAAGCTGCGCAAATTACAGCAAGCCATATATACAAGAGAATGAGGGCTTTTATGATGCATTATTATTTAAGTGGGAAAAAAAGGTCATTATGTACTCGACGAGGTCGAGATCTACATGTAAACGGTCTCTCTGTAGACATGATACATGACAGAGCTCAATGGTGTCGTTTGATTCATGTAGCCGACCCCACTTAGTGGGACAAGGCTTTGTTGTTGTTATATACTTGACGAGGTATCGATTATTCTAGCTAAAACATGGGCATGAGCCAATTTGATATACATCTTAAAAATGGAGCATAAAGATTGAGGGATGAGTTTTTTAAACAGCTATAGAATGTCAATTCTACCAACATATAGCCTGCAAAGTCCAAAGTTTCTACTGCTATATGGCCAATCTAGTCTACTAATATATCAATAACAACAAAAACTCAACAACATAGCAACAAATTCAACAAAACAGCAACAGCAATAATAACACAACAGTAATAGCAACAAAGACACAGCAAATTACAAAAAAATAACTAAGGCAATAACAACTCAACAACACAGCAAAGGATCAGAGGACAAAGGACCTACCAAAACGACATACCGAAGCAACAGGCAAGACGACGTGACAGGAGGTGTACTAACCTTTTAACAGCAGCTTACATCTGTTCAGCTCCTCTTAAGCTAGTCACTTGCAAGCATTAAACAGCAGTCCAAATAAACATCAAGCTCAGTAATAGTAATGGAGAGAGCATAATAATGGAGAAATAAATGCAGAAATATATGCCAAATATTTGGAAGAACAAATAATTAAAAATTTTGGAGAACCAAATGGGGAAACAAGAGCCCTGAAAGGGAAACAAGACAATGAAATTTGGAAGTTCAGTAACATTAATAGAAAAAGTTCTTGTGAGCTCAATTGAGAGAGAGAAGATGCGTAAGAGAGAGCGGAGAAGGACCAACATAGGAGGAGAAACGGCGGCAACAGAGAGAATGAGCGATGGTGGCATGGCAGCAACGGAGCGACGGCGGCGTGAGCAAGAGGAGCAACAATGGCGCGAACTTGAGTAGCGACAGAGGCACGGCAGGGACAGAGCGTGACAGCGGTGCAACCGTGACGGAGCGACGACGGCAGCGGAGAATGACGGCGGTGCAACTGTGAATTTGTGGTAGAACTAAGGGTAATTGCGTTTCTGGTGATTGGGGAATTTGGGGATGAAATGGGGAATTTTGGGGAATTGGGTTTTTGAACTTTGGAGGCAGGAATAGGACGCAAGTATTTGTATTTTTAGTAATAAAAATCGACGGCATATTTGTGGATTTTAATTTAAAAAAAATAACACCTTAAACGTCTATTTTAAACTTTAAATCTACATCGTTTGTTTGATTTTAGAAAGCGATTTAGACTGTTTAAATTTATCAACGGCAACTTTTGTCGATATTTTAAATAATAAAATCGATGCCATATTCGTCGATTTTAAAATAAAAGTATTTTTTATCCCTAGTTCATCGACAATATGACGATAGTAATGCAAAGGTTAATGCATCATAAAAATATCGACGACCTGGCTATCGATTTTAATATTTTATTTTTAATTATTTTTTTTAACAATATCGACGGCAAGCTGTCAAAAAATATCGACGGCTGATATAACCGTCGATTTTTGGTGTCGCAAAAACGCTTTTTTCTTGTAGTGAAATTGAGACAAAATAAAATTTAAGAATATTTTTAAAATTTTTGTCAAACTTTAGAAACAAAATATACTTTACCCTTCTATGTTTTATTTAGCTTTTGAAATTTGATATTGTCTTCACTCAAGCTAAGTGAAGTCAAATTATTAATTAATGTATTTGAAGTGAAGACAAAGAAAAAGTATTGGTAATCAATTATTTTTAGCTAACAAAATAACATACGATTAACGATAAAAAAATCTAAAATTAGAAATAATAAAAAATCTAAAATTCAAATAAAAATATTAGGATTTAGTTTTTAGAATTTAGAATTTATGATATACAATTCATAGTTTAGGATGTAGTGTTTTAGAATTTAGGATTTAATATTCAAGGTTTATAATTTACGATTTACAATTTAAGATTTAGAATTTAAAATTTAGAGTTTAAAATTTAAATTTAGAATTTAAAATTTAAAATTTAAAGTGATCAGTGATTAGTGATTAGTGATTAGTAATCAGTAATCGATGATAGTGGTAATCACTTGAGGCGTGGCCAATATTAATAATAGTGTCCGGTGGTGGAGGTAGATTATGGCTTGTAGTGGTAGATAAAATTGAAATTTTGAAAAAACAAATAATAAAAAATAATTTTAAAAAAATTATAAATGGGTATTAAATTTTTATTATTGATTGATGTTGGCTAATTTTTTGTTAGTTACCGTATATAATTGGAAGATAAATTAATTTTTAATCAATTTTTTTTGGCATATGATTAAAATATCTCCATGATTTAAAATGAATTTAAATAAAATACCAATAGTACTTATAGTAAAAAATTTAGATAACACATGAGATCTTAAGTTTGAATTTTACGATTGTCATGGTCTTAATTTAATTGTTATATGTTGTCTTTATTTGAGGTTATTCAAAAACTAAATAAAGCAAAATAAGAATAGATAGCAAATATATGTATAAATTAGTACATTTTAACTTGATGCAAATTCATAGCCTTTTTATATTAAAATTTTGTTTGGGTCAAATAATTGTATAATTATTCTACGTACCATTGCACAGATTGAAAAGGAATACATGTATGTTGTTAGTTACGTTGTTACTAATACTTGCAAAAAAAATTCAATTAAGACCCGTTTAAGTGTTGGCTCGTATGATTTTTTTACCATGGCTGGACTTAGAAGCCTTTGCACAAATGTCAACTTCCACATTGACAATTGACAACGAAAATACTAATTGAAGACCATCTAAAAACCATCTAAATTGCACATCCAAAATATATTTTCTACCTCAATCTTAACCGTTAACATTTTCTATATTAAATCTGAATGATTAATTACATTAGAGCAAAAAAGCTCCAGACTCGTACAATAGAACAGGTGATATGCTTCCTACATCATAATGAGAAAATAACTAAAATAGAGTCCAAGATGCTACTGTTGGGCAATTTTTTTGTTTTTTAAATATTGGTGGGCGCTTTTGTCTGTTTATTTTTATCAGAATGTGACAATTTATTTTTATTTAGGGTTATACTAGGTAATCAATAATTTTTTTGAACAACATAAATAACTATCAATTAAATCAAAACACACTACATTTCTAAATAAATTATCCACCTAAATCTTAATATTATTTTTTGGTGACTAAATGAACATCTGATATATCTATTGTTTATATTGTTTAGTATTTTCATTGTCTACCTATATTTTTCTTTTTATTTATTCGAATGAAGGTTGATTATAAAATTTTCATATGTAGATGTACTTATTATTTGAAAATTAAGTAAAAGGATACCAGTTTCAAAATAATTAATGTCATGAGTATTGAAATACGTAAAGTCCTATCATGTTTTCACGGAACTAAGACATATACATGTGCAGATGACATGATAGATAGTCATGGCAACACAAGCCATATCCGTTACCCTACTCAATGCGAGGCATGTTTTCATCGAAGCGGCTCCGGTTTGGATTTGGTATATTTATTAGAGTAAAATTCTATTTCGATTTCTAATAATTTTACTAACTCTCGTTCCATCTCTAATTGATTAAAAAATGATATTGCGATTCTTAACGAGTAACTTTGTCAAATATTTTATTTTTTTATTAATGTTTTTATCCAGAACAAACGAATTTTATCTATGTATCACATTAGCTAATGACGTATCAAAGAATCATTCCATAAGATAAAACGTCTCCTGTCGAGTCAACAATATGCTGCAATAAAATAGAATAATTAAACCCTTAAAAAAAATTTTTAGAAGACACTTAAACCTTTAACTAATTTAAACATAAACACATAACCATAATGAACCATAAAGTAAGATAAATATCCCTAAATTTCAACAAGCCATTGTATTTGCTGCACTGATTGCTAACCTTAGTTGGTGTCAGCCTTAGTTCTTTGCTCCTCCTTCTCTTTATTTTTCTCTGAAAAGTCCTGATATAAGTACAGTACAAACAACCTCAAGTTCAATCTCTTTTAATAATTTTATTCTTGATCTTTAATACAAATTTCATGTCTTCATCTTTACAATTTTTATCTATTAATGTTGTGAACGTAATCTTATCAGATTTTAAATCTCTCTCACTCATCTCATTTATAAGTTTCCTAACTTCTTTTAAATCGCAGATCTTGCAAAGGCTATTGATCAACGGCTCAGCGCATTGTACATGATCAAGTCCGTCCTAATGTCTTGATTGATCATTACATGAAAATTCTTTCAGACCAAATCAATTTTTAATATTTGCATTGCCCATCAATCAAAGTGGTGAAAGTAACACCATTCGAGACCAATCCTTTCTTGCATATGTCATCAAACAAAATCTCTGAAGAAGAAAAAGATTGCTCATCAATCAAAGTGGTGAAAATAATACTATCCGAGACCAACACTATCTTGCACATGTCATCAAATAAAATCTCTAAAGAAGAAGAAAACAAAATCTCTAAAGAAGAAGAATTAAGGCTACTCCCAACTAAGGTCAGCAACCAGTGCAGTAGCACGGGTACAATGACTTGTTGAAATTTAGGGATATTTGTCATGGTTCATTATAAGTTTATGTGTCTATATTTAAAGTAATTAGAAGCTTAAGTGTCTCCTAAAATATTTTTCAGAAATTTAATTGTCCTATTTTACTATAGCATATTGCTAACACAACAAGAAATGTTTTATCCTTTGAAATCGTTCCTTGACACGTCATTAGCTAACGTGACACGTAGAAAAAATCTGTTAACTCTGAACAGTAATATTAACTGATAGATTATAATGTCTAATAGAATTAATCATTAGGAACAGCAATGTTATTTTTCAATCGATAAAAAGTAGAATGAGAGTTAACGAAATAGTTAGAAATTGAGGTGAAGTTTTACTCTATTTATTTTTAGGTTAATTTTATGGTATTTTTTATTTTGATATCTAAATTATATATTTTTTAAAATAAAAAATAAAATATTTAAAATTTATTAAATATTACTAATTTATTTTTTTTAGCAAAATAGACATCTTATTAAAGGTACTATAGCAATTATCTTACTTTTAAATGTCTCAGTTTATATTAAATTTAATAGAAATTTAATTTAAAAATATATATATTATTTTTAACCTTGCATCACTCTTGTTTTTAACTTAGTGTAAGTTAAAAAGACGTTTATGATTTTAAAGATTATCAGGATCGGACGAATTAGGAGATAAATTTTTACTATATAACCTTCTTAAAAACGTGGCAGTAGTTTAAAAAATGTGATGAAAATTCATTGCCACGTTTTCTTCAATTTTTTGTCACGGTTTAAAAATATGACAATAAAACTATTTTTTGTAGTGAGAATAACCAAGTGAGTTTTATATAAAATAAAATAAAATATACGACAGAATCGCACAGTGCAAAAATCTGCTCCTATTCGTTTTATTACCATCTCTTTTAATAGGGTTGGAAAGGAATAATTAGTTCATGAGTAATCAAATTAAAAACAGTGTATATCATTTAACATGTTTTTATATTTGAGAATGTTCTGATCTGCTAGAGATTATGAAATTGGAGTTATTATATTATGGCATCTTGTAAATTTTCAACATATGGCTTTTTGCAGTAAGCACATTATTAGCTAGATAAACTGTGTCCGGTTATGCTTTAATTGTATAGAAAAGCATTCTCTCTGGCAATCAATAAGAATGGTGTGATACTCCTAATGGCACAAACAACCTAAGAAATATATCCTTTGTACTTGAAATTAACTAAAAAAGTCATATACACCAAACAAATATACATAGATCTATATAAAATTTGAAATTTTGCTGCATCCACCATAAACATCTAATTATTTTAGCAATTAAAAAAAGTAGCCTATATTTTTCATGATGAGCTCTGTTTCGAAGGTGATATGAAATTGGATTGTTTTTTAGTCTGAACGTGAGGTTCAAACTCTTTTTGAGACAGCATCTAACTTCTGTTGGTGCCGAGGTGCTGTCGTCTAAATTCTTCTCGAAAAGGTGGGGAGTGGTATCTGTAAGGGACTCTGATACTTAATAAGTTAGCAAAGGTCTAAAACAGATTTTCAATAGATTGGGTTCTTAATATACCTGAGGATGTTAGTATATTTATAGTAGAAAAGATAACTACTTTTTAGAGTAGTTTCATCTTTAATAGTGGATAACTGTTTCCTTTTTCTAGGGAAGTTATTGAGATCTCCATTATAGATAAGTAGGAGATATCTTAGGAGTTAGTTACTTATTCACATAAGTAGAGCTGAACTGTTGTCATTGTGCCCGACCTCAATGAAGTCGGGTAGGTGTAGTAATTGAATCTCTTGAGTGGGCTTCTAGTCATTTTGGGCCTGGCTATATCTTGGGGTCAGGGTATGAACAGTGTCTATGCTAGAGTTCAAGCTTTTTTGAAGTCGGACTCGAGCATTTATAGATCGGACTGCCTTTTTGTGGATTAAAACATCAGCTTGGGCAACTCGCCTTTTTTGGGGCTAGGTCGGATACTCGACGTGTTTTAAATTCGATACGTTACGTCTTTTCGTAGTTCTGCGCACGTTATCCTACGGTTACCTTGGTAATCGTATGCCATGAATGAGGAGGTGCAAAATTACTTTTTTGCCCCTGGTGCCTTATAAATACTCAAACTCATTTCTCTTTCTTCTTTTTTCATATTCTCTGAAACGCTTGCACTCAACATCATTCCCTCTTTCAATCTTTTCAACTTCTTCATTTTCTTTGTCTCAAAATTTCAAGAATTTTCTACTCTGAATTTTTGTTTCACGTGGAACGTTTGTGTTTTTGCTACTTTCGCGTACTCTTTTTGCCTAGCGTTCTTTCATGGTTTGTCCATTTATCCTTTTAACTTTCTTCACTGTGCTCTTGTATTTTGGGTGTATTCATTTGATTTGAAATTATTTTTACCGTTATCACAAGAGAGTTAGCGATGATTCTTTGTATATTTGGGGGTACCTTTGACGATGATTCTTTGTATGTTGAAAATCATTCTCGAGGATTTGCTTTCTTTGCTTGAATTTTTGGTTTACTGTTATTGTGAATCTGAATGTGGGGTTCACCCTATGTTTTCCCAAATAGTGATGTCCGTATGGGTACATTGCCATTTTTTCCTTTATAATGTAGTTTGTCTGCTTGGTTCAGAATAGAGGTTGAAAACCATGGCCATCTTCTTCTTTGCTGTGGATAGTCCGACCTCTTGTGTAATTGCCTAAATGCTTTGGTTGTTTTACCCAACTTTCCAACTTTGTGGTGATGATCTTCTTTTGTTGAATTGTAGGTATAGCTTTTATGTCTTGGTCAGTTATTCACAACATATCTTCTAAAGTTCCGTTCGACCTAACCTGGGTAGATATATTTGTTCTTACTCCCATCCCTGTTATTGATAAAGAGTATGCTGAGACCTTTCATAGGCATCATAGGTTATGTTTACGTCGGGAGGATAAGAAAAAAATATGAGATTGAAGTTGCCGACCCTGAGGAGAGAGTTTGTTTTCCCCGACTAGATAAGTCGTAGCATCATTTCATGTACATGTATGATGCCTTTTTGTACAAAATTGGTAGTTAGTCTTCCTTCTTTTGATTTGAATCTGAGGTCCTCAAGCTCTGTAATGTTTTCCCTTCCCATCTTCATCCCAATTCTTGGGATTTTCTACAAATTTATCAACTCATCTGCTATGAACTCGACGTCCTTCCCTTTCTTAAAGTTTTCTTTTACCTTTTTGTTCTCACTAAACCTTGCAGTTCCAAGAAGCAGGGCTGGATCTCCTTCTGAACTGTTCAGGAGAGGAAAGTCTTCTCCATTTTTGATGATTATTTTCATGACTTTAAAAATTACTTTTTTAATATCCGTTCTGTTGAGGGTGTCTAACTTTTCTTTCTAGATGAAAGCCTATTTTTAGCTTGTACTGGGAGGAGAACCCTGTAGTTATTAAGCATGGCTTAGATGACTTGGATGAGGTCGAAGAGAGTGTAGTCGCCTTATTCCAGCAGTACTGGTGCCGAGCTCCTTATCTAAATACTAAGAAATTCTTAGGAAGCCGAGCCAAATCTGACCTGAGGTAGGTAGCGTTCTTTTCATTTGTAGATATGATTTCATTGATCGCTTTGTTAGCTGACGTAACCCGACTTTGATTTTGTGCAAAAAAGATGGCTCCCAAGTCAACTACTATAAAAACTCTCCTTTCTACTAGAAAGAATGTTGTTGCCCTAACTATCCAGTTAAAAGAAGCCGGCGAGTCAGGTGACCTTCCTTCTCCTTTCAGATCGGACTCGGGTTCCTCTGACTCCCTGAGAGTTACTCCTGATCCAATTTATCCTCTTCTCATCCCTCCTTCTAACCCTGGTAATCAAGCAATTCCCTCCAGGCCTTCTCTTCCTAAGCCGAACCCTAAAAAACGTAATACTTCTTAATATCGGTAAGTGTTTATGAATCAGGCTTTGATGGTATTGAATTTTATGGAAAATACATCCTTTTGCATAGATTTATTAGCATGGATGATGTTTTTGTGAAGAACCATCTTCAGGTACTCGCCCGAGGTGGAATTCGGACGGACGGGGTGTGTACTACTTTGTTGAGGGAAATGAAGAAGATTCCTCTTAGAGTCACTCGACGCACTTTGGCTGACCTTCAAGTTGAAGTGGCATCTTTGAGGAAGTCAAAAAAGGAGTTGGAGGATGAAAAGGAGGCCCTTGTGTCCGACCTTGCCAAGGCTTGGGAGAGGGTAAAGAAGTTCGAAGCTGCTTGTGCCATGGCAGAGGGCCTAAAGAAGAAGGTTGAGGAAACCTATACCAGGGTCTTCAAGGAAAAGCTGGATTTGGTGGATGAGGTCACTAAGTCAAAGGAGAGCTATGCAGATTTGGAGGAGACTATATCTCAGTGATAAATCACTATTTTATGATTTATCTTGTGCTTAATTGAGTGGTTTTTATCAAGTCTTTACTCACTTATTCATATAATTTGCATGGTTTTACAATTCCTTCCTTATTCTGTGATATATGTGAAAACATGTTCCCTAGACCTTAAAACTGCAAATTTTAATTATCCTTTATTACCATTTGATGCCGTGATTTATGTGTTAAGTATTTTCAGGCTTTATAGGGCAGGAATGGCTTAAGGGACAGAAAGGAAACATGCAAAAATGGAAGGAACGCGAGAAAATGAAGTTTTTGAGAAACTGGCAGCGACGCGCACGCATGGACGACGCAGACGCATGCCTAGTGTAGAACACGAGCGACGTGACAAGAAAAATCACCAAATGACGTGCACGCGTGACCTACGCGTACGCGTGACAGACGCCACGTGCAGAAAGTTGCAGAAAGCGCTGGGGGCGATTTCTAGGCTCCTTCTCGGCCCAATTCCAAGCCCGGAAACACATAATAGAGGCTGGAGAATGAAGGAATCAAGTGAAACATTCATTATTCACAATTTTAGGTTTTAGATGTAGTTTTCTAGAGAGAGAGGCTCTCTCATCTCTCTTAGGTTTTAGGATTTAGGATTTCACTTAGTTTTAGATTTACTTCTTCTCAGATCCAGGTTCAATGTTCCTTTAATTTAGTTTCTCTTCTACTTTTATTTATTCTATAGCTTTGGTTCATCTATTTCTCTTGTTAATTACTTATTTTCCTAAATTGGTTTATGAACTCCATGTTAGATTTGATTTCTTTATTTAATGCAATTTGAGGTATTTCAGATTTATGATTTTTATTTAGCTTTTTACGTTCTTAGCTTGAATTGATTAATTGGTGACACTTGAGTTATCAAACTCCCTTGTTGATTCACAATTGGAATTTGCTGGTTGATTTGGATCCCTCTAAAGCTAGTCTTTCCTTAGGAGTTGACTACGACTTGAGGAATCAAATTGATTAGTTCACTTGACTTTTCTTTATTTAGTAAGGGTTAACTAAGTGGGAGTAATGAACAATTCTCATCACAATTGATAAGGATAACTAGGATAGGATTTCCAGTTCTCATACCTTGCTAAGAGCTTTATTAGTTATTACTTTAATTCTTGCAAATTACTTTTCCTGTTCATTATTCAAAAACCCCAAAAAGATAATCTTCCATAACCAATAATAAATACACTTCCCTGTAATTTTATTAGGGTTTGTTTAAGTGACAACCAAAATTTTTGTACAAAAAAATTCTCTGTTGGTTTAGAAACTATACTTATAACGGAAATTTATTTGTGAAATTCTTTACTAGCAGAACACCCGATCGTCACTCAGGAAACGAACGAGTTGGTTGAAAATTTGAAGGCTCAGTTCCGAGTTATAGCTCCCGAGGTGGATTTCTCCCTCATTTTATTGACAACATTATGGTGAATAGAAAGATTTTTCCTGCGCCAGATGATGAGGAGGACACTCGTATCCCCGACCTGAAGGCTTTTGACGTCCGAGTTGAAGGAGCTCCTTGGGTGGACGATGAGCTTACTCTTTCTTAGCTAGGAATTCTCCCGACATCCTCTGTGCAACCCGAAGATACTAACATGACCTCCAGCAAATAAATCCCTCTTTGTTAGTTTTAATTTCAAAGTATTGAATAGCCCAGATTATGGGCCTTTATGAACAGTTTGATTTTGTAATAGTTGTAGTTGGAACAATTTGTCATTTTTATTTTGTATAACACGTGGTATGCACTAGTTAGAGACATAGCTAAATTGCAAAATCAACTAGAAATTAATGCTACCAACTAACTATTATCAATAATATTAACTCAACAAAAATAATAAAACATGGAAAACATCAATGCATTAAATGGAACTTAAAATTAACAAGGTGCACAAAATGAGAAACAAGAGAAACTAAGGAGAAGAGAAGAACATACCACTAATAAGGGAACTAAGCAAAATTAAGCTAAAGAAGCTAAAATTGAGTCAATAAAACTAGAATTAAGAAGCTCCAATTCAAAAATTCAAACAAAAGATGATCAAAAGAAACTAAAGCCTAGAGAGAAGTGAGAATTTCTCTCCCTAGAAAACAAAAACAAAAACTAGGTCAAAAACTCTCTAATTCTCCATTGTGATTGCTGTGTGTTGTATCTTGGTTGACCCCCTATCATTTTCTCTTCAGTTGGCACCAAATTGGGCTTGGAATGGGGTCCCTAAACCCTCTGAAGTCGCGGGTCACGTGTTCTCTGATGCATATGCATCTTGGCTAGATTAGTGTGCTAGTTTAGTTAGTTTCAACCTAGTTTCATGCATTTTTCTTATCAATAAACAAGTGATTTAATGATTAATCTTTGCATGCCTTAATTCATCAAGCATTAGTTGAAATTTTGATCATTTCATGAAAATACAAGAAGATATGAGATGCAACAGGAGATGACAAAAAGGAAATGTATTATATTGCATTTAGATGGATGGAATAGCTTGTATTAATTCATGGAATGGCAAGCTTTGATGCAATTGTTGTGGTTGATGATAGGTGAAACAGAGAAGAAGCAGGGGCACCTTTTAGCTCAACAACTCCAGAATTGAAGAATGAAGTGAAGGCGTTGGCAACGCCACCTTTGGCTCAACAACGCCAACATTGAAAAATTCAAAAGGATTTGCTACCTTGACCCCTTCATACTCCATCAATGATAACTTGAGATACAAAGCTCCAAATAAGGTGATTCCAATGGCATTGGAAAGTAGGAATCTAGAGCTTTCCAAGCATACATGGCACTACATGGTGGACACTAAATCTGAGGGAGAAAATTCACCCCAAAAGTGCAAAGATGAACATAATATCAACCTGTAGTAAGGCTAGCTGACCTCTTCACCTTCCATGGAGTATAACTTGAGTTGTAGAACCTCAAATGATGCGCTTCCAAAGGCATTGAAAAGTAGACATCCAAAGATTTCTAACAATATATAATAATATGAGGTGAATATTAATTTTAGGCTTCAGAAGCTGGCGCCGGCAATGCCAACTTTGGCCACCAATGCCAATTTGGGCGTCGGCAACACCAACGCTGCCCTCAAAAATGCCTGCGACCCCTGACAGCATGACCTTGTCCTCTTCAAAGGAGCATAATTTGAGCTACAGAGGTCCAATTGATGCTCTTCCAGTTGCGTTAGAAAGATGACATTCAGAGCTTTCTAATGATGCATAATAGTTTATAGTGGGCATGAAATTAGAGAAAAAAATAGGCATCTTTAAGCCCCAAATACACTTAAGAAAGCAAGTGGCGTTGGCAATGCCAACTTGGTGCAACAACGCTAAGCAAGAGCATCCATAGCGTTATTAACGCTAACGTTGGGCTCAAAAATGCCCAAGCTTAACCCTGGGAGTATCCATAGCGTTGTTAATGCTAACTTTGGGCTCACGAACGCCAAGTCACCCCTGGACCTCAATTTGATTCACTTCTCTCACTCCAGTCCACTTCAAAGCTCAAGCAAGCAAGCCCACAATTGTCAACTAATCAAGGCCACAAGAATCATCTAGAATTAGTTAATTTTCATTTGATTGTAATTTGTTTTTAATTTCATTTGAATTTGCAATTTAGGTTAGCTTATAAATAGGCTTTAGTTCATTATTGTAAGGTGGACCATTCCGGGGGAGGGGTCTTCGGACTCTCCCTTCACACACTCTTCTTCTCTTCCATTTCTTTATTACATGTAAATATTTAGTTATGAACCACTAACTCTTTCCATTGGGAGAGAGAGCTCTATTGCAATTTAATGGATTGATTTATTTTCACTCTTCATCTTCAATTCTTCTTTTATTGCTTCTTTAGAGAGAGCCTTTGTGCTTCATAGATCCAATTAATATCGAGAGAGGGATTGGATCTACTTGAATTACATGATGAACTTGAGAAAGGAGTCATGGAATTCAGTTTGAGGCTCTTCTCTCATAATCCTCTTGATCAATACATTCTTAGTCCGGTATGTGACATGTAACCACTTTGAATTGAGGTCTTGAGGGTTGTATGGCCTTTGAATAAGAAATTTAACTTCATCTCTTCTCATGACCAATCAGATCAAGAGATTGGCAATTGATCAAGTTAAGAGAAATCAAATCACCAAGTGATTGGGGTTTGATTACTTATGATTTTCCAAGAGATCAATGATTGCATGATTGAAGAGGAGATGTGAATTGTTGATCTTGAGAATTCAATATCTCTTGATCCCAATGGTTTTCTTTTATTTTTACTTCTAGCATTTTACCTTTCCGTCATTTACTTTCTTGCACTTTACTTTCTTGTACTTTCTTTCCTTGCAATTTACTTTCCAGCACTTTATTTTCTTGCACTTTACATTTATATCATTTACTTTATTGCTCTTTATTGCTTTCTTTTAATTTCTATTCATTTACATTTCTTGTTTGATTATCATTAAATTATGACCATCTAACTAGAATAATCAATTAACTGTTGATTGCTTAATCCTTTAATCCTCATGGGATCAACCTCACTCTAAGTGAGTTTTGTTACTTGATACGACCCGGTATACTTGTCGGTAGTTATGCGGAATTTAATTTTTTCGTATCAAGTTTTTGGCGCCGTTGCCGGAGATTAATTGTGATTAACAAACTACCGGTGGTTGATTATCTAGATTAGACATTTTTCTCTTTTTGTTTTTGTCGTTTAATTTCTCTTAAGTTTCTATTTTCTCTTGCTAGTAAGGTGTTTGTGTTATTGCCTCACTAAAAATTCCTTAGTTGTGACATAAGGAACTTCAATTTCTCTTGGTGAGTGTGTTTGATACAAAATATTTTCAAGTAAAAAAACGGAGTTTACCTAATCTGTTGATCAAGCAAATTACATGAGATATTGCCCAACACCACAAAATGATTCATGTTACTTTTCTAATGGTGGCTGGGAATATCAACAATGAATGATGGGATTTGAGCAATCAAATAAAATGGGACACTTACCTCAGCCCCAAAATAATTTACATGAATCTAACTACTACCCAAATGGTGGCTAGGGAAGAGATTTTTATGCTCCATATCCCATTCATGAAGAACCACCATCCCTTCATTATCCAACCTATGCACTTCCATAAACTCCTCGAAAAACTTTTCTAGCATTTAAAATAGAGGAACTCTCCAAGAGATATCTCTTCATTGCCCAACTCAGTGAGTTCATAAGGTAAAATGTGAGAGAGGTGATTGAAGATATGGAAGCCTCAACGAGGAGTCAAGAAGAGCAAATGAGACAATTGGCACAATATTTTGTTGATGAACCAACCAATGTCTTCCCTTGGCAAGGGGAAGAATATCATGCCATCCGTTTAAGGAGTGGAGTAGTGCTTAATGTGGGTGAAAATGAGGAATTGGTAGAGCAAGAAAAAGAGACCCATGTATCAAGTGAACCACCAATTTAAGAAATTCTTGATAAAGGAAATACTCCAACCATCACACAACACCCAATTCTTGATATCAAAGAAGTGAAGGCAATCAACAAAAACACTGAATAAAAGGATTGTGACCAAGAAACAATTGACTATAACCATGAAAAAGAGAAGGTCAAAGAACAATCCAACCCCTGCTCCAACAAGCAAGTTCACTCAAGCTAACAACAAAAAGAAAGCTTTCTGGGAGGCACTCAAAATAGGGAATATCAAACTTCTCCTCTTCCTCCCTGAAGTTATTTCTCTTAATCAATTGGAAGAAGAGGAATTCATAAACAACATGTCAAGCTAATGACATTAAAAGAGCACTTGTTGTGAGGCAACCCAACCGTAGGTAACTTTTTCTTCCTTTGCTTAGTTTACTTTCAATTATTTGGCATATGATTGCATTCTAAGTTTGGTGTTGCCATGCAACAATTTGATTTTCAATCTTTACTGGGTATATGCATCATTCTAAAATGAAAGTGTCACACTAAGTTTGGTGTTGCCACTTATCTTTCATGTAAAGTACCATGCATACACCACTTATTAATGCAATTACATTATCTCTGTTTTCTTTCTTGTGCCTTTATTGTATCCTTAATCTTGCTTGCTTAAGCACATGTGATGAATCCACATTTCATGGTATTTATTTGCTCTATTTGGGTGGATTTCATCAACTTTTCCTACACTTATTCAATGAAATAGTATAGTTTCATGATTTCTTCCTAAATTTTGCTTGAAAGTGAAAACGTGCTCTTTAGGCCTCTTAATTGCTAAATTTTATTCACTTTAATCTAATTTGATGCTTTGATGTGTTTGCTAAGTGATTTCATGTTTCCAAGGCAAGTATGGGTTGAAGAAGTGAGAAAAAGAACATGTAAAAGGGAAGAAACCATGAAGAAATGGAGTTGGAAGATTCAGCGATCCGTGCGTGCGCACAAGCAACGCATGCGCGCGCACAAGCGCGAGCCAGGCGACACTTACACGTGGAAGTGAATTTTGCTCAGCGACGCGTACGCGTGACTCACTCGTACGCGTGACCCGAGTCACGTGAGCTCATTAATGCAAATCGCTGGGGGCGAATTCTGGGTCTCCAAAACCCAATCCAGCTCAATTCTAAATCTATTTCAACCCCAATTCAAGTGGAAACAAGGGGGGCAATTAGGTTTAGCTTTTACATGTTTTTCTCTTATTTTTCTAGAGAGAGAAGCTCCCCCCTCTCTCTAGAATTAGGTTATGTTTAGTTAATTTCTCTTTAATTTATGTCTTTAATTCTTGTTTTAATGTAGTTTCATTTATGTTTTCATGCTTTATTGTCTTACTTCTCTTAGTTCTTCTTCTTAATTTATCTTTTATGTCACTTTTCATTTTATGAACACTCTTGTAATTCTTAATTTTCATTTAATGCAATTTATGTTCTATGTTCATTTAATGCTTCTTTTAGTTGTTGTTGTCAATTTCTAGCTTTTGGTAGTTAGATTTTATTTCTAATGCAATTTAATATTATTTTATTTTCATGCACACCAAGTGTTTGATAAAATGCTTGGCTTAGTTTCTACTTAGTTTTTCTTCACTCTTGGCTTAGAATTGATGACTTTGGTGACCCTTGAGTCATTGATGTCCATTCTTGTTGATACATTAGAGTAGTTAGTTGATTTGGTTTCCCTTGACTCTAAGTGACTGATGAGCAAGAATTGTCGTGTCGGTATAGAATATCTCAAAATTAACTTTCATTGCAAGTATAGTTCTACACCAACAAACAATCCTCCCAATCAAAAATTTAGTTTTGTCACATGTACAAACCCCAATAAGAATTAACCAAAGTATTTAAACTCCGGGTCGTCTCACAAGGAATTACAATGAAGTGGTCAATTATTGGCTATGAAGATGCAAGGGGGTTTGATTTATAATTTGCAAGAAAAGTAAATGGCAAGAAAATAAATGATAAGAACTAATAAAGAAATGGTAAACAACTCTTGGCTAAGACTTGGGAAGTTGAGATCGCTATCCTTGCCCACAAACCATGTATTGACAATTATGAGGAACCGAGCTCATTAGGTCTACTTACTAAAGCCTTAAGTACGTAATATCTACCCCTAGGCTTGGAGTACATCAAATGGCTTGATCAACATCAATCCATAGGTCCTAACCTAGCTACCAATTAACTTAGTAGTAGGCTAGAGTCAATGGTTATCAAATTGACCACATAAGGTTCTCAAATCACCAATTCGATAAAGCCTAATGATTCAAGATCACTCAATTCCCTTAGCCTAGGCCAAGAGTAAAAGAAACTAATCAAAAACTAAAGGAAACATTCTATCAAACACCTAGTGTGCAATAAAAGTAAACATCACAAATTGTAAGAATTAACAAGATCTATAACTAACATAAGCAAGAAATCAACAAGAGCAATTAAAATGAACATAAAAGAGACATGGAAACATAAAATTGCATTAAGGGAAATCAAGATCCAACAATTATTCATCAACATAAAAGAGAGTAAAATGAGAATTTAACAAGAGAAACTAAGAAGATCAAGACAATAGGACACTAAAATGTAAAGGAAACAAGATGGAATCAAGTAATCAAATCTAGATCCAAGAGAAATTAACCTAATCCTAACCTAATTCTAGAGAGAAGAGGGAGCTTCTCTCTCTAGAAAACTAACTAAAGGCTCATCATGACTAACTAGGTGCTCCCCCTTTGCTCAATCTTCAATTTTGCATCAAATACTCTCAGAAACAAGTTGGATTTGGGCCTGGGCAGCTTTAGAAATCGCCCCAGTGTTTTGCCTTTAAGTGAGTCGCGTGCGAGCATCGACGCGTACGCGTGGGTCACGTGTGCGCGTCACTTGGAAATTTTCCTATCCACGCGTACGCGTCATGTGCGCGTACGCGTCGCCATGCAACTTCACTTCCACGCGTGTGCATCTTCTGTGCGTGCGTGTGGGCTGATGTACTCCAAATCCTTGTTTCCTCATGCATTCTCTACTTTGTATGCTTTTCTCTTCATGTATTCCATCCAATACTTGCCTTATGAACCTGAAATCACTCAATAAACACATCAAGGCATCGAATGGAATTAAAGTGAATTAAAATCACCAATTTAAGGACCTAAAAAGCATGTTTCTTCACTTAAGCACAATTTAAGGGAGAATTACAAAACCATGCTATTTCATTGAATAAATGTGGGAAAAGGTGATAAATTCCCCTAAAATAAGCACAAGATAAACCACAAAATTGGAGTTTATCAGTGACCCATTGATAGTGTTGACTAGGACTTAGGGATTGGAATCAACTATGCCTATTTGACTTATCCTCGATGTAGGGTTGACTAAGTAGGATTAACTCTTCATAATCATCATGTGTTTGTGGTCAATGGCTAGGATAGGTAACCTTAGCTCCCAATCCTTGCCAAGAGGTTTCTTGCATTTAAATTTTCTTTTCCTTGAATTTAATTGCTTTGACTTTTAATTCCTTACATGATCATTTAATTGCTTTCATTTAATTTCTTGCATGTTAAGTTAATCTCTTTCTATTTACATTTCTTGCCTCTCTTGCAATCAATCATAGCCAATAATTGTAGCTCTTTAATTGCAACTCCTAGGGAAGAATGACCCGAGGTTTAATTACTCTTGGTTATTTTAATTTGAATTTGACATTTGATTAAGAGAATTCATTGTTGGTTTGGACTATGCTACTAATGAATTGATTCTTGATTCTAAATCGACAAAAAAAATTCTCTTATATCAAATTTGTCGCTGTTGCCGAGGAGTTACAATGGTGTAAAGTTATGGACTGTTGTAAATATGTTAATATGTAAATAGCTTACTTTTTGGTTGTCTTTTGTTTTTGTTAATGGTTAGGATTGGGATCCTGGAGGATATTGCAAATTCAAGCATTGGTGGGAAAGTCAAGCACAAGCCACCATAGCAAGGGCTCTCCCAATTGTCTAACTTAAAGACAATAAATAAAAGTGTTTGGTAACATCTTTCTGACTCTCCCTCTCTTTTAGCATTTGTTTGTTGAATTTTTGCTTCTTTTAACTAGCTTAGTTTGGTAGAATTTTTGTGTTGATCTTGCATTTTTAGGGTAAAATAAAATTTTGGGTTGGAAAAGCTATTTTGGATGTCATGTTTGGTACCTTAGAGCAATAAAACTTTTGAGAAAAACAAACCATGTGCGTGCACACACACCTGTGCGTACGCACACAACCCCAATTTTTGCGTTATGTGCGCGCGCACTTCCCTGTGTGTGTACACACCAGCTTATGCCCCTTCTGCTGGGAGCGTTTGCACACCATGTGCGTCCACACCCCCCTTCTTTTTGCCTTTTGTGCGTGCGCACGGACCTGTGTGCGCACGCATAGACGGTGATGAGCGGATAATTCATACGCTTTTTGGCATTGTTTTTAAGTAGTTTTTAGTATGTTTTAGTTAATTTTTATTATATTTTTATTAGTTTTTATTCAAAAATTACATTTCTAGACTTTACTATGAGTTTGTGTATTTTTCTTTGATTTCAGGTATTTTCTGGCTGAAATTGAGGGACTTGAGCAAAAATCTGATTCAGAGGCTAAAAAAGGACTGCAGATGCTGTTGGATTCTGACCTCCCTGCACTCGAAGTGGATTTTCTGGAGCTACAGAAGCTTAAGTGGTGCGCTCTCAATTGCGTTGGAAAGTAGACATCCTAGGCTTTCCAGCAATATATAATAGTTTATACTTTGCCTGAGATTTGATGGCCCAAACCGGCGTTCCAAGTCAGCATAAAAATTCTGGCGTCAAAACGTCAGAGCTGGCATAAAAGCTGGAGTTAAACGCCCAAACTGGCATAAAAGCTAGCGTTTAACTCGAAGAAAAGTTTCTACATGTGAAAGTTTCAATGCTCAGTCCAAGCACACACCAAGTGGGCCCAGAAGTGGATTTCTGCATCATTTACTCATTTCTGTAAACCCTAGGCTACTAGTTTTCTATAAATAGGACCTTTCGCTATTGTATTTTCATACTTATATCTTCGGACACACTTTTTCATCTTTGAACTTGTATGTTCACATCTGGGGGCTGGCCTCACGGCCATGCCTAGACCTTTTGTTCTTATGTATTTTCAACGATGGAGTTTCTACACCCCATAGATTAAGGTGTGGAGCTCTGTTGTTCCTCATGAATTAATGCAAAGTACTATTGTTTTTCTATTCAACTCAAGCCTATTTCTTCTCCAAGATATCCATTCGTTCTTCAACATGATGAATGTGATGATCCGTGACACTCATCACCATTCTCACCTATAAACGCGTGCCTGACAACCACTTCCATTCTACAAGCAAACAAGCTTGAATGTGTATCTCTTGGGTTTCTAATCTAAGATTAAAACCTTCGTGGTATAGGCTAGAATCAATTGGCGGCCATTCCTGAGATCTGGAAAGTCTAAACATTGTCTGTGGTATTCCGAGTAGGATCTGGGAAGGGATGACTGTGACGAGCTTCAAACTCGCGAGTGTTGGGCGTAGTGACAGACGCAAAAGGATCAATGGATCCTATTCCAACATGATCAAGAACCGACAGATGATTAGCCGTGTGGTGACAGCGCATTTGAACCATTTTCACTGAGAGGACGGGAAGTAGCCATTGACAACGGTGATGCCCAACATATAGCTTGCCATGGAAAGGAGTATGAATGATTGGATGAAGGCAATAGGAAAACAGAAGTTCAGGAGGAACAAAGCATCTTCATACGCTCACCAATGAACTACATAAGTACCTCTATCTTATTTTATGTTTTATTCATATTTTAATTATCAATTCTCCATAACCATTTGAATCTGCCTGACTGAGATTTACAAGATGACCATAGGTTGCTTCAAGCCGACAATCTCCGTGGGATCGACCCTTACTCACGTAAGGTTTATTACTTGGACGACCCAGTACACTTGCTGGTTAGTTGTGCAGAGTTGTGACAAAGAGTTGAGATTATGAACGTGCGTACCAAGTTTTTGGCGCAGTTGCTAGGGAATGAATAGTCACGATTTCGTGCACCAAGTTTTTGGCGCCGTTGCCGGGGATTGTTCGAGTTTGGACAACTGACGGTTCATCTTGTTGCTTAGATTAGGTAACCTTATTTTATTTTTATTCTTCAGAATTTTTAAGAATGAATTATAGAGTTTCAGATGATGTTTTTATCATCACAAAAGCTGATTGATTCTCATCAATTTGGCTGTTGTATGTAATGTCCTGCTGAAGCTTGGCTAGCCATGTCTAATCTTTTTAGACTGAAGCTTTAAACTAACATTGCATGATTCCTGGAATTCCTATTAAAAATTTTGAAATCCTATTTTTCTTTTCCAAAATATTTTTCAAAAAAAAATTACAAAAAAATTAGTAAAATCATAAAATCAAAAATGTTTTTGTGTTTCCTATTTAAGTCTAGTGTCAATTTTAAGTTTGGTGTCCTGCATATTTTTAACTTTCTTGCATTTTTTTGAATATATGCATTATGTTCTTCATTGATCTTCAAGTTGTTCTTGATGATTTCATTGCTCTGATCTTTAATTTCTCTTGTTTTGTGTGTTTTGTTATTTTTCATATGCATTCTCACTTTGTTGTTGTCCCTAGTATACAAATTTATAAGTTTGGTGTCTTGCATGCATTATTTGTTTTGATCTTGATTTTCCATGATTAGTTTCATTTTGTTGTTTCTCATCATTAAAAATTAAAAAATTTTTCAAAATTATGTTTTTTCAAGTTAATAATACAGAGAATTGAAGATTCAGAACATGCAGTAGAGGAATTACACAGAAAAAGTTGGGCGTTCAAAACGCCCAGTGAGGAAGGAAAATTGGCGTTTAAACACCAGCCAGGTACCCTGGCTGGGCGTTAAATGCCCAAAAGGGTAGAATTTTGGGCGTTAAACGCCAGAATGGATACCATTCTGGGCGTTTAACGCCAGGATGGCACAAGAGGAAAGATTTTGTTTTTAATTCAAATCTTTTTCAAATTTTCATACTTTTTTCAAAATCAAATCTTTTCCAAATCATATCTTTTCAATCATATCTTTCAAAATCAAATCCTTTCCATTTTATTACTATTTTCGAAAATCATTGCTACAATTAATGATTTAATTCAAAATTTTCAAGTTGTTACTTGCCTATTTAGAAAGGATCAAATTTAAAATTCTAGAATCATGTCTTTTAATTTCTTGTTAGTCAAGTAATCAACTTTAATTTTAAAAATTTCTTTTTTAAATTAATTTTCAATCATATCTTCTCAATCATATCTTTTCAATCACATCTTTTTCAAAATAATTTTTAATCATATCTTTTTTTTATTTCTGATTTCAAAATCTTTTTCAAAATCACTTAACTACTTTCTCAATTTTGATTTTCGAAAATCATCAATCAATTTTTTCAAAATTTCTTTTAATTATTTCAAAATCTTTTTAAATTTAATTTCGAAAATTCTTCCCCTCCTCTCACATCCTTCTATTTAAGGACTAACACTCCTCCACTATCAGCAATTCAGACTCTCTCTCTATAAGTTTGAATTCTCATCTCTACCTTCTCCTTCTATTCTTCTTTTCCTCTGACACCTCAAGGAATCTCTATACTGTGACATAGAGGATTCCATACTTTCTTCTCCTCTCTTTCATATGAGCAGGAGCAAGGACAAAGGCATTCTTGTTGAAGCTGATCCTGAACCTGAAAGGACCTTGAAGAGAAAGCTAAGAGAAGCTAAAGTACAACTCTCTGTAGAGGACCTAACAGAAATTTTCAAACAAGAAGAAGACATGGCAACCGAAAATAACAACAATGCCAACAATGCAAGAAAGGTGCTTGGTGACTTTACTACACCTACTCCCGACTTCTATGGGAGATGCATCTCTATCCCTGCCATTGGAGAAAACAACTTTGAGCTTAAACCTCAATTAGTTTCTCTAATGCAACAGAATTACAAGTTTCATGGACTTCCATTGGAAGATCCTCATCAGTTCTTGGCTGAATTCTTGCAAATCTGTGACACTGTCAAGACCAATTGGATTGATCCCGAGGTCTACAGGCTTATGCTTTTTCCATTTACTGTAAGAGACAAAGCTAGAATATGGTTGGATTCACAACCTAAGGAAAACCTGAACTCTTGAAAAAAGTTGGTCAGTGCTTTTCTGGCCAAATTCTTTCCACCTCAAAAATTGAGTAAGCTTAGAGTGGAAGTCCAGACCTTCAGATAGAAGGAAGGTGAATCCCTCTATGAAGCTTGAGAAAAATACAAGAAATTGATCAGAAGGTGTCCTTCTGACATGCTTTCAGAATGGAGCATCATAGGTATCTTCTATAATGGTCTGTCTGAACTATCCAAGATGTCATTAGACAGCTTTGCTGGAGGATCTCTTCATCTGAAGAAGACACCTGTAGAAGCTCAGGAACTCATTGAAATGGTTGCAAATAACCAATTCATGTACACTTTTGAAAGGAATCCTGTGAATAAATGGGACAAATCAGAAGAAAGGAGTTCTTGAGATTGATACTCTGAATGCCATATTGGCTTAGAACAAAATATTGACTCAGCAAGTCAATATGATTTCTCAGAGTCTGTCTGGCATGCAAGTAGCAACAGGCAGTACCAAAGAAGCTTCATCTGAAGAAGAAGCTTATGATCCTAAGAATCCAGCAATGGAAGAGGTGAATTACATGGGAGAACCCTATGGAAACACCTATAATCCTTCATAGAGAAATCATCCAAATCTCTCATGGAAGGACCAACAGAGGCCTCAACAAGGCTTCAATAATAATAATGGTGGAAGAAACAGGTTTGGCAATAGCAAGCCTTTTCCATCATCTTCTCAGCAACAGATAGAGAATTCTAAGCAGAGCCACTCTGACTTAGCAACCATAGTCTCTGATATAATTAAAACCACTCAAAGTTTCATGACTGAAATAGGGTCCTCCATTAGAAATTTGGAGGCACAGGAGGGTCAGCTGAGTAAGAAAGTTACTGAACTCCCTCCTAGTACTCTCCCAAGCAATACAGAAGAAAACCCAAAGAGAGAATGCAAGGCCATAAACACGTCCCACATGGCCGAATGCATCGAGGAGGGAAAAGCAGTGATTTTCACTGAGGAAGACTTCAATGGACGTCCACTGGCCTCCAAGGAGTTCCCTAATGAGGAACCATGGGAATCTGAGGCTCATACAGAGACCATAGAGATTCCATTAAATTTACTTCTGCCATTCATGAGCTATGATGAGTATTCTTCCTCTGAAGAGGATGAAGATGTTACTGAAGAGCAAGTTGCTAAGTACCTTGGAGCAATCATGAAGCTAAATGCCAAGTTATTTAGTAATGAGACTTGGGAGGGTGAACCACCCTTGCTCACCAAAGAATTGGATGACTTGACTAGGCATAGATTACCTCAGAAGAAACAAGATCCTGGAAAATTCTCAATACCTTCTACCATAGGCACCATGACCTTTGAGAAGGCTCTGTGTGACCTAGGGTCAAGTATAAACCTCATGCCACTCTCTGTAATGGAAAAGCTAGGGATCCTTAAGGTACAAGCTGTAAGAATCTCACTAGAGTTAGCAGACAATTCAAGAAAGCAGGCTTATGGACTTGTAGAGGATGTCTTGGTAAAGGTTGAAGGCCACTACATCCCTGCTGATTTTATAATCCTAGACACTGGGAAGTGTATGGATGAATCTATCGTCCTTGGAAGACCCTTCCTGGCCACAGCAAAAGCTGTGATTGATGTTGACAGAGGAGAATTGGTCCTTCAAGTGAATGAGGACTCCCTTGTGTTTAAAGCTCAAGGATCTCCCTTTGTAACCATGGAGAGGAAGCATGAAAAGCTTCTCTCAATGCAGAGTCAAATAGAGCCCCCACATTCAAACTCTAATTTTGGTGTTGGGAGGCCATCATCATGCTCTGAGTATCTGTGAGGCTCCATGAGAGCCCACTATCAAACTATTGACATTAAAGAAGCGCTTGTTGGGAGGCAACCCAAATTTATTTAATCATATCTATTTATTTTCCATTGTTATTTTATGTTTTCTGTAGGTTGATGATCATGTGAAGCCACAAAAAACAACTGAAAAAACAAAAACAGAATGAAAAATAGTATTAAAAATAGCACACCCTGGAGGAGAAGCTTACTGGCATTTAAACGCCAGTAAGGGAGCAGAAGGGGCGTTAAATGCCCAGTCTGGCACCATTCTGGGCATTTAACGCCAGAAATGGGCACCAGACTGGCGTTTAACGCCAGAAAAAGGCACAGAGCTGGCGTTTAACGCCAGAAAAGGGAGAAAAGCTGGCGTTTAAACTCCAGAAAGGGGAGAGAAGCTGGCGTTAAACGCCAGAAATGGGCAGGAACCTGGCGTTTAACGTCAGGATTGGCAATCAAGGGGGCGTTTACATGCCAACATGGTGCAGGGATGAGAAATCCTTGATACCTTAGGATCTGTGGACCCCACAGGATCCCCACCTACCTCTTCTTTCTCTCTCTTCTTCACACCTTCCCATAACACCCTTCCCCAAATACCCTTCACCAATCACCTCAATACCTCTTCCCCAAAAATCCCTCACCTATCAAATCCTACCCTCTTCTCCATAATCTCTTCACCAATTCACATCCATCCATCCTAAAACCCCACCTACCTCCCCATTCAGATTCAAACCACTTTCCCTCCTATACCCACCCATACATGGCCGAACCCTACCCCCCCTCTCCACTCCTATATAAGCCCATCTTAACTCCTTCATTTTCACAAACCATACACACTACTTACCCCCTTGGCCGAACCATAAACCTCCCTCCATCTCCTCTATTTCTTCTTCTTCTACTCTCTTCTTTCTTCTTTTGCTCGAAGACGAGCAAACCTTCTAAGTTTGGTATGGTAAAAGCGTTGCTTTTTGTTTTTTCATAACCATTTATGGCACCAAAAGCCGGAGAAACATCTAGAAAGAGGAAAGGGAAGGCAAAATCTTTCACCTCCGAGTCATGGGAGATGGAGAGATTCATCTCAAGGGTGCATCAAGACCACTTCTATGAAGTTGTGGCCAAGAAGAAGGTGATCCCCGAGGTCCCCTTCAAGCTTAAAAGGGTGAATATCCAGAGATTCGACATGAGATTCGAAGAAGAGGTTGGGAAATTCTCACCAACCCCATTCAACAAGTCGGGATCTTAATGGTTCAAGAGTTCTATGCCAATGCATGGATCACCAAGAACCATGATCAAAGTGTGAACCCGGACCCAAAGAATTGGCTTACAATAGTCCGGGGGAAATGCTTAGATTTTAGCCCGGAAAATGTAAGGTTGGCATTCAACTTGCCCATGATACAAGGAGATGCGCGCCCCTACACTAGAAGGGTCAACTTTGATCAAAGGTTGAACCAAGTCCTCATAGACATTTGTGAAGAGGGCGCTCAATGGAAGAGAGATTCAAAAGGGAAGCCGGTTCAACTAAGAAGGCATGACCTCAAGCCCGTGGCTAGGGGATGGTTGGAGTTCATCCAACGCTCAATCATTCCCAGTAACAACCGGTCTGAAGTTACTATAGACCGGACTATCATGATCCATAGCATCATGATTGGAGAGGAAGTAGAAGTTCATAAGGTTATATCCCTAGAACTCTACAAGGTGGCGGACAAGTCCTCTACGTTGGCAAGGTTAGCCTTCCCTCATCTCATTTGTCACCTCTGCAATTTAGCTGGAATTGACATAGAGGAAGACATCCTCATTGATGAGGACAAGCCCATCACTAAGAAAAGGATGGAGCAAACAAGAGATCCCACTCATGGACAAGAGCATGAGGAAATTCCTCATCATGAAGTCCCTGAGATGCCTCAAGGGATGCATTTTTCTCCACAAAACTATTGGGAGCAAATCAACACCTCCCTAGGAGAATTAAGTTCCAATATGGGACAACTAAGGGTGGAGCACCAAGAACATTCCATCCTCCTCCATGAAATTAGAGAAGACCAAAGAGTCATGAGAGAGGAGCACCAAAGTCAAGGAAGAGACATTGAGGAGATAAAGCACTCCATAAGATCTTCAAGAGGAAGAACATGCTGCCATCACTAAGGTGGACCCCTTCTTTAATCTCCTTGTTCTTATTTCTGTTTTTCAAATTATATACTTTATGTTTATCTATGTTTGTGTCTTTATTACATGATCATTAGTGTCTTAGTGTCTATGCCTTAAAGCTATGAATGTCCTATGAATCCATCACCTTTCTTAAATGAAAAATGTTTTTAATTGAAAAAGAAAAAGAAGTACATGAATTTCGAATTTTAAAATAGTTTAATTATTTTGATGTGGTGGCAATACTTTTGTTTTCTGAATGAATGCTTGAACAGTACATATTTTTGAATTTGTTGTTTATGAATGTTAAAATTGTTGGCTCTTGAAAGAATGATAGAAAAGGAAAAATGTTATTGATAATCTGAAAATCATAAAAATGATTCTTGAAGCAAGAAAAAGCAATGAAAAGCTTACAGAAAAAAAAGGGGACGAAAAATAAAAGAAAAAGAAAAAAGCAAGCAGAAAAAGCCAATAGCCCTTTAAACCAAAAGGCAAGGGTAAAATAAAAAGGATCCAAGACTTTGAGCATCAGTGGATAGGAGGGCCCACATAAATAAAATCCTGGCCTAAGCGGCTAAACCAAGTTGTCCCTAACCATGTGCTTGTGGCGTGAAGGTGTCAAGTGAGAAGCTTGAGACTGAGCGGTTCAAGTCGTAGTCCAAAGCAAAAAGAGTTTGCTTAAGAGCTCTGGACACCTCTAACTAGGGACTTTAGCAAAGCTGAGTCACAATTTGAAAAGGTTCACCCAGTTATGTGTCTCTGGCATTTATGTATCCGGTGGTAATACTGGAAAACAAAATGCTTAGGGTCACGGCCAAGACTCATAAAGTAACTGTGTTCAAGAATCAACATATTGAACTAGGAGAATCAATAACACTATCTGAATTCTGAGTTCCTATAGATGCCTATCATTCTGAACTTCAAAGGATAAAGTGAGATGCCAAAACTGTTCAGAAGCAAAAAGCTAATAGCCCCGCTCATCTAATTAAGACTGATCTTCATAGATGTTTTTGGAATTCATTGTATATTCTTTTCTTTTTATCCTATTTGATTTATAGTTGCTTGGGGACAAGCAACAATTTAAGTTTGGTGTTGTGATGAGCGGATAATTTATACGCTTTTTGGCATTGTTTTTAAGTAGTTTTTAGTATATTTTAGTTAATTTTTATTATATTTTTATTAGTTTTTATTCAAAAATCACATTTCTGGACTTTACTATGAGTTTGTGTGTTTTTCTGGGATTTCATATATTTTCTGGCTGAAATTGAGGGACTTGAGCAAAAATCTTATTCAGAGGCTGAAAAGGGACTGCAGATGCTGTTGGATTCTGACCTCCCTGCACTCGAAGTAGATTTTCTGGAGCTACAGAAGCCAAATTTGCGCGCTCTTAATTGCGTTGGAAATTAGACATCCTGGGCTTTCCAGAAATATATAATAGTTCATAGTTTGCCCGAGATTTAATGGCTCAAACTAGCGTTCCAAGTCAGCATAAAAATTCTGGCATCAAAATGCCAAAACTGGCATAAAAGCTGGAGTTAAACGCCCAAACTAGCATAAAAACTGGCGTTTAACTCCAAGAAAAGTCTCTACATGTGAAATCTTCAGTGTTCAGTCCAAGCACACACCAAGTGGGCCCAGAAGTGGATTTCTGCATCATTTACTCATTTCTGTAAACCCTAGGTTACTAGTTTTCTATAAATAGGACCTTTTGCTATTGTATTTTCACACTTATATCTTCAGACACAATTTTTCATCTTTGAACTTGTATGTTCACGTCTGAGGGCTGGCCTCACGGCCATGCCTAGACCTTTTGTTCTTATGTATTTTCAACGGTGGAGTTTCTACACCGCATAGATTAAGGTGTGGAGCTCTGTTGTTCCTCATGAATTAATGCAAAGTACTATTATTTTTCAATTCAACTCAAGCCTATTTCTTCTCCAAGATATCCATTTGTTCTTCAACATGATGAATGTGATGATCCGTGACACTCATCACCATTCTCACCTATGAACGCGTGCCTGACAACCACTTCCGTTCTACAAGCAAACAAGATTGAATGTGTATCTCTTGGGTTTCTAATCTAAGATTAAAACCTTCGTGGTATAGACTAGAATCAATTGGCGGCCATTCTTGAGATCCAGAAAGTCTAAACCTTGTCTTTGGTATTCCGAGTAGGATCTGGGAAGGCATGAGTGTGACTAGCTTCAAACTCGCGAGTGTTGGGCGTAGTGACAGACACAAAAGGATCAATGGATCCTATTCCAACATGATCGAGAACCGACAGATGATTAGCCGTGCGGTGACAGTGCATTTGGACCATTTTTACTGAGAGGACGGGAAGTAGCCATTGACAACGGTGATGCCCAACATACAGCTTGCCATGGAAAGGAGTATGAATGATTGGATTAAGGCAATAGGAAAGCAGAAGTTCAGGAGGAACAAAGCATCTTCATACGCTCACCAATGAACTACATAAGTACTTCTATCTTATTTTAGGTTTTATTCATCTTTTAATTATCAATTCTCCATAACCATTTGAATCTGCCTGACCGAGATTTACAAGATGACCATAGCTTGCTTCAAGCCAACAATCTCCGTGGGATCGACCCTTTCTCACGTAAGGTTTATTACTTGGACGACCTAGTACACTTGCTGGTTAGTTGTGCGGAGTTGTGACAAAGAGTTGAGATTATGAACGTGCGTACCAAGTTTTTGGCGCCGTTGCTGGGGAATGAACAATCACGATTTCGTGCACCAGACGGCGAGATAGCTGGCATTTTTAACGTTTCATTGTTCAAAAAAATAAAATAAAATAAAATAAAATTTTCAGCCTTTTTGTGGGTGGGCACAGGTCTGTGCCCACGCACACATCAATCCAAGGCTTCTGTTCTCGGCGTTTGCACGCATAGTGCGAACGCACACCCCTTTCATTTTTTCCCATCGACGCGTACGCGTCACCTTACATTTTCTGCCTTCACATGCACGCGTACTTCACACGTATGCGTCGACTCCCATTTTTTCCCACCACGCGTGCGCGTCCCTTACGCGTACGTGTGACCCTTGTGCGTGCGCACGGCCCTGTGTGCGTATGCACGCCCATGTTTTCTCACTACTACACTTCTTTTCTTCTCTTCTCTCTACTTCTTCTCTTCTTTTCTCTTCTACTCTCTTCTTTCCCTCCTTCAACTACCACTCACCACTATACTTCACCACCCACGACACTCACCTTTAGTTAGTTAGTTAGTTAATTAGTTTGTTAGTTAGTTATTTGCTTAGTTAGTTAGTTTAATTCTCTGTTTTGGTGCTAAGTGTTGGATAATTGAGTTGATTTGTTGATTGTGTTGAGATATTGCTGCTGAATTATTGAGATTATTGTTGCTAAATATTGTTGGATATGTTCATTGAGGTTATAAATTATTGCTTGGTGTTGAGTTCTTCATGTTTAATTTTGCACACACCAAGTACTCATAACACTGCCTTTGAGAATAACTTTGGATTTCTAAATTGCATATTTTGGCCACCATGTAATTTGATTTCATTATCTATAGTTAGGAAATTTGTATGTAGTTGATGCATTTTTTGTTAGGTGAGCTTGTTTGTGATTGATTTTTATTTAAGTCACCTATTTGATGCATTAACATGGAGAATTGTGAAATTGGATCATGAGCTTACCTAATGACGCTTTTTGAGCTTTTTAAGCTTTGTGGGCTATGCTTGCCATGTTTTCCACTTCATGTCAATTAGGTATGGCTTCGTTATCCATTTCAACAATTCCTTGATTCTTGCTTGAATACTTTCATGCCTCTTTATTGCTTGTTTGTTTATCTTAACCTACAAGTTTTCTTTTAAAGTATTTCAAGCATACTAGAATGAGTGAAGTGCATGCTTATTTTGTCTAATTGTGACCTAGCTTACCATGCTAGTGTGTGTGTGTTCTAACCCGCGCAACTTAGAATACCCACACTTGTTTTCCTACATGTCACAAACTTATTCACTCACTCATTTTAGTGATTCTTACCTCATTCCAACACTCTTTATTTTCTTGTCTTTGCATTCACTCATCTTATTATCTTATGTTCTATTTTTCACGGATGAGTCACCATATACAACAAGGGAAGCGGAGAGAAGAGCATGCAGCAGCCGAATGATCCACCAGTTGAAGGTGGTAATCCGAAGTCACTTCACCCCCTAGCTCACCTTTGAGTGCGTGGAGGACCGTGCAACTCTTTAAGTGTGGGGAGGTCATCGCCGATCAATAATATTGGGTGACAGACTCTAATCCTAACACTTTCACATTCTTTTTTTTTTTTTGAATTCTTAGTTGTATTTCTCTTCTTGGTTTGTATATATTTTAGGACTTTAATTGCATCTTCTTTTCCCTAGTTTATTGCATGTTTTTGCATATATATAATAAGCTTAGTTAATATAATGAAAATTTTCCAAGAAAAACATTCTTAATAGGGTATTGACATCCTAATTGATTTGAGTTGGTATTTGTTTAATTAAAACTTGCTTGAAATATATTGTGGAACATGTTTTTGAGTTATGAACACACAACCTTGTGAGTTTTTTAGCCTAATTGTGTGGTCACATCATATTACCACTATTTTCATTCTTGTGTATGTTATTCTCTTTTTTATGATTGCAATCTTTGATTTGTTTGATTCTTTATGTCCATTGTTTAATGTATATATGCATTTATATGATTGAGGCCATCTTTTCATTAAGCTCACTTGTCCCAAATAGCCTACCCTTTTATCTCCCTTTGTTAACCAACTTTGAGCCTATTTCAATCCCCTTTTTGTTCTTAAAGTTAGCACATTACTAGCCTTAAAGTGAAAAACAATAAATGTCCCTTTTTGGATCTTTGATTAGCTTAGGCTAGTGAGAGTGTATATCATCTAAGTGTGGGGAAGCTTGGGAACTTTGGTTGAGATAAAAGTAGAATTTTTGTACTTTGTTGAAAATCTTGGGAATTGGGTGCATACTCATACATCAAATACTTAAACCATATACATTGACACCTTTGTATATATTATGTATATATTATGTTCAAAAAAAAAAAAGAAGAAGAAGATAATAAAAAGGGGACAAAATGCCCCAAAGTAAAGTAACAATAACAATGCATATGAGTTGTGATTAAAAAGAAAATGCATGAGTGTGTAAGAAAAGTGAGGAATGGGTAGTTAGGCTTGCTTTGAGTTGTATAGGTTGTTATGTAGGTTAAGTGAGAGCTTAAGTTAGTCAAAGATTCAAATTTGAAGCTCACTCGACCATATATTACCTTACTGTTCCGAGGGTTACCTGAAACTGTAGATCGATCTCGGACGAGATCTTCTGTGCTGGTCGGAGCTGACGTGTCGGGCTGGTGGATGGCAACCGGAGCGGCCGTGTCCGACTTGTTGGATTGGCTATGCTGCTGATCCTTTGTCACCGGAGGGTGGTGGTACCTGCAAGGGACTCCGATGCTTAAGTTAGCAAGGGTATTAAGCAGGTTTTTTTAGTAGAATCAGAGTATGAGTTATACTTGGGTGCTCCAGTGTATTTATAATGGTGTAGAGTGACCTTCCTAGATAAGATAAGTTAGTTATCTTATCTTATCTTATCTTATCTTTGAGTGAGGTCATCTTATCTTCAAGGGAGCCGCCCTTATCTCTATAGCCTTGGGCTGCCTTTGGATTTGGGTCGTGTTCCTCTATCCGGGCCCTTTATTGGGCTTTCCTGTCAATTTGGCCGAGCTCTTTGAGAAGAGGTCGGATAGTCTGACCTGAAGAGGTCAGTCGCTGTTCCGTAGAACATCCCGGGTCGGACAGCTCGACCCAGGGTATGAACAGTGCCCCTGCTCGAGCTCGGTCTTCTATTTTGAGGCTGAGTTTTTAGTTTTAGGACTTCAATCCTTTTATGGTGAAACCGAACTCGAGCATTTTGTCGATTTTGCTGTAGCTTTTGAATGTGAAGCATTTCTCCTTCGCGCGCTTTTAACCTTTTTGTCTTGGAAATGTGCGAGGGTTAATACCCTCATTAATTGGTTTTTAATGCTCCATTTCTCTTGCTTCTTTTATTTTGAACTTTACACACACAAAACGGTTTTTTCTCTTCTCTGTAACTTCCCCCTTTTTCTCTCTTTTTTTCTGCTTTGCCTGAGACTTTGCACGTTCGCGTTTTTCCTCGTTACGCTGTTTAGTGACTGTTGGTGCTTTGTTTGAAGGGCAATTTCGCTCCTCCATCTTTCGACTTCTTCAGAGCTTTTCTCCTTTTAGGTTGGCTTCTTCATTTTTTTCGTAAAATCAAAATTTTTGCTTGAGTGCATTGTTGTAAAGCTTGAACCTTTTCGTGTTTTTGCGCCTGCCTGTATCTTTCTGGCTTTCTTTCGACCTTATGTATACTTTTTGGTATTTCTGATGATTAGGGCTTACCTTTCTGGCTTTGCATGTTTATTGCATTACTGTTTGATTTTGTGGCTTCTGTGAGATAATGGCTTGTTCGTTTCTGGAAAAGGTTGCGTCTTTGGTGCTTTTTCTTGGTATATTTTTTGTAGACTGAGACTGTAGTTGCGAGATGATTTTAACAATCCTTTTTTCTCTTCGGAGTGTTGATTGAGAGAAGGTTTTCTTCTATTATGATAGCTTAGTAGAGAATAATGGTCTTCTTGGAGATCTTGCTCTGATTTGTGTCTTTTTTGCTTAGAGTCTTTTGCTAGGTTGTTTTAGTTTCTGTAGGTTTTCTTGAGTCTTTGCTCTGTGTCACTGCCTCCAAAGGATGCCCCTAGACCTTGGTGTGTATCTTGGGGCTTTCCTTTTACTATTTGTATTGCTTTAGATCATGTTGTCCGAATTGTTTTGATACCGTCCGAGCTGTTATTTGGTTAGTAATCCATTTTCCTTTCTTTGTTTGTAGGACTAGTTGGCCATGTCTACCCGCAAAAATATTATAGAGACGTCTTCTAAGGTTCCCGAGGGGATGTTCGACTGGTTGGACTCCCTTGTGTTAATGTGTGTTTCCGTGGTGAATGCTGAGTTTTGTGTGGAGCTTAGGAAACATCACAGGATTTGTAGTAATCGAGAGTAGGAGAAAAATTATGAGCTAGTAGCACCTGATTCTGATGAGAGGGTCTGTTTCCCGACTTCAGTCCAGGGGGAACGTCCTTTCTTTTATGCCTATGAATATTTCTTTAGTCAAATGAGCATTACCTTTCCCTTTACTCCCTTTGAAACCAATTTGTTGTGGTCATGCAATGTGTCTCTGATGAGCGGATAATTTATACGCTTTTTGACATTGTTTTTAGTATATTTTTAGTAGAATCTAGTTACTTTTAGGGATGTTTTCATTATTTTTTATGTTAAATTCACATTTCTGGACTTTACTATGAGTTTGTGTGTTTTTCTGTGATTTCAGGTATTTTCTGGCTGAAATTGAGGGACTTGAGCAAAAATCAGATTCAGAGGTAGAAGAAGGACTGCTGATGCTGTTGGATTCTGACCTCCCTGCACTCAAAGTAAATTTTCTGGAGCTACAGAACTCAAAATGGTGCGCTTCTAATTGCGTTGGAAAGTAGACATCTAGGGCTTTCCAGCAATATATAATAGTCCATACTTTGACCGAGTTTAGATGACGTAAAAGGGCGTTGAACGCCAGTTCTATGCTGCTGTCTGGAGTTAAACGCCAGAAACAAGTCACAAACCAGAGTTGAACGCCAGAAATACATTACAACCTGGCGTTCAACTCCAGAAAGAGCCTCTGCACGTGTAACATTCAAGCTCAGCCCAAGCACACACCAAGTGGGCCCCAGAAGTGGATTTATGCATCAATTACTTACTTCTGTAAACCCTAGTAACTAGTTTAGTATAAATAGGACTTTTTACTATTGTATTTGAGATCTTTGGATCATCCTGGATTGTATTTTTGATCCTGTGATCTCGTTTTGGGGGCTGGCCATTCGGCCATGCCTGGACCTCTCACTTATGTATTTTCAACGGTAGAGTTTCTACACTCCAAAGATTAAGGTGTGGAGCTCTGCTGTTCCTCAAAGATTAATGCAAAGTACTACTGTTTTCTATTCAATTCAACTTATTCCGCTTCTAAGATATTCATTCGCAATTCAACCTGAATGTGATGAACGTGACAATCATCATCATTCCCTATGAACACGTGCCTGACAACCACTTCCGTTCTACCTAAGATTGAATGAGTATCTCTTGGATCTCTTAATCAGAATCTTCGTGGTATAAGCTAGATTGATGGCGGCATTCATGAGAGTCCGGAAAGTCTAAACCTTATCTGTGGTATTCCGAGTAGGACTCTGGGATTGAATGACTGTGACGAACTTCAAACTCGCGAGTGCTGGGCGTAGTGACAGACGCAAAAGGAGGGTGAATCCTATTCCAGTATGATCGAGAACCTCAGATGATTAGCCGTGCTGTGACAGAGCATTTGGACCATTTTCACAAGAGGATAGGATGCAGCCATTGGCAAGGGTGACGCCTCCAGACGATTAGCCATGCAGTGACAGCGCATCGGACCATTTTCCAAAGAGGATCAAAAGTAGCCATTGACAACGGTGATGTCCTTACATAAAGCCAGCCATAGAAAGGAGTAAGACTGATTGGACGAAGACAACAGGAAAGCAGAGGTTTAGAGGGACGAAAGCATCTCCATGCATTTATCTGAAATTCTCACCAAGGATTTACATAAGTATTTCTATCCCTGTTTTATTATTAATATTCGAAAACTCCATAACCATTCTATATCCGCCTGACTGAGATTTACAAGATGACCATAGCTTGCTTCATACCAACAATCTCCGTGGGATCGACCCTTACTCGCGTAAGGTTTATTACTTGGACGACCCAGTGCACTTGCTGGTTAGTTGTGCGAAGTTGTGATAAAAAGTTGAGATTACAATTGAGCGTACCATGTTGATGGCGCCATTGATGATCACAATTTCGTGCACCAAGTTTTCGGCGCCGTTGCCGGGGATCACAATTTCGTGCACCAAGTTTTTGGTGCCGTTGCCGGGGATTGTTCGAGTTTGGACAACTGACGGTTCATCTTGTTGCTCAGATTAGGTAATTTTCTTTTTTGTTTTATTTTCAAAAAGTTTTCAAAAATCTTTCAAAAAAATTTTCCCCTTTATTTTCGAAAAAATTTAAAAAAAAAATCTTTTCAAAAATATATTTTTCTTCAGAATTTTTAAGAATGAATTCTAGTGTTTCATGAAACATGTTGAATCCTATCTGGCTGTAAAGCCATACCCAAACTGCTTTGGGACTGGTCTTCAACTAATCACCTCAATAGATGTAATTTACATGATAGAGCTTGGCTGGCTATTAAGCCATGCCTGACCCTTTGATTGGAGCTTTAGACTAAGATTGCAAGATTCCTGGAATTCATATTAAAAATTTTGGAATCCTTATTTTTCTTTTTCAAAATGATTTTCGAAAAAATTAAAAGAAAATACAAAAAAATCATAAAATCATAAAAATAAAAAATATTTCATGTTTCTTGTTTGAGTCTTGAGTCAAGTTGAAAGTTTGGTGTCAATTGCATATTCATCTTGCATTTTTCGAAAAATTCATGCATTCGTAGTGTTCTTCATGATCTTCAAGTTGTTCTTGGTAAGTCTTCTTGTTTGATCTTGATGTTTTCATGATATGTGTCTTTTCTTGTTTTTCATATGCATTCTTGCATCCATAGTGTCTATACATGAAAAATTTTTAGGTTTGGTGTCTTGCATGTTTTCTTTGCATATAAAATTTTCAAAAATAAGTTCTTGATGTTCATCATGATCTTCATAGTGTTCTTGGTGTTCATCTTGACATTCATAGCATTCTTGCATGCATTCATTGTTTTGATCCAAAATTTTTATGCATTGCATCATTTTCATGTTTTTCTCTCTCATCATTAAAAATTCAAAAATCAAAAAAATATCTTTTCCTTTTTTTCTCTTAAAATTTCGAAAATTAGATTTGACTTTTTCAAAAAATTTTAAAATCTAGTTGTTTTTATGAGTCAAATCAAATTTTCAATTTAAAAATCTTATCTTTTTCAAAATCTTTTTCAAAAATCAAATCTTTTTCACTTTTCTTATTTATTTTCGAAAATTTTTAAAAATATTTTTCAAAAATCTTTTTCTTATCTTTATCACATAATTTTTGAAAATAACATCATCAATTAATATTTTGATTCAAAAATTTCAAGTTTGTTACTTACTTGTTAAGAAAGATTCAAACTTTGAGTTCTAGAATCATATCTTGTGATTTCTTGTGAATCAAGTCATTAATTGTGATTTTAAAAATCAAATCTTTTTCAAAACTAATTTCAATCATATCTTTTCAAAAATATCTTCTTATCTTATCTTTTTCAAAAATTTGATTTTAAAATATATTTTCTAACTTCTCATCTTCTTATCTTTTCAAAATTGATTTTCAAATTTGTTTCAACTAACTAACTAACTTTTTGTTTGTTTCTTATCTTTTTCAAAACTACCTAACTAACTCTCTCTCTCTCTAATTTTCGAAAATACCTTCCTCTTTTTCAAATTTTCTTTTTAATTAACTAATTATTTTAATTTTTTATTTTAAATTTCGAAAATTACTAACCTTTTTCAAAAACTATTTTCGAAAATCACTAACTCTTTTTCAAAAATAATTTTCGAAAATTCTCCCTCTCTCTCTCTGAGTTCAGATTTTCCCTTCTTCTTTTCTTCTCTTCTTCTTTTCTTCTACTCACACAGGGACCTCTATACCTGGGTAAAAAGGATCCCTATTATTATTATCTTTCTGTTCCCTCTTTTCCATATGAGCAGGAGCAAGAACAAGAATATTCTTGTTGAAGCAGATCCAGAACCAGAAAGGACTTTGAAGAGGAAACTAAGAGAAGCTAAATTACAACAATCCAGCATGCACCTTTCAGAAATTTTCGAACAGAAAGAGGAGATGGCAGCCAAAAATAATAATAATGCAAGGAGGATGCTTGGTGACTTCACTGCACCTAATTCCAATTTACATGGAAGAAGCATCTCCATCCCTGCCATTGGAGCAAACAATTTTGAGCTGAAACCTCAATTAGTTTCTCTGATGCAGCAGAACTGCAAGTTTCATGGACTTCCATCTGAAGATCCTTTTCAGTTCTTAACTGAATTCTTGTAGATATGTGATACTGTTAAGACTAATGGAGTAGATCCTGAAGTCTACAGGCTCATGCTTTTCCCTTTTGCTGTAAGAGACATAAGCTGGTCAAGGCTTTCTTAGCCAAGTTCTTTCCTCCTCAAAAGCTGAGTAAGCTTAGAGTGGATGTTCAGACCTTCAGACAGAAAGAAGGTGAATCCCTCTATGAAGCTTGGGAGAGATACAAAGGACTAACCAAAAAGTGTCCTTCTGACATGCTTTTAGAATAGACCATCCTGGATATATTCTATGATGGTCTGTCTGAATTAGCTAAGATGTCATTGGATACTTCTGCAGGTGGATCCATTCACCTAAAGAAAATGCCTGCAGAAGCTCAAGAACTCATTGACATGGTTGCTAATAACCAGTTCATGTACACTTCTGAGAGGAATCCTGTGAGTAATGGGACGCCTATGAAGAAGGGAGTTCTTGAAATTGATACTCTGAATGCCATATTGGCTCAGAATAAAATATTGACTCAGCAAGTCAATAGGATTTCTCAGAGTCTGAATGGAATGCAAGCTACATCCAACAGTACTCAAGAGGCACCTTCTGAAGAAGAGGCCTATGATCCTGAGAACCCTGCAATAGCAGAGGTAAATTACTTAGGTGAACCTTATGGAAACACCTATAACTCATCATGGAGAAATCATCCAAATTTCTCATGGAAGGATCAACAAAAGCCTCAACAAGGCTTTAATCATGGTGGAAGAAACAGGTTTAGCAATAGCAAGCCTTTTCCATCATCCACTCAGCAACAGACAGAGAACTCTGAACAAAAAACCTCTAATTTAGCAAACTTAGTCTCTGATCTGTCCAAGGCCACTGTGAGTTTCATGAATGAAACAAGGTCTTCCATTAGAAATTTGGAAGCACAAGTGGGCCAGCTGAGTAAAAGGATCACTGAAATCCCTCCTAGTACTCTCCCAAGCAATACAGAAGAGAATCCAAAAGGAGAGTGCAAGGCCATTGAATTGATCACCATGGCCGAACCTGTAAGGGAAGGAGAGGACGTGAATCCCAGTGAGGAAGACCTCCTGGGACGCCCAGTGATCAATAAGGAGTTTTCCTCTGAGGAACCAAAGGAATCTGAGACTCATCTAGAGACCATAGAGATTCCATTAAACCTCCTTATGCCCTTCATGAGCTCTGACGAGTATTCATCTTCTGAAGAGAATGAGGATGTTACTGAAGAGCAAGTTACCAAGTACCTTGGTGCAATCATGAAGCTGAATGCCAAATTATTTGGTATTGAGACTTGGGAAGATGAACCTCCCTTGTTCACCAATGAACTAAGTGATCTGGATCAACTGACATTGCCTCAGAAGAAACAGGATCTTGGAAAGTTCATAATACCTTGTACCATAGGCAACATGATCTTTGATAAGGCTCTGTGTGACCTTGGTTCAGGGATAAACCTCATGCCTCTCTCTGTAATAGAGAAACTGGGAATCTTTGGGGTGCAAGCTGCTAAAATCTCATTAGAGATGGTAGACAATTCAAGAAAATAGGCTTATGGACAAGTAGAGGACGTGTTAGTAAAGGTTGAAGGCCTTTACATCCCTGCTGATTTCATAGTCCTAGATACTGGGAGGGATGAGGATGAATCCATCATCCTTGGAAGACCCTTCCTAGCCACAGCAAGAGCTGTAATTGATGTTGACAGAGGTGAATTAGTCCTTCAATTGAATGGGGACTCCCTTGTGTTTACAACTCAAGGTTACCCTTCTATAAACATGGAGAGGAAGCATAAAAAGCTTCTCTCAAAACAGAGTCAACCAGAGCCCCCACAGTCAAACTCTAAGTTTGGTGTTGGGAGGCCACAACCAAACTCTAAGTTTGGTGTTGAACTCCCATATCCAAACTCTAAGTTTGGTGTTGGGAAGTCTCAACAATGCTCTGAACATCTGTGAGGCTCCATGAGAGCCCACTGTCAAGCTATTGACATTAAAGAAGCGCTTGTTGGGAGGCAACCCAATTTTTATCTAATTTTTATTTTCATGGTTTTTCATGTTTTATTAGGTACATGATCATGTGGAGTTACAAAATAAATAAAAAAATTGAAAACAGAATCAAAAACAGCAGAAGAAAAATCACACCCTGGAGGAGGATCTCACTGGCGTTTAAACGCCAGTAAGAAGCATCTGGCTGGCGTTCAACGCCAGAACAGAGCATGGTTCTGGCGCTGAATGCCCAAAATGGGCAGCATCTGGGTGTTTGAACGCCAGAATTGCACCCTGGAGAAGAGCTAGCGCTGAACGCCCAGAACAAGCATGGTTCTGGCGTTCAACGCCAGAAATGGGCAACAAATGGGCGTTCAACGCCCAGAACAAGCACCAATCTGGCGCTGAATGCCCAGAGTTGTGTGCAAGGGCATTTTGCATGCCTAATTTGGTGCAAGGTTGTAAATCCTTGAACACCTCAGGATCTGTGGACCCCACAGGATCACCTCAGGATCTGTGGACCCCACAGGATCCCCACCTACCTCCACTCACTTCTTTTCATCCCTCTTTCACACAATCACATAAACACTCTTCCCCAAAACTCTTCACCAATCACCTCAATCTCTCTTCCCTATCTCCACTTCACCACTCACATCCATCCACTCTTCCCCATAAACCTACCTCATAAACTCCACCCACCTTCAAAAATTCAAAATCAATTTCCCACCCAAACCCACCCTTATGGCCGAACCTTACCCCCCTCCCTTCCCTATATATAGCCCTCCATTCTCCCTCATTTTCACACAACACAACCCTCTCTTCCCCTTCTTGACCGAATCACATCTCTCTCCTTCACCTCCATTTCTTCTTCTTCTTCATCTATTCTTTCTTCTCTTGCTCGAGGGCGAGCAATATTCTAAGTTTGGTGTGGTAAAAGCATAAGCTTTTTGTTTTTCCATTACCATTGATGGCACCTAAGACCGGAGAATCCTCTAGAAAAGGGAAAGGGAAGACAAAAGCTTCCACCTTCGAGTCATGGGAGATGGAAAGATTCATCTCCAAAGCCCATCAAGACCACTTCTATGATGTTGTGGCCAAGAAGAAGGTGATCCCCGAGGTCCCTTTCAAACTCAAGAGAAATGAGTATCCGGAGATCCGACATGAAATCCAAAGAAGAGGTTGGGAAGTTCTAACAAAACCCATCCAACAAATCGGCATCCTAATGGTTCAAGAGTTCTATGCCAATGCATGGATCACTAGGAACCATGATTAAAGTAAGAACCCGAATCCAAAGAATTATCTCACCATGGTTCGGGGGAAATACTTAGATTTTAGTCCGGAAAATGTGAGGTTGGCGTTCAACTTGCCTATGATGCAAGGAGATGCACGCCCCTACACTAGAAGAGTCAACTTTAATCAAAGGTTGGACCAAGTCCTCATGGACATATGTGTGGAAGGAGCTCAATGGAAGATTGACTCCAAAGGCAAGCCGGTTCAACTAAGAAGACTGGATCTCAAGCCTGTAGCTAGAGGATGGTTAGAGTTCATACAACGCTCCATCATCCCCACTAGCAACCGATCTGAAGTTACTGTGGATCGGGCCATCATGATCCATAGCATCATGATTGGAGAAGAAGTAGAAGTTCATGAAGTCATCTCCCTTAAACTCTACGAAATAGCCGAAAAGCCCTCTCCTGGGGCAAGGCTAGCTTTTCCTCATCTTATTTGCCATCTATGTTACTCAGCTGGAGCTTTCATAGAAGGAGACATTCCCATTGAGGAAGAGAAGCCCATCACTAAGAAAAGGATGGAGCAAGCAAGAGAGTCCATTCATGGATCTCAAGAGACGCATGAAGCTCATCACCATGAGATCCCGGAGATGCCTCAAATGCATTTTCCTTCACAAAACTATTGGGAGCAAATCAACACCTCCCTAGGAGAATTAAGTTCCAACATGGGACAATTAAGGGTGGAACATCAAGAGCACTCCATCATCCTCCATGAAATTAGAGAAGATCAAAAAGCAATGAGGGAGGAGCAACAAAGACAAGGAAGAGGCATAGAAGAGCTCAAGGACATCATTGGTTCCTCAAGAAGGAAACGCCACCATCACTAAGGTGGACTCATTCCTTGTTCTTACATTCTCTGTTTTTCGTTTTCTATGTTAAGTGCTTATCTAAGTTTGTGTCTTATTACATGATCATTAGTATTTAGTAACTTTGTCTTAAAGTTATGAATCTCCTATGAATCCATCACCTCTCTTAAATGAAAAATGTTTTAATTCAAAAGAACAAGAAGTACATGAGTTTTGAATTTATCCTTGAACTTAGTTTAATTATATTGATGTGGTGACAATGCTTCTTGTTTTCTGAATGAATGCTTGAACAGTGCATATGTCTTTTGAAGTTGTTGTTTAAGAATGTTAAATATGTTGGCTCTTGAAAGAATGATGACAAGGAGACATGTTATTTGATAATCTGAAAAATCATAAAAATGATTCTTGAAGCAAGAAAAAGCAGCAAAGAACAAAGCTTGCAGAAAAAAAAAAGAAAAAAAATAGGCGAAAAAAAAGAGCAAAAGTAAGCAGAAAAAGCCAAAAGCTCTTAAAACCAAGAGGCAAGAGCAAAAAGCCAGTAACCCTTAAAACCAAAAGGCAACGGTAATAAAAAGGATCCCAAGGCTTTGAGCATCAGTGGATAGGAGGGCCTAAAGGAATAAAATCCTGGCCTAAGCGGCTAAACCAAGCTGTCCCTAACCATGTGCTTGTGGCGTGTAGGTGTCAAGTGAAAACTTGAGACTGAGCGGTTAAAGTCAAGGTCCAAAGCAAAAAAAAGAGTGTGCTTAAGAACCCTGGACACCTCTAATTGGGGACTTTAGCAAAGCTGAGTCACAATCTGAAAAGGTTCACCCAATTATGTGTCTGTGGCATTTATGTATCCAGTGGTAATACTAGAAAACAAAGTGCTTAGGGCCACGGCCAAGACTCATAAAATAGCTGTGTTCAAGAATCATCATACTGAACTAGGAGAATCAATAACACTATCTGAACTCTGAGTTCCTATAGATGCCAATCATTCTGAACTTCAATGGATAAAGTGAGATGCCAAAACTATTCAAGAGGCAAAAAGCTACAAGTCCCGCTTATTTAATTGGAGCTATGTTTCATTGATAGTTTAGAATTTATAGTATATTCTCTTCTTTTTATCCTATTTGATTTTCAGTTGCTTGGGGACAAGCAACAATTTAAGTTTGGTGTTGTGATGAGCGGATAATTTATACGTTTTTTGGCATTGTTTTTAGTATGTTTTTAGTAGAATCTAGTTACTTTTAGGGATGTTTTCATTAGTTTTTAGGTTAAATTCACATTTCTAGACTTTACTATGAGTTTGTGTGTTTTTCTATGATTTCAGGTATTTTCTGGCTGAAATTGAGGGACTTGAGCAAAAATCAGATTCAGAGGTAGAAGAAGGACTGCTGATGCTGTTGGATTCTAACCTCCCTGCACTCAAAGTGGATTTTCTGAAGCTACAGAACTCAAAATGGCGCGCTTCCAATTACGTTGGAAAGTAGACATCCAGGGCTTTCCAGAAATGTATAATAGTCCAAACTTTGACCGAGTTTAGATGACGTAAAAAGGCGTTGAACACCAGTTCTACGCTGCTATCTGGAGTTAAACGCCAGAAACAAGTCACAAACCAGAGTTGAACGCCAGAAATACGTTACAACCTAGCGTTCAACTCCAGAAAGAGCCTCTGCACGTGTAACATTCAAGCTCAGCCCAAGCACACACCAAGTGGGCCCCGAAAGTGGATTTATGCATCAATTACTTACTTCTGTAAACCCTAGTAACTAGTTTAGTATAAATAGGACTTTTTACTATTGTATTTGAGATCTTCGGATCATCCTGGATTGTATTTTTGATCTTGTGATCTCGTTTTGGGGGCTAGCCATTCGTCCATGCCTGGACCTCTCACTTATGTATTTTCAACGGTAGAGTTTCTACACTCCAAAGATTAAGGTGTGGAGCTCTGCTGTTCCTCAAAGATTAATGCAAAGTACTACTGTTTTCTATTCAATTCAACATATTCCGCTTCTAAGATATTCATTTGCAATTCAACCTGAATGTGATGAACGTAACAATCATCATCATTCCCTATGAACGCGTGCCTGACAACCACTTCCGTTCTACCTAAGATTGAATGAGTATCTCTTGGATCTCTTAATCAGAATCTTCGTGGTATAAGCTAGATTGATGGCGGCATTCATGAGAGTCCGGAAAGTCTAAACCTTGTCTGTGGTATTCCGAGTAGGACTCTGGGATTGAATGACTGTGACGAACTTCAAACTCGCGAGTGCTGGGCGTAGTGACAGACGCAAAAGGAGGGTGAATCCTATTCCAGTATGATCGAGAACCTCAGATGATTAGCCGTGCTGTGACAGAGCATTTGGACCATTTTCACAAGAGTATAGGATACAACCATTGGCAAGGGTGACGCCTCCAGACGATTAGCCATGCAGTGACAGCGCATCGGACCATTTTCCAGAGAGGATCAAAAGTAGCCATTGACAACGGTGATGTCCTTACATAAAGCCAGCCATAGAAAGGAGTAAGACTGATTGGACGAAGACTGCAGGAAAGCAGAGGTTTAGAGGGACGAAAGCATCTCCATGCATTTATCTGAAATTCTCACCAAGGATTTACATAAGTATTTCTATCCCTGTTTTATTATTAATATTCGAAAACTCCATAACCATTCTATATCCGCCTGACTGAGATTTACAAGATGACCATAGCTTGCTTCATACCAACAATCTCCGTGGGATCGACCCTTACTCGCGTAAGGTTTATTACTTGGACGACCCAGTGCACTTGCTGGTTAGTTGTGCGAAGTTGTGATAAAAAGTTGAGATTACAATTGAGCGTACCATGTTGATGGCGCCATTGATGATCACAATTTCGTGCACCAGTCTCCATCGCAACTTCATCCGAATTCATGGGGTTTTGTTAAGATTTTCTAGTTGTTGTGTCAGGAATTGGATGTTAAGCCTTCTCAAACTCTCTTTCTTTACCTTTTTGTTTTGACCAAGCCTGGGATTTTTGCCAAAAAGAAAGCTTCCTGGGTTTCTTTTTGGTCTTCCCAAGGAAAAAAAGTTTTTTCGATGTATGATGAGTCTTTTAGAGATTTCAAGAATTATTTCTTTAAGGTTCGAGCTGTTGAAGGAGCTCGTCCCTTTTTTCTGGATGAGAACAACGAGCCTACCTTTCCCTTAGAGTGGCAAAAGAATGTTGTAGTGTCGAGGTATACGTGGGAGATATTGGATGAGGTCGAACAGGCCTTTGTTAACGTGTTGGAGGAGAACTGGGGACAGCCTCCTTATCTTGACACAAAAAGGTTTTTAGGGGATCCTTCGCTTCTTTGAGCTGAGCTGGGTAGTGGTCGTCTTATCTTGTTTTCGTTTTGTTTCCTTTTTTGTCGAGCTTTGTTCTTTTTCTCTCAATTTGTAACAATCTTTGTGTTTTTTTCCAGATATGGTGAAAAATAATGAATCTATGAAGGCCTTTAAGAAGGCGAGGAAAGCTACTGCAGCTCAGAACATCTCGGCCAAGATGGCTGGGGAGGGGTCCTCTCAAGTTCATTCAAAGCCATCCGTACCGAGCTCTCCTGGACCGAGGAGGATGATCCCTACTCCTCGGGTTCGTTTGGTTGATCCTCCACAGGCTTCTGTCGCTACCTCTGGTGCTCTTCCACCGAAAAAGCAGAAGACAGCTGAGCCCTTTAACCTTGATGCCCCTGATTTTGATGCCGTCGAGTTTGTAAACCAGCAAATTGGTCCTTATGGCACCATCTCTACTGACGATGTTTCTCTCCTTTGCCATTTGGACTTTATTACTCGGAGCAGCGTCAAAATGGCACATATAGGGGCGGCTTTATATCGGACTGCCCAAGATCTTCCTCTTCATGCTACAAAGGCCTTTATGGAGGAGGCCAAGTTGGAGTTCGATCGAATGAAGGGTTTGAAGGAGGAGCTCGAGGTGAAGGTGACCAAGTTAGAGAAAGAGTTTGAGGGTGAAAAGGCTAGTTTTGTTGCCTTGGCAGCTTCTGTGAAGTTGGCTAAAGATACGGCGTTGAGGCACAAGGAGAGTTATGTCACGACCTATAGAGAGATGATGCGTCTCAGGGATCATTTGGAGTCTGCCCGGGCTGATTATGCCGAGCTCCAGGGTCACCTTGTAGGCAGCGTAACTGCTGCTTATGAGAACCTGAAGGAGCAGGTTCGGGTTCTTGCACCCGAGCTTGACCTTACTCTCTTCAGTTTGGACGGTAAGATTGTCCCTGATGACCCTGATGATAATGATGTCGAACCTCCTCCTGTGCCTGCCGCCAAAATTTCTGTTGCGCCGACTTCTTCAATTCCTTCATCTGAGGTTGGTCATTCGGATCATGATTGCCAACTTTTGAACCGGGATGATGGGACAGTGGATGCGGTGCCTCTTCAAACTCGACCTCCTTCACCCCGTGCTGATGCAGCTGAGAAGTCTTCAGATCCTTAATGATTATTCTGGATGTTTGTGTAACTTTTTATATTTTGTAATTGGTTCTGACTTTTTGATACTCTTTTAGTTGCTTGTTTAGCAACTTTATTTTGAAAAACAAAGTAGTTTCTCAAGCTCTTGGGGGTGACTTTTGGTAGCCTCTTGAGTTTGTTATTATTATAACTTGTGTTTTGCATAACATGTTTGTCTGCATCTGTCTGATACCTTTTTAGGTTTTTGGGAGTGTTAGAGCTTTGTTGGCCGACCTCTTGTGATTTGTCTTTGTATTTTCATGCTTGTGGCTTGATTCTTTTGAGGTTGTGGATGTTTGGGTTCAACTTGTATGCCGACTTCCCCACTTCGGTTTGAAGTTATTTCTAGTAATCCGTTTTATTTGGACCTTTGTTAAGTCTCTTTTAAGGATTACTTTTATAACGTTTGTGGGAGTCTGATTTCATCATGTCGGTCCCTGCTAAGTTATTTCTAGTAATCCTCTTTTTGGAACTTTGTCAGGTCTCTTTTAGGGATTACTTTATAACTTTATGTTCTAGGCCGACTTCATCATGTCGGGCCTTTCGAAGTTATTTTAATAATCCTCTTTTTTGGACCTTGTTCAGGTCTCTTTTAGGGATTAATTTTATAACTTTATGTTCTGGGCTGACTTCATCATGTCGGACCCTTCTAAGTTATTTTAATTATCCTCTTTTTTGGACCTTGTTCATGTCTCTTTTAGGGATTACTTTTATAACTTTATGTTCTGGGCCAACTTCATCATGTCGGGCCCTTCTAAGTTATTTTAGTAATCCTCTTTTTTGGACCTTGTTCAGGTCTCTTTCAGGGATTACTTTTATAACTTTATGTTCTGGGCCGACTTCATCATGTCGGGCCCTTCTAAGTTATTTTAGTAATCCTCTTTTATAGGGTTGGCCAGACCTCTTTCCAGGGATTTACTTTTTATAACTTTGGTTATTGTGGTCAACTGGTCCGACTTCTTTACGTCGGCCGGTCTTTAAGTTATTTTTAGCAATCCATTTTATTAAGACCTCGTCAAGTCCTTTCTATGGATCACTTTTGATAAATTCTTGCATTATTCTGTTTTCATCTTTGCCAATTTTGTAGAAGTTGGGTTTAATCCCTGTTTGGTCGACCTTTTGATGAATTTGGTTTTCATCTTTGTTGGTCTTTATCGTGATCGTGCAGTGAATTTGATTTTCACTTTCTGCCGATCTGTAGCTTTATAATCGGGCAATGAATTTGTAGCGTTTCAGATTAATGCGTCTTGAGAATTTGTAGAAGATCTAAAAAATTTTTATTCAAAAGAAAATGCAGATATATACATGTGGGGGGTTTTATCCCTCTAACTCGGGCAATTTGTAGGTCTTGGCTTGGCACCTCATTAAAAAACCCTTTCAGGAAAAAGAGTGCGCCTAAGATCCTTTATCACCCCTAACTATAGTACCTTCTTAGGTTGCAGGCGTGCCATGACCTAGGAAGCTCTCGTCCTTCGAGTTCGGACAGTCTGTAGTAGCCTTTTCCAAGTACTTCTATGACTCGGTAGGGTCTTTTCCAATTTGCTGCCAGCTTTCCTTCTCCAGGTCGAGTTGTTCCGATATCATTTCGGATTAGGATGAGGTCGTTCTCAGCAAAACTTCGCGGCACTACCTTTTGATTGTATCTCGAAGCCATTCGACGTTTCAATGCCTCTTCCCTGATCCGAGCTCTTTCTCGGATTTTGGAAGTAGGTCGAGTTCTTCCCTTTGAAGTTGGGAGTTGGCTTCTTCATTATAGTGGATCACTCTGGGTGACCCTTCTTCAATCTCCACTGGGATCATTGCCTCCATTCCATAAGCTAATCGGAAGGGTGATTCCTTTGTGGTGGAATGTGGCATTGTTCGGTATGCCCATAGGACTTGTGGGAGCTCTTCGGCCCAGGCTCCCTTTGCGTCCTGTAATCTCCGTTTTAGCCCAACCAATATGACTTTGTTGGCAGCTTTGGCTTGTCCATTGGCCTGGGGATGTTCTACGGAAGTGAATTGGTGTTTTATGTTCAAGTCGGCCACTAACTTTCTGAAGCCTGCATTTGTAAATTGGGTGCCATTGTCTGTGGTGATGGAGTATAGAACCCCGAACCTTGTGACAATATTTCTATATAGGAATTTTCGACTTCTTTGAGCAGTGGCGTTAGCTAGAGGTTCTGCCTCGATCCATTTTGTGAAGTAGTCTACCCCTACTATGAGGAATTTGACTTGTCTTGATCCCTGAGGGAAAGGTCCGAGAAGGTCGAGTCCCCATTTTGCGAATGGCCAGGGTGAGGTTACGCTGATGAGCTCCTCTGGCGGGGCGATGTGAAAGTTGGCATGTTTCTGACATGGTAGACACGTCTTTACGAATCCTGTGGCTTTTTTTGTAGAGTTGGCCAATAGAATCCGGCCCGGAGTACTTTTTTGGCAAGTGCCTGTGCTCCGAGATGATTGCCACAGATGCCACTGTGTACTTCTTCTAAAACTTCCTTTGTGTTGGAAGTCGGTATACATTTTAACAATGGTATTGAAATCCCTCTTTTGTATAGAGTATTGTTTATGATAGTGTAGTATTGTGCCTTCCTTTTTAACATCTTTGCCTCCTTCTTATCTGTGGGGAGTGTTTCTATTTTGAGGTAGTTAATTATGGGAGTCATCCATCCTTGATCCAGACCTGTTATGGCTATGACTTTTTCTTCTTCCGAGATTGACGGGTTCTACAGCATTTCCTGGATGAGGCTTCTATTGTTGCCCCCTGGTTTAGTGCTGGCTAGTTTTGAGAGTGCATCAGCTCGGGCATTTTGTTCTCGGGGTATGTGACGGACCTCATATTCCCCGAGTTGTCCAAGCTATTTCCTGGTTTTGTCCAAGTACTTTTTCATGGTGAGATCCTTGGCTTGGTAGCTCCCTGTTATTTGTGAAGTGACCACCTGTGAATCGCTGAAGATGATGAGCTTTTGGGCTCCAACCTCTTTAGCCAGCTTCAAACCAGCTAGTAGTGCCTCATACTCAGTTTGGTTGTTTGAGGCAGAGAACCCGAATTTGAGGAAAAGTTTGATTTAGGTTCCCTAATCGCTTTCAATTATCACACCCGCATTGCTTCCAGTTTTGTTTGAGGAACCGTCTACATAGAGATTCCATTCTGTAGGGATTTCCGGGGTGTCTGTAAATTCTGCAATGAAGTCAGCCAAATATTGGGATTTGATGGCTGTCCGAGCTTCGTATTGAAGGTCGAATTCAGACAACTCGACTGCCTATTGTAAGATTCTTCCTGCAAAATCTGTTTTCTACAGAATGCTTTTTATTGGCTGATTGGTCCAAACCCTGATGTTGTGGGCTTTCAAATATGGACGAAGTCATCGAGATGTTAATATGAGAGCATAGGCGAATTTTTATATTTTTTGGTAGTTCAGCTCGGATCCTTGTAGTGCCTTGCTAATGAAGTATACAGGTTCTTGCCCACTGTCGTTTTCTCGGACCAATGCTGAGGCTACTGCCCGACTTCCTACTGCGAGGTATAATACAAGGGGTTCTCCTTCCCGTGGTCGAGTTAGGATAGGAGGTTGTCCCATGAACTTTTTGAAATCTTGGAAGGCCTGTTCGCACTCCATTGTCCATTCGAACCTCTTTCCCTTCCTTAGAGTAGCATAGAAGGGGAGAGATCTTATTGCTGATCCCGCTAGAAATCTGGACTAGGCTGCCAATCTTCCATTGAGTTGTTGTACCTCTTTGACGCAAGTCAGGCTCTTCATATCGAGGATGGCCTGGCATTTATCTGGATTTGCCTCGATTCCTCTTTGTGTGAGCATAAAACCCAAGAATTTGCCATCTTCTACTGCGAAGGTGCATTTTGCAGGATTAAGTCGCATGCCATGCTTTCTTATAGTGTTGAATACTTGGGTGAGGTTGAACAGTAATGTCTCTTCACTTTGTGTCTTTACTAACATGTCGTCCACATAGACTTCCATGATTTTTCCGATGTGATCCGTAAAGACCTTATTCATTAATCTCTGGTAAGTAGCTCCTGCGTTTTTAAGTCCAAAAGGCATGACGATGTAGCAGTAGTTTGCTTTTGGGGTTAAGAATAAAGTTTTTTCTTGGTCGGGTGGGTACATCGGGATTTGATTGTATCCCGAATATGCGTCCATAAACGAGAGGTATTTATATCCGGAGGAGGCATCCACTAGAGCGTCGATACTTGGGAGTGGTTAATGATCTTTTGGGCAGGCTTTGTTGAGATCAGTGTAGTCGGTGCATATCCGCCACTTCCCATTTGATTTCTTCACCAAGATGATGTTAGCTAGCCATAGTGGGTACTTGACTTCTCTTATGAATCCTGCCTCCAGTAGAGCTTGTACCTATTCTTCCACAGCTTGGGATCGTTCTGGTCTGAGCTTTCTACGTCTCTGTTGTATTGGCCGAGATCTTGGGTAGACTGCTAGCTTGTGGCACATTAACTTGGGGTCTATGCCTGGCATGTCTGCAGCCTTCCATGCAAAGAGGTCGACGTTATCTCGTAACAACTGTATGAGTGATTCTTTTGTGTCTCCTTTTAGGATTGTACCGATATTGGTTGTTTTGTCCGGGATATCTCCGATCTGGACTTTTTCTACTTCACCTTCGGGTTGTGGGCGGAGTTCTTCCCGCCTCTGAACTCCACCGAGTTCGATGGTGTGGAATTCTTCTCCTCTGCCTCTGAGGTTTAGACTTTCGTTGTAACAGCGGCGCGCCGTCTTCTGGTCTGCTCTTATTGTAGCTATCCCTTCTGTAGTTGGGAACTTCATGCATAGATGTGGAGTCGAGACTACTGCGCCGAGCTAATTTAATGTTGTCCGACCTATTAAGGCATTGTAGGCTGAACTTACGTCGACCACGATGTAGTCTATCTTGAGTGTTCTTGACTGGTTTCCTTTTCCAAAGGTCGTGTGTAGTGAGATGTATCCAAGTGGCTGAACTGGAGTGTCCCCCAGTTCGAACAGGCTATTCGGATATGCTCTGAGTTCTTTTTCTTTCATGCCGAGTTTGTCGAAGGCAGTTTTCAACAGGATGTCGGCGGAGCTTCCTTGGTCTACCAGTGTGCGGTGGAGATATGCATTTTCCAGTATGATAGTGATGACCATGGGATCGTCGTGCCCTGAAATGATGCCGGATGCGTCCTCTTTGGTAAAAGTAATTGTGGGGATGTCGGGTGCTTCCTCTTTTCCCTCGACATGATATACTTCTTTAAGATATCTTTTGCGAGATGATTTGGAGATTCCTCCTCCCACAAATCCTCTGTGTATCATGTGGACGTGTCTCTCTGGTGTACGAGGTGATCGCTCAGTTCGTCCGACATCTTCGTCCCTTCTTCTTTTTCTTTGCTCATCGACTCGGTTGGCTAGGTACCGATCTAATTTCCCTTCTCTTACCAATTTCTCTATGACATTTTTTAAGTCAAAGCATTCGTTGGTGGAATGTCCACGGATTCGATGGTATTCACAATATTCAGTCCGATTTCCTCCGCCTTTTTTGCTTTTGAGTGGTCGAGCTGGGGGTATTTTTTCAGTATGGCAAACTTCTCTGTAGATATCCACAAGGGACACCCGAAGAAGGGTGTAATTGTGGTATTTTTTTATTTTTTCCCCATGTTGTCTTCTTTCTTTTTGGACTCTTTATTCTTATCTCGGGAGGAGTAGGAGAATCCGGATTTTGAGGTCTCTCCTAGTCGAGAGTTTTCCTCCATGTTGATGTACTTCTCTGCTCGTTCTTGCACTTTGTTCAGAGATGTAGGATGTTTTTTCGATATAGATTGGCTAAAAGGTCCCTCTTACAAGCCATTGATGAGACCCATAATGGCGGCCTCTATTGGTAGGCTTTGTATGTCCAGACATGCTTTGTTGAATCTTTCCATGTAGCTGCGGAGACTTTCCCGATCTCCTTGCTTGATTCCTAATAGACTAGGGGCGTGCTTAGCTTTGTCTTTTTGGATGGAGAATCTGGCCAGAAACTTCTTGGCTAAGTCGTCGAAGCTTGAGATGGACATAGGGGGTAGATTGTCGAACCATCTAATTGTTGTCTTTGTTAAAGTGGTCGGGAAGGCTTTGCAGCGAACTGCATCTGAGGCGTCGATGAGGTACATTCTACTTCTGAAATTACTGAGATGATGGACGGGATCTGCTGTGCCATCGTATAAAGTCATGTCGGGAAGTTTGAAGTCCTTTGGGATTTTGGTCCTCATGATCTCTTTGGTGAATGGGTCTTGGTCCTTACGGGAGTCATCTTCGTGCTTGGATCGAGTATTTTTGGCCTTGAGATATACTTCAGGTTTTAGGAATTTGTTCTCTAACTCGCGGCATCGCCTAACTTCCCTTTGTAGGTCTCTCTCAGCTTCTCGTTGATGCTCCACCTCTTTTTCGAGTTATTTTAGGCAGTTTTGAAGTGCCTCCATGGCTTCCGCGTTTGGCGAATTTTTGTCTTTGTTAGGTTGAGGAGTATCTTTTGGTGTAGTATCTGTGTTTTTGTGTGGTGTCCTGTCTTCTAGATCAGAGTCGCGGATGTTGTCAAGATTGTCCGCCATGGTGAGGGGATGACTTCCAGGTTCCCCGGCAACGGCGCCAATGTGCCGAGGGTTACCTGAAACTGTAGGTCGATCTCGGACAAGATCTTCTGTGCTGGTCAGAGCTGACGTGTCCGGCTGGTGGATGGTGACCGGAGCGGCCATGTCCGACTTGTTGGATTGGCTATGCTGCTGATCCTTTGTCACTGGAGGGTGGTGGTACCTTCAAGGGACTCCGATGCTTAAGTTAGCAAGGGTATTAAGCAGGTTTTTTTAGTAGAATCAGAGTATTAGTTATACATGGATGCTCCAGTGTATTTATAATGGTGTAGAGTGACCTTCCTAGATAAGATAAGTTAGTTATCTTATCTTATCTTATCTTATCTTTGAGTGAGATCATCTTATCTTCAAGGGAGCCGCTCTTATCTCTATAGGCTTGGGCTGCCTTTGGATTTGGGTCGTGTTCCTCTATCCGGGCCCTTTATTGGGCTTTCCTGTCAATTTGGCCGAGCTCTTTGAGAAGAGGTCAGATAGTCTGACCTGAAGAGGTCGGTCGCTGTTCCGTAGAACATCCCGGGTCGGACAGCTCGACCCAGGGTATAAACACTTACCTTTACCCTAACCCCATTACAACCTATGGAAAATCCCTCATGATACTTGTATGCATACATTGAATAAGTGTTGATTGTTAGATGAAAAACAAATCTTAGAAAGCATGATTAGAAGAGAAATGAGTGAATTGACCCTATACACTTGAGTGATTAGAGCAGATACACATCCGGTGAGGGTTCAAATGCTCAATTACATGTTTCCACTTATTATCATTGCTTATCTTGAAAGTTTGTAAATGCTTTTCAATAACTCTAACCAATTATGGATTTAACTCGATTTAGATTGCTTTAGCCCTTATGTCCATATATGTATTCTTGAAAATTGATTTATTTTGACTAAGTAATTGCATGCATTAGGTAGATTGCATATAGGTAGTTTAATTGCTTTGAATAAATGTAATACCCCTTGTTTTCCTCTTGAGTATAGCATGAGGACATGCTATTGTTTAAGTGTGGGGATGTGATGAATCCACATTTTATGGTATTTAATTGCTCTATTTGGGTGGATTTCATCAACTTTTCCTACACTTATTCAATGAAATAGCATAGTTTCATGATTTCTTTCTAAATTGTGCTTGAAAGTGAAAACGTGCTCTTTAGGCCTCTTAATTGCTAAATTTTATTTACTTTAATCTAATTTGATGCCTTGATGTGTTTGCTAAGTGATTTCAGGTTTCCAAGGCAAGTATGGGTTGAAGAAGTGAGAAAAAGAGCATGCAAAAGGGAAGAAACCATGAAGAAATGGAGTTGGAAGATTCAGCAATCCATGCGTGTGCACAAGCAACGCGTGCGCATGCCTAAGCACGAGCCAGGCGACACGTACGCGTGACCCACGCATACGCATGGAAGTGAATTTTGCTCGGTGACGCGTACGCGTGAGTCACGCGTATGTGTGACCCGAGTCACGTGAGCTCATTAATGCAAATCGTTGGCGGCGAATTCCGGGCCTCCAAAACCCAATCCAGCTCAATTCTAAAGCTATTTCAACCCCAATTCAAGTGGAAAAAAGCGGCGGCAATTAGGTTTAGCTTTTACATGTTTTTCTCAGTTTTCTAGAGAGAAAAGCTCCTCCCCCCCCCCTCTCTAGAATTAGGTTAGGTTTAGTTAATTTCTCTTTAATTTCTGTCTTTAATTCTAGTTTTAATGTAGTTTCATTTATGTTTTTATGCTTTATTGTCTTACTTCTCTTAGTTCGATCTTCTTCTTAATTTCTCTTTTATGTCATTTTTCATTCTATGAACACTCTTGTAACTCTTAATTTTCATTTAATTCAATTTATGTTCTATGTTCATTTAATGCTTCTTTTAGTTGTTGTTGTCAATTTCTGGCTTTTGGTAGTTAGATTTTATTTCTAATACAATTTAATATTATTTTATTTTCATGCACACCAAGTATTTGATAAAATGCTTGGCTTAGTTTCTATTTAGTTTTTCTTCACTCTTGGCTTGAAATTGATGACTTTGGTGACCCTTGAGTCATTGATGTCCATTCTTGTTGATACATTAGAGTAGTTATTTGATTTGGTTTCCCTTGACTCTAAGTGACCCATTGATAGTGTTTACTAGGACTTAGGGATTGAAATCAACTATGCCTATTTGACTTATTCTCGATGTAGAGTTGACTAAGTAGGATTAACTCTTCATAATCATCATGTGTTTGTGGTCAATGGCTAGGATAGGTAACCTTAGCTCCCAATCCTTGCCAAGAGGTTTCTTGCATTTGAACTTTCCTTTCCTTGCATTTAATTGCTTTGACTTTTAATTCCTTGCATGATCATTTAATTGCTTTCATTTAATTTCTTGTATGTTAAGTTACTCGTTTGCTATTTACATTTCTTGCCTCTCTTGCAATCAATCATAGCCAATAATCATAGCACTTCAATTGCAACTCCTAGGGAAGAACGACCCGAGGTTTAATTACTCTCGATTATTTTAATTTGAATTTGACATTTGATTAAGAGAATTCATTGTTGGTTTGGACTATGCTAATAATGAATTAATTCTTGATTCTAAATTGACAAAAAAATATATCTTATATCAACATGCATTACTCACATTTCATTGTTTAAGACATTCATGACCTATCATAAACTTCATCACCATTGTTTTATTTGTTTCTTGAGGACAAGCAATCATTCTAAGTTTGGTGTGGGAAGGGAAAAAATAGGAGAAAAGTGATAACAATAATGAAGATGAACTACAAGGTGGTAAAGTTCATTTTCCTTTTATTTGTTTCCAGTACTTTAAATTGCATGATTGTCTTCTACTCCTTTATATGCATGTGTGATTGCTCCTTGTGAATAAGCATAGTTTGATATTTGAATTGTAACATGTTGTTGTGACATTACAACTACCATCTTGAATTTTGTGAGTCAAAGTAATCAAGAATCATGATCATAAACAGACAAGGTAATTAAAGAAGAAGCTAGCATGAGTATATGAGTAATGGGAAGCTAGCATGACTATTGTTATTCAATTATATTTGAATTTGTTTAATTGAAGTTTTCATCTAGGACATTTTATGAAATTTTTTAAATCTTCAAAACCTTGAAGAAGCAAATCAATTAATGAGCAAGAAAAGAAAAAGGGAAAGAATGAGAAAGCTGAAGGCTCTGAGTACCAATGACAATACACTAGTCAAGTACTTGTGGTGTTTATGTATCAAGCAAAAAGCCTGAAAATAAAACACTTAGAGTCAAGGCTAGGCTCAAGTGCAAAGCACTCCCTCAAAGTTCAAGGCTCTGAGCATCAATGATTAGAGAATAAAGAAAAGAAACAAATAAGCTTAAAGAGTCCTCTAATTAAATGCTTGTGGTGCTTATGTATCAAGTGATTTTACTTGAAAACAAAGCGTTTAGAGTCGAAGCTTTTAACAAATGGTGCAAATCACCCAAGAAACTAAGCTAAGAAGAAAATGAAAAGCTGGTTTCAATGAAGGGATATAAAGAAAAGATTTCATAAAGTGACCTCTGTAGAAACATCAATCATTTGAATTTCTTTTGTGATTGTTGCATGCATAGAAAAATAGCTAACCATGAACATTAAATTGGTATTCTTCTCACCTTGGATTGTCAAACTTTAATGCATGATTATTTATTTGCTTGAGGACAAGCAAAGTTTAAGTTTGGCGTTGTGATGCATATGCATCTTGGCTAGATTAGTGAGCTAGTTTAGTTAGTTTCAACCTAGTTTCATGCATTTTTCTTATCAATAAACAAGTGATTTAATGAGTAATCTTTGCATGCCTTAATTCATCAAGCATTAGTTGAAATTTTGATCATTTCATGAAAATACAAAAAGATATGAGATGCAATAGGAGATGACAAAAAGGAAATGTATTATATTGCATTTAAATGGATGGAATAGCTTGTATTAATTCATAGAATGGCAAGATTTGATGCAATTGTTGTGGTTGATGATAAGTGAAGCAGAGAAGAAGCAGGGGCACCTTGGAACAAGGGGAGGCAAGAACCAAAGGTGTTGGAAATGCCACCTTTGGCTCAACAACTCCATCATTGAAGAATGAAGTGAAGGCGTTGGCAATGCCACCTTTGGCTCAACAACGCCAACACTGAAAAATTCATAAGGTGAACACTATATGGCATTGGAAAGTAGGAATCTAGAGCCAAGCATATATGGCACTATATGGTGGACACTAAATCTAAGAGAGAAAATTCACCCCGAAAATGCAAAGATGAACATAATATCAACATATAGTAAGGCCAGCTGACCTCTTCACCTTCCATAGAGTATAACTTGAGCTGTAGAACCTCAAATGATGCGCTTCTAAGGGCATTGGAAAATAGACATCCAAAACTTTCTAACAATATATAATAGTATGGGGTCAACATTAATTTTTGGATTTAGAAGCTGGCGTTGGCAACGCCAACGCTGCCCTCAAAAACGCCTGTGACCCATGACAGCATGACCTTGTATTCTTCAAAGGAGCATAACTTGAGCTACAGAGGTCCAATTGATGTGCCTTTAGTTGCGTTGACATTCAGAGCTTTCCAACGATGCATAATAATTTATAGTGGGCATGAAATTGAAGCACAAACAATAGGCATCTTTAAGCCCTAAAAACACTTAACAAAGTAAGTGGCGTTGGCAACACCAAGCAAGAGCATCCATAGCGTTGTTAATGCTAACTTTGGGCTCACGAACACCCAAGCTTAACCCTGGAGTATCCATAGTGTTGTTAACGCTAACTTTGGGCTCACCAACGCCCAAGCTTAATCCTGGGAATATCCAAAGTGTTGTTAACACTAACTTTGGGCTCACCAACGCCTAGTCACCCGTGGACCTCAATTTGATTCACTTCTCTCACTCAAGTCCACTTCAAAGCTCAAGCAAGCAAGTCCACAATTGTCAACCAATCATGGCCAGAAGAATCATCCAGAATTAGTTAATTTTCATTTGATTATAATTTGTTTTGAATTTCATTTGAATTTGCAATTTAGGTTAGCTTATAAATAGGCTTTAGTTCATCATTGAAAGGTGGACCATTCAGGTGGAGGGATCTTCGGACTCTCCCTTCACACACTTTTCTTCTCTTCCATTTCTTTCTTACATTGTAAATATTTAGTTATGAGCCACTAAGTCTTTTCATTGGGAGAGAGAGCTCTATTGCAATTTAATGGGTTGATTTTTTTTCACTCTTCATCTTCAATTCTTCTTTTATTGCTTCTTTAGAGAGAGTCTTTGTACTTCATAGATCCAATTACTATCGAGAAAGGGATTGAATCTACTTGAATTACATTATGAACTTGAGAAAGGGGTCATGGAATTCAGTTTGAGGCTCTTCTCTCATAATCCTTGTGATTAATACATTCTTAGTCCGGTATGTGACATGTAACCACTTTGAATTGAGGTCTTGAGGGTTGTATGGCCTTTGAATCAGAAATTGAACTTCATCTCTTCTCATGACCAATCAGATCAAGAGATTGGCAATTGATCAAGTTAAGAGAAATCAAATCACCAAGAGATTGGGGTTTGATTACTTATGATTTTCCAAGAGAACAATGATTTCATGATTGAAGAGGAGATAAGAATTGTTGATCCTGAGAATGCAATATCTCTTGATCCCAATGCTTTTCTTTTATTTTTACTTCTAGTATTTTACCTTTTCGTCATTTACTTTCTTGCACTTTACTTTCTTGTACTTTCCATTCCATGCAATTTACTTTACAGCACTTTATTTTCTTGCACTTTATATTTATGTCATTTACTTTCTTGCTCTTTATTATTTTCTTTTAATTTCTAGTCATTTATATTTCTTGTTTGATTATCATTCAATTATGACCGTCTAACTAGAATAATCAATTAACTATTGATTGCTCAATCCTTTAATCCTTGTGGGATCGACCTCACTCTAAGTGAGTTTTATTACTTGATACGACCCGGTATACTTGCCGGTAGTTATGAAAAATTTAATTTTTTTCATATCATTCTCATTAATGAGACACGTTTTCATCAGCTCGCGTACGTGTCCAAGATGCTCGCGTACGCACCCAAGGTGCTTGCGTACGCGAGGGTGCATGAACTCAGGGTCGTGTACGCAGCCAGAGTGCTTGCATACGCGAGACAACAGAAATTCCAAAGCTCCAATTTCTCTTCATGATTCCTTAATCTAGCATACTTCCTCTTCACTTTATATGTCATTTTTGCCCTATATAACCTGAAACAACTGAACACACATATCAAGGCACCAATGGGATGAAATAGTGAAATAAAATCAACCGATTAAAGCTTCAAATAACATATTTTTATCATTCAAGCTCAATTATGAAGGAATCACAAAAACAAGCAAAATTCAGTGAATAAGTGTGAGATAAGTTGAGAAAATCACTCAAATTCGCATAAGATAAACAATAAAATTAGGGTTTATCAGGCACCAATGTACAAGGATGACCATGGACAAGTTCAAGAAATGGATCGAGAACCTGTCGGTCTTGACAGATGGCGTGATCGGAGTTCAAAGAGTTATTGAGGTAGGGTTTGAGTGTTAGGGTAGAATTAGATCGTACCTGGGGAAGTAGTGCAGCCCCCCTTTTATAATGTTATAGAGCTATCTTATCCTGTGGGGAGGGGCTTATTCTTTAGGATTTAAAAGGTGGTTAGGATAATAGAAAGTGCTTGGACCGGCTCTATTTTGGGTTTGCTGAGGTTCCGGAGTCCGGGCCCAGAACAATCACCCGGAAAGTCAGAGCATTTGAAAAGTTCATCTCAAAAGAACAATAATATATGAATGTCACAAAAGTATAAACTATATTAATTAGTGTATAGCTTACTTGTCAGCGCATTCATTTTCTAAGGAAGCACATCATTGCTATATTCCAAAGATGTTCAATTAAGAGCTTCAGCTTTTGCGAGGCAGATTTCAAATTTGACAAACACCAGAACTCTGCACTTATCGGGTACTATCTGTTTTGTTCATACAAAAGAAAAAAAAAATGTTCTGATTAACTCAAACACATGATTAATCATATGAACACGTGATTAATCATATTACACTAAAGATGGACAAAGAATCATATGAGCACATGATTAATGATAACTGTGCCAAATATATTCAGCTCGAAGCTAACATATTCATATTTCACAATTAAATAAAGTAACAGTTCCTCGGAGAACAAACATGAAAAGATGGATTGCATTAAATGCATTAAATATAGACAACACTTGATCTACTCCAAAAGTAGCACCAACCACATATCTATCATCTTCTAATAAATAGTAATTTGAGGTAATTTGAACTTCACAAGCTTGAAAATTTAAGTGTAGGAAGATTAACCAAAACTACACAAACTTGAAGTTATTTTTGAAACATTTGAGCATAATAATTGGACTTTTCTAATTATATCACCTTATATTTTTATTAGTCGCTGAATCGGTCGATAATTTTATCATTAGCAACCGATTTAGAAACCAACCCCTTAGTAACTGATTTATCGACCAACAAATTTTTAACTTAGTTTTTATGTTGGTCTCTAAATCGGTCGTTAATGATAAAGCAACCAATTCTAGCAACCAACAAAATCCGTTGCTAATAGCGACCAATTTTTGCAATCAAATTGGTTTTTTATGACCAAAAAGATATTGGTTGCTAAATTCGGTGGCTAATTTCTCATTTAGGGACCGATTTAGCGACAACTAGAATGACTTTGGTAATAGTCGCTAAATTGGTCGCTAAATTAGAAATTAGCGACTGATTTAGCAACCAACTTTTTTTATATAAAAAAATGGATCGTCGCCATTAGCAGCTAATTTTGTTGGTCGCTGAAATCGGTCGCTATTTCAATAATTTCTTGTAGTGGTCCAAAGACTGCGTGGACTGAGCTGGTACTCCTTGCATTGCATTGGTCGCTCTATTGTCGTCGTTTTTGTCACTCCCGCCACTACTGTCGTCGCCGTCGTAGCCGCCGCTACTCTCTATGTTGCTGGAGCTATCTCCTTCCTCACTCCAGGTAGGTTGTCCTCCTCCCTCTCCCTATTATTTTTTTGTAAGTCATTTTAAAAAACCTTAATGTACTTGCCGGTTGGTCATTGTTGGCGCTACTATATCATCCATGCTATCGTTATGCTAGAAAAGTCCTCCGCACCACCACTATCTCTAGGTAACTCACTCACTAATTAATTTAGAGTAGTTAAACTCTAAACCCTAATTTCTCTCTTCAGGTTCTCTTTCCGATTTTCCTTGCAACTAAGATTCCAATTCACATTTAGCTTGTAATAACTCATCAAATTTGTTAAATACCTCGTGTTTGTTTAACTTTACTATTTTCAACTGTCATTGTTTAATTCTCCAAAGCTCCTTTCGTTACTAGGTAATTGTTTAACTCTACTATTTTCAGCTCCATGCAATTTCACATATTGAAATTATGACGAAGTATCCAATTCTTTTGAGTGTATAATGATTTTGATTTGGATATATAATAGTTGCTAAGCTTATGGGTTGTTGCCTCTGGTCTTTGTTAAATCTTCTCTGATTTTTGTGTTTTATTTTATATCTATTGTCTTATTTCTTTTGGTCTATTTAATTAAATCTGGTTTTGATTCTTGTTTTAAATCTGGTTCTAATCTATTTAATAGCATGCTGGTTAATATGGTTATGGGGATCACAAGCAAGGGCTCCAATGGAGGGTGGATTCCTTAGAATTTGAACACTGGTCATATGGATATGTTCTTATTCTTCCTTGCTGGCCTGCTTTTGATTTTGTGCTTTACTTGTCCATCAATCTTCAAACTAAGTTGAGGATTCTCATGAACGTGAATTCTAGAATTTGAGCTACAAGTTCTTTGTTTCTCCATTAGTTTCCATTGCAAGTGTATCAAGTATTTTTTCCCCTTCCAATTAATATATCTTCCGCATAAGTCTCCATAATATTGAATTACATTATGTTGTTGCAGTGAGTGTAATTAATGCTTTTGTCCATTATTCAAATGTCAATTTGTTACTAAACTGGATTGAGGATCCATTAAAATGCACTGCTGTATGGTATTCATTAGGATAAGTAACATGTATGTATTGACCTAGGTCAATTAATTGTATGATATAGATACATGCCATAACAAAGTCACTACACAATTTTCATTCAGATTTGATGTGTTAGATTTATATTTGTATTAAGACATATCTCTTGTTAAAATTGCTATTTAAAAAACTGCACATCCAATCCAAACCACACCGCTTGAAATTGGATCAAATTGGATTGTTTAAAAGAATTTAAAAGTGGAATGGCCACACTTTTTGAACTATCGACACGCTTTTAAAATAGTCATATTTGCAAACTTGCTTGTTGCTTTATCACCACACTTTTGATCTATTGGCACGCTTAAACCATGGCCGTATATAGAACCCTATAACCACGCTTTTAAAACGTGCCAAAAAATATACATACAGCCACGCTTCTAAAAACATGCCCATTGGTTTTGGTTACACTTCAAAAGCATGTCAATAGGAACATATTGCCACGCTTTAAAAGCGTGGCTATATCCTTATCAAATTAAAAAATAATCCTAGTATATGCTTAGAAAATCAAAAGAACAAAACAAAGTAAACCTTGTTTGCAACCACCAAGAACAATAAGCATGTAGAAAACAAAGTCAAGCAGCTGGTCAAACAATTTTACATTATCTAGAAGAATCTGTAATCATATTGGGGATACAAAATTACAAACTAGTGTCATTACAATCTTCAATGAGGTTGAGGGAAATTTAAAACTTCCCTTGGCACCTAGTCCAACAAATGGATGCATGATCTTGCCACGATCCTTTTTCCAGTTCCAAGTTATTGAGTCTTAAATTTGAAATGTTATCCAAACTTAAAGAATCTCGAATAAACAAGGAAGATCAAGCACCTGTGAAGATAAAAGAGAAATAGTTACAACCATGGAGTGAAACACAGCCACAGCAATATATGACACAAGTTAACTACTCAAGCAAAATCCTCTGAATCCAAATACCACTACAGATTAAGAAGCGTGTAAATTACACACAAGTATTGCTATATATATAACTTGAAATTCATGTAGCTAATTTCATGGAGATCTCACGTGACATTTTTTTTCTTACTCATACCACAGTACAATGAGATGCAACCAAAGATTGATTAATCAGAAACATAGAAATGAAAAGTTAAAGAAAGAACTTTTAGTGGAGATCAAATACCGTGAACTCAATTTATGCAGCAACAACACTCCAACTCACATTATACAGCACTCTAGTCCAGAAAATCAATTGAATTGCTGATACTGATTTTGCAACAAAACAACAGTCATATTGTTCTACTTATCCACCCTATATTAGTACAAATACGTTCCTCCAATGTGACAAGTGGAATGAAATTAAATTCAAGAAAAATTCTTTTTAAAAAAAGGTTGGACAGATTACATTGAATTCATAATTAGTGGAAAACAACTACCTTATGTTGTTTGTATTTCTCTGTGAGCTTGGAAAGAGCCACCTCTCCTACTGAGGTACAAATCATGTATATTTTGAGCACGTTCCTTCAATTCGGCAGGTTTATATCTAGTGAGTTGATGAAGTGCTGCATTCTGTAAATAAATCATTTAATTTAGTAATTGAATCCAACTTGGATATTGAATCTGTGCTTTAGAAGAATGAACCATTACCCAAGGAGGTGTCTTTGTGTCTTTGGGCTTAAGCATAAATCTTGATAGAAATACAACACATGCTGCCACCAAAGAAGACAAGAATTTCACACAATTATAATCCAACAAACTGAGCTCAGCGATGTAGCTAGTGAGAAACTCAAACTGCATGTCTGAAGTCTGTATTAGGAAACAGGAATAATGTTAGTCAACTGATAAACTAGAAATAATAATTTTGGTAGTTTCATTAGTAGAGTAAATTACTGTCACTAACATGCTTTCTAAAAATTAGCAACTAGTATATTGAAACAGAGTTCACTTACATCTTTAGAGAATAACTTTTACATGCATTTGGTCCATTGATCTGGAAACTTCCACTAGAATTCTTGTTTGAATTTCCCAAGCCATAATCTGTGTATTCCCAGAATCCATTTTGAATACAGAGAAGATTGATCTATCAAGAATTTCAAACTCATAATAGACCTCTTCTTTATTGAACACAATCAGTTTTAAATTTATGCATGTCCTTGCCAGGATAATCGAAACTTTGCCACAAAAGGTTGACCTCACTATTAGTATCTTGTCCATTTTTCACTACAAGATTTCCTGTATCCAAGAGTTGTGCAATTGAGCTACTCATGACTTTGGTTTTGCTTGCTATGTTGGATGACCAAATGGTTTTATTTGCGTTACTAAGAAGCTCAAGAACCCCCTTCTTGTTTAACCTTAAAGCTCCTAACTTGTTGTGAAGGGGGCTTTCTCTGTTTGCTACTCACACAATTGCTGCATTCCCTGATGAAGCAATAAAATAGAAGCACTTTAGAAAATCTTCTGCAGACAGATGAAATGCAAAGCAAGCCAACATGTCAATGACAAAAATTGCTAAAAAATTCACAAGATATATTGGTTATTGGTTATTGGTTCTTGATATATTAGAATACAATAAAAAGAAGCACAGAAAGATTCAACAACAATTATTTGTATTACTAGAAAAATGAAACATAACCAACTCCAATTTCACATATAATTCAATCAAATCCAACTAGAAAAATAAAGACAAATCAAATTTTAATATAACCAGGCAATGAATTATCCGCTAAATCTGAGTAATAAACGACAACAAAATAAATTGCAATCATACAAAGTCTTGCAAAATCTCTCAATCACCTGTCAACAATCCCTCAATCAATGGAAGAGCTTCAGGCAGGGACTTGAACCTGAAAATAAGTGTGGCCTTGGAGAGCTTCAGGCGGGGCTTGCTTCGAGCGACAGGAGGAGACAAAGGAGCGATGGACAGCGCAAGAGGAACAAGTTTCACCGCCAGTGGAGAGCTTCAAAAGACGATTTTGCCTTGGAGACGACGATTCTGCCGTTGACAACCTTGCTGGACGGCGACAATTCTCCCTCTGACGCGACGATTCTATCTCTGATGATTCTCCTTAGGCGCATCACGACGATGTACTCCTCAGGCTGGGTGTCAGACGCACGGCGGAGATTCTATGGTGACCTTGAGAGTGGGAGGGGGAAGAGCGTGGTGGTGAGAAGAGAGATGGGGGAGAATATGAAATTTGGGAGTGACAGCAAGGGGTTAGGGAATTAGGGTTTCTCAACACATATATATATATATATATATATATATGGGGCAATTTATTTACTATAATAAATAATATGGGAACCAAATTTATCAAAATGCATAAAATGGAAAACGGATACCAAATTGCATTTTTCCCATAATCTATGTAAACCGCGAGGTAATCCGCTGTAGGGGTGTCGTGGATTACGTGCTAGACGAAATAAGCGTAAACCGCGATAGGGGTATCGCGGTTTACGTTTGGATGTATAATGTGCATAAACTGCGACAGGGGTGTAGCGGTTAATGTATTAGTATAAATACACTGAAGGGGTCTCGCGGATTACATTTGTGCTGGAGATAAAGTTTTTTAGAGAGAGAGGTTTTCTAGAGAGAGGAAAAGAGAGAAAAGTGTGGGTTGGTTTAGTGGAGATCGGAGCCAGGACTATGGCGGAGGCACGCAGACTTTACAGGCTCAACGACATTGCGCACGTTGCTAGAAGCATAAACGAAAAGGTTAGTTTGGTTATTTTTAATTAATGTATTTTGCATAATATTTTTCGTATAACTGTGATTTAGGTATTTAAATTTAGATTTAAATTATTATTTTAAACCATAAAATGTAGTATTTAATTAATTTAGATTAAGGTCTTGAATCGTTTATGCCTTTCATTGAATTTTGTGATTAGAAAATAGGAACTGTATGTTACCTGTTTAAACATTAATATTGTATATTTTGTGTTAGATTACTTTAAATTAGTGTTAGTTTTTTTATATGTTTGGTTTCTTCTGTTACATGCACCAACCCACGAGATGTATTTATAGTGTCCGGAAGCAGCAGAACATGCCTCTGCATGACAAGATCGTACTGTATCTGGAAAGGGCCGGTTTGTACCACCTGGTGAGGCTCAACGCCAGGTGCTTCTGGTTGGACGAGCCCTTAGTGAGCGCTTTCATTGAGAGGTGGCATCTTGAGACGCATACCTTTCATATGCCCTTTGGAGAGTGCACTATCACGCTCCAGGATGTAGCATACCAGTTGGGGCTGCCTGTGGATGGTTTACCTGTATCCGGGTGCCTTACAGATTTTGAGAAATTTACGGAAAAAGACAAACCGGCATGGGAGTGGTTTCAGGAACTGTTTGGCGAGCTTCCACCACAAAATAAGGTCAAGCAGTATACAGTCCACTTCACCTGGTTTCATGAGAGGTTCAGGATGCTGCCAAATGATGCTACGGAGGAGATCATATGTATATATGCACGGGCTTATATTATGATGGTGCTTTCCACTCAGTTGTTCGGTGACGAGTGGAAACCAGGTTCATATACGGTGGTTACCCTTTGTGGCGAGACTTGATGACATGGGCAGTTATAGCTGGGGGTTGGCAGCGTTGGCCTGGCTATATCGTTGCATGTGTTGGGTGGCCAACAGAAACGTAACGAACTTGGCAAGCCACCTGCAGCTACTGCAGTCATGGATTTTCTGGCGGTTTCCTAGCCTCAGGCCGCGAGAATTCGACACATATTCCTTCTCATTGGCTTCCAGGTATACATATCTGAACAGTTAGACTTGAATTGTAACTTTTTTTCTTATGGTTCTACCTGTTAACATTGTATTCGTTCAGGTGGGCCACCTACTTGCCGACATCCGACCGCAAGGAGGAGAGTCGTCCAGTGTCGCCAAGCGTTGGACCGATTAAGCAATCGAGATGTAAGTTTATTCATTTTTTATCTAGTAATTAACTATAAATTTGTTTGTTAATGGACTTATAAAATGTATTCTGTCAACGTTTGTAGATTGTTTGGGAGCCTTATGCTTCGCTCGACGTGATGGCTATTCATCCCGAGATTCTCACAGAGGAGCACAGTCGGTTATGGCGTGCATGTACCTGCTTGATATACGTCGCCGTCATTGAGTGGCACCAGGGGGATAGGGTGCTGCCACAGCTGGATGGCGTTCAGCACGAGCCTGAGCAAGCCTCGAATATAGACTGGCTCCATGCCAAGGATGGGAGGAGTAGGGACAGATGGTTCCCAAGCTATTATCAGGTATGGCACCTTAGTTGGCAAAACAGGGTTGATGTTATCCTATGTATCCCCCGGGTGCCTGATTCCAGGTCGTCCGCAAACTTTCTGCGATGGGTGGTATAGAGTGGCCCATAGATTTCTGTCGCCAGATTCCTTGATTGCCGATCCTAGAGCTGAGGAGATCAGTTAGGATGTTTAGAGAGGGTCGTCACAGGCGCCTTCTAGGGTTCCAATGCCAGACGTGCCTGATAACGACGCGTTGGTACCCGGGCTACAGACTGTGAGTGGCGATAGCTGGATGACATGATTCAGGATGACAGATCTGGTGGCGACGGAGTCAGACACGCCGATCACCGTGTCCGTCTTGGCTGTCCTCAGCGTCGGGGTGGTTCATCAGGGGTCACATCTAATGGTACTGGTGATAGACCCACTGAGCAGGCAGGGGCGGAGACACAGGAGGTTCCTTTTACACATGTTTCGAACTCCCACATATACCATGACATCCATGGCCAGATGTATGATGACTTGGCGGATCCGACTTTCACGATGAATATGGACCACAAGGTTAGGAGTTCACAGTTCTACTCCGACTTTGCAGATCTCATCCGGGATGACGACCCTCCGCATCTTCAGCAGCAGACCCCATAGGATTAAGGGCCTGAGACCCAGATGGACGATGCGCAGGGGTACCGCCTAGATATGCAGGATATGCAGCGGTACCAGCCGCAGATGTCTGACCCTCATGGGTTCCAGCTCCAGCTACATGTAGACCTGAATGAGCCTACTGACCGCCCATATGACAGTTGGTTGGGCATGGGAGGGACGCCGCCATCTGCATATGACGTAGGCATGCCTGTCGATCCTCCAACACAGCAGCACCAGAGGCCAGTCAGAGTGAGACGGGTCGCTCGATATAGTACAAGGTCGCATCTCCTGGGCCCATTTGGACATGACTCTCACCAGAAGGATGAGGATACGCGGGAGCCGTAGCTTACTATTTTATGTTTTCATTGAAGAAACCTATGTAATTCAAATTTGTCATGTAGTTTTGTTTTATGTGTTTGTACTTAGTTTATGTCCATTGAATTAGATGTGTTATGTATTTTTTTGTTAACAATACACATACTTCATTTTATGTCTATGCAAATTTTATACTAACGCATAAACCGCTACAGCCTTGTCGCGGTTTATGCACATTATACATCCAAACGTAAACCACGACACCCCTGTCACGATTTATGCTTATTTCGTCTAGCACGTAATCCGCGACACCCCTACAGCGGATTACGTGTATTGGTAAACCGCAAAACCGCTGTTGCAGTTTACATAGATTATAGAAAAAATGCATTTTGGTATCCGTTTTCCATTTTATGCAATCTGGTAAATTTAGTTCCCATATTATTTATTATATTAAATTGCCCTAGGAAATGAGTATGCTTTAAAAAGGTGACAAACAAAAAATAGCCACGCTTCAATAAAAAGCGTGGCGACAAGATTTTCAAAATGTCACCGTAAAGTAATTCTATTGGTACACTTTAAAAGGTGACTGTTGTTCTTTATGGCCACGTTTTTGAAGCGTGTAAAAAAATCCGTAACCAAATTTTTAATCATTCGCCACCCTCAAAAAAGCGTGGCCAAATTTTTGATCAATTGCCACCCTCGTAAAAACATAGCCATTGTTTGGCCACGCTTTTAAAGCATGGTAAGAAAAAAGTGTGGCGACAAGCCTTTTTTCTTGTAGTGCCCAGGCTCTTGCTTACACTCCAAGGCTAAGACTTAGCCTCCGCTTAAGTCTCAGCTTCAACCTCAATCTCATCTAGAGGTGTATGCGAATCAAATTGGATTGGATTTGGACAAAATTTCGATATGTAAACTTCAGATTTGATAAGATATATTTGCATTTTTAGGTTTGAATCGAATCTGATTTGCATAAAAAAATTCTAACCTTTCTTCCTGAAAATAGAAAAAAAAAAATTTTTTACTCACCTTTTTACTCCCAAGTAATTGGTTTCCCTGCCTAGATTATTCTTGTACAAATGCATCAACCATTCTAAGAAAAAAATTAACCCAAAACTTAAAATTTTGATATCTATATTTAATAAACCAAATAAAATCATGACATAGTTTAATTATGTGAATATAAAACTAAAAGTACCCATATCTTAATGTTAAAGAAATTACTTGACAATCGACGAAGGCGACTCACACAGAAGCTCCTGCAGCTAACACAATGAAGAATATGACTGATGGAAAGCTCTAATATATCTAAGACGGTGAAGAATGCTAGAGGCAAAGCTCTGCCATTCTGCAATCATGACAACGAGGAATGAAGAAAGCAGGGAGTAATGGATATGGTGGAAGGAGTAAGGGATCATAGCCGAATGGGATTAGGAGTGAAAGTATAGTATGTGTGAATTGCTGCTGGTAGGTGATTACTGATTTATTTTTTAATTTTTTTTAAACTAATAAATAAATAATTTGGTGAGTGCCTCCAAGCCTGCTTTGTCACTTCCCGGGGGCTAAACGGCGCGAGTTAAGTGGTGTTTTTTGTTCATGGTCCTAATATTCATTCGTAGCCTGCCTTTTTGATGGCATAAACAGGCTGGCTCATATGTGCTTTTGCCTTTTTTTTTAATTGAAGACATAAGCACAATCAAATGACAATGCCACTCTTCAATTATCCCTGGATTGCAAATGTCTTAGAATATCACAATTCAAATACTCAATGATCTAGGAAGCATAGATTTCTGGAATAAGGTCATAATCACTAAAATGAAGTGAGTTGATGAGTTTGTGACATTAAGAAAAATAGTGTGTGAATTCTAAGTTTGCGCACGGTTTAGAACTCATGCACTAGCACTTGAAAGCTGTCACAACTACATAAAGTATGCATATACTCACTCATTTTAATGTGCCTAAGATGCTTTAAAGAACACTTGCAAGTTGAAACAAACACACAAGCAACAAGAAGCATAAGGACACTTAGGCAAATAATCAAGCAATTGATATAGTGTGATGGATTATGCAAAAGAAGAGGTTTAGAGTATGTGATGTTGTCATTGAAATTCAATTTTCAAATAATCCAATCATGGCAATTGTATCAAACGCATATAGTCAAAACTCAATCAATAAGAACTAGCATCTCAAGCAATCCATCATATCAAACTAAACTTGGTAAATGATGCCAAACAAAATCAAATATTCTAAATCACATGGTAGCTACAACATGCAATTTAAAGCACAAGTTAGACATAGAGGCATATTCAAGCAATTGGTGAATAAACAAGAATAATGGTTAAGCAAGGTGAGAGGAATAAGTTCAAACACCAAAAGACCTCAAACATTCAAGATTCAAAAATTTTAGTCAATTAGAAATATTCACATTTACATCAATGCATAGCAAGCATTGATTTTTAGAGATTGAACCAAATTTCCATTAAAAACTGAGACATATTATCAAACAAGCAGTGTGCATATACTCAAAGTTTACACAAATTTAGCACAAAATCACCACTAAAAACAGAATCAGTAGCAAATCAAGTAGCGAGAGCAGAAACAATCAGTAGCCAACAGATATAGCATTCACTCAATCAGCAAGAGTAACATGCATAGCAGCATCAAATGTCAATATCAATCCCAGCATGATTCATAAAAAAAAACAATTTCACAAAATTCAGCATCAATTACACAAAACCAACAGCATCTTGCAGTGGTTCAGCAACAAATCAATGCAACCAAGTAGTAGCTGACAATTCAAATTCAAATAAATGCTATTCAACCAAATTTCAGCAATTATTCAACAAAACAAACAGTCTTTTAACATCTATTCATTAAGTTCAACATAAACAACACCAAATCAGCAACATTTCAGCAAAAACAAACCCTAAAACAGCGACTCATCAATACGGTCAAGCATTTTCCACACAATTTCATTAGTCCCAGAACCTAATAACCTATTCTACCCTATCTTAACAACCTAAAATCCACTAAAACAGAAAATTAAATCTAACTAAACTGATCTAGAATCAAACTAAGGAACTAAAACTAACTAAAACAGGAATTGAAAGCAAAACGGTAACCTGAATTTTAGCAGCAGGTGGAAACGAAGAAGAGGAGAAGGAGTTGCGGTGGCACTGTGTTGTTGCCACAGCCAGCAATGGCGCACGCAAGTGGTCGCCGAACGACGAGAAACAGGGGCTGGAGTTTCTTTGCCCTGTTCTGTTCAGCTGCGAAGCAGTGACTGCTTCCGCGAGCTCGGGGCGAGCTAGAGAAGAAGGAAAGAAGAGTCACGGCGTCGCAAGTGTTGCTGGCGGCGATAAAGGGCGCGGCGTTAATGGTGAAAAGAGAAGAGGAAGGAGTAGCGGTGATGGTGTGACGGCGGGTGGGGCGGCGCTGTGGAGGAGATGGTGATCGGTGATGATGGTGAAGAAGATGGGTGATAGGTGGTGAAGGGAAAAGCTGCGCTGAAGAGAGGGAGAAGAAAAAAGAAACAGAGCGAATTAGGGTTTCTTTTAAAACGCACGGAGGTTACACGAGAAACGCCCGCGCAACCGGAGCTTTTCCTCTGTTTGCCCCTTCCTTTTACCATTCAAGCTTAAAATGAATTTTCTAATCTGAATTTTAACATTTTAAAGCCAAAATCAATCCCAAAATATACAAATAAACTAAAATTCTAATAAATCCAATAAAAAAATTATTTAAATTAAAAAAAACTATAATAAAAAAATTTATAGATAAGTTTTTAACAAAATTTTCAATCTCTAAAATTATTTTTACCAATCAACCATATCATTTATAATAAAAATCTACCAAATTAAACTAATAAAAAAGTAAAATATTTACAAAAATAATAAAAAAAAAGTGAAATTTAAAAGATTTTACTATAGTGGGATGTTTTTCACCTAACATTTTTATTTATTATCCTTAAGTTAGATAATTAGTGAAATTCTTGTCATGAAGACTTGTACTTGAATTCATCCTTAAATCTCCATCAATGTTTGATCTTGACATGCTTTCTCGGATTCAAAAGTGCTAACACCAAACTTCTAAAAATTTCAAGAAATGTGAAGAGCCCCCGAATTGTTGATTATCACATTATATTCTAGGATCCCAAATTTTATATGTTCATTCACTTTCTTGTTGATCTTCATACTTCTTCGAGTGATAAAATTTTGGAATTCTCACTTAAACTCAAAATCCTCATCCAAAATCTCTTGAATTGAGCCTTATGCCACCTCCGAAACCCAAAGCTTGAACTTTCCTCTATCATGAACCTTGGTTTTTGTTGTCAACTACTATCCAATTCCTTCTTGCTTAGTGTAACACTCTTACTATCATAATATCACGCTTCCGATTGCGTTACTATAATAGTGAGAATATTACGACAACCTTTACATATATCTTTACATAGTAGGAGCCTTTAGCTAAAAAATGCATAGAGTTTTCTTTGAAAAAAAATCGAAAATACTTTTTTTTTTTTTACAAACATACATACATCCAAATCGATCACAAAACCTCACATGTACATATATAAATACAAAGATTCTTCGTACAAGTAACTTACAAATATTACATATCATTACAATCACGGCTCATATCCCTCTTTACAAAAATATAACAATAATGGCGAGGAAAAATAATAACTAAGCTATCTAAAACAGATATAGCACAGCTAAAAACTTAGCAAAATCTTCATAAACTTCTTCGTCCATTTTCTGAAAAATATAGGACTGTAGGGGGTGAGAACCTAAACACGGTCTCACCAGAGAAGTTTTGAATTGTTATCAGAGGAGACCGTGTTTAGGTTCTATATATATATAAAGTTGTTTTCAACCACAATGATCATCGCTCGTCTTATGAACCTTTTCAAATAACAAAAATTAATTATCCAAAAATCCAAATTCATATTTCACTTAAAAGAATTTGAAATCTCGATAATATCCCATAACATTATACTACATACCAAAGAAACAATGTAACTAGACTTATCAATAATTCATCCAATCACGACCTCCGGCCCAAAAACATAATCAACCACGCCTTCCGGTCCAATACATAATCAACCATGGCCTCTTGTCCAAAACATAATCAACCACGGCCACCAGTCCAAAACATAATCAACCACACTCAAACCACCATAATTTGAACCAACAAGTCACAAATCACATAAACAGTCAAACACTCACACATAGAGAATAATTATGACAAGTAGTACAACTAGGAGTTAACAACATCTCAATTAGACAAACCAAGTAATTTCAAATAAATGCAGTATGATGCATGCCTGTCCTACTAGCCATGAGCTCATGTGTCAGTTATATGCCAAACCCAACACAAAATCCAATTGACACCCCGGATTGGTCTCTCGATGCGCATCTCCAAGAGAAATTATATAAGTCATGGTACTATTATCTCAACGGAGAGTGCCATCTCACGTCAACAGAGAGTGTCATCTCACCTTTCATCCGAGAGAATGGTTCTATCAGGGACATAGTGCCCATACACACTCTTGGAATATAGTTTTCGGCACACTTTTCAATCATAAATACCATTTATCAGGGATATAGTGAGAGGGGTGAGGAGGTAAGGGTGGCAGCGTTGAGTGATAGTGATAGTAAAGTGGGTGAGTGTGTGTAATGAAATTAGGGATAGTGTGGGTTGATTTGGAAATTAGGGTTTGGGTAATTTGGTAATTTTAATAAAATTATGGGTAATGTAGTAATTGAAAACTAATTTTAATTCAACAATAATTATCTATAAAAATATTGCTTATTCCTCAACTTGAAAATTATTTTCAAATAAATACTCCAATTTTAAAATTAGAGTTAATCAAATATTTTTTTGTAAGATAATTTTTTGAAAATCAAATCATAAATAAATATCATAATTTATGTTTTAAAAATCTGGAGTCTTACATCCTACCCAACTTACAAAAATTTTCGTCCTCAAAAATTAATATAACATACAAAAGATTACATGGTTCTAACACTTTACTTTTAGACACCTTTGGAAAAAGTAAAAGGTCTCATCATATATATACAGTTTCAAATACCAAGATATTCATATGGCATAAAATATAAGGAAAAAAAGTAGATGCAAAGCAGAAGCTACAAGATAGGTGATAGCGAGGGGATTTGTTGTATGGTTTGGAATCGATCAAAACAAGAATCAATTCATTGGTAGCATAGTCCAAACCAACAATGAATTCTCGAGATCAAATATTAAATTCAAATTAAAATAACCGAGATCAAGAGTACTTCAACCTCAGGTCGTTCTCCCTAGGACGCAATCGGGAGTGTTTCTCTTTCGGTTGTTAAGAGGACAAAAGGGGTTTTGACTTAAAGAACGAAAGATTAAAGAGACTAAGCAATAAAAGAACTAAGAGATGCTCAAAATTGTAATTAATGCAAGTAAAGAGAAGGTAAGGTCAAAACTAGTGAAAATGCTAAAAATGAGCATTGACTTGGGAATGAAAATCTAAGAATCCTATCATTGCCATAACCATAACTATGATAATTATGACGAGTCAATCTCGCCTAGTCAACCCCAACCATCGAGGAGTAAGTTAAGCAAGCATAATTTACCTTAACCCATAAGTCCTAGCTAACTTACCAAACTAGTTGATAAAAGCTAGCGTCAATGGAAACAAGAGTCAACTAACTACCTAAGAATTACCACTAAATGTCGGACATTATGACTCTAGTATCCTAGGAACTTAAACCTCAAGCCGAGGTGGGAAAATCTACTCAAAACTTAAAGTTGGCATTTTTACAAACACCTTGTGTGCATAAAAGTAAAGCATGGAAGATTGCAAGTAAAATGGAAAAACTATAACCAACTATCAACAAAACCAAATGTAAGCAAGCAATCAAATATAAAGGAAGCATGAAACATAAAATTAACTGATCAAAACTTCAAGAAACATAAAATTACAAATATGAACAAGTAACTTGAACCAAAAGGAAATGAAAGTAAAGACAATGTAATTAAAGAGGAAATTGAGAGTACTTACAATTAAAGAAGCAAAATCCAAAAGAAAAGCTTCCTATAAAATGCTACAATGGAAATGGAAAATGAAAACCTAGGAGAGCAATGCTACACTACTCCTACTCCTACTCATAATTACTCTCTAAAACTATCTAAGTGAGCTCCCTAAGCTAATTGCTTTCATATGAGATGTTGCCCCCTTGATACAGCCTTTGATTTCAGCCTCAAGCCTTCAGAAATGGGCCAAAAAAGCCCCAAAATTGCGAGTCCACGTGCATTTTTAATGAAGGCATGCATTGGTACCTGTGCGGACGCACAGACGTGTGCGGCCGCACACTCGGCTGAAAGTTGACCTGTGCATACGCACAGGTACTTGTGCACACGCACACATAGAAATACTCGTTTGTGCGCACGCACACTTCGCTGTGTGTACTTTTCCTTATTTTCTTCATGTTTTTTCCCTTGTACATGCTTTCTTTCACTTTTGGCCATCCATTCTTGCCTCTAAGGCCTGAAATCACTCACAAACCATATCACGGCATCGAATGACATAAAAGTAGAATTAAAAATCACTAATCTAAGCATTAAAATGCATGTTTTCACATTTAGAATCAAATTAGGGATCAAACACAAAAGTATGCTATTTTGGTGATTAAGTGTGAGTTCATGTGCTATAATCCATTCAAATCAAGCCAAAATACATCGAAAAATATGGACTCATCAATTCCCCCACACTTAAGTAATAGCATGTCCTCATGCTAAACCAACAAGGAGAATGATCAAAAAGGGGTAATCAACTTATTAAATACAACTATCTATATGCATGCAAGGTATCTATATACTATATATACTTATATATCTATCTATAGTATCTATATAAAATTGGTAAAAACAAACAATCAAATTCCCAAGCAACTATAGACAAGCAGGGCCAAGCAAGGAATTAATCCAATGCAACCAAAATCTAAAGAATTGATTCAACTCATCAAAATGAAGCAACTTGCAAGAATTCATGATAAGAGGGGGTGGAATATAGAATTGAGTAATTAAACCCTCACTAGGTGTGTATACACTCTAATCATTCGGTGTTTAGGGTCAATTCACTTAAATCTCCTTCCAATCATGCTTTCAAGGATTTGCTTTTCTTCTAATGATCAACAAAGAAGTGATGCATGAATGCAATTATCATGAGGACTTCATATGGTTGTAATGGGGTTAGGATAAGGTGGAATAGATATGGCCAAGTGGACTAGAATGATTGAATCTTTGATTAGTTTAAGTCTCTACATCAACCCGTATCAACCAAATCAAAACAAAATGCAATCCTAACCTTCCATCATTTTCTATTCACTAGCACTCATGTATGCTTTTCTCACAAAAATATCGCATATGCAATTCCTTTATTCATTTGTTTACTTTTTAGGGTGCCTTTGTGCCCTTTTTAGGATGAAGAGTTTTTTTTTTTTTTTAATTCAGAATTGCATATGGTTAAGTAGTTCATACATGAATGTTCCCATTTTCCACAATTTTCAATGAATACCCGAATTAAACATTTTTTTTACTACCAAAGTTTTCCAAAAGATTCCTCCACACTTAAATGAAACACACTCTTCCAACCTAAGCCAATCGATGATACATTCTAAGGTAATTCATGGTTTTCCGCTTAGGGCTGTGATGTGCTAAAATCAAGAACAATGGGGTAAATAAAGCTCAAAGAAGTTTAACAATGGTAAATGCAAAGGGTAGGCTATATGGGAAAAGTAAGCTTTTAAACAAAGATGGCCTCAATCATGCTCAATACAATTCAAAACATCAATCATTGGAAATAAAGAATCAAGCAGAACCAAGATTACAATCATAGAAGAGATATAATACTCAATGAACAAAATTAGTGGTTAAAAATGTGTAACCACTCAATATAGCCCAAAAGCTCACAAGGTAATTGTTCTTTACTCTTCTATGTTCCATAAGAATCATTTAAGTAAGTTTGAAAACAATTTTCTCAATCAATTCAATAGAATGCCCTTGAAACAAGATTCTTGGAAATCTTTATTTTTCACCAAAATTTATTTACTATATGTATGTATGATGTGATAGATGCAAAATTTTTCAAAATTTCCTAGTTCCTAATTTTCAATAAGCAAAAAGTAACATGAACAATTAGGATCAAGATAAACTAGGCATAAGCTATTCACATCATCCAATCACACTCCATATCTATACTATATACCAAGCAATATAAAGATGCAATATGTATATATATATATACCAAAATGAAAGTGCAATACTAAAGATAACTAGAAGCAAGCAAATATATATCTATCCAAGTACTAAACAGTAGCAAAAAGTAAAGTGCTGTCAATATCTATAAAAGCATAATAAAACTGAAAATAAACTAAATAAGAGTGTTTAGGAGAGAATATTTACACCCAAAATGTCGTAGATCCTCCCCATACTTAAGTCATGCACTGTCCTCAGTGCTCAAAATAATCAATCGGGGGGATCAACCATGAGAAGCTCCACCGTCAGATGGTGGTGGGTGGTGGTGACACTGATAAACAATGAGGGCTCGGAAAGTCTCTGGGGTGGCCTCAGCTGCCGGCTGCTCTACTGGTTGGTCAGCTGTCTCGATTGCCATCTCCACTATCGGTTCAGGTCTAGCTGCCGGCCCCTCGACTCTAGGCTCCTCAATCGTGGGCTCTACGGGTCTCTGCTTAGGGTGCTCGACTGCCTGGCTAGCTTCAACTGCTGGCTCCTCAGATGCAGGCTCCTCGGCCTCAGGCTCTGGTGTATTTGGAGGAGGTGGCCCAGGGTCTCTACCCTCAAACTTTGCCACTATCCACTAGAAGCGGCGAGCGTTACGGCGCTCATAGCGGTGGACGGCCTGAAGGATCTCCCGGCACAACTCATATGGTGTCTGGGATCGGGGTGCAGGTGCGGGAGCTGTAGGAGGTGCTGAAGGCTCTGCTGCTGATGATGGAGGCTCAGTGGTCTTCCTCTTCTTCTGTGGCGGTCCGTCGTAGTCGCCGTATGGTAGGAATGGCTGCTTGCTGATGTAGATAGACATCCGGTCTGTTGGGTGTCTCTTCACTCTAGATAAAGCGGCGAATTTGGTAATCAACGATGGGAAGGGAATGTTGTATTTCTGCTATTGGTTCACCTTCCACATCAACTCTTTGATAAGGGGAAGGACAGAGATCCTCTTCCCCTCCAGAATAGTCCACAACAAAACTGCCACACAGACTCTGATATGCGTGGCATGCGTGCTCGGAAGAATGTAGTCAGTAATAATCTGCTGTCAGATCCTTGCCTCTGGATTGAGATCAGTGCATGCAATGCTCAACGGAACCGCATTATCCCCTTTGTTGTACTCCCATCTAGCCTCAGGCTGGCCAATATTTTCCAGAACCACATCCAAATAAATCTTGCCCGTTGTCACGTCCTTCATTATTTGAGTGTAAGCGTCACGAGCTGGAGGAATATGCGGAATATCCAAGAGAGCCTCTAAAGCAGTATCAGAGGTGTCCAAGGTGACACCTCTCAGAAAAACAGTTGGGGCATCCCTCTTTAGGAAATTTGTATAAAATTCCTTGACCTGGTGTTCATTTACTTCCACCGGATTGATCTTTACGAATTCCCAATGATAAAAATTTAATCTGTTTATAACTTGGTTCGCATATTTCTCAGGCAGGTTTAGCTTTCTCTCATAGTGAAAGGCCGTTTTTCCAATTTCTTATATTGTTCTTGGGCTTCAGCATTAATGAATGTGTCTGGTTGGTTACTCGGAGGCACAGGAGGAGGACAGGCCAAAGGATTGGCTTTCTCCTTTCCTTTGTGGGCCATCCTGAAAAAGACAAAAAGTAGAATACAACTCAGGAGAAAAAGATAAAAGTCACAGAAGGAAGAAGGAAACAGTCAAACAATTCAAATAAGAGCCAATAAGGTAAACAACCGCTCAACTTAGGGGAAAACATGTATAAAGCATTGAGATGTCCAAAAGAAATGTGTTTTCCCAAGATCAAGCAACCTAAGTAACAAATGAATGAGTGAACAATGATTAAAGCATATATAGGACTTAGGTGTATTATGTAAGTGAATTGAATTGGAAGAAATTGATTATTGCCCTGTTGCATTTGAATCCAAAGTGTTATCAAAACTTATGCACAAAAGGCAATAATCAACTTGGCAATTTAAAGCACCAGCTTATTCATGGAATAGAGTAGTAAAATGGTCACGTAGCCAATTCTTGTTCCCAAAAGCAATGTCAATTAAAATCAGGTTTCATTGCTCAAAAAGATTCACAAAGGACAAGTAATTGTACATGATCATTTATGTTCAAGAACACATGAGTAAGCAGTTAGTCAATTCACCAAACAAACATTGTATGTACTGCTGCAAAAGGCACCAAACAGATTTCAAGATGTATAAGTTTCGAGCTAGTTTGGTGTTAAAACAAAAAGGCATGGCGGTCAGTACATAATGTAGTAAATCAGCATGCTATGCACTTACAAATGCATCAAACAGAATGAATTTCAGCTTGGTATTCCAAACAAGTGGAGAATTTTTTTGAAATACAATTTGATGTGTCAGCAAAAATTGACAACTAAGTGCCCAGCCAGCAATGCATCAACTGAAGTGTAATATGCACAGGGACAATGAACACCAAACAAAAGAAATATAGTTGAAAATTTCAATTTTAAATCGGTGTTCGAGCTTAAACTCAGAGTGCATAAACTAATCAATCTCAGGCAGCATTCTCAATAATAGAAAAATTGCACAATTAGAAATTAACAATGCAGAATCCGAACAAATTTCAAAACCTGTGCTGATCAGACACAGAAATTGATTCAAAAATCCCATTCAAGCATTTCAACAAGCATAATATGTGCAGAGATAATGAGCAGCAAACACAGTTCAATATACATGACAGCAGTCACAGTTCAGTAACATTCACAGTTCATACATAATAGGGTTCAGTCCCAGCAAAATCCAAATAATCAGCTAGCCTCAACAACATTCAATCGGAAACAGAAATCATCTAACTTAATGCCACCTAGTGTCTAGAACAGAATTCAAAATGCAATTAAAGAAGTAAAATGAAACAGAAACAGTAAAGGGCAGGTTGAGGGGAAGAAATGGAACCTGTGATGCAGAGGGAAGAGGAATGGAGGAAGGAAGGGGAGGGCAAGGCGGAGAGGGGCACAGCGGCTCAAAGGTCCGCCACTACTGGTGGCTACTCGCCGGAATGGGAAGCGCGGCCTAGGGTTCTGGCACGGGAACAGGGAAGAGAAAGAAGAGACATGTAGAAGAGAGATAGAGAAGAAGAGATAGAGGGGTGTCGGCGACGGTGGTGCGGTCACCGGCGGAATGGTGCCGTGAACCGGGGGGGGCTGAGAGGGGTTGGAGGTTAAGGTAGGGGTGCTTGTGTTCAGAGAGAGGGAAAAGAAGAAATGGGTGTGATTTGGAAACTGAAGGCGACACTCCCCCTTTTCGAATAAACGTTCGAAAGGGGATCTGTGCAGACGCACAAGGTTGTGTGTGGACGCACACAGGGAAAAAGAAAGGGGTATGCGCGTGCACAAGGTCGTGCAGACACTGTGAACAAAAGGTGTAATGCTTCCTGTGCGGGCTCACAAGAAGGTGTGCGTTCGCACAGAAGGAGAGAAGGGGTTGGGTTCACACGCACAGTCTGTGCGTACGCTGCGACCAGGGGGGTTGTTTAAGGCTGTGCGTGCGCTCAGCTCTGTGCACACTGATGCGTGAGCATCTTTCCTATCTTTTCCTAGTGAATTTGCATCTAATTTGTTGAGTTTAATAAAGAATTAATTATCTTTTAGCCAATATGGATGCTACTTTGAGTCTTTTGCAATTTTGTTTATTTTAGGTAGCATTCGGCTGGATTTGATGGAGTTTCTGCAGCACAAGAATCAAAGGAGATGGCAGCAAGGAGTGACGCGTACGCGTGACTGACACGTGCGCGTGATTTGGAGCTTTCCATGGCGATGCGTGCATGTGACTGACGCGTACACGTGATTTGAAGATTTGCTCAGCGACGCGTGCGCGTACCTAACGCGTACGCGTGACACGCGAAAAAGGCCATCGACGCGTACGCGTGACTGACGCGTACGCGTGACATGCGCGACGTGCAGAAAATGTAGAAAAATGCTGGGGGCGATTTCTGGGCTGTTTTGACTCAGTTTTTAGCCTAGAAAACACAGATTAGAAGCTGCAGAATGGACAAAACAAGTGATCCCCACCCATCAACTAAAGACTTGCTGATTAATCTGATTTAAATTCAAATATTATTTTTTAGGAAAAGATATTATTATTTTAATTTCAGAAGATAGATTTAAAATTAATTAGGATTAGATATAGAAAGGAATGCCAATAGGGTGGTTCCAACACAACATTATTCCATTCCAATTTACAATCCTTACTATTCTCTGAACCATGAGCAACTAAACCTCCATTGTTAAGGTTAGGAGCTCTGTCTATTTGTATGGATTGATTTTATTGCTTTTTCTATTTTAATTCATATATGGATTTATAATTTAAGAATTGTTTTCGCTCTTTATCTTATGAATTTGGGTGGAACGGAAGTATGACCCTATTTCTATTTGAGTTCTTGTATAACTTGGAAAAGCTCTTTACTTGAACAACAACTTGTAAACATATTCTCCTAAATTTTAATTATTTGGATTTAACGGAATACGTGACATATAATCCTTTTATTTTTGGGTAATTAGAGTTTTTGTGTCATATAAACTGGAATTTGATCATCACCCTCTAATTGGAATTAACTGACCAAGGAATTGGTTGTTGATGAATTTTAGAGGAGACTAGGAAGGTCTAAGGAATTAGGGTCTAGTCACATATAGTTTGCCCTAAATTTAATCCTACATGATTATAATAGTTAGTAAGAAAAGTTAATCTGGAAATTTAGATAACTTTGAAACCTTAACTGCCTTCTCCATAGTTTATTCCCAACTTATTTACTTTACTATTTTAATTTCTGCACGATTATTTAATGCTCTTTGAATATTCAAACACTCCTTTCTGCTTGCTTGACTAAGCTCATCAATCAACCATTGTTGCTTGATCCATCAATCCTCGTGGAATCAACCTTCACTCACCTGAGGTATTACTTGGTACGACCCGGTGCACTTGCCGGTTAGTTTGTGGTTATAAATTTCCGCACCAAGTTTTTGGCGCCGTTGCCGGGGATTGATAGTGATTAACAACTATCAGTTGTTTGATTGCTTAGATTAGGTGTTTTAGTTTTAATTTTTATTTAAATTTTGCTTAGTATTTTTCGAATTTTTTTTATAAATAGTACTACTATTTTTCCTTAATTTCTGAAATTAAGTTTGGTGTCACCTAGTTAATTTCATTTTAATTTTCTTGTTTATTTTTTTCTATTATTTTTTGAAATTTTTGTTTTATTTCAGTTATTATTTTCGAAATTTTTTCTATTTCATTTATTTAGTATTTCTATTTTATTATTTTACACAGGTTACCTCACAGGGACTTCTCTGCACTTTGACGTAGAGAATCCCATCTTTTTCTTGTTTTCCTGTTTGTTTATGCGCAGGAACAGAAACAAGGAACCTCTGTTAGACTTTGATCCAGAACCTGAAAGAACTTGTAGGCGACGTTTACAACAAGTAAGACGTTGCAAGGCTGCGGAGTCCACTATGGATCACAATAATGCTGTTAATGCCAATGTGGCAAACCCGAATGGGGATGATCAACAAAGGAGAGTGCTTGGCTCTTACTCTGCTCCTACTACAGATCTTTATAGAAAAAGCATTGTGGTGCCTCCTATAACTACGAACAACTTTGAGTTGAAGCCATAATTGGTCACTCTGGTGCAACAAAATTGCCAGTATCATGGTCTTCCCCACAAAAACCCAAATCAATTTATTTATAATTTTCTGCAGATTTGTGATACTGTGAAGACAAATAGAGTGAACCCAGAGGTGTACAAACTCATGCTCTTCCCATTTGCTTTGAGGGATAAAGCAAAGCTATGGCTAGATTCCTAGCCAAAGGAGAGTTTGAATACTTGGGAAAAGGTTGTTACTGAGTTTCTCACTAAATTTTTCCCACCAAAGAAGCTAACTAAGCTTAGGTTGGAGGTTCAGACCTTCAGGCAGAAGGAGGGTGAAACTCTTTATGAAGCTTGGGAGAGATACAAGCTACTGACTAGGCAATGCCCTCCGGACATGTTCTCCAAATGGACCCAACTAATATCTTTTATGAAGGCTTGGGTGAGATGTCCAAGATGAGCTTAGATACCTCTGCAGGGGGTTCATTGCACAAGAAGAAGACACCAGAGGAGACTATTGAGCTTATTGAATTGGTTGCTAGCAACCAATATTTATACTCATCTAACAGGAATCCTGTGAACTCTGAAACCTCGCAGAAGAGAGGCGTGTTGGAAGTAGAAGCTGTTAATGCTCTTCTTGCTCAGAACAAGCTTATGTCTCAGCAAATAAATTTACTTACTCAACAGATGGGTGGCATGCAAGTCTCAGCTATCAACACCCAAAATCCACCTCAAGAGATCTCCTATGACATGGCAGGTAACTTTATGCAAAATGATACTTATGATTATGCTCAACCCTCTTCTGAACAGGTCAATTACATGGGGAGTGATCCTAGGAATCCCAATAATGATCCCTATTCTCAGACCTACAATCAGGGGTGGAGAAATCACCCAAATTTTGGATGGAGAGACCAACCTCAGAGACCACAGAACTTCAACAATAATTCTCAGGGCGGCTTCCAACAGAACAATTACAATAATCGCCAATTTCAGTCTCAGCAGCAATAACCACCTCCACAGGCAAATTCTAAATCCCAAGAAGATTCTAATTGGGAAATGATGAAGAGTTTTGTGCAGGAAACCAGAGCATCAATCAAGAATTTGGAGATTCATATGGGTTAAATAGCCACAAGAGTTAATGAAATTGATCAGAGGACCACTAATAGCCTTCCTGGTAACACAATTCCAAATCCAAGAGAGAAATGCAAGTCTATCACTTTGATAAGTAGACAAGTGGCAAGTATTAAAGCACAAGTTAATAAGGAGTCAGTTGAAAAAGAAGATTACAAGGGTATTCAATTGAAAAGTGGTAAAGTAGCTGGCTCTGAGACCAAGGTCAATGAAGAGTTAGTTGAAAAAGAAGCTCCAGAAGAGAAGAAGGAAGAAGTAGAGCAAGTCCCTCCAAAACGTGCAGACAACCCATTCCCAGACTCTATTGACACTTATCCTACACTGCCAAAGGCTCCCGAGTACAAGCCTAAAATGCCATATCCTCAGAGACTTCAAAAGGAGACCAAGGACAAGCAGTTTTCAAAGTTCTTGGAAATCTTCAGAAAATTGTAAATCAATATTCCTTTTGCTGAGGTTTTGGAGCAAATGCCTATTTATGTCAAGTTCATGAAGGAGTTGTTGTCAAAGAAGAAGCCTTTAAAGGGAGATGAGACAGTGGTCTTGACTAAAGAATGCAGTGCCATCATTCAGAATCACTTACCAAAGAAGATGCCAGATCCAGGGAGCTTTCAAATTCCATGCACCATTGAGAGCACAACCTTTGAGAAAGTGTTATGTGATCTGGGAGCAAGCATCAATTTAATGCCCCTGTCTGTGATGAAGAAGCTGCAAATCCAAGAGGCACATCCCACGAAGATAGCATTACAGATGGTAGACAAATCTATTTGGAGGTTGGGGTGGATGGAAGGGGTCATCAATTTGGGGAAAGGGTTCATAGTAGGAAGGTGGTTCTTCTTGATGGAGTTGTGGTGGTTCAATATTTTCCATTCTTTCCACTTATTGCACAACGCACTCCATGGATGCTTGAAGTTGATCCAATGTTTCCTTGAGATGATCCTTTGACTTTTGTTCCTCTTGGATAATTTGATTAGGATCATACGGCTCTTGGATCGATGGATATGAGTATTCTTTCATGGGAGGTTGTGGTGGGAAGTAGAGTTCATCTTGTGGTTGAAAATTTTCATACATTGGAGGTGGTTCATCTTGGTAATAATATGGAGGGGGTGGTTCTTGAAAATATTGATGTTGGAATGGTGGTGGCTCTATATGTGGTTCATATGGCTCATATGGTTGTTTTAATGGTGGATATGGATGGGGGTCATATGAAGGTGGTTAGTGAAAAAGGGCTTGTGAGTATAGTTGAGGGTTATGTTGAGGGTATGACTCATAGGCATATGGTGGTGGTTCTTGAAAGTCACAAGGAGATTCACCATAGCCATTGGATTGATGTGCATCATAGAATGGCTCTTGTTCATAGTTGATTGGTGGAGGTTGTTGCCATGAGGATTGATCATATGCATATGGTTCCTCCCACCTTTGATTGTCCCATTCTTGATACATATCCTCATTGTAGCTCCCATTTCCTACAACATAGTTAGAACCAAACTCATGGCCAAAGTGAGAATTCATGATAGCAAGAGAAAATGAAAACAAAATCAAATAAGAAGCAAGAAAATTAAATCCTAAAACTAGCAAGAACTAACAAAGAAGCAAAAAGCAAACCTATTTACAATATTCACATATATACAATAACCAATAACACAACACCATTGCAACTCCCCGGCAACGGCGCCATTTTGATGAGAGGACTTTTGACGGTTTAGAATTTCACAAATGAAGTCTCGTTGCAATATAGTTTCTAAACCAACACTAATCCTTTCATACAAAAATTTTGTTTGTCACAAGTAACAAACCCCTAAAATCTATAAATCGAAGTATTGAACCTCGGGTCTTTCTCCCTAGGAATTGCAATAAAGTGTCTTGTTATTGGTTATAAGGTATGTTTTGGGGTTTTTGGGATAAGAGACATGAAAAGTAAATGGCAAGGAAATTCAATTAACAAAAAGGCCTTGGCAAGGTTTGGTGGTCAAGGATCTCTATCCTAATCACTAACCACAACATGAGAATTGGCAAGGATCAATCCCATTAAGTCATCCTCTAACTAGTAGTAAAGAAAAGTTAAATGAGATATATCAATCCAAGTCCATAAGTCCTAGTTCTCCACCAATTCAATTACTGAGATCTAGAGTTAATGGCTCCCAATTATCAGTCACTTGGACATTAGCAACTCAAGAGTTCCTAAGTTACCTTCCCAAGTCAAGAGCATAAAATTATACTCTAAAATCCAACCAAGCATTTTGTCAAACACTTGGAAGGCATAAAAAGAAAGCATGGTAAATCAACAACAAGAGCAAAATCTAACAACAACTAACTGCAAAGAATTAGCAACAACAATTAGAGAGAACAAGATCTACATGAATTACATCAAATTGTATTAAAAGAAAATAGAAGAAGAAAGAGTGCATCAACAACAAAGTAAGGAATTACAAGAATGAAATACAAAATTAGAGAGAGGAAGAGTAGAGGAACAAGAAATTGTAAAGGAAAAGTAAATCAAAGCATGAATTAAACCTAGATCTAAGAAGAGATTAGCCTAAACCTAAACCTAATCTTAATCCTAATTCTAGAGAGAAGTGAGAGCTTCTCTCTCTAAAAACTACTCTAACTACTTCTAATGTGTATAAATAATGCTAAGTGTTTATTCCTTTCAATTTTTGGTCCTTTAAATGCATTTTGGCGCCAAAGTTGGTTGCAAATTGGGCCCACAGCTTTCAGAAATCGCTGGGCACGTTTTCTATTAAAAAATCACGTGCGCTCACCGGCGCGTACGCGTACAGTGCGCATGCGCGTCCCTTGCGTTTTTGCGATCCACGCGTGCGCGTACGGTGCGCGTGCGCATGAATGAAGATATCCAAATCTTTGGCTTTTTCATGTGTTCTCCACTTTGCATGCTTTCCTCTTCCTTCCTTTGATTCATTCTAGCCCTTTTCAACCTGAAATCACTTAAAAAAACAAATCAACGCATCTAGTGGAATCAAGGGTGAATTGAATTTAGCTAATTAAGGACCTAGAAAACATGTTTTCACACTTAAGCACAAATTGGGAGACAATCATGAAACCATGCTATTTCATTGAATAAATGTGGGTAAAAGGTGATAAAATCCCCTAAAATCAATACAAGATAAACTCTAAGAATGGGGTTTATCATGAGTCCAACCATATCCTAGCTCTATCTCTTACAGCAAAGGGGAAAAGCATAAGTCTGTAGACCTCGGGATTAACCCCATTGGTCTTAACAGTGTCACAGATTTGCAAGAATTCAGCTATGAACTGATGAGGATCTTCTAATAAAAGTCCATGAAACTTGCAATTCTACTGCATTAGAGAAACTAATTGAGGCTTAAGCTCAAAGTTATTTGCTCCAATTGCAGGAATTGGGATGCTTCTTCCATAGAAGTCAGAAGTTGGTGCAATAAAGTCACCAAGCATCTTCCTTGCATCTCCATCATTGTTGTTATTTTCGGCTACCATCTCTACTTCTTTTTCGAAAATTTCTGTAAGGTCCTCTCCAGAGTGTTGTTCTTTAGCATCTCTTAGCTTCCTCTTCAGAGTCCTTTCAGGTTCAGGATCAGCTTCAACAAGAATGTTCTTATCCTTGTTCCTGCTCATATGAAAAAGAAGAGAACAGAAAAGAAGAGGAATCCTCTATGTCACAGTATAGAGATTCTTTTATGTGAGTAGAAGAATAGAATAAAGAAAGGAGAAGAAGAAGAATTCGAACACAGAGAGAAGGAGAGGGTTCGAATTATAAGTAGAAGAGAAGTGTTAGTAAATAAATAAAATAAATAGAAAGAGATGAGAGAGAGAGTGTGTATTCAAATTTTTAATTAAAAGAAAAAATATTTTTGTTTATATTTTAATTATAAGTTAGAATTCGAATTTAAGAAAAGAAATAAAATAAAATTAGAATTTAAAACAATTAGTTAATTAAAAAGAATTTTGAAAAAGTGGTTAGGGGTTTTCAAAAATTAGAGAGAGAGAAAAGTAGTTAAGTGGTTTTGAAAAAGATAAGAAATAGTAAACTTTTTAAAATTAAAACAAACAAATGAAAACAAACACTTGAAAAATCCCACTTGACTTGTTTGTTAATTGAAAAAGATTTGAAAATAATTTTTGAAAGGATGATAGGTTAGAAAAAGATTTTGAAATTGAATTTTGAAAAAGATATGATTGAAATTTATTTTGAAAAAGATTTGAAAAAGAAATTTAAAAAGATTTGATTTTGAAAATTAAAGTTGATGACTTGACTAACAAGAACCTAAAAGATATGATTCTAGAATTTAAAGATTGAACCTTTCTTAATAGGAAAGTAACAAACTTGAAATTTTTGAATCAAAACATTAAATGTTAGTAATAATTTCGAAAATATAAAAAGAAAAAATGAAAAAGATTTGATTTTTGAAAAAGATTTGAAAAGATAAAATTTTTAAATTGAAATTTTGACTTGACTAATAAGGAACAACTAAATTTTGAAATTTTTTTACTAAATCAATCCAGAATTCAAAATTTATGAGTAAAATAAGGAAAGATATTATTTTTTTTGAATTAATGAAGAGATATTATTTTGTTGTTTTTCTCTTTCTTCATCAAACAACAAAATGAAACAAAACATAAAAATTTAAGATCAAAATAAATAATGCATGTAAGAACACTTTGAATGTCAAGATGAACACCAAGAACACTTTGAAGATCATGATGAACATCAAGAACATATTTTTGAAAATTTTTAAGAAAAGAAACACATGCAAGACACCAAACTTAGAAATTTTTAATGTTTAGACACTAATAATTCAAAAATGCATATGAAAAATAAGAAAAGACACAAAATAAGAAAATCACAAGATTAAACAAAGAGAATCATCAAGAACAACTTGAAGATCAAAGAAGAACACAATGCATATATTTTCAAAAATTCAAGAAATATTAAAAATATGCAATTGACACCAAACTTAAAATTTGACACAAGACTCAAACAAGAAACACAAAATATTTTTTGGTTTTTATGATTCTATTAAATTTTTTGTATTTTTCGAAAATTATTTTGGAAAAAGAAAATAAAGAAATTCAAAATTTTTAATAAGAATTCCAGGAATCGTACAATGTTAGTCTAAAGCTCCGGTCCAAAAGAATTAGACATGGCCAAATGGCCAGCCAAGCTTTAGCAGAACAATTACAGACATGTCCTTTCTACAATGGAAAGTGGAAACCTCGGTCCAAAAGATTAGACATGGCTTAACAACCAGCCAGGCTTCAACATATCTCATGAAACTCTAGAATTCGTTCTTAAAAACTCTAAAGAACATTATTATTTTTTTTCGAAAATAAAAATAAAAAGCTTAAACATAAAATAAAATTACCTAATCTAAGCAACAAGATGAACCGTCAGTTGTCCAAACTCGAACAATCTCCGGCAACGGTGCCAAAAACTTGGTGCACGAAATTGTGATTCACACTTTTTACAACTTTACACAACTAACCAGCAAGTGCACTGGGTCGTCCAAGTAATACCTTACGTGAGTAAGGGTCAATCCCATGGAGATTGTCGGCTTGAAGCAAGCTATGGTCATCTTGTAAATCTCAGTCAGGCAGATTCAAATGGTTATAAGGTTTTGATGATTAAAAGATAAATAAAACATAAAATAAATAAGATACTTTTGTGATTCATTGGTGGAAATTTCAGATAAGCGTTTGGAGATGCTTTGTTGCTTCTGAACATCTGCTTTCCTATTGTCTTCTTCCAATCATGCGCACTCCCTTCCATGGCAACCTATATGATCCTCTCGGATGAAAAATACCAGGTACGATCTCTGCACGGCTAATCAACTGTCAGATTTCTCGTCTCGGATGAAAAATACCAGGTACAGCTACCGCATGGCTAATCATCTATCGGTGATCCAAAGCGACAGATAATATGGTTTCTAACAAAGGAAACAACAGTGTTAGCATCATCATTGCAGGTAGAAATTGCTTCCACCCATTTAGAAACATAATCTTCAGCTAACAGTATATAAAAGTAACCATTAGAATTTGGAAATGGTGCCCCAAACATAAAAAATTTCACAGAAAAGCATAATCTGTTGAGGCATCTCATCCCTCTTGGATATATTACCAAACCTTTGGCATGGGGAACAAGATTTACAAAATTCAGCAGTGTCTTTAAAAAGAGTAGGCCACCAGAATCCACAGTCTAGAATTTTTCTAGCTGTTCTCTGAGGGCCAAAATGTCCTCCACTCTCAAATGAGTGGCAAGCCTCTAAAATGGACTGGAATTCTGATTGAGGCACACACCGTCTAATTACCTGATCAGCACCATACCTCCATAAATATAGATCATCCCATATAAAATATTTGAACTCGCTTTTCAGCTTGTCTCTTTGATGCTTAGTAAAATTTGGAGGAAAAGTGTGGCTAACTAGATAATTAGCTACATGTGCATACCAAGGAACTACTTCAGATACTGCATGTAAGCTATCAAATGGGGAATTATCATTTATAGGAGTGGAGTCATCCTTAATGTGCTCAAGGTGACACAGGTGATCTGCCACTAAATTCTGGTTACCACTCCTATCTTTAATTTCTAAATCAAATTCTTGCAGTAGCAGTATCCAACGTATTAGCCTTGGTTTGGATTCCTTTTTAGCTAATAAATATTTTAGAGCTGCATGATCTGAGTACACTACTACCTTAGTACCAAGTAAATAGGCTCGGAATTTATCCAGATCAAAAACAATAGCTAGAAGCTCTTTTTCAGTAGTAGTGTAATTAGATTGAGCAGTATCTAAAGTCTTAGATGCATAAGGGATTACAAAAGGATCCCTACCTTCGCGCTGAGCCAGCGCCGCTCCTACTGCATGGTTGGAAGCATCACACATAATTTCAAATGGCTAGCTCCAGTCTGGTCCTCTCACAATTGGAGCTTCAGTCAGGGCAATCTTCAGCTTATCAAATGCTTGCATACAGCTCTCACTGAACTCGAACTCAATATCTTTCTGCAGCAATCTGGATAAAGGCAGTGCTACCTTACTGAAGTCCTTAATAAATCTCCTGTAAAAACTTGCGTGGCCAAGGAACGATCGGACTTCCCTCATGGAGGAGGGGTAAGGTAAACTAGAAATAACATCCACCTTTGCTGGATCTACAGAAATTCCAGTATTGGACACAACATGTCCTAGTACAATTCCTTATTTTACCATAAAGTGACATTTTTCAAAATTTAATACAAGGTTGTTACTAACACACCTGTCTAACACTCTAGATAAACTATCCAAGCAAAGGCTAAATGAATCACCATATACGCTAAAATCATCCATAAAAACCTCCATACAGTTCTCAATAAAATCTGAAAAGATACTCATCATGCATATTTGGAAAGTAGCAGGTGCATTACACAAGCCAAAAGACATTCTTTTATAAGCATACGTTCCAAATGGACATGTAAAAGTGGTCTTCTCCTGATCTTCAAGAGCTATATGAATCTGAAAATATCCTGTTTAACCATCTAAAAAATAATAATGAGATTTACCTGACAAGAGATCAAGCATCTGATCAGATATTATAGTCATTCATTGATCAGATATTATCCTGTTTTGTGAGTGGCTGCTACAGTGTTGTCTTCCTGTTGGAGCTTTGGACATTCATCAGTATAATGACTATAATCAGCACAGATCCCGCATACTCTTTGTGGAACTAACTGTTGGCTTTTTTGTGGTGGGAGAGGCTGAGCTTGTTATGCTTGTTATTGATTCAACTGCAATTGTTTAAGTAGGTTGGTCATTTCACATATACTCTGTGTGAGAGCAATAGTTTCAATGCTAGAAGAAACTTTGGCAACAGCCTTGGGATGGTTGCGCCTTGTTTGTGATTCCTAGTGGACTCAGCTAAGTCGCTAATCAGCTGCCATGCTTCATCTGCGATTTTGTACTTTTTCAAAGAACCATTACTAGCACATTCCAGTGTAGTCTTATCCTGGGGGTTCATGCCTTGAGTGAAGTAGCTGATCAATACTAGTCTATCAATCATGTGATGGGACATGCGTCCAGGAGATTATTGAAGCGCTCCCAATATTCGTAGAGAGTCTCGGATTCGCCTTGAATAATCATTGAAATCTCCTTCCTCAATCTATCAGTAACTTCAGCTGGAAAGTATTTTTCCAAAAATTCTCTTCTAAGCATATCCCAGTTAGTAACAGTCGCTTCAGGTTGAGTGTAGTACCACTCCCTCGCCTTTTCCTCAAGAGAAAACAGGAAAACGGTTAATAGAATAGAAGTTTTATCTGCACCATGACGCCTAACAGTAGAACAGGCTGTCTGGAAATCCCTAAGGTGCTTGATAGACTCTTGAGCAGGTAAGCCATGAAACTTGTGCATCAAGTTGATTAGTGCAGTCTTTAGTTCAAAATCTGCAGCCAGATTTGGATGACGCACTTGATACGGTTGCGAGTGAAGTTTGGGGCTCCTGCCTCCTGGAGAGTAATTCTCCTAGGTTCTGCCATGTTAGCTGCACGTGAATCAACTGAATCAGTAGTAAATGAGCTTGTCTCGCTCTCAGATGGCGGTTTAGATTCACCCTCAGATGAGACTGGTGAATCGATAACAATCACTTCACCACCCTCAGAGGCTAACCGACGTCGAGTTCGTTTAATATGTGAAAGAGTTCTTTCAATTTCAGGGTCAAATGGGACTAAACTCGGATCAGGCAATGAACGCGTCATTCAATGAGAAAGACATGAAGCTCATGGTAACAAAACAAAAATAAAATATGCAATAAAAAATAAAATATGTACACTAATTAATAATTTAGCACACTATTGCAACTCCCTAGCAATAGTGCCAAAAATTGGTGCATGGCAGAAGTTGACCAATTAAGATATTCCAAATAAGAGAATAGCGTTGCACGTATAGCTCTTAACCAGCTAAGATCTGACTCACCAATTTAAAATGGGTTGACACAAATTTTAGAAATAAAAATACTGGGAGTATGAGTCCCAGGTTGTCTCCCAACGAGTTAGAGAAAAGAGTGCTAATTTATTAATCAGAGAGTTCCCAGAAAGTTTGAGTTTTGATAATGAGCAATTAAAATAATTGTGAATTAAAGCAATAAAAATAGACTAAGAATAATTATTGATATTCCAAATAAAAGGCCTTGACTGGGGGAATACTTAAGTGGAAGTTCTATCCTTGTTGGAATCTTCTCAAGTGTAGTGTAAAGAGGTTGTTGTTCTCACTTGGTTAACCCTTACTAAATAAAGGAAAGTATAGTGATTGAACTAACTCTTACCCGCAAATCCTGGTCCTCTCCCTCGGGAAGGTCCAGAGTTAGCAGATACAGAATTAGCCAACAACATCCAATTTAACTAGGCATTTGAGAATTCTAACTCAAGTGTCTCCTCTTAATCAACCCCCATGTCAAGTAGAGGATCTACTCCATTGACATGAAATTAATAATCATAAAAATATAAGAAGACATAATTAAACAAAATTAAATAGAAAATTAAAATTAATTAAAAATAAAAATAACTCTATATATTAATAAACTCAAAATGTAACATACTTATTTAAATAGAGTCAATAATCAACTGAAAAGAGTAAAGAATAAGGAAACAAACTAAAGTAGTATCTTCACGGGGGTAATGGCACTTCAACATCCACAATCCAAAGCAAAAGCATAAACTACCAATGTAACACTAATCTAGATTCAGATCTAAAACTAAAGTAATCCTAATGTGATGAATCTGAATGTGTGTGGATGCCTCCTTGAGTCTTTGCATGTTCCCTAGCTTTAGTCTGTGTTTTTGGGCCAAAAACTGGGTCAAAACGCGGCCCGAAATTGCCCCCAGCGTATTCTGTTATCTTTGCAGATCGCGCAGGTCACACGTGCGCGTCATCCACGTGTTCGCGTCATTCGTGCAAACTTCAATCCACGTGTTTGCGTCAGGCACACGTTCACGTCACTGTGATTTCTTCTTTTTGCGCGCTCGCGTGGGCCATGCGCTCGCGTCATTGTTCACTGGTCATCTCCTTGGTTTCTTGTGTTCCTTCCATTTTTGCAAACTTACTCTCCACTCTCTAAGCCATTCCTGCCCTATGAAGCCTGAAACACTTAACACATGGATCACGGCATCGAATGGGATGAAGGAGAGTTAAAATGTATAGTTAAAAGATCTCTAGGAAGCAAGTTTTCAACCATGGAACAATTTTGGGAAGAAATTGTAATATCATGCTAATCATATGAATAAGTGGGTAAAGACTTGATAAAACCATTCAATTAAACATAATATAAATCATAAAATAGTGGTTTATCATAATGCAGCTGCTACTTTTCAGCAGTGTATGACGAGTGTCTTTTTCGATCTAATGGAGAATTGTCTGGAAGTCTTTATGGATGACTTCAATGTTTATGGAACTTTTTTTGATTGTTGCTTAGAGAACTTGGCTAAGGTCTTAGCTAGATGTGTTGACACTAACCTTGTCTTGAATTTTGAAAAATGTCACTTTATGGTAAGACAAGGCATAGTGTTAGGACATGTGGTATCTAGTGAAGGCATTTCTGTAGACCTGGCCAAGGTCGATGTTATCACCACTTTACTTCACCCCTCATCTGTGAGGGAGGTCCGCTCGTTTTTGGGATATGCAGGATTCTACAGGCGCTTTATTAAAGATTTCAGCAAAATTGCTTTGCCATTGTTGCGCCTACTCCAAAAGGATGTGGACTTTGAGTTTGACAGTGCATGTGTGAAAGTGTTTGAAGAGTTAAGGAGAGTTCTCACCACAGCACCGATTGTGCGAGGCCCCAACTGGACGCTGCCATTCGAGATAATGTGCGATGCGTTGAACCATGCTGTAGGTGCCGCGCTTGCACAGCGCGATGGTAAACTCCCTTATGTCATTGCTTACTCTTCTAAAACATTGGATGCAGCACAATCCAACTATACCACTACAGAAAAGGAACTCCTAGCTATTGTTCATGCTTTAGATAAATTCAGATCTTATTTTCTAGGGTCCAAGATAGTGGTATACACGGATCATGCAGCTTTAAAGTACTTATTGACAAAAAACGAGTCAAAACCGAGACTCATACGTTGGATCTTGCTTTTGCAAGAATTCGACATTGAGATTAGGGACCGGAGTGGGTCTCAAAACTTAGTTGCGGATCATTTAAGCCACCTTGAGAATTTGAAATTTGACCTATTTCCGATCAATGACTCATTCCCATTGGATAGTTTGCATGCTGTGTCGGATAGCTTTCCTTGGTTTGCCCCAATGGCGAACTACTTGGTTACAAAAATCTTCCCTTTCAACTTTTCTAAAAACCAAAGGGACAAGTTGAGGAGTGACTCCAAATACTACATTTAAGATGACCCTCACTTGTGGAAGAGGGGAGTGGACCAAGTAATTCGAAGATGTGTGCTGGAATATGAAATTCAACCTATTCTTGAAGCTTGCCATTTGTTTGAATGTGGTGGCCACTTTGGCCCACAAAAGACAGCTAAAAAGGTGTTGGATTGTGGATTCTGGTGGCCAACCTTATTCAAGGATGCTAACCGGTTCTGTGTGTCTTGCCATCAGTGTCAGAAGTTGGGAAACACGTCCCAAAGGGATGAGATGCGTCAGCAACCTATGTTGTTCTGTGAGATATTTGATGTATAGGGTGTTGACTTTATGGGACCGTTTCCCAACTCAAGTGGGTATCTATATATTCTGTTAGCGGTTGACTACGTGTCAAAGTGGGTGGAAGCAATACCTACCCGCCTTGACGACACCAATACCGTCATTTCTTTTATTAGGAATCACATTGTATGCCGTTATGGGTCGCCACGAGCAATCGTGTGTGACCAAGGATCCCACTTTTGTAACAGGAAAGTAGAGGCACTGTTCAAGCGCTATGGGGTATTACATAAGGTTGCCACTACTTATCACCTACAGACCAACGGACAAGCAGAAGTGTCCAACTGGGAGATTAAGAGAATCTTGGAGAAAGTGGTAAATCCACAAAGGAAGGATTGGAGCTTCCGGTTAGGAGATGTACTATGGGCGTATAGGACAGCCTACAAGACTCTGTTAGGGATGAGCCCCTTCCGGATCGTCTATGGTAAGGCATGCCACCTTTCGGTGGAAATTGAGCATAGAGCCTATTGGGCGGTAAAGCAGTGTAACATGGATTTCACCAAGGCGGGTGTCGCCAGGAAATTACAACTAGAGGAGCTCGAGTGCTTGAGAATGGAGGCATATGAGAATGCCCGGATATACAAGGAGAAGACTAAAGCCTTTCACGATCACTGACGTGGCAGAAATTGGCAGATTAAGAAATTAATGTGAGAGATACGTTGCAAGTACAGTTCTTAACCAACCAAAAATTCGTTTATCAATTTAGAAGTGTTGTCACAAAATTAGAATAAAAATACTGGGAGTATGAATCCTAAGTCGTCTCCCAACGAGTTGCAGGAAAGAATGCAGCTTATTGGTCAGAGGTCTTCCAGGATATTTTGAGTTGAGAAACCGAAAAATAAATAAGAGAATTTATATAATTCAAATAAAGATCTTGATCAGGAGTAGATTAATTGGAAGTTCTATCCTTGTTGGATTTCTTTCAAGATCAATTGATAATTGAAGGTTGCTTCTACTTAGTTATCCCTTACCAAGTAAAGTAAAAGAAAGTTAAGTAAGTTGGAAGTCTACTTCTATTCACAAGTTCTAATCCTCTCCCTTGGGAAGGATTAGCGTTAGTGACTAGAGAGCCAGCCAACAATAAACCCAATTACAATTTAACTCTTGAGTAATCCAACTCAAGGTTCTCCTTTTAATCACTCCCAATCAAGTTAGGGAACTACTCCATTATCATGAATGTAAACTTCACAAAATTAAAAAGGGAAATAAAGAAAGACATGATAATCAATAATAAAAAAGATCAATTAAAAATAAAAATGGTTCTTGTATTAATAAATCATAAAAATAATCCAATTGTAACTCTGGATAAATTAAGGATATGAAAGAGTAAGAGACAAGTAAGGAAACAAACTAGAATGATGAAGTCTTGGCGGAGGTAATAACTCTTCTCAATATCCCAATCCAAAAAGCATTAAAACAAAATTCTAAGAGCAATGAATGTGTAGAGAGAAAACCTAGAGGAGGAGTAAAATCAGATCTAAAAAGCTAAAAACTATCCTAATGCGTTCTCCTCTTGAGTCTTTGCATGTTCCCTGGCTCTAGTCTGTGTTTTTGGGCCGAAAACTGGGTCAAAACACGGCCCAAAATTGCCCCTAGCGAATTCTGTTAATTTTGCAGATCACGCATATCACGCGTATGCGTCGTCCACGCGTACGCGTCATTCAGCGTTTTTTCTTACCACGCGTACGCGTCGTCCACGCGTTCGCATCACTCGTGCAGCTTCCAATCTACGCGTTCGCATCAGGCACGCGAGCGCGTCACTACGATTTCTCCATTTTGCGCGGTCGCATGAGCCACGCGTCCACGTCGCCTCTCGCTGGACATCTCCTTAATTTCTTGTGTTCCTTTCATTTTTGCAAGCTTCCTCTTCATTCCTTAAGTTATTCATGCCCTATAAAACCTGAGACACTTAACACACGGATCACGGCATCGAATGGTATAGAAGAGAATTAAAATACATAATCAAAAGATCTCTAAGAAGCAAGTTTTTCAACCATAGAACAAATTTGGGAAGGAATTGTAAATACATGCAAATCATATGAATAAGTGGGTGAAGACTTGATAAAACCACACAATTAAACACAATATAAATCATAAAATAATGGTTTATCAACCTCCCCACACTTAAACATTAGCATGTCCTCATGCTTAGTTGAAGTAGATAAAGTAAATGAGTAGGGACATGTAAAACTCATGCAATGCAATGCAACCTATATATATATGAATGCAACTATATGATTCTTGTCCACTCGGTTAAAAGTAAATAAGTTCTTCAAGACAATCATAAATCAAATTCCACTAATTTAATTCTAATACAGTAAGAACAGATAAAAAAATGCAAGAAGGCAGCTCATGAGAGAAGGGAACATAGAATTTAAGCATTGAACCCTCACTGATGATGTATGTGCACTCTAGTCTCTCAAGTGTATAGGGTAATCACTCTACTCTTCCCTAATCATGCTTTCTAAATTTTGTTCTACACCTAACCAATCAACAACATTTAATGTACCAATGCAAACATCATGAGATCTTTTCAAGGTTGTAATGGGGCTAAGGTAAGGGTAAGGGTACATATATGGCTAAGTAAGCTTATAAATTGAATCTTTAATTAACCTAAGCTTTCACCTAACACATATATATATTCTATATAACTTCAAATTCATGCCTAGTTACCCAAAATTTCCTTTTCACACTCCATACTCATGCATCAACCTTTAATTTAATTTTATCACATATGCATTGATCTTTGAACTTTAACTTAGCATTGGGGTAATTTTGTCCCCTTATTTATTTATTGAATATTTTTTTTTGAATATGAAAATAAACGTAGCTTCTCAATGCACATAGATTTTTAATTTTTATAGTTTCACATGAGTAGGTACCCAAATTCCCATTATTTTATCATGACACATTCCCTTATTAACCCTTGTCCCTATAATCTTCCCATACTCAGTTAACACACAATTTTTATCTTATGCTAACCAAAGATTCAATTGGGATATATAATCATTTTTCCGCTTAAGGCTAGTAATGTGGTAAAATATAGAACAAATGGGATTTTAAACGGCTCAAAGTGGCTAACAAAGGTGATTTAAAGGGTAGGCTTATTTGGGATAAGTGAGCTAAACAAGTAATGGCCTCAATCATATGCAAGCATGTAAATACACTAAACATTGGACATATAGAATAAAACAAAATAAAGATTACAATCATAGAGAAGTAAACACACAAGAATAAAATATTTATGGTTAAATAATGTAACAATGTAATTAAGCTCAAAATCTCACGGGTTGTGTGTTCTTAGCTTTTTAAACTATGTTCCAAATACAACTTCAAACAAATTTAACATAAAAGTTTTGATTAAAATTAGTGAAATTTTTCAAAAAAAAATAGGGTCTTAGAAGAAACTTATTATCTTTTCAATCAAGTAGAACATGCATGCAATTAATCTATTACTATGCAATCTATCCTATTCTACAAAAGAAAAACTAACTAAATATCCTATTTTACTGGTGTTTAAGGAAAAGAAATTACCTCCGAAAGTCAGGTACTGACTGATCTCCCAACACTTAAGGCTTTGCACTGTCCTCGGTGCCATCTGTCAGGAACAAAGGGGGGCTGGTAGCAACATCTCCACCATTGGGATTATCGTGGCTCCCTGTGCTGGTAAATGAAGTGGAGTCCGAGGTGTCTGGGTCTTTATAGTTTCCCATAAGTAGCTCTTTGAGGTATGTGAATCGGCGCTTGTGTCGATGCTCTCTTAGCTTTGCTTTGTGTTCCTGCCGATCTAACCTTTCGAGTATCTGGTGGAGCAGTTAGTTTGTTGTAGGTGCTTGTGGTGCTGATGCAGGAATATCTTCAGCCGGTTCTGTAGGCTGGCTTGTAGTGGCTGGTGGTGGTCTGATATACTTCCCGTTAGGGACGTACTGATCATCCCGTGGAAGCATGGTTTTGGTGTCTCCAGCTCTGTAGGAGACTCCGGCTTCTGAGACGAGGTCTAAAACCAAGGCGGGAAAAGAAAGGTTGCCCACAATTTGTATGTGTCCCATTGCATTCCCGATGTGTCTTGGTAATTTTAGGTGCTGGTCTGTAAGAATACACCAAAGTAGAACAGCCATGTCTGTAGTGAAGGAGGACTCGTGAGTGCTCGGAAAGACATAATGGGACATGATCTGTGCCCATACTCGAGCTTCCAAGGTAAGTGCTAAAGCCAATATCCCTTTGGGTCGGGATCGATGGTATTCGTAGATCCATCTGCTGCCAGGTTATGCGATAACTCTGAGAACGGCGTCCCAGTCAAATTGGTATGTCTGGCGCTTGAGTGAGGCTTCTTGGAATGTGTCCAATCCTTCTGGAGTAGGGAGAAGATCTAAAGCTCGCTGAATGGCCTCTTCAGTTATTGGGAGTTGCTTCTGACGGACATAGACAGACTGCATGGTTGGCATGTGAAAGTTAGAGTAGAATTCTACTACCCATGAAAGATTAACCTGCCGTGACTGTCTCCGTAGAAATCCCCATTGTCTTCGCTCAATTTGCGGCTCAACAAAGTTAACAATGTTGGTCGGGAGGATAATAAGGTATTCATTGTTGTAATTCCTCTCTGCCAGGATGGGGAACATCTGCTCACAGTAGCGGTTAGGAAACCGCGCAGTGTCCTTTGGTGGGAATGCTTTTTCTTTTTCATCGACCTTGATGATCCTCTTTATTCTTTTTGTTGAGGGCTTTACTGCTGTTGAAGATGGCTCTGCCATTAATGTTCTTTTTGTTCTTCTCCTTGCTGGTGGTTTGGGAGTAGCTTTTTCCTTTCCTTTCTTGGTGGCCATCTTGAAAATGAAAAAAGAAAGGAACTTTTGTGAAATTAAGGGTTGGAGCAAGAAAGAGAACAGGATATGTGATAATCAATGCAGGGTAAATAATGATGACGTAACACATGGTCATGACTACATGTGAGAGCTCATCCATGGTAATATAGCAAGTGCATGTGATGGCAACTGAATACAAGATGTTTATTGGCATGCCGGCAAAGGCATGAGTAGCATAGATCAAGCATACAATGTCCAAGTTAGATTACCACATCATTCAAACTAACAATCTTTTTGTATTGACAATAATATTTTAATCAATACAATATAAAAGGGATTTTGTGAAAAAAGACTGGCATTAAGGTAGTCGGATAACGTGAAAGTATTGCATGATGCCATAGGGGCTTTTTTACAAACACATAGCATGCATGGTGAATATATTTTCGAAAATATAAAATAGAACATGCAAGTACCCCTTTAAAAATGTAATATTAATTGTCAAACAGATTCATGATAATCCACAAGCAAAATATAGAAACTAAATACCGAAATAAATTTCCAACGCCAATTAAAAGGAGTAAAAAGAAAGAAAGAAAAAGAAAAAGAAAATATAGATAAAGAAATTAAAAAGAAAAAGAAGAAAAAATATAATAATAATAAAAATAATAATAGAAAAGTAAAGAGGGGGAGAAGAAAATAAAAACCTTGATAATGGTGGTGAAAAAGAAGGGAGGAGAAAGTAAGAAAGAAGTAAGAAGGAAGAAGGAAGAAGAAAGAAATAAGAAAGGATAAAAAAATAAGGATTTGGAGAAGAAAAGATAAGATATTTTGGCTGATCTGGATATTCTGTGCGCTGCATGTGACGCGGACGCCTGGGTCACGCTTTTGCGCGGTTGGCGCAATTGCCAAATGACGCGGACGCGTGGGGCACGCGGTCACGTGAGTTGATTGGCGCAATTGGCGTGAGAGCAGCCTCGCCTTCACGCAACTCTCTGTTTGAAACTCTTTTTGCCAAATTTTAGGGTGACGCGGTCGCGTGGTTGACGCGATCGCGTGAATGGCTATACTTTAAAGAATGACGTGGACGCGTGGGGCACGCATTCGCGTGAGTGGGCTTGTGCTTCCAGCATGGGTCCAGCCCCATTCTAGCCCAACTTACTGCCTTACACCCATTTACGTCGATTTCACAGAGCCACGCGTTCGCGTGGATGACGCGGACGCGTGGGGAGGCTAGTTTGCAAATGACGCGAATACGTGGTTGACGCGTTCGCGTGGGCATATTTGTGCCTAAGGCACGCCTCCAGCTACGCTTTCGCGTGACTTTCTGTTCAACTTCCTTTTCTTCACATTGCACTGGTGACGCGGACGCGTTAGCGACGCTGCGGCATCGCGTGCATGATATATATATATATATATATATATATTTAAAAAAATGCAGAATGCTCATGCAAACTATATGCAGCTATATGCAGGGATGATGAGAAAAGTTATCAAAAATTAAAGTAAAAATAAAACTAAGAATGAAATGGAACGATCATACCATGGTGGGTTGTCTCCCACCTAGCACTTTGCTTTAACGTCCTTAAGTTGGACGCTCCACTAGCTTAGTCTTCTGTTGTTGGTGGATCCTCCAAGAGGAAGATCTCTAGCTCCTTGTTTTTCTTCATCTTCTCACCATGATATAGCTTTAAGCGATGTCCATTGACTTTGATGAATTTAGAACTTGAAGGATGACTCAGGTGGAAAACTCTGTATGGCTCAGCCTTCTCTACTCTATATGGACCTTCCTATCTTGATCTCAACTTGCTTGGCATGAGCCTCAGTTTGGAGTTGTAAAGGAGGACTAAGTCCCCAGGTTGGAACTCTCTCCTCTTGATGTGCTTATCATGCACAGCCTTCATCTTCTCCTTGTACAGCCTGGAGTTCTCATAAGCTTCTAGGCGAAGGCTTTCTAATTCTTGCAGTTGCAACTTCCTTTCAGCTCTGACTTTCTCAAATTCCATGTTGCATTCTTTTACTGCCCAAAAGGCTTTGTGCTCTACCTCAACTGGGAGGTGACAGGCCTTTTCGTAAACTAAGCGGAAGGGACTCATCCCAATGGGTGTCTTGTATGCTGTTCTGTATGCCCAGAGTGCATCTTGTAGCCTGGTGCTCCAGTCTCTTCTATGAGGTTTGACTATCTTCTGCAATATACGCTTTATTTCTCTGTTAGACACCTCGGCTTGCCCATTGGTCTGAGGATGGTAGGCAATTGCTACTTTATGAATTATTCCATGCTTTTTTAGTAATCCTGTTAGTCTCCTGTTACAAAAGTGGGTGCCTTGATCGCTCACGATTGCTCGTGGTGATCCAAAGCGACAAATAATATGGTTTCTAACAAAGGAAACAACAGTGTTAGTATTATCAATGCGGGTAGGAATTGCTTCTACCCATTTAGAAATGTAATCAACGACTAACAGTATATAAAAGTAACCATTAGAATTTGGAAATGGACCCATGAAGTCAATGCCCCAAACATAAAAAATTCACAGAAAAGCATAATCTGTTGAGGCATCTCATCCCTCTTGGATATATTACCAAACCTTTGGCAATGGGAACAAGATTTACAAAATTTAGCAGCGTCTTTAAAAAGAGTAGGCCACCAGAATCCACAGTCTAGAATTTTTCTAGCTGTTCTTTGAGGGCCAAAATGTCCTCCACTCTCAGATAAGTGGCAGGCCTCTAAAATGGACTGGAATTCTGATTGAGGTACACACCGTCTAATTACCTGGTCAGCACTACATCTCCATAAATATGGATCATCCCATATATAATATTTGGACTCGCTTTTCAGCTTGTCTCTTTGATGCTTAGTAAAATTTGGAGGAAAAGTGTGGCTAACTAGATAATTAGCTACAGGTGCATACCAAGGGACTACTTCAGATAATGCTTGTAGGTTATCAAATGGGAAATTATCATCTATAGGAGTGGAGTCATCCTTAATGTGCTCAAGGCGACTCAAGTGGTCTGCCACTAGGTTCTGGTTACCACTCCTATCCTTAATTTCTAAATCAAATTCTTGTAGTAGCAGTATCCAACGTATAAGCCTTGGTTTAGACTCCTTTTTAGCTAATAAATATTTTAGAGCTGCATGGTCGGAGTACACTACTACTTTGGTACCAAGTAAATAGGCTCAGAATTTATCCAGAGCAAAAACAATAGCAAGAAACTCTTTTTCAGTAGTAGTGTAATTAGATTGAGCAGCGTCTAAAGTCTTAGACGCATAAGCAATTACAAAAGGATCCTTACCTTCATGCTGAGCCAGCGCCACTCCTACTGCATGGTTGGAGGCATCACACATAATTTCAAATGGCTGGCTCCAGTCTGGTCCTCTCACAATTGGAGCTTGAGTCAGGGCAGTCTTCAGCTTATCAAACGCTTGCTCACAATCTTCACTGAACTCGAACTCAATATCTTTCTGTAGCAATCTGGATAAAGGCAATGCTACCTTACTGAAGTCCTTAATAAATCTCCTGTAAAAACCTGCATGGCCAAGGAACGAATGGACTTCCCTCACGAAGGAGGGGTAAGGTAAACTGGAAATAACGTCCACCTTTGCTGGATCTACAGAAATGCCCGTATTAGACATAACATGTCCTAGTACAATCCCTTGTTTTACCATAAAGTGACATTTTTCAAAATTCAATACAAGGTTCGTACTAATACATCTATCAAACACTCTAGATAAACTATCCAAGCAGAGGCTAAATGAATCACCATATACGCTAAAGTCATCCATAAAAACCTCCATACAGTTCTCAATAAGATCAGAGAAAAGACTCATTTTGCACCTTTGGAAAGTAGTTGGTGCATTGCATAATCCAAAGGGCATTCTCTTATAAGCATAAGTTCCAAAAGGACATGTAAAAGTAGTCTTTTTCTTATCTTCAGGAGCTGTATGAATTTGAAACTAGCCTGTATAACCATCTAAAAAGTAATAATAGGATTTACCTGATAGGCGATCAAGCATTTAATCAATAAATGGCAAGGGGTAATGATCCTTGCGAGTGGCTTGGTTGAGACGCTTATAGTCAATGCAAACTCACCATGAATTCTGCACTCTAGTTGTCAGAAGCTCTCTATGCTCATTTCTTACTGTTGTGACTCCAGACTTCTTGGGCACCACTTGTACTGGACTGTCCCATTCGCTATCTGAGATGGGGTAAATGATATCTGCTTCAAGTAGCCTGGTCACTTCTTTCTTGACAACTTCTAAGATGGTGGGATTCAATCTTCTTTGAGGTTGACGGATAGGCTTTGCTCCCTCTTCTAAGAATATTCTGTGTTCGCAAACTTGAGGACTGATGCCTACTATATCCGCCGAGCTCCATCTAATTGCTTTCTTATGTTTTTTCAGCAAATTAAGCAGTTGCTCTTCTTGTTGAGAGGTGAGTTCCCTTGCAATGATAACTGGGAACTTCTGCTTATCCTCAAGGTAAGCATACTTGAGGTATGGAGGAAGGGGTTTTAATTCTAATTTCTGCTCATAGCTAGGCTCTGGATCATCCGGGGCTGGTGATAATGGTAAAGTGTTCTCATTGTTTTCAGAAAGTGTCCCCACACTTGGACCTTACTCCATGTACTTCTCTTCTAATTCTTCCTGGTGAACTTCAGCCATAGTTTCATCAATAATGTCGCACTGAAAGATAGAATGATCTTCCGGAGGATGCTTCATAGCTTCATTTAAACTGAAACTCACTATTCTGCCATCTATCTCAAAGGAGTAAGTTCCTGAGAATACATCCAGCTTGAACTTTGAAGTCTTCAGGAATGGTCTTCTAAGCAGGATTGATGATGGTCTTTTTGAGTCATTAGGGGGCATTTCCAGGATGTAGAAGTCAATGGAAAATGTGAGCCCCTTAATGCTCATTAATACATCTTCAGCAATTCCAACCACTGTAATAATGCTTTTATTTGCTAACACAAAATGAGCTGCCGACCTTTTTAAGGGAGGGAGCCTCAAGGTATCATATATAGACAAAGGCATTATACTAACACATGCTCCTAAATCACACATGCAGTCAGAAAATATCACACCTCCAATGGTACAGTTAACCATACATGGACCTGGATCACTACATTTTTCAGGTATACCTCCCATTAAAGCAGATATAGAACTACCTAAAGGAATAGTTTCCAATTTATTAATTTATCTTTATGTATACATAAATCCTTCAGAAACTTCGCATATTTAGGTACCTGTTGAATAACATAAAAAAAGGGGAACAGTTACCTCAACCTTTCTGAATATTTCTACTATTTTGGGATCAAGTTCCATCTGCTTTCTGGGCTTCCTTGCAATTTGTGGAAATGGAATAGGAAGGGCGTTTTCTGCAGCATCTGCATCTTTTGGTGCTTCTTTCTATGGTTGAGCTTCTTCTTCTTCAACTATGTCTTGTACGTCCTCTTCCTCTTTAGCATCTTCTACCTCCACCACCTCTTCAGCTGGGGCATGTTCTGGTGGATTTAGCTCTTCCTGATTCCTTTCTTGCAATGTGGTTCTGGACCTTAGGGTGATGGCATTGATGCCACCCTTTGGATTAGGTAAGGGTTGAGAAGGAATTCCACTGGAGCTTGCATGTTGAGTGTTAGAAGTATTGGATGATCCCATCTGAGAGATAAGAGCTTGTATAGCAGATGTTAGACCGTTAAGTGAACTTTCCATGCTCTTTTGTCCTTGTGCAAGGGATTGAAGCATCTCGTCATTAGAAGATGAATTAGAATAAGTGATCTGAGGAACTTATTGTTAGTTGTGCTGTGGTCCTTGGGATTGCCTTAGGTGAGGTGCTCTATAAGGCTGGTTCTGGTTCTACTACCTGTTGTTGTTATTATTCCACCTCTGATTTCCCTAATTGTCTCTGCCTCCTCTGTTATAGTTGTCTCTCCAACCCTGGTTATAGTTCCCAATTTGGTTGTAGTTGTTTCTTTGTTGATTGTATCCTTGATTCGGGCGGTCATAAAAGTTATGAGTGGCTGCTACAGTATTGTCTTCCTGTTGGAGCTGCAGACATTCATCAGTATAATGACTATAATCAGCACAGACTCCACACACTCTCTGTGGGACTAGTTGTTGACTTTGCTGTGGTAGGGCGGGTTGAGCTTGTTGAGCTTGTTGTTGATTTAACTGCATCTGCTTCAGTAGGTTGGTCATTTCACATATACTCTGTGTAAGAGCAGTAGTCTCCCTGCTGGAAGAAACTTTGTTAACAGCCTTGGGATGGCCGCGCCTCCGTCTGTGATTCCTAGTGGACTCAGCTAATCGCTGATCAACTGCCATGCTTCATCTGCGGTTTTGTACTTTTTCAAAGAACCATTGCTAGTACCTTCCAGTGTAGTCTTATCTTGGGGGTTCATACCTTGAGTGAAGTATCTGATCAATACTAGTTTATCAATCATGTGATGGGGACAGGCATCTAGGAGATTGTTGAAGCACTCCCAATATTCATAAAGAGTCTCGAATTCGCCTTGAATAATCATTGAAATCTCTTTCCTCTATCTATCAGTAACTTCAGCTGGGAAGTATTTTTCGAAAAACTCTCTTCTAAGCGTATCCCAGTTAGTAACAGTCGCTTGCGGCTGAGCGTAGTACCATTTCCTCGCTTTTCCCTCAAGAGAAAATGGGAAAGAGGTTAACAGAATAGAAGTTTCATCTGCACCATGACGCCTAACAGTAGAACAGGCTGTCTGGAAGTCCCTAAGGTGCTTGATAGGCTCCTGAGCGGGTAAGCCATGAAACTTGGGCAACAAGTTGATTAGTGCAGTCTTTAGTTCAAAATCTTCATCCACAGTTGGGTGATGCACTTGATACGGCTGCAATGTAAAATTTGGCGCTCCAGCTTCCTGGAGAGTAACCCTCTTTGGTGCTGCCATGTCACCTACACGTGAATCAACTGAATTAGTAGTAAATGAGCTTGTTTCGATCTCAGATGGCGGTTCAGATTCGCCCTCAGATGAGATTGGTGAATCGATAACAATCACTTTACCACCCTCAGAGGCTAACCGACATCGAGTCCGTCTAATATGTGAAAGAGTTCTTTCAATTTCAGGATCAAATGAGACTAAACTCAGATCAGGCAATGAACGCGTCATTCAACGAGGGAAACATATAGCTCATGGTAATAAAACAAAATAAAATAAAATGCAAATAAATAAATTCCAACCAATAAATTAGCACACTATTGCAACTCCCCGGCAACGGCGCCAAAAATTGACGTGGCAGAAATTGGCAGATTAAGAAATTAATGTGAGAGATACGTTGCAAGTACAGTTCTTAACCAACCAAAAATCCGTTTATCAATTTAGAAGGGTTGTCACAAAATTAGAATAAAAATACTGGGAGTATGAATCTCAGGTCGTCTCCCAACGAGTTGCAGGAAAGAATGCAGCTTATTGGTCAGAGGTCTTCCAGGAAATTTTGAGTTGAGAAACCGAAAAATAAATAAGAGAATTTATATAATTCAAATAAAGATCTTGATCGGGAGTAGATTAATTGGAAGTTCTATCCTTGTTGGATTTCTCTCAAGATCAATTGATAATTGAAGGTTGCTTCTGCATAGTTATCCCTTACCAAGTAAAGTAAAAGAAAGTCAAGTAAGTTGGAAGTCTACTTCTATTCACAAGTTCTAATCCTCTCCCTTGGGAAGGATTAGCATTAGTGACTAGAGAGCCAGCCAACAATAAACTCAATTACAATTTAACTCTTGAGTAATCCAACTCAAGGTTCTCCTTTTAATCACTCCCAATCAAGTTAGGGAACTACTCCATTATCATGAATGTAAACTTCACAAAATTAAAAAGGGAAATAAAGAAAGACATGATAATCAATAATAAAAAAGATTAATAAAAAATAAAAATGGTTCTTGTATTAATAAATCATAAAAATAATCCAATTGTAACTCTGGATAAATTAAGGATATGAAAGAGTAAGAGACAAGTAAGGAAACAAACTAGAATGACGAAGTCTTGGCGGAGGTAATAACTCTTCTCAATATCCCAATCCAAAAAGCAATAAAACAAATTTCTAAGAACTATGAATGTGTAGGGAGAAAAGCTAGAGGAGGAGTAAAATCAGATCTAAAAAGCTAAAAACTATCCTAATGCATTCTCCTCTTGAGTCTCTATATGTTCCCTGGCTCTAGTCTGTGTTTCTGGGCCGAAAACTGGGTCAAAACACGGCCCAAAATCGCCCCCAGCGAATTCTGTTAATTTTGCAGATCACACATATCACGTGTACGCGTCGTCCACGCGTGCGCGTCATTCAGCATTTTTTCTTGCCACGCGTACGCGTCGTCCACGCGTTCGCGTCACTCGTGCAGCTTCCAATCCATGCGTTCGCATCAGGCACGCGAGCGCGTCACTACGATTTCTCCATTTCGCATGGTCGCGTGAGCCATGCGTCCGCGTCGCCTCTCGCTGGTCATCTCCTTAATTTCTTGTGTTCCTTCCATTTTTGCAAGCTTCCTCTCCATTCCCTAAGTTATTCATGCCCTATAAAACCTGAGACACTTAACACACGGATCACGGCATCGAATGGTATAGAGGAGAATTAAAATATTTAATCAAAGGATCTCTAAGAAGCAAGTTTTTCAACCATAGAACAAATTTGGGAAGGAATTGTAAATACATGAAAATCATATGAATAAGTGGGAGAAGACTTGATAAAACCACACAATTAAACACAATATAAATCCTAAAATAATGGTTTATCAATCACCACATCCGAAGGAAGGATTTTCAAGAAGGTGATGAGGTTCTCCTCTACAACTCGAGGCTGCGATTTATGCCTGGCAAGCTCCGTTCTAGATGGGAAGGACCCTTCAAGGTGAAAGAGATAAAGCCCTATGGAGTGGTAGAATTATTTGACCTGCAAAGTGACACAACTTTCAAAGTGAATGGACATAGAGTGAGAAGTACTATGGCTTCAAGTCACCAAGAGAAGTGGAAGTGCTCCTACTTGAGGATGCACCAAAAGGAGAGGAAGCTTAAGCAAAGGACCGTCCAACTTAAGGACGTTAAAGAAAAGTGCTTGGTGGGAGGCACCCCACCGTGGTAAGATCTTCCTTGTGTATATCTTCTTGCTTTTAGCTTTAGATTCTTGTGAATTTTGTGACTTCTTGATGTTGTTGATTGCTTAGGAATGCTAGTTTTATTATTCTTGTTGGATAACTAGGATGTTCATATAGAATTCATCATTTTGGTATGGATGAATTGTTGAAGTAGAAGAACACTATGTTTTGAATAGTGCATGAATTTGTGAGTATTTTCTTCACTACTAGCTTAAACACCTGCCAAGAATATGTTAGGATAGCCCTTTCTATGTTGTTTAAAAAAAGGGGGGGGGAGGGAAGGGCATCCGCGTGTGAGCGTGCTATGCGCGCGCGCCGGTGGTACATTTTACACTCCTGGTATGAAAACCAGAGAGTTATGCCCACCTTATGCCCACTTCATGTCAGGCCCCCACGCGCCAGCGTGTGTGACGCCTGCGCGCCCCTCCATACTTAGCCATCGACGCTTGCGTGCGCGCATCGGTTGTGCCATTTGAACTCCCTGGTACAAAAGCCAGAGTGTTGTGCCATATTTGTGCCTATTTTGTGCATGCACGGACGCGCAGGCATACTTGGCGCGTCTGCGCCGGTCGCCAATTCGATCAGGCACGCGTCCGCGCACTGTGCACGTCCGCGCCGCCTGTGCTGCATGCCACTCTGGTACAAGGAAACCGAGAGTTAGGCCTACTTTGTGCCAACTCTGTGCCAGGAGCCCAACTGATTTCACGCGTACGCACCCTAGACGCGTACGCGTCCCTCGCTCAACCCTCACCGACGCGCCAACACACCGTGCGCGCGCACGTCGGTCGCGCGAACTAGTTTTAAAGCTTGCGCGCCCTGTTTCTTCCTTCTCTCACCCTCTTTCATGTTTCTTTCTTCTTCTTTCTCCATCACTTCTCTTCTCTTCTTCTTCTTCTTCTTCCATACTTCACCACCGTCTCTGGCCACTCACCGGCGACCACCACCACCTCTGGTGGCACTACATCTCTTCTACCTCTTTCTCATTTTCACAACAAGAAAATTCCACCTTGATTCTTTTACACTTCTCAAGGTTTTACTTCTTTTATATCTCTTCTCTTACTTTCTTTGCATATCCTCCTTTTCTAGTTAGATGTTTCTTGTTGATTCACTTATCTTCTCTTTTAGTTGCATATATTACTTATTCTTGTTTGTTTACCTCTCCTTTTTCTTGCTTCTCCATGGATGTTGAATTTGAGTTTTCATTTGCTTTAAATGGATCTTCTTGATTGTCTCTCATTATCTTTGTTAGTAGGTGATGTTATGTGATGATTGACATTTCATTTTGGGCTTCTAATTGGTTGAGTATCCCATAATTTCTCATTGCTTGATAACTTCACACTAAGTGTTCGAGGAAATGCACGAATGCCATTTTGGTTTATTTTAACCATGTACCTTCCATTTGGTGCTCCCTCCTCATTCACTTGCTCTCCTCTACGTGCGTTGAATCCACTTTGCTTTATACTTACTACTTAGATACTCACTGAACATGACTTGGTCTTTGTTATGGATGCTTGAGATTATTCTTCTCATGCCATATCGCATGCCTTACTCCCTCTTGCATCCCATGCCAAGTGTTGTGACCCATGCCTCTATGATTACTTTGTTGCACTATTTCTTTTGGGCACTATCTTTCACTTGCATGTTTTGTTGAGATGATCCTTTGGGTTTAATGCTTTCCTTCTTTCCCTTTCTTTTGCAGGATGGCCACCAAGAAAGGCAAGGAGAAAGCTTCAAGGAAACCAGCCACAAGGAGGGCACCCCAAAAGTCAAACTCTAAGGCTCACTCTTCATTAGGAGTCAAACCCCTATCTAAGAAGGCGAAGGCACCCGCTCCTATTGATGAAAAAGAGAAGAGCAAACCGGCAAAGGATTCTTCAAGGTTCCCCAACCGCTTCTGTGAACTTGTGTTCCCCGCCATGGTTAAACGGAACTATCATGTCGAGCATCTACTTGCCACGCCAAACAAGGTGGATCCTTGTATTCTACCCCGCATTGAACGGCGAGGATGGGAGTTTCTTCTGAGAAAACCACAGGAGGTCAACCTCTCATGGGTGGTAGAACTCTACACTAACTACTATCTTCCCTCTCTTCAATCGGTATACATGCACCGGAAGCAAGTCTCAGTTTCAGAAGAGGCTATTCAGCAAGTGCTTAATGTTTTACTAGTACCAAGTGACATGGATGGCTACCAAGAGGTCTTACATCAGCGAAAAAAGTTTGGGTTCGATTGGGACTCGATCCTCCGAGTCATTGCTGAACCAGAGACATTTTGGACCCATGGTCGACTCCGGATGAGGCCCAAGTGCATTGATGCACGTTTCCTCACTGTAGAAGCTAGAGCTTGGGCCCAGATCCTATCCCACTATGTGCTACCTAGCACCCACAAGTCGTCCTTCATGGCAGATCTCGCTTTGCTTGTTTGGAGTGTTCTCACGGAAAGACCGGTGAACATTCCACTTCTTGTTAAGCAAGCGATGGGTCAAGTCCACACCCGTTGTAATTTGCCATTTCCAGTATTAGTATCTGATTTAGTTTCTACTGCGGGTGTTCCTTGGGAAGACATGGACACGAAGGCTATAATTTCGGCCAAGGGCGATGTGGTCCTAAGCGGAAAATACTTACATCTTCCCATGAACAACCCAAGCCTTGACATAGCCCTTCCATCTACTATTCCTTCCACATCATCGCCACAACCACGGCAAAGATCCACCTATCAAAGGATAGAAGATCTACACCGGAAGATTGATAGATATGAGCGGTGCAACCAACGCCGATACACTTACATCAAAAAGCTTCTGCGTTGTGTTACCCCTAGCATGGAGGAACCCAAAATATTCACATCCACCTCAAACCCAAGTGATGGGAGCTCTGATGAAGGGGATAGTGAAGGTTCTGGTCCCGACCGTCCCTTGCGCATTGTTGGTGGCACAGAGGACCGTGCTAAATTCTAAGTGTGTGGAGGTCGTTTGACCGATCTCTGTGGGTAACAATCTCTTCCTTTCAACACCCATGGATTTATCTTTTGCTTAGTAGTTAGTACATTGCATGTGTAGTTAGTCTCGCTTGTAAATACTCCTTACATGATAGTTAGTTCCTATAGAGTTACTTGGTCAAAATAATGACTTCTTCCCCAAGAAACTGTAATTTTGGGGTACCCTACCAATTTTGAAATTTTTTTGCGGCAAACTTGCTTCAAGAATGTATTTTGGAACATAGTGATTGAGCTAAGAACGCAAGCATGTGAGTTTTGATCCATTGTGTGGTTACATCTTCTAACCACTATTTCCCATTCTTGTGTGCATTATTTTCTCTCTATGACTGTAATCTTTGCTTTGTTTGATTCTATATGTCCATTACTTTGTGTATGAATGCATTTACATGATTGAGGCTATCATTTCAATAGTCACTTTCCCCAAACGGCCTTAACCCTTTTATCTACCATTGCTAACCAATTTTGAGCCCCATAATAAACCCTCCTTGTTCTTAAATGGAGCACATCAACAACCCTAAGCGAAAAACAATGAATGTCCCTGGATTTGGATCCTTGATTAACTTAGGTAAGTGGAGGTGTGTATCATTCAAATGGGAGGGTGTACTTGGGAACTTGGTTAGATGTAAAGGTGTGTATTTGTAGTTGTAATTGAAAATTCTAGGATTTGGAAACATACTCATGTATTGAATAATTGAACAATTTACATTGAAACTTTTGTACATGAAACCCCAAGAAAAAGGGGACCAAAAAGAAAAAAAAATTTATGTGTATATATGAGTATGTAAGAAAAAGAAATAGAAAAAAAATATATAGAAGAAACAAAAATAGAAAAAAGAGAAAACAATGAGAGGGGACAAAAAAAAATGCCTCAAGACAAAGTAATAATAACAATGCATATGGGATGTGAATTGAAAAGAATGCATGAGTATGCAAAAAAAAAAAAAGTGAAACCCATGGATAGCTAGGTATTGTATTATAGTTGTATAGGTTGTTCTATGTGTCTAGTGGGATCTTAGGTTAATCAAGGATTCAAATTTTAAGCTCACTTGACCATATACATCCTTACCTTCACCTTAGCCCCATTACAACCCATGAATAAGACCTCATGATACTTGTAAGCATGCATTAAGTAATTGTTGATTGTTAGATGAAAGACAAATCTTGGAAAGCATGATTAGGAGAGGATTGAGTGACGAACCCTATACACTCGAGCGAATAGAGCAGATACACTTCTGGTGAGGGTTCGATGCTTAACTCCTTGTTCCCGGCTTTCACAAGCGTTCATCTAGCAAGTTATATGCACTTCATAGTGATGTTAGAATTGGTAAGATTTATGAACTATATATCACTTTCACCCCGTATGCTCATATGTGTTCTTGGAGGATAGATTTACCCTTGACCAAGTAGATAGATGATTTCACATTAGTTGCATGCATTCATTTAGGAAATTTTCACTTTATAAACCCTTTCTTACCATGATCTTTGGTCTTTTTATTCTTAAGCATGAGGACATGCTTGGTTTAAGTGTGGGGAGATTTGATAAACCCCAATTTTGTGGTTTATATTGTGTAGAATTTGGGGAGTTTTGTCAATATTTTTCACACTTATTCACAAGAATTGCATGGTTTTGTGTTCTCTTCCTAATATTGCTTCATGATGAAAAACATGTTTCTTTTGCCTTAAAATCGCTATATTTTGATCCTCTTTTATTACCATTCGATGCCGTGACGTGTTTGTTGAGTGATTTCAGAATTTATATGGCAAGAATGGCCTAGAAGAGAGAAAAGAAACATGCACAAGAGGAAGGAACATGAAGATTTGGATTTTGGGAACTTCAGAATGGGCACGCACGCGCACCTCGTGCGCACACGTGGATGAGGACAGCTGGAAGCGGCACGCAAAGATGGACGCATTCGTGCAGATTAGGGAAATCCACACCGGCGCGCACACATGCATGGCGCACACGCGCGACAAGCTGCACGTGACCTCATTAAAGGAAATCGTGCCTGGCGATTTTTGAGGCTGAAGAGGCCTAAATTCAAGCTAGTTCTGCATGGAAAAGACCCAATGATGCTAGGGGGAAAGGGGGATCATTCATTTGACACTTAGACACAATATTTAGCTAATTTTTGGTTTTTTGTTCTTCTAGAGAGAGAAACCCTTGTTCCTCTCTAGATCTAGTTTGAATTGATCTTCCCTTGTTGAATTCTAAATTGGATCTTGTTAATTACTAGTTTTGATTGCTTAATTTGAATTCCTTAGCATAGTTTTGTTTAGATCTTGTGTTAGATTTATGTTTTCTTGTCAATTGTCATTTTATACCCATTTCATGAATCTTGTGAATCTTGAATTGCTAATGTCACATTGATGATTTTCATGGTTAATTATGTTGTTTGAGTGATTGTATGTTGATAATTGTTAGTGGGTACTTGCTAATTTCAATTTAATTGCACTTTGAATATGTCTTTTAGTAATGCTTACCATGTATTTGATTAAATGTTTCCCTTGATTATGGAGTAGTTTTCTCTACTCTTGGCATAAGCTAGGGGAGTTGAGTGACCTTGAGTCATTGTGTCTCATTGAATTGGTGATTTGAGAACCCTTGGTGATCAACTTGATACCCATTGACACTAACCCACTACTAATCTAATTAGTAGATAGGTTGGGACTTATGGGTTGATGTGATCAAACCTATTTAACGTACTTCAAGCCTAGGAGTAGGCAATACGTACTTAAGGCTTTTGAGAAGTAGACTTAATGGGTTGGTACCTCATAATGATCAATATTCGGTATGTAGACAAGGATGACAATCTCAATTCCCATGCTTAGCCAAGAGTTGCTTTTATCATTCATATTTGAAAATCCAAAAATCCTAATTGCTTTGTCTCAGTTATAGTTATTTGTTTAGTTTTAGAGTAGAATTATATTGGATGTTATCTTATTAGTTTGGAATTGCTCACTTCTTGCTTTAGTTATTTGAATTAGTTTCTTGCATTTCAAGATTACTTGCTTATTAAGATTCCTAGTTTAATTTCTTGCTCATGACTTGCAACCCCGGAATTCTAACCAATGTTGATGCACATGTTTGCCCATTCCTTGTGAGATGACCCAAGATTTGAATACTTCGGTTACTTTATTGGGGTTGAACTTGTGACAACTAATTCCTTCTAAATTTGATTCGCAGATTATTTGTCGGTTGACGACTATACTTGCAACGCGAAAAATCTTGTGAAATTCCTTGCCGACGGTATCCGTGCCATCACTTGCTCATCAAAGTATTCGGTCCGTATACTAGTCGGAATGGGCTTTCATTCGTTGTTGTGTGGGGCGTCGTGTTATAACTCCATAATATTTCTGGTATGAGCTCGGCTCATCGTCCCTTAGCATCTGTTAATTTCTTTTTTAAGGCCTTCAAGATAACTATTTAGCTACCTCTGCGAGCTCATTAGTCTGTGGGTGTTTGATGGAGAAGAAGTGATGCTTAATATGCAGGTCTGTTAGATATGATGCGATCTTTTTATCCGTAAATTGTCTGCCATTATCAGATATGATTTCTCTAGGTAAACCGAATCTACATATAATCGACTTCCAAATGAAATTTTGAACCTTTTCGACTGTAATTTTTGCAAGAAACTGTGCTTCTATCCATTTGGTGAAATAATCAACAGCTACTAGAAGGAATTTTACTTGTCCTGTTGAGATTGGGAATGGTCCGAGTATATCCATCCCTCATTTGTGGAATGGCTAGCTGACGTCTAAGGTATGTAAGAGCTCGGCTGGGTTGTGAATGAGCGGTGCGCATCTTTGACATGCATCACAGCTTTGTACCTTATTTTTGCAGTCTTTTCTTAATGTCGGCTAGAAGTATCCTGCTCGGAGTATTCTTGTAGCTAAGCTCCTATTTCTAGAATGGTGTCTACAGATTCCCTCATATATTTCGTTCATGGTGGTTCCTGCTTCTGCTTGACCGAGACATTTCAGAAGAGGTCGGGAAATACCTCGCTTGTATAGGTCGGCTCCTAATAAGGTATACTGGTTTGCTTTGTATCTGAATGTCTTTGGGTTTTCATCTTCTGGTATTACTCCGCTCTTTAAGTAGCGTATGAATGTGCTTTGCCAATCTTCTTCCTGTGAGACACTTAAAACAGATTTTACATCTAAACTTGATTCTGTTAGTGTAATATAACGTAGTTTATCTGTTTGATCGGTTATCCTGTGTAGCTAGTTTGGATAAGATGTCGGCCCTGCTGTTTTATTCTCTAGGTATATATAGTATTTCAAAATTTTGAAAAGATTTCATTAGGGATTTGACCGAGTTCAGATATTTTTCTAAGAGCAAATCTCGTACTTGAAATTGGCCATTTACCTGTTGTACTACGAGGAGTGAGTCACAGTGTACTTTTAAGTTGGAGATCCCCACGTCCTTGGCTAACCTCAAGCCTGCTAGTAGACCTTTGTATTCGGCCTGATTGTTAGTTGTTTCGAAGAAAAACTTGATTGACTGTTCGTCTTGGACTCCATTGTCGTCTTTCAGGAGAATTCCTGCTCCACATCCGTTTTCATTTGACACTCCATCCACATATAGTTCCCATGTTTTTATGTGTTCTTCTTTGTCCGTGAATTCTGAAATGAAGTCAGCTAATTCCTGGGCTTTAGGCGATCCTTGTGATTGATATGATATGTCGAATTTAGAGAGCTTGATTGCCCATTTTGTCATTCATCCTGCTAAGTCCGGCGTTGATAGTATTTGTACTCAATTGAGTAGTTTTTATTAAGTCATTGCACACTTATCCATAATAATTGCATGGTTTTACATTTTCCTTCCTAATTTTGTGCTATAATCGAAAACATGCTTCTTAAGCCTTAAAATTACCAAATATTAATTTCCATTTATACCATTCAATGCCTTGATATGTGTGTTGAGTTCAGGGATTACAGGACAGGAATGGCTCAGAGGATGGAAAGGAAGCATGCAAAAGTGGAAGGAATACAAGAAGTTGAAGGAGTTGCTAAGCTGTCCAGCCTGACCTCTTCGCACTCAATCGACCATAACTTGAGCTATAGAGATCCAAATGAGGCGGTTCTAGTTGCGTTGGAAAGCTAACATCCGAGGCTTTGCAACGATATATAATTTTCTATAGCTGCCTCGAAGATAGGTGACACGCACGCGTGACCTGAAGAAAACTCAATCCACGCATACGCGTGGACAACGTGTACACGTGACTTTGACGCGTGCTGAACGGGGCAATTTCTGGGCTGTTTTTGACCCAGTTTTTGGTGACACTTGAGTTGTCAAACTCAGCTGTTAATTGAAATTGGAAATTACTGATTGATTTGGATCCCTCTAAAGCTAGTCTTTTCATAGGAGTTGACTAGGACTTGAGGAATCAAATTGATTAGTCCACTTGACTTTCTTTTATTTAGTAAGGGTTAACTAAGTGGGAGCAATAACAATTCTCATCACACCTGATAAGGATAACTAGGATGGGATTTCCAGTTCTCATACCTTGCCAAGAGTTTTTCTAGTTATTAATTTACTTCCTTGCCAATTTATTTCCTTGTTCCCTATTTCAAAAAACCCCAAAAAGATACAATTTCATAACCAATAATAAATCATACTTCCCTGAAATTCCTTGAGAGACGACCCGAGGTTTTATACTTCGGTTATAAATTTTATTGGGTTTTGTTACTTGTGACAACCAAACTTTTGTACGAAAGGATTCTTTGTTGGTTTAGAAACTATACCTACAACGTGATTATTTTTATAAAATTCTAGATCACACAAAAGTCAGTTCGTTCAAAATGGCGCCGTTCCTGAGGAATTCCAAACGTGTGCCTTATTATTGGTTATTGTAAATATTTACTTTTTGCTTGTTTATTTGTTTTTGTTTTTGTTTTTAGTTTTTATTAGCTATTATGAATTCTCACCCCTGTCGCTTTGAGTTTGGTTCCAATGTTGTTGTAAGGAATGGAAGCTATAATGAGAACAGACATCAAGGTTGGAAGAATCAAAGATGGGAGGAGCCACAAGGATTTGATCAACCCTCTTGGCAACAACCCCCTCCAATGCGCTATAACCAACAACCATTCTGTGATGCATACCAAGACAATAGTTATGGTGGACCCTTTCGTGACAAGCCACCTCCACCAAATTACTATGGTCAAGAGCCATTCCAGGGAGCGTACCAAGATGATGAATATGGTAGACCCCGTTGTAGTTACCAACAAGTCCCACCATATGCTTATGAACCACCTCCCCAACATACCTTTGAACCACCATACTCACAAGCCCCTTTACACCATTCACCTCCATATGACCCTAACCCATATCCACCATACCAACCACCCTATGAACCGTATGAACCATACATAGAGTCACCCTAATTCTAACCCAATTACTCCCAAGAACCACCACCTCCATATACACCATGTCCATATCCATCAATCCAAGAGCATTATGATCCTACTTATAATAGCCGAGCGCAACGAGAATCACAGGATCATCTCAAGGAAATAGTGGATCAATTTCATGCAACCCTTCATCAACTGGAAAAAGCAGTAAATCAATTAGCTTCCCGATGTTCGGACACTCAAGGAACCCCCATGCTTCATGTGGAGAATCTAACGAAGAACGTAGCATGAAGGAGACACTAGAAACTTCGGTGGACAATAAGGAGCATGACTTTGTATTGGAACAAGTGGAGGAAGCCGGAATTATTAAAGAGGAAGAAGTGGTCGAAGACTTAGGAGATGCGGAACATCCATGGGAAAGCCCAGTCATAGAGCCCTCTTCTAAGGAGTTTGAATTTGATGTTGAGGAGGGTGTACAACCTCCAAGGCATATCATGGTTGAATACTTTGAAAGGGATGATCAAAAGATGGATTCAATCATTGATGAATTCTTATCTATATTTGAATCCTCTCCTATTGGACTTGACATGGAGATTAAAGAAGAAGAAGCACAACCCCTCATGCCCTTGGTGAACAATGAAGAAGAGATCGAATTGGAAGAAAGCCACCAAGAGGAAGAGGTTGATATTGAAGAAGCTTTCAAAGAGGTGGCAGTTGTTAAAGAATAGCCCAAGGGAATGGAGCTGGAGATCACCTTGCCAAGGTTGTTGGAGACCTCTCCCCCAAAGCCATCACCATCCATTCCTTCATTCAAGTGGGTAAATCTCTCATTTCTAAGCTTAATTAGCCCACTTGAATATGCTTTGCTTGAGATGGATGGGCAACTTAGAGCTCTATGTGGCTATAAGAGTAAGAGGGAGATGGTTAGTGGTTGGAAACACAATCCTAGGTTCATTGTGGTAGGAAGCTCACGGCTGAATTATCATGGTTGGAAGAATACTAAATTGTATGGGTCTAGGAAACTGTTTGAATGCCTCAGTGAGAATTCGGATTGCTTACCACCCGGATGGAATCATGATGATCAACAAGAAGACAGGTGCAAAAGCAAGGTTTGGGACCCCGGAATTCAGTCTAGCAATCAACACTCTTGGGGCCTTGTCACTTGCTTTAATTTTCTTGAAGGCTTTATGAAACTAGTATGGGATCCCGGAGGCCATTGGAATTACAAACATTGGTGGGGATTCAAGGATCAGTACAAGCACAAGCCACCATGACAAGGAACTTACCAAATGTCTAACTTAAGGACTTTAACTAAAAGTGCTAGGTGGGAGACAACACACCATGGTATGATCGTCTCTTTTTATTCTCAGTTTTAATTTTGTCAGTGTTAATTCGTAAATTTTGCATCATCATCTGCATTCTGCATATATAAAAAAAAGAGGAAAGCGCGTCCCACGCGTGCGCGTGAACCACGCGTGCGCGTGAACCACGCGCACGCGTCACATGCGACGCTAAACCTTACAGAAAGTTACGCGGGAGCTGCACGAGAAGGGTGCCTTGCGCACGAGCCAACCCACGCAAATGCATGGGCGACGCGTGCGCGTCACCCGTATTTTAGTCACCCCACGCATAAGCGTCAGCGACGCGTACGCGTGGATCGCCAGATCGGCGTCAATGGGTAATTTGGCCGAGAGTTATGCTGCCTTGGTGCTGGTATTGTGCGTTTAGCACAACCAATGGTCACGCGTACGCGTGACCGACGCTTACGCATCACTAGGATTCTTGCTCACTCATGCGTAAGCGTAGACGACACTTACGCGTCGCCTCTTCTTTTGCGCACCCATGCGTATGCGTGGGCAACGCTTACGCGTCGCTTCGCAGATTCCATTATTCTCCTTTTCTCTCTCCTTTCTCATTCTTTCCTCCTCCTTTCCTACTTTCATCTCCTCCCTCTTCCTTCTCATTTTTTTCCTCATTATATTTACATTCTTTCATTCATTGCATTTTAACTGTATGCATGCTTTTATTTTTTCTATGTTTATTATTTTTCTATTGGTGTTAAATGTCCTTATTCCACTGTTGTGTTTCTCTTGCTTTCTTTTAGTGCTTCGTGACTTGTTTCCATTGTTGGGTAATATTATTTATAGGTCAATGCTAATTTTTTTATGATACTTGTATTCCATTTGCATTGATATGCACCTATATTGTCTTTCATTACCCACACTCTCTCCCCTATTATTGCACTTTTTGCTCTATTGATATGCCATTTGCTTCTATTATTTTCTCACTTGCATGTTGTAGCTACCATGTAATTGAGACTCTCAATATTTGGCATTAACCCACCCATATTTTATTTGTTTTCTATCTTTATTTCTGGGTTACTTTTCTTCTTCCTCTTCTTTCAGGATGGCCACCGAGAAGGGAAACGAGAAGCTTCTCAATGGGGTGACAGACAAGTCTATCTGCACAATCTATGGAGAAAAGCATCAGTTAGAGCGACCCAACCATGTGCACATCTTAGCATGCACCGAGGACGGTGCAATCTTTAAGTGTGGAGAGGTCGATACCGACTTCCGTGGGTTAGTTATTTCCTTCTCAACACCAATGTTTTATTTTCTTTGTTTGTTCATTGTTGCATTTGCATATTTGATTGCATATTTGTTTGATTTTGTACATATTTTACCACCACTTGGTTAAAGTAATATTTTCTTTTTCAAGAAAATTTTTATAACATTTCACTAATTTGATTTAAAATTTTTGATAAACTTGTTTGAAGGAATATTATACTGGAACATGGTTTAGAGCTCGAACACACAAAATCAGTGAGATTTTGAGCCTACTTGATTGGTTTCATTTTACCAACCAATATTTTATTTTTGGTGTGTGTTTTTCTTTCTAAAATTGTGATCTTTGTCTTTCTTAATTCTATATTTCCATGGTTTGATGTATGCATGCACTTATATGATTGAGGCCTTTGTTTCACTAAGCTTACATACCCATATGGCCTTACCCTTTTATTATCCTTTACAAACCAATGTTGAGCCTATTTTACCCCTTTGTTCTTTACTTTAGCTCATCACTAACTCTAAGCGTAAAACAATAATGTCCTTAATTTGAATCCTTGGTTAGCTTAGACTAGTGAGAGTGTTCATGATTTAAGTGTGGGGAAGTTGGGTTTGCCAATATTTGGTTTAAGAATTGAGTGTTGTATATCTTTATGAAAATGTGAAAGAAATGTTTAGGACATGTTCATGCATTCAATAATTTAATCATATGCATTAAGAAAAACAAAAGAAAAAAATATATAAAAATAAAAATAAAAATAAAAAAAGGGGGAGAAAAAGAAAAAAAAAGAGCAAATAAGTAAAAAGGGGACAAAATACCCCAAAGTAAATGGTGAAAGCAATGCATATGTACTGTACTCGAAATTTGGATGCATAAATATGTGGAAGACATGGTTAATAGATAGTTAGGTTTTATATTCTGATTACATGGATTGGCTTAAGTTAGGTGGAAGGTTTAAGTTACCAAATACATTCCTACCTTGACCCTAACCCATTACAACCCTTAAAAGACCTCTTGATATGTGTATTTGTGCATTAAATTTTTGTTGATTGGTAGAAGAAGAGCAAGTCTTAGAAAGCAAGGTTAGTAGAGAATTGAGAGAATCAAACCTTAAACACTTGAGTGATTAGAGTATATACACTTCCGGTGAGGGTTCGGCGCTCGATTCTTTGTTCCCGGCTTTCATGAGCTATCTTCTTCTGCAAGTTTACCTATACTTTATTTTGCAATTTGAATTAGTGGAATCCAGCTTTTGTTTGTCTTGAAGAACTTATTTACTTTTAACCAAGTATACAGAACCATCTTAGCATATAGTTGCATTCATATAGATAGGTTGCATTACATACATTCTACCATTCCTCTTCACTCCTTTATAGCTTCTCTTGAGCTTAGCATGAGGACATGCTAATGTTTAAGTGTGGAGAGATTGATAAACCACTATTTTATGGTATATCTTGTGCTCAATTGAGTGATTTTTATCAAGTCTTTGCACACTTATCCATACTAATTGCATGGTTTTACATTTTCCTTCCTAATTTTGTGCTATAATTGAAAACATGCTTCTTAAGCCTTAAAATTACCAAATATTAATTTCCCTTTAAACCATTCGATGCCTTGATATGTGTGTTGAGTGATTTCAAGGATTACAGGATAGGAATGGCTCAGAGGATGGAAAGGAAGCATGCAAAAGTGGAAGGAATACAAGAAGTTGAAGGAGTTGCTAAGCTATCTAGCCTGACCTCTTCGCACTCATTCGACCATAACTTGAGCTACAGAGGTCCAAATGAGGTGGTTTTAGTTGCATTGGAAAGCTAACATCCCGAGCTTCGCAACGATATATAATTTGCTATAGCTGCCTCGAAGATAGCGACGCGAACACGTGGATCACGCGCACACGTGACCTAGAGAAAACTCAATCCACGCGTCTGCGTGGACAACGCGTACGCGTGACTTTGCCGCGTGCTGAACATATCAGAAATCGCTGGGGGCAATTTTTGAGCTATTTTTTACCCAATTTTCGGCCCAGAAAACATAGATTAGAGGCTATAAAGTGAGAGAATCAATCCATTCATTCATACAACATTCATAATTCACAATTTTAGGTTTTAGATGTAGTTTTCTAGAGAGAGAGGCTCTCTCCTCTCTCTCTTAGGTTTTACGATTTAGGATTTCTCTTAGGTTAGGTTTACTTCTTCTCAATTCTAGGTTCAATGTTCCTTTAATTTAGTTTCTCTTCTACTTTTATTTATTCTATTACTTTAATTGTTTATTTTCCCAATTTGGTTTATGAATTCCTATGTTTAATTTGAATTCCTATTTAATACAATTCGAGGTATTTCAGATTTATGGTTGCTTTCTTCTATTTATGATATAAATAATTTGGATTTTTCCCCTTTTGGCTTTGGTTGAGTAATTGGTGACACTTGAGTTGTCAAACTCAGCTGTTGATTGAAAATTGGAAATTGCTGATTGATTTGGATCCCTCTAAAGCTAGTCTTTCCATAGGAGTTGACTAGGACTTGAGGAATCAAATTGATTAGTCCACTTGACTTTCCTTTATTTAGTAAGGGTTAACTAAGTGGGAGCAATAACAATTCTCATCACACCTGATAAGGATAACTAGGATGGGATTTCCAGTTCTCATACCTTGCCAAGAGTTTTTCTAGTTATTAATTTACTTTCTTGCCAATTTATTTCCTTGTTCCCTATTTCAAAAACCCCAAAAAGATACAATTTCATAACCAATAATAAATCATACTTCCCTGCAATTCCTTGAGAGATGACCAAGGTTTAAATACTTCGGTTATAAATTTTATTGGGTTTTGTTACTTGTGACAACCAAACTTTTGTACGAAAGGATTCTTTGTTGGTTAGAAACTATACTTACAACGTGATTATTTTTATAAAATTCTAGACGACGCAAAAGTCAGTTCGTTCAATGACCTGTACGAACTATAATTGGGTGTATTTGAAAATAATGCCTCCGGCGCCGAGCAGTGATTACTAGACCGAATGCCAACTTTTCTATCATTGGGTACCTTGTCTCAGTGTTCTGTAAGACTTTGCTTACAAAATACACTGGGTGTTACTCTTTTCCTGTTTCTGTTACAAGTACAGAGCTAATAGTGTTAGTGGAAATTAAAAGAAATAGAAAGAGCTGTTTACCTTGCTCCAGTTTCTTGAGTATAGGTGGTGATCCCAAGATACACTTGAATTCGGAAAATACTTTTTCGCATTCTTTTGTCCAAATGAATTTATCCGACTTCTTCATGATCTTGAAGAAATGATAGGATCTGGTTGTTGTGGCTGGTAAAAATCTGGATAGGGCTGCTAGGCAACCTGTGAGCTGCTGTACTTCTTTGATAGTCTTTGGTGATTGCATGTTTAGGATTGCCTGAAGCATGTCAGGATTGGCTTCTATACCTTGGTTTGTTAACAAAAATCCGAGGAATTTGCCTTTCTGTACGCCAAATGGGCATTTTTTTGAATTTAATCTCATGTTGTAAGCTCAGAGTTGCTGGAAAACCTCCTGAAGGTCGGTTTCATGTTGTTTTTCTGAACTAGACTTGACGACCATATCATCGACGTATATTTCGATATTCTGTCCGATTTGATTTTTAAATATTTTGTCCATTAGTATCTGATAAGTGGCCCCTGCATTTTTTAGTCCGAAAGGCATCACTTTATAACAAAAGTTACCTTGGTCATTTACAAATGCCGTCTTATCCTCATTATCTGGGTGCATTAGTATCTGGTTGTATCCAGAGTAGGCATCCATGAAGTTTTGCACTTGGTATCCTGAGCTGTCGTCTACGAGTCTGTCAATGTTCGGCAATGGGTACGAGTCCTTCGGGCAAGCCTTGTTTAGATCTGTGAAATCTACACACATCCGCCATTTCCCTGAGCTTTTTCTAACCATAACCAGGTTTGCTAGCCATGAGGAGAAACGGATTTCTCGGATGAAACCTGCATCCAGTAGTTTTTATGTTTCTATTGCTGCTGCATTTCTTCTTTCAGTGCCCAGGTTACATTTCTTTTGTCTTATAGGTCGGGCATTAGGGTTGACTGCTAGTTTGTGGCATATGAAATTTGGGTCGATCTCTGGCATGTCAGCAGGGGTCCAGGCGAATAGGTCGGCATTGGCCTTCAATATGCCTTCCAAGTTCTATTTTGTTCCTGCAGAGAAAGCTGAACTGATGTTAGTATATTGATTTGTTTCACCTAATTGTACCTTTTCCAATTTGTCTGTTGGGGAAGGATGACTGTTGTTGTCCATGGGGTCCATTTCAGCTAGGCTAGGAATGTTTTTCGAGTTATATACGGTGTAGATTCTCGGAATGGTCTCCTGTGTGATATTCTTCAAATTCGCATTGTAACATTGTCTAGCTTCTTTATGGTCGGCATGAACCGTCGCCACTGTGTTATCCTGCAAAGGGAACTTAACACATAGATGAATGGTGGAGGCAATAGCTCCAAAAGAGTTAAGGGATGGGCGCCCGAGAATGATGTTGTAAGGGCTAACACAGTCGTCTACCAGGAACTGGATGTTTAGTGTTTTGGAATTTGGGGGTTCTCCCAGTGTTGTTCTTAACCATACATAACCTGATATAGGGACTCTTTCACCCGAGAAGCCTGCCAATTCGCCTCTTGATGGTTGTAATGCCTTATCGCTTAACTGCATCTTTTTGAATGTGGAATAGAATAGGACATCGGCGCTACTTCCTAGATCAAGCAGGACCTTTTTTACGGTTAGCTCTCCCATGTGCACGGAGATTACCACTGGGTCGTCTAGATTCGGTGTTTGTGATTTAAAGTCGTCGGTATTGAAACTGATGTGGGCAGTGGAGGTCGGGACTGGTGGGTTTTGGCGAGACCCCTCCATTGTCATCATAGTTCGATAACTTCGTTTTCTGGCTGTGCTAGTGATTCCACCTCCAGCGAAACCACCTGATATGTAGTTTATGATTCCTTTTGAAGCAGGGGTTTCTACCGGGTCACGATATGCTCTTTTTTCTTTGTGATCTGAGGCATACTTCGGCTTGTTCATGTCCTCGGTTGACTCCTTTCGACTCCTGGAGCTGATGTATTTGTCCAGTAGTCCCTGTCTTGCCAACCTCTCCAGTAAGTCTTTAGCCACCACGCATTCATCAGTGGTGTGGCCAAATTTTTGGTGGAAGGCATAGTGTTTGCTTTTGTCCACATATTTCTAATCCTGATATGTTCCAGCCTTGACCGGGGGTTTTATGAGACGGTTGTATAGTATCTCTTTGATAATGTCTTCTCTTCTAGTATTAAACCTGGTATAAGAATCAAATTTTGGGGTCAGTTTAAAAGTTTTTTGGAGTCCTTATTATGGGACCTGTTCGGCCAGTCGTCTTCTAATAAACCACTATTTTATGGTTAATCTTGTGTTTAATTGAGTGGTTTCATCAAGTCTTTACCCACTTATTCATATGATTTGCATGAGTTTACATTTTCCTTCCTGATTTTGTGCTACGATTGAAAACATACTTCTTTGGTCTTAAATTTTCTAATTATTAATCCTCTCTTATTACCATTTGATGCCGTAATATGTGCGTTAAGTGATTTCAAGGATTACAGAGCAGGAATGGCTTAGAGGATGGAAAGAAAGCATGCAAAAGTGGAAGAAATACAAGAAACTGAAAGAACTGCTAAAGTTGTCCAGCCTGACCTCTTGGTACTAAATCGACCATAACTTGAGCTACAGAGGTCCAATAAGGTGGTTTCAGTTGTGTTGAAAAGCTAACATCCAGGGCTTCGTAACAATATTGCTATAGCTTCTCTAAAGCCAGGTGACACAAACGCATGGATCACGCGGACGTGTGACCTGGCAAAAACTCAATCCACGCAAACGCGTGGACGACGCTACCGCGTGACTTTGCAGCGACCTGTACATACCAGAAATTGCTGGGGGCAATTTCTGGGCTGTTTTTGATCCAGGTTTGGGCCCAGAAAACACAGATTAGAGGCTATAACGTGGGGGAATCAATCCATTCATTAAATACAACATATACAACATTCATAATTCATAATTTTAGGTTTTAGATGTAGTTTTAGAGAGAGAGAGAGGCTCTCTCCTCTCTCTTAGGTTTTTAGGATTAGGATTTCTCTTAATTTTAGGATTTCTTCTTCATTCCAGGTTCTATGTTCTTTTAAATTTAGTTTCTCTTATCTACTTTTATTTATTCTATTACTTTAGTTGCTCTATTTCTCTTGGTAATTATTTATTTAGCCAATTTGGCTTATGAACTCTTCATGTTAGATTTGAATTTATGTTTAAATGCAATTTGAGGTATTTCAAATTTATGATTGGTTTCTTCTATTTATAATATGAATAATTTAGATTTTTCCCCCTTTTCTCTGGTTGAGTAATTGGTGATACTTAAGTTGTCAAACTCAGCTGTTGATTGAAAATTGGGAATTACTGATTAATTTGGATCCCTCTAAAGCTAGTCTTTCCACAGGAGTTGGCTAGGACTTGAGGAATCAAGTTAATTAGTCCACTTGACTTTCCTTTATTTAGTAAGGGTTAACTAAGTAGGAGCAATAACAATTCTCATCACACCTGATAAGGATAACTAGGATGAGATTTCCAATTCTCATATCTTGCAATGGTTTTCATGATAATTAATTTACTTTATTATTAATTTATTTTTCTTGTCATTTAAATTACTTGTTCCTTATTTCAAAAACCCAACGATACTTTTCCATAACCAATAATAAATACACCTCCCTGCAATTCCTTGAGAGACGACCCGAGGTTTCAATACTTCGGTTATCAATTTTATTGGGTTTGCTTAAGTGACAACCAAAACTTTTGTACGAAAGGATTCTCTGTTGGTTTAGAAACTATACTTACAACGCGATTATTTCTATAAAAATTCTTTACCAGCAGAAATCCAGATCGTCAAAATGGCGCCGTTGCTGGGGAATTGCAAACGTGTGCCTTTTTATTGGTTATTGTAAATATTTTATTTTGCTTGTTTGTTTATTTTTATTTTTGTTTTTTTTATTTTTATTAGCTACTATGAGTTCTCACCCCCATCGCTTTGAGTTTGGTTCTAATGTTGTTGAAAGGAATGGAAGCTATAACAGGAACATGCATCAAGGTCGAAACAATCAAAGATGGAAGGAGCCACGAGGATCTGATCAACTCTTTCAGCAGCAACACCTTCCCAGATACCATGGACAATGACCATCCTACAATGCATGCCAAGACAATAGTTATGGTGGACCTTTTCGTGACAACAAACTTCCACCAGTTTACTACGGTCAAGAATTATTCCGAGGTGCGTACCAAGTTGATAGATATGGTGGACCCCCTTGTAGTTACCAGCAAGCTCCATCATATGCCAATGAACAACCTCCTCAACATAGCTTTGAACCACCATACTCACAAGCCACCTACAACCATTCACCTCCATATGACCCTAAACCCTATCCACCCCAATTCCAATCCAATTACTCCCAAGAACCACCACCTCCATATGCACCATGTCCATATCTATCAACCCAAGAATCACAGGCTCGCCTCAAGGAAACAGTAGATCAATTTCATGTAACCCTTCATCAACTAGAGCAAGCAATAAATCGATTACTTTCCTGACGTTCGGGCACTCAAGGAACTCCCATGGCTTCATGTGGAGAATTTAATGAAGAACGTAGCATGAAGGAGACACTAGAACTCCGGTGGACAGTAAAGATCATGACTTTGTACTGGAACAAGTGGAGGAAGCCGGAACTATCAAAGAAGAAGAAGTGGTTGAAGACTTAGGAGATGCGGAACGTCCATGGGAAAGCCCAGCCATAGAGCCCCCTTCTAAGGAGTTTGAATTTGTTGTTGAGGAGGGTGTACAACCTCCAAGGCATATCATGGTTGAAGACTTTAAAGGGGATGATCAAGAGATGGATTCAATCATTGATGAATTCTTATCTACATTTGAATCCTCTCCCATTGGACTTGACATGGAGATTAAAGAAGAAGAAGCACAACCTCCCATGCCCTTGGTGAACAATGAAGAAGAGATCAAATTGGAAGAAAGCTACCAAGAGGAAGAGGTTGATATTGAAGAAGCTTGCAAAGAGATGGAAGTTGTCAAAGAGGAGCCCAAGGGAATGGAGCTGGAGATCAGCTTGCCAAGGTTGTTGGAGACCTCTCCCCCAAAGCCATCACCATCCATCCCTTCATTCAAGTGGGTAAATCTCTCATCTCTAAGCTTAATTAGCTCACATGAATATGCTTTGCTTGAGACGGATGGGCAACTTAGAGCTCTTTGTGGCTATAAGAGTAAGAGGGAGATGGTTAGTGGTTGGCAACACAATCCTAGGTTCATTGTGGTAGGAAGCTCACGGCTGAAGTATCATGGTTGGAAGAATACTAAATTGTATGGGTCTAGGAAGCTGTTTGGATGCCTCAGTGAGAATTTAAATTGCTTACCACCCGGTTGGAACAAAGATGGTCAACAAGAAGACGGGTGCAAAAGCAAGGTTTGGGACCCCGGAATTCATTCTGGCAATCAACACTCTTGGGGTCTTGTCACTTGCTTTGACTTGCTTGAAGGCTTTATATGCCTAGTTTGGGATCCCGGAGGCCATTGGAATCACAAACATTGGTGGAGATTCCTGGATGAGTTCAAGCACAAGCCACCATAACAAGGGACTCACCAAATGTCCAACTTAAGGACTTTAACTAAAAGTGCTAGGTGGGAGATAACACACCATGGTATGATCGTTCTTTTTCCGTCTTAGTTTTATTTTATTTTGTTTTATTTTTAGTTCTATTTTATTTTATTTTTTTTCTTAGTGTTCATTCATAGTGCCTGCATTTGCATTTTCATTCTGCATAAAAAAAATGCACGAGACGCGTAAGCGTCGCTGACGCGTCTGCGTCATATGTGCCTTGGACACGAGAATAAAGGAAGCAGAGAGTCACGCGAGAGCGTGGCTGGAGGCGTGCCTTAGGTACAAGCATGTCCACGTGACCGCGTCAATGACGCGTCCGCGTCATTCTGAAAAAGAGCCTCTCACGCGACCGCGTCACCCACGCGAACGCATGGCCCTGCAAAATCGACGTAAAGAGGTGTATGGCAGAGAGTTATGATGGAGCTGGGCTGGAATGATGCTGGAAGCACAAGCCCTATCATGCGAACACGTGCCCCACGCGTCCGCATCGTTTTTCAAAATATGGCCATTCACGCGATCGCGTCAACCACGCGCACGCGTCACCCAGATTTTTGGCAAAATGCATATAAAACAGAGAGTTGTGCGTACGCAAGGCTGCACTCGCGCCAATAGCACAAATCAGGTCACGCGATCGCGTGACCCACGCGTCCGCGTCACCTGAACTTATCACACATCACGCGATCGCATGCTCCACGCGTCCGCGTCACATGCGACACACAACTTATCCAGATCAGCGCCTGATATCTTATCTTTTCTTCCCCAAATCCAAATCTTTTCTTTCCCTTCTTATTTCTTTCTTCTCTCTTCTTCCTTCTTTATTCTTTCTCACTCTTTACTTTCCCCATTTCTTATTTTTCACATCCATTATCAAGGTTATTTTCTTTCTTTCTTTACTTTTTACTTTTTCTTTATTATTTTTATTTATGTTTTCTTCTTCTTTTTCTTTTTACTTTCATTATCTATATTTTCTTTTTCTTTCTTTTTTTCTTTATTCCTTTAATTGGTGTTAGAAATTTAATTGGGTAATTATTTTCTTTTATATTTTGCTTGTGAGTATATTAAGGTATTGTTTGACAATTAATATTACTTCTTAAAGGGTTGCTTGCATGTTCACTTTAATACTTTCAATAACATATTCACCATGCATGCTATGTGTTTGTGAAAAAGCCCGTATGGCATTCCACATTATTTTCTATTATATTATTCTATTCTACTACTCTAATGTCTGTTTTTTCACAAAATCCCTTTTTATATTTTATTGATTGAATATAATTGTCAATACAAACAGATTGTTAGTTTGAAAGAGTTGGTAATCAAATTGGGCATTTAATGCTTGATCTATGCTACTCATGCCTTTGCCAGCATGCCAATAAACATCTTGCATCTACTTGCCATCACATGCACTTTCTATATTTCCATTGATGAACTTCTCACATGTAGTCATGACCATGTGTTAACGACATCCTTCTTTATCGTGCATTGATTATCACCTATACTATCATCTTCCTTGCTCTAACCCTTAACTTTAAAAGTTACTTTCTTTTTTCCTTTTCAGGATGCCCACCAACAAGGGTAAACAGAAAGCTACTCCCAAACCACCGGCAAGGAAAGGAACAAAAAGAGCACTAGCTGCAGAGCCACCCGTCCACTTGTACATCTCTGCATGCACCGAGGACGGTGCAATCTTTAAGTGTGGGGAGGTCGATACCGACTTTCGTGGGTTAGTACTTTCCTGTCTCAACACCAATGTTTTATTTTCTTTCTTTGTTCATTGTTGCATTTGCATGTTTGATTGCATATTTATTTGATTTTGTGCATATTTTACCACCACTTGGTTAAAGTAATATTTACTTTTTCAAGAAACTTTTTAGAGTATTTTATTAATTTAAATTAAAACTTTTTATTAAACTTGTTTGAAGGAATATTATACTGGAACATGATTTAGAGCTCAAACAAACAAAAACTGTGAGATTTTGAGCCTATTTGAATTGGTTGCATTCTATCAACCAATATTTTATTTTTGGTGTGTGTTGTTCTCTCTAAAATTGTGATCTTTTTCTTACTTAATTTTATATTTCCATAGTTTAATGTATGCATGCACTTATGTGATTGAGGCCTTGTTTCACTAAGCTTACATACCCATATGGCCTTACCCTTCCATTATCCTTTGCAAACCATTGTTGAGCCTATTATACCCCTTTGTTCTTTACTTTAGCACATCATTAACTCTAAGCGGAAAATAATAATGTCCTTAATTTGAATCCTTGGTTAGCTTAGACTAGTGAGAGTGCTTATGATTTAAGTGTGGGAAAATTGGGTTTAGAAACATTTGGTTTGAGAATTGAGTATGTTAGAATTTTCTAAAAATGTGAAAGAAATATTTAGGACATGTTCATACATTCAATAAAAATAATCATATACATTGAGAAAAACAAAAGAAAAAAAATAATATAGATATATAAAAAAAAGGGGAAAAAAAAATAAAGGAGAAAAAGAAAAGAAAAAGAGCAAATAAATAAAAAGGGACAAAATGCCCCAAAGTAAGTGGTGAAAGCAATGCATATGTACTGTACTCGAAATTAGGATGCATGAATATGTGGAAAACATGGTTAATGGATAGTTAGGTTTTGTATTTTGATTACATGGATTGTCCTAAGTTAGGTGGGAAAAGTTTAAGTTAATTAAGGATTCAGATTTTAGTCCACTCAACCAAATACAATCCTACCTTGACCCTAACCCCATTACAACCCTTAAAAGACTTCTTGATTTGTGTATTTGTTCATTAAAATTTTGTTGATTGGTAGAAGAAGAGCAAGCCTTAGAAAGCAAGATTAGTAGAGAATTGAGAGATCAAACCTTAAACACCTGAGCGATTAGAGTATACACTTCCGGTGAGGGTCCGATGCTCGATTCTTTGTTCCCGGCTTTCATAAGCTATTTTCTTCTGCAAGTTTACTTGTACTTTATTTTGTGATTTGAATTAGTGAAATCCAGTTCATGTTTGTTCTTAAAAGATTTGTTTACTTTTAACCAAGTAGGTAGAAGTATTTTTGCATTTAGTTGCATTCATATAGATATGTTGCATTTCATAAGTTTTACCATTCCCCTTCACTCTCTTATAGCTTCTCTTGAGCTTAGCATGAGAACATGCTAATGTTTAAGTGTGGGGAGATTGATAAAACACTATTTTATGGTTTATCTTGTGTTTAATTGAGTGGTTTCATCAAGTCTTTACTCACTTATTCATATGATTTACATGAGTTTACATTTTCCTTCCTGATTTTGTCCTACGATTGAAAACATGCTTCTTTGGTCTTAAATTTACTAATTATTAATCCTCTCTTATTACCATTTGATGCCATGATATATATGTTAAGTGATTTCAGGGATTACAGGGCAGGAATGGCTTAGAGGATGGAAAGGAAGCATGCAAAAGTGGAAGAAATACAAGAAACTGAAGGAACTGCTAAAGCTGTCTAGCCTGACCTCTTGGTACTAAATCGACCATAACTTGAGCTACAGAGGTCCAAATGAGACGGTTCCAGTTGCGTTGGAAAGCTAACATCCGGGGCTTCGCAACAATATATAATTTTTCATAGCTGTTCTGAAGCCGGGTGACGCGCACGCATGGATCACGCGGATGCGTGACCTGGCAAAATCTCAATCCGCACAAATGCGTGGACGACGCTAACGCGTGACTTTGCAGCGACCTGTACATACCAGAAATTGCTGGGGTCAATTTCTGGGCTATTTTGACCCAGTTTTCGGCCCAGAAAATACAAATTAGAGGCTATAAAGTGGGGGAATCAATTCATTCATTCATACAACAAAAAAATACAACATTCATAATTGACAATTTTTAGGTTTTAGATGTAGTTTTAGAGAGAGAGAGGTTCTCTCCTCTCTCTTAGGTTTTAGAATTAGGATTTCTCTTAGAGTATGATTATTTCTTCATTCCAGGTTTAATATTCCTTTAATTTATGTTTCTCTTCTACTTTTAGTTACTCTAATGCTTTTACTTGTTAATTACTTATGTTGCCAAATTGGCTGATGAATCTTTCCATGTTAGATTTGAATATTCTATTTAATATAATTTGAGGTATTTCAGATTTATGATTGTTTTATTCTATTTATGATGCTTTCAATTTAATTTAGATTTTTCTCCTTTTGGTTTTGGTTAAGTAATTGGTGACACTTGAGTTATCAAACTCAGCTGTTGATTGAAATTTGGGATTTGCTGATTGATTTGGATCCCTCTAAAGCTAGTCTTTCCATAGGAGTTGACTAGGACTTGAGGAATCAAATTAGTTAGTCCACTTGACTTTCCTTTATTTAGTAAGGGTTAACTAAGTGGGAGCAATAACAACTCTCATCATACTTGATAAGGATAACTAGGATGGGATTTCCAGTTCTCATACCTTGCCAAGAGTTTTCTTTATAATTATTAATTTATTTTTCTTGTCATTTAAATTACTTGTTCCTTATTTCAAAAAACCCAACGATACTTTTCCATAACCAATAATATATCATACCTCCCTGCAATTCCTTGAGAAGACGACCCGAGGTTTAAATACTTCGGTTATAAATTTTATTGGGTTTTGTTACTTGGGACAACCAAATTTTTGTACGAAAGGATTCTCTGTTGGTTTAGAAACTATACTTACAACGTGGTTATTTTTATAAAATTCTAAATTAGCAGGAATCCGTTCGTCATCTTCCTTTCGTGACTGTGGCCTCTCGTTCCTTCTTGTTTCACGCAATTCTTCTATTCCAATTTGTCCAGTTGCTTTGTTTCAGAACTCTTCCAATGTTTTCGGTTTTGCCATAGCTATAGCTTCCTGGAATTTTTCAAGTCGAAGGCCGCTTTTGATGGCATGCAACTGCACTTCTGGTTTAAGGTCGGGGGATCTCCATGGCCGCTTCTATGAAACGCGTCATGTAGTCTTTTAGACTCTCATGCTGTCCTTGTTTGATTGTGCTAAGGTAATCCGAATCTCTCACATAGATTTTAGATGCTGTGAAATGGTTGATGAACATCTTAGCAAACTCGTCAAAGCTGGTTATGGACTCTGCAGGAAAATTAGAAAACCATAGTAAGGCAGCTCCATCTAAAAATGTAGGAAAAGATCGACATAGAATGGGATCTGAGTCACTATTGAGGAACATCATAGACTCAAATTTCATGACATGAACTTTAGGATCCTCGATCCCCTTATATGGCGTTAGGGTCATTGGGAGCATAAAGTTCTTGGGCATTTTAAAATTCATTATCTCCACAGAAAATGGGTTAGTTCACCGCCTTCCGGTTTTTGGGAGTGGCTCCCCTGTCTTTGCGTTAGATTCTGACTGGTGTTCATCGTGTGGATCAGCATTTGTCTTCTTGCTATCAACTTTTCGATCTCCGTTATTTTTCATCGTTGCTAATAATTTGGCCATCCGCTGGTTTTCCTCTTGGAGAGCGGTGTTGGCGGCCAGGAGATCGGCGTTAGCTTGATGGGGTTGCTGGGTCTCAGAGTAATCAGTCATGTTTCCTTTTTCTGCAAAGAAAAAGAGGTATAAAGCAAATACGAGTTATAAAAATTATAATTTTGGGGTGGGGTGAAGTTAATTTCCAGCCCCACGGTGGACGCCAAATGTTCTTGCAAGTATACTCTATCCGATCTATACGTTGGCTGTAACACCCTAACTATCAAAATGTCACGCTTCCGGCTGCGCCACTCTGATAGCTCGAGTATTACGATGAATCTTCTAATATTTAATACTAAAATATGAGCCTGTTTAAATCTTAAAACCGCATAACCTTTCATAAACACTTCTTTCGTTGAAAACATAAACATACATGTACATACAAGCCAGATACAATACCTTAAGATATATATACATGTAGATATACATAACACTAACTTACAAACATACATATCGTAATTACCTATCCCTCTTACAAACATAATAAAGATAAAGGTGAGGAAAAATAATAGCTAAGATAATACAAAAATAGCGAATAAACAAAAAAAGGAATATAACTCTTCTGAAGCTCCGTCGTCCATATCCTGAAAGGCAATAACCTGTAGGGGAGTGAGAACATCGTCCTCGCTTGTTCTCACTATAGGATTACAGAAATTACTATAACAAGATAAGTAAAATAAAAATTATTCTTAGAGTACAATGATCATTGCTCATCTTATGAGTCTTCCTAAAAACCTTGGGTACACATTGGGAATCCAAAAAATCCCTTTATGAAGACTTGCTAAATTTCTCAAATAATTTAAAACAAAACCTTTTTCCTTTCTTGTAAAATCTAAAAAGTTTTTCCTAGATAGTATGAATGACCAACATGTCCCAAACATAGGTTCAATTAAGTCTATGCTGTAAGAGTTTGATTTTTCATACTTTTCTAGACCACAACCATGAAAGCAGTTACCTACGCGGTATAAATGACCATCCCATTCCAAGCATAGGTTCATTAAGTCTATGCTGAACTGGCCAGATACTTTACACAAAACTAGAACTCAAGCCCATCCAATCCAACACGGCCCCCGGCCCAAATAACTCAATCATCAACCAATTCATCATAAACCAACCAATCAAACACAATCACAAATAATGTAGTTCAAACACAATCAATAGCAATTACAACAATTATAGCAGTTAGCAATTAACATAAGTATTCACATAGGCAAACCAATTACAATATGCACACCCAAACAATGTCACATAAATACAAATGATGAATGTCTGCCCTACTGACTGTGATATCACATTGTCAGTTTAACTGCCAACCTGACACATTCCCATGGGAATGTTGCCTTTCGGTCACGTATAAATGGGAACCCTCTGGGATAACGTGCCCGCCACACGGTCCAGGATGTCAGTGCCTGCACACTCTTGTGATCCGAAAGGATGTGAGCAGGATACTCTGCCTCCGACCTCACATCTGCACATAAGCGGGATTAACCACCGTCTTTACGCGGGTGCCGCAACCTCGACAAGTAGGATTAACCACCGTCCTTGCCAGGCGCAAGCGTCTTATCAACAATCTCATCAACATCAAATCTCTCAGCATAAGCAGGACGAACCCGGCCCTTACGCCTACCAAACGATAACTCATCAATCTTGATATCCATAATCAGTCAGGCTCAATATCTTATTTCAAAATCATTCTTGGCCCATTTACTTTTGAATAACACACGTATTCAATTCACATCTTGCCAAGAATCACTTTTCAAAACGGAGCCACTTTCCACATCTTTCCAGAACTTCCAAACAATCTCAAAGCAGGCCAAATTCAAAATCTCTTTTCAAAGACTCAAAATCATTCATTTCTAAATCAAGGGTTGGTCATAAAGTTACTCAACGGAGTCTCAAGACTTCAGAGGAGAATAACCTAACTTATTTCCTTAAGTTCATCAAAAACCTCTAAAATTTTAGCTTCTTGACTTGAGTAAATAAAGTAGAAGTTAAACCCAAAACCAAGTCATTTAAATCCAAAAACTAATTTCAGTTTCATTCCAAAATCTGAAGTGTTTCCAAAGGGTTCGAAAATTGTTTTAGTTTTTCTATATCAAGATTTCAAAGAGTACTTCAGACTTTTCCTAAAACATCGTAAAGTGAAATCAGTCAATCGAAATTCAGTTTCCTTTAAATCCACTAAAACTCCTCCAATTTGTTTACTTAAATCAAATTCCAAAACAGGAGAACTTTCATAATTAAATTGACTTTAACACATAATTCCTTTCTTAAATAAATTGCATCCAAAATATATAGTTTTCTTAATAAAGTAAGTCCAAACATAATTTATTTACCAAACATTTAATTCAAACATAGTTCATTATTTTCAAAATAACGTTTCAAATCTCAGATTTTATAGAAATTTTGGCAGCATCTCCCCTAAAACTTGGACTTTCCCACCTTTCTCGGGTCCCAACCAAACCAATCCTCAACTCTTTTTCCAAGGGATTCAAGACCAAATCAGTTTCCAGTAAGAAAATTCAAACTTTAATTACTAAAATCCTTTCAATTTAAAACAACTAGAAAACTCCATTTTGGACAAAACCAAACATTATCTCAATTAAACAGGCAATCATATTCATCCAATACAAATCAGACAATTCATAAGACTCACTTAATCACCAGAATTGCATTTTGCACATCATATCTATTTATAACAATTTCCAATTTAAAATAAATTAGTTTGTATAAAAGGCCCCTACCTCGTTACGTTGAAATCACAACCCAAACTTGTTAACTAACTCCTTTCGTATCGACCCGAGTCAACTGCAATCAAAACTTCAGCTCCAAACCGCTTTCTCAGCAACCACAACGACTCTAATTGCAACATATAATAATCGAGCAGTAACTAGAGGGCTTTCAGATCGAGACGCTTACCGAACGAAGAAGGAACGGCTGAACCGAAACAGCGGCGGTCTCTGAACCGGTTCGGTGGCAGCCCGGCAGCCACCTCAAGCGGCAGCGTGACCTAGACTCCGGCAATGATGACTGAAACCCACATACAGAGACGATAAAGCTTCCGAAATCTTAAACGAATGAAAACCAAATTCAAAACCCTTACTGGCAGAGTTTTTCGGCGACGGCAGAAACAGCCAGAAGCTTAGGCGGTGGTCCCAGAAGTCACAGAACCACTCCCGGTGGTCAGAGTCACGGAGACGCAGCTCCCTTCTCCGGCAGCAACACCTATGGCGGCCTAAACCCTTTCCTGACGGCGGCAGTTCCGACGGAGGCAGCACCGGCGATGCGAACGGCAGCTGGGCGCAGTGGTTGGACTCCCAACTCAGTCTCAGATCTCTCTCTCGTCTGCTCTGCTCCCAAACTCTCTCCTGGCAGAACCCCTACTGACGGCGACAGCGGAACGGTGGCGGTCAGTGGCGCGATGGCGGCAACTGGACACATCTCCTCCAGCTCGCGTCTTCTTCTCTCCCAGCGTCGCTCAGTCTCGGCCTTCCTCCTTGACGCGATGCGGCAGTGACTTGGCGCAGCTCGTGGCTCCAACGGCGACGGTAAGGTAGAACGGTAACCTAGTAACGGCAGCTCTCCGTCGCGGATCTTGGCTCGCGCTCGCCTCTTCTCTCTCCTCTATGGTTGGCGACGACGGCGACAACTAATGGTGACGCGACGAGGCATAAACGGCGACCCCAAGGCTGGCGGTGGTGGCAGCAGCGCGGCTCATCCCTTCCCCTGATGGCAGCTCTATTCTATCTCCCTTAGATCTCCCTTCTCCTATGTTAGCAACGGCGGCAACGGTGGCAGTGACACCAACCGCGCCGCCTTTCCTTCTCCTCCCTCACTCTGCTTCCGTGGAACCCCTCCCCTGCTTCCCCCTTTCTTTCTTTCCTTTGTTCAGTTTGCAGTTGCTGCTGCTGTAGGGTTAGGTGCACTAGTGTGTACTGGGTCAGGGAAATCGGGTAACCGGGTAGGATTTTCAGGGTTAGGGTTGTGTGTGTTGAGTTTTAGGATTAGGGTAAAATTAGGTACAAAGGTAATTTGTAATTTCAAATAAAGGAAGGGATAATATAGAAATTGAAACCCAATTTAAATCCAACACTAATTGTATATAGAAAATACTATTTGCTCATCAATTTTACAAATTATTTTCAATAAAATGTCCAAATCAAATAATTAGAAATAATATAATTAAATCCTTATTTTCCCAAAACAATAGTATCAATATTTTAGAATATTAATTATTTAGTCCAAATCATATAAAAATTTTTATTATTTCACAACTACCAACTTTATAATTTAAATATATAAAATAACTCAATAATCCATAATTATAGAGTTGGGATGAAAACCTTTATTTATTTCAAATCCATTTAATCAAAACTACCTCTAATTACCTTCAATAAGATAATTTATAAAATTAAAACTGTAAATAAATATATGGTTTGAGATTAGTTCAAAATAAGACTTTTCAAAAGTCTTGGGTCTTACATCGGCTCTCCGTTAACCTCGCTATGCCTTATAGCTTTTGCCGAATCGTTGATATCCTCGTGAACCTGGACCCGAGCGTGGTACCTGCAAAAAGGACTCTGACTCCCAAGCCAGTAAGGAAATAAACTAAATGAAGAGTGTATATGATTGCAGATATAGTTCCAAAATATGTTTTTTTTTGGGACGAATGGTGCACGAAATTGTGATTACACTTTTCACAACTCCGCACAACTGATCAGCAAGTGCACTGGGTCGTCCAAGTAATACCTTACGTGAGTAAGGGTCGATCCCACAGAGATTGTCGGCTTGAAGCAAGCTATGGTCATCTTGTAAATCTCAGTCAGGCAGATTCAAATGGTTATGAGGTTTTGATAATTAAAATATAAATAAAACATAAAGTAAAATAAAGTTACTTATGTAGTTCATTGGTGGGAATTTCAGATAAGCGTCTGGAGATGCTTTGTTGCTTCTAAACCTCTGCTTTACTATTGCCTTCTTCCAACCATGCGTTACTTCCTTCCATGGAAAGCTGTAAGATCCTCTCAGTGAAAATGGTCCTCTACGGTTTCTGCACGGCTTATCAACTGTCGGATTTCTCGTCTCAGATGAAAAATACCAGGTACAGCTACCGCATGGCTAATCATCTGTCAGTTCCCGCTAGCATCGGAATAGAATCCATTGATCCTTTTGCACACTATCACTTGCGCCCAACATTTGCAGGTTTGAAGCTCGTCACAGTCATCCCTTCCTAGATCCTACTCGGAATACCACAGACAAGGTTTAGAATTTCCGGATCCCAGAAATGCTGTCAATAATTCTAGCCTATACCACGAAGATACTAATCTCACGGACTCGGTCCGTGTATTATATATCCAAGAGAATATACTCCGGTTGTTGTCCAATGACTACGTTGAACATCATGTAGACCGCTTTGTGGTTGTCAGGCACGCGGATCTTGGCTAAGCGAGTAACGAAGATTGGGTGATTGTCACGGGTCACCCCTTCATTCTGACTTAACTGAATTAAGTACGAGAGTATATCTTGGAGAAGAAGTAGGCGTGAATTGAATAGAAAAACAATAGTAATTACATTAATTCATGAAGAACAGCAGAGCTCCACACCTTAATCTATGGGGTGTAGAAACTCCACCCTAGAAGATACGTAAGTGAAAAAGGTCTAGGCATGGCTGTGAGGCCAGCCTCTAATGTCTAAGGACTAAACGTCCAGAGATATGAATACAATAGTAAAAAGTGCTATTTATACTAAACTAGTAACTTAGGTTTACAGAAAATGAGTAACAAAGTGCAGATGGTGCAGAAATCCACTTCCGGGGCCCACTTGGTCTGTGCTTGGGCTTATCATTGAAGCTTTTTCGTGCATAGGCTATTCCTGGAGTTAAACGCCAGCTTGGGTGCCAGTTTGGGCGTTTTACGCCAGAAAGTTTTAGGCTGGCTTTGAACACCCGTTTGGGCCATCAAATCTCGGGAAAAGTATAGACTATTATATATTTCTAAAAATCCCAGAATGTCTACTTTCCAACGCAATTGAGAGCGCGCTAATTGGGCTTCTGTAGCTCCAGAAAATCCACTTCGACTGCAGAAGAGTCAGAATCCAACAACATCTGCAGTCCTTTTTCAGCCTCTGAATAAGATTTTTGCTCATGTCCCTCAATTTTAGCCAGAAAATACCTGAAATCATAGAAAAACACACAAACTCATAGTAAAGTCCAGAAATGTGATTTTGAATAAAAACTAATAAAAATATAATAAAAGTAACTATAACATACTAAAAACTATGTAAAAACAATGCCAAAAAGGGTATAAATTATCCGCTCATCACAACACCAAACTTAAATTGTTGCTTGTCCCCAAGCAACTAAAAACAAAATAGAATAAAAAGAAGAGAATATACAATGGATTCCAAATATCAATGAAGCTCATTTCCAATTAGATGAGCGGGGCTAGTGGTCTTTTGCTTCTGAATAGTTTTGGCATCTCACTTTATCCTTTGAAGTTCAGAATGATTGGCATCTATAGGAACTCAGAATTCAGATAGTGTTATTGATTCTCCTAGTTCAGTATGTTGATTCTTGAACACAGTTACTTTATGAGTCTTGGCCATGACCCTAAGCATTTTGTTTTCTAGTATTACCACCGGATACATAAATGCCACAGACACATAACTGGGTGAACCATTTCAGATTGTGACTCAGCTTTGCTAGAGTCCCTAGTTAGAGGTGCCCAGAGCTCTTAAGCACACTCTTTTTGCTTTGGACCACACCTTTAACCGCTCAGTCTCAAGCTTTTCACTTGACACCTTCACGCCACAAGCACATGGTTAGGGACAGCTTGGTTTAGCCGCTTAGGCCAGGATTTTATTCCTTTGGGCCCTCCTTTCCATTAATGCTCAAAGCCTTGGATCCTTTTTACCCTTGCCTTTTGGTTTAAAGGGCTATTGGCTTTTTCTGCTTGCTTTTTCTTTTTCTTTTTTTCTTTTCTTTTTTTTTGCCATTCTTTTTTTTTCGCAAGCTTTTGTTTTTCACTTATTTTTCTTTCTTCAAGAATCATTTTTATGATTTTTTAGATTATCAATAACATTTCTCCTTTTTCATTGTTCTTTCAAGAGCCAACAATTTTAAATTTATAAACAACAATATCAAAAATATGCACTGTTCCAGCATTCATTCAGAAAACAAAAAGTATTGCCACCACATCAAAATAATTAGATTATTTTCAAGATAGAATTCGAAATTCATGTACTTCTTTTTCTTTTGCAATTAAAAACATTTTTCATTTAAGAAAGGTGAAGGATTCATAGCACATTCATAGCTTTAAGATATAGACACTAGACACTAATGATCATGTAATAAAGACACAAACATAGATAAAACATAAAGCACAGAAATCGAAAAATAGAAAAATAAGAACAAGGAAATTAAAGAATGGATCCATCTTAGTGATGGCGGCTAGTTCTTCCTCTTGAAGATCCCATGGAGTGCTTTAGCTCCTCAATATCTCTTCCTTGCCTTTGTTGCTCCTCTTTCATGGCCTTTTGGTCCTCTCTGATTTTATGGAGGATAATGGAGTGTTTTGTTGAGGTCCATGAGTGGGCTCTCTTGTTAGCTCAATCCTCTTTCTAGTGATCGGCTTTTGAGATGAATTTCTCCATCTCCTATGACTCAGAGTTGGAAGCAATTACCTTCTCTTTCCTCTTCCTAGAGGTTTCTCCGGCCTTAGGTGCCATTAATGGTTATGGAAAAACAAAAAACTGAGCTTTTCCACACCAAACTTAAAAGCTTTGCTCGTCCTCGAGAAAAATAAGATAGAAGGGAGTAGAAGAAGAGTGATGCAATTAATTTTGAAAACATATTAATGTATACAAGAAAAAGAGTTGAAAAGAATTTGAAAAGATATGTAAGTTTTGAAAACGTTTTGGAAGGAATTGAAAAGAATTAAAAAGAATTGGAAAGATTATTAATTTTTGAAAATAAAAATTGAAAGATGAAAGTTTAAAATATGTTTGATGCAAAAAATAATGAATTAAAACATGAAAAATTGAAAAAAATCGAATTGGAAACAAAATTACCTCCCTTGTGTCATCCTGGCATTAAACGCCCAGAATGCTATCTATTCTGGCGTTTAACGCCCACTTGACTGCCATTTTGGGCATTTAATGCCCAGCCAGATACCCTGGCTGGCGTTAAACGCTAGGATTCCTTCTTTACTGGGCGTTTTTCTGAACGCCCAGAATGCTGCCATTTCTGGCGTTAAACGTCCAGAATGCTATTCTTATTGGCGTTTAAATGCTAGTAAGCCTGTCCTCCAGGGTGTGCTATTTTTCAATTGAAGGACTAACTCTCCTCTGTCTACATTAATCACAGCTCTTGTTGTGGCTAAGAAGGGTCTTCCAAGGATGATGGATTCATCCTCATCCTTCCCAATGTCTAGGATTATGAAGTCAGCAGGGATGTACAGGCCTTTAACCTTCACTAAGACATCCTCTACAAGTCCATAAGCCTGTTACTTTGATTTGCCTGCCATCTCTAGTGAGATTTTTGCAGCTTGTACCTCAAAGATCCCTAGTTTCTCCATTACAGAGAGTGGCATGAGGTTTATTCCTGACCCCAGGTCACACAGAGCCTTCTCAAAGGTCATGGTGCCTATGGTACAAGGTATTAAGAACTTTTCGGGATCCGGTTTATTCTGAGGTGATTTCTGTTGAACCAAAGCATTCAGTTCATTGATGAGCAATGGAAGTTCATCCTCCCAAGTCTCATTACCAAATAACTTGGCATTCAGTTTCATGATTGCTCCTAGATATTGAGCAACTTGCTCTTCAATAATATCTTCATCCTCTTCAGAGGAAGAATACTCATCAGAGCTCATGAATGGCAATAGTAAGTTCCATGGAATCTCTATGGTCTCTATATGAGCCTCAAATTCCTTTTGTTCCTCAATAGGGAACTCCTTATTAGTCAGTGGACGTCCAGCAAGGTCTTCCTCACTGGAAATCACTGCCTTTTCCTCCTCTATAGGTTCGGCCACTTTGGGTATATTGATGGCCTTGCACTCTCTCTTTGGATTCTCTTCTGTATTGCTTGGGAGAGTACTAGGAGGAGTTTCAGTAACTCTTTTACTCAGCTGACCCACTTGTACCTCCAGATTTCTAATGGAGGACCTTGTTTCAGTCATGAAACTGTGAGTGGTCTTAGTTAGATCAGAGACTATGGTTGCTAAGTTAGAGAGGCTCTGCCTAGAATTCTCTGTCTGTTGCTGAAATGATGATGGAAAAGGCTTGCTATTGCCAAACCTATTTCTCCAATGGCAGGAATTGAGATGCTTCTTCCATAGAAGTTGAAAGTTGGTGCAGTAAAGTCACCAAGCATCTTCCTTGCATCTCCACCATTGTTGTTGGGTTCGGCTGCCATGTCTTCTTCTTTTTCGAAAATTTCTGTAAGGTCCTCTCCGGAGTGTTGTGCTTTAGCTTCTCTTAGCTTCCCCTTCAGAGTCTTTTCAGGTTCAGGATCAGCTTCAACAAGAATATCTTTATCCCTGTTTCTGCTTATATGAAAAAGAAGAGAATAGAAAAGAAGAGGAATCCTCTATGTCACAGTATAGAGATTCCTTTATGTGAGTAGAAGAATAGAAGAAATAGAATGAAGAAGGGAGAAGAAGAATTCGAACATAGAGAGAGGGAGATGGTTCAAATTATAAGAAGAAGAGAAGTGTTAGTAAATAAATAAGCTAAATAGAAAGAGATGAGAGAGAGAGAGTATTCGAATAGAAAAAAGGGAGAAGAAAAATATTTTTATTTTTATTTAATTAATTAAGTTAGAATTCGAAATTTAAGAAAAGAAATAAAAGTAATATGAAAACTAAATAAATTAATTAATTAAAAATATTTTTGAAGAAGTTGTTAGTTGGTTTTCGAAAATTAGAGGTAGAGAAGTAGTTAGGTGGTTTTGAAAAAGATAAGAAAGAGTAAACTTTTTTTAAAAAAAAACAAAAAAAAAAAATCAAGTGGTTAATTGAAAAAGATTTGAAAATCAATTTTGAAAAGATAGGAAGTTAGAAAAAGATTTTGAAATTTAATCTTAAGAAGATATGATTTGAAATTTATTTTGAAAAAGATTGAAAAGAAAATTAAAAAAGATTTGGATTTTGAAATTAAAGTTGATGACTTGACTAACAAGAAACTAAAAGATATGACTCTAGAATTTAAAGATTGAACCTTTCTTAATAGGCAAGCAACAACTTGAAATTTTTGAATCAAAACATTAATTGTTAGTAATAATTTAGAAAATATGAAATAAAAATAAGAAAAAGATTTTGAAAATTAATTTTGGAGAATTTTTGAAAAAAATGAAAGAAAAATGAAAAATATTTGATTTTGAAAAAGATTTGAAAAGATAGAATTTTTAAATTGAAATTTTGACTTGACTAATAAGAAACAACTAAATTTAAAAAATTTTTGACCGAATCAACCAAAAATTTTGAAATTTATGAGTAAAATAAGGGAAAGATATTATTTTTTATTTTTGAATTTTTAATAAGGAGAGAGAAAAACAATAAAATGACACATGACATAAAAATTTAAGATCAAAATGAATAATATATGCAAGAACACTTTGAATGTCAAGATGAACACCAAGAACACTTTGAAGATCATGATGAACATCAAAAACATGTTTTTGAAAATTTTTAAGAAAAGAAAAAACATGCAAGATACCAAACTTAAAAATTTTTAAACTTTAGACACTAATAATTCAAAAATGCATATGAAAAACAAGAAAAGACACAAAACAAGAAAAATTAAAGATCAAACAAAGAAAATCATTAAGAACAACTTGAAGATCAAGAAAGAACACATGCATGAATTTTCGAAAATTTTAAGAAAAGTTAAAACATGCAATTGACACCAAACTTAAAACTTGACACTGGTGCACGAAATTGTGATCTCAATGGCGCCAACAACTTGGTACGCACAATTGTAATCTCAAATCTTTTTCACAACTTCGCACAACTAACCAGCAAGTGTACTGGGTCGTCCAAGTAATAAACCTTATGTGAGTAAGGGTCGATCCCAGGGAGATTGTCGGCTTGAAGCAAGCTATGGTCATCCTTGTAAATCTCAGTCAGGCAGATTCAAATGGTTATGAGGTTTTGATAATTAAAATATAAATAAAATAAAATAGGATAGAAATACTTATGTAATTCATAGGTAAGAATTTCAGGTAAGCGTCTGGAGATGCTTTGTTGCATCAGAACCTCTGCTTTCCTATTGCCTTCTTCCAACCATGCGTTACCTCCTTCCATGGCAAGCTGTAAGATCCTCTCGGATGAAAACAAATCCATCTGCACTGTCACTGTAGGGCTAATCATCTGTCGGTTCCCGCTAGCAACGGAATAAGACCATTGTCTTTTTGCACACTGTCACTTGTGCCCCACATTCGCAGGTTTGAAGCTCGTCACAGTCATCCCTTCCCAGATCCTACTCGGAATACCACAGACATGGTTTAGACTTTCCAGATCCCAGGAATGGCTGCCAATAATTCTAGACTATACCACGAAGGTTCTAATCTTATATTAGAAACCCAAGAGATACGCACTCAAGCTATTGCAGATAGAACGGACGTGGTTGTCAGGCACGCGCTCATAGGTGAGAATGATGATGAGTGTCACAGATGATCACATTCATCAGGTTGAAGTGCGAGTGGATATCTTAGAGAAGAAGTAGGCGTGAATTGAAGAGAAAAACAATAGTACTTGTATTAATTCATAAAGAACAGCAGAGCTCCACACCTTAATCTATGGGGTGTAGAAACTCCACCGTTGAAAATACATAAGTAAAAGGTCTAGGCATGGCCGTGAGGCCAGCCTCCAAATGTGTACAAAATGATCAAAAGATATTCCAAAGATGAAAGATGAAAAGATGAAAATACAATAGTAAAAGGTCCTATTTATAATGAACTAATGGTCTAGGGTTTACAGAAATAAGTAAATGATGCAGAAATCCACTTCTGAGGCCCACTTGGTGTGTGCTTGGGTTGAGCATTGAAGCTTTTTCGTGCTTAGGATATTCTTGGAGTTAAACGCCAGCTCTGGTGCCAGTTTGGGCGTTTAATTCCAGCTTTTATGCCATTTTTGGCGTTTAACGCCAGAAAAGGGTAGAAAGTTGGCGTTTAAACGCCAGTTTTCATTATCAAAACTCGGGCAAAGTATGGACTATTATATATTGCTGGAAAGCCCAAGATGTCTACTTTCCAACACAATTGAGAGCGCGCCAATTGGGCTTCTGTAGCTCAAAAAAATCCACTTCAAGTGTAGGGAGGTCAGAATCCAACAGCATCTGTAGTCTTTTTTCAGCCTCTGAATCAGATTTTTGCTAAGGTCCCTCAATTTCAGCCAGAAAATACCTGAAATCACAGAAAAATACACAAACTCATAGTAAAGTCCAGAAATGTTATTTTTATTTAAAAACTAATAAAAATATAATAAAAAGTAATAAAAACATACTAAAAACTATGTAAAAACAATACCAAAAAGCGTATAAATTATCCGCTCATCACAACACCAAACTTAAATTGTTGCTTGTCCCCAAGAAACTAAAAACAAAATAGGATAAAAAGAAGAGAATATACAATAAATTCTGAAAACATCTATGAAGATCAGTCTTAATTAGATGAGCGGGGCTATTAGCTTTTTGCTTCTGAACAGTTTTGGCATCTCACTTTATCCTTTGAGGTTCAGAATAATTGGCATCTATAGGAACTCAGAATTTAGATAGTGTTATTGATTCTCCTAATTCAGTATATTGATTCTTGAACACAGCTACTTATTGAGTCTTGGCCGTGGCCCTAAGCATTTTGTTTTCCAGTATTACCACCGGATACATAAATGCCACAAACACATAACTGGGTGAACCTTTTCAGATTGTGACTCCGCTTTGCTAAAGTCCCCAATTAGAGGTGTCCAGAGCTCTTAAGCACACTTTTTTTGCTTTGGACCACGACTTTAACCGCTCAGTCTCAAGTTTTTCACTTGACACCTTTACGCCACAAGCACATGGTTAGGGACAGCTTGGTTTAGCCGCTTAGGCCAGGATTTTATTCCTTTAAGCCCTCCTATCCATTAATGCTCAAAGTCTTGGATCCTTTTTACCCTTGCCTTTTGGTTTAAAGGGCTATTGGCTTTTTCTGCTTGTTTTTTTTTCTCCTCTCTTTTTTTTTCTGCAAGCTTTTCTCTTCACTGCTTTTTCTTGCTTCAAGAATCAATTATATGATTTTTCAGATTATCTAATAGCATTTCTCCTTTTTCATCATTCTTTCAAGAGCCAACATATTTAACATTCATAAACTTCACTATAAAAAATATGCACTGTTCAAGCATTCATTCAGAAATACAAAAAGTATTGCCACCACATCAAAATAATTAAACTATTTTAAAATTTGAAATTCATGTACTTCTTTTTCTTTTTCAGAAAATAATTTTTTTCATTTAAGAGAGGTGAAGGATTCATAGGACATTCATAACTTTAAAGCATAGGCACTAGACACTAATGATCATGTAATAAAGACACAAACATAGACAAGACATAAAGCATAATTTTCGGAAAAATAGAAAAATAAAGAACAAGGAAATTAAAGTACGGGTCCACCTTAGTGATGGCGGCTAGTTCTTCCTCTTGAAGATCTTATGGAGTGCTTGAGCTCCTCTATGTCTCTACCTTGCCTTTGTTGCTCTTCCCTCATGGCTATTTGATCCTCTCTAATTTCATGGAGAATAATGGAGTGCTCTTGGTGCTCCATTTTTAGTTGCCCCATATTGGAACTCAAATCTCCTAAGGAGGTGTTGATTTTCTCCCAATAGTTGTGTGGAGGAAAGTGCATCCCTTGAGGCATCTCAGGGATTTCTTGATGAGGAATTTCCTCATGCTCTTGTTGAGGTCCATAAGTGGGCTCTCTTATTTGCTCCATTCTCTTTCTAGTGATGGACTTTTGAGATGAATCTTTCCATCTCCCATGATTCAGAGATGGAAGCAATTGCCTTCCCTTTCCTCTTTCTAGAGGTTTCTCCGGCCTTAGGTGCCATAAATGGTTATGGAAAAATAAAAAAGCAAAACTTTTACCACACCAAACTTAGAAGGTTTGCTCGTCCTCGAGCAAAAGAAGAAAGAAGGAAGTAGAAGAAGGAGAAAATGGACGAGATGGAGAGGTGTGAGTGGTTCGGCCAAGGGGGGAAAGGAGTGTTTATGATGTGTGAAAATGAAGATGGTAAGGAGGGGTTTATATAGGAGTGGAGAGATGGGTAGGGTTCGTGTATTAGGGGTTGGGTGTGGGAGGGAAAGGATTTGAATTGTGAGGTGGGTGTTATGGGAAGGTGTGAAGAAGAGAGAGAGAGAGAGAGAGTTGAGGTAGGTGGGGATCCTGTGGGGTCCACAGATCTTGAGGTGTCAAGGATTTCTCATCCCTGCACCATTTTGGCGTGTAAATTCCCATTGGAGTGCCAATCCTGGCGTTAAACGCCAGGTTGCTGCCCATTTCTGGCGTTTAACGCCAGCTTTTCTCTCCTTTCTGGCATTAAACGCCAACTTTTCTTCCCTTTCTGGCATTAAACGCCATTTTAGTGCCCTTTTCTGGCATTGAACGCCTAGAATGGTGCCAGACTGGGCGTTTAACGCCCATTCTGCTACCCTTACTGGCGTTTAAATGCCAGTAAGCTCATTCTCCAGGGTGTGCTATTTTCAATGCTGTTTTTGATTTTAGCTTTTGTTTTTGTGACTCCACATGATCATCATCCTAAAGAAAACATAAAATAACAAAAGAAAGTTAACATAGATAAGTAAAAATTGGATTGCCTCCCAACAAGCGCTTCTTTAATGTCAATAGCTTGACAGTGGGCTCTCATAGAGCCTCACAGATACTCAGAGCATGATGATGGCCTCCCAATACCAAACTTAGAGTTTGAATATGGGGGCTCTGTTTGACTCTGTATTGAGAGAAGCCTATCATGCTTCTTCTCCATGTGTACAGAAGGAGATTCTTTAGCTTTAAACACAAGGTAGTCCTCATTCACTTGAAGGACCAACTCTCCTCTATCAACATCAATCACAGCTTTTGCTGTGGCTAGAAAAGGTCTGCCAAGGATGATGGATTCATCCTTATTCTTCCTAGTGTCCAGGATTATGAAGTCAGCAGGGATGTAAAGGCCTTCAACCTTTACCAAGACATCCTCTACATGTCCATAAGCCTGTTTCCTTGAATTGTCTGCCATCTCTAGTGAGATTCTTGCAGCTTGAACCTCAAAGATCCCTAGTTTCTCCATTACAGAGAGGGGCATGAGGTTTATACTTGATTCTAGGTCACACAGAGCCTTCTCAAAGGTCATGGTGCCTATGGTACAAGGTATTGAGGACTTTCCAGGATCCTGTTTCTTCTGAGGTAATTTCAGTTGAACCAGATCATTTAGTTCATTGATGAGCAATGGGGGTTCATCCTCCCAAGTCTCATTACCAAATAACTTGGTATTCAGCTTCATGATTACTCCCATGTACTTAGCAACTTACTCTTTAGTAATATCTTCATCCTCTTCAGAGGAAGAATACTCATCAGAGCTCATGAATGGCAGAAGTAGGTTCAATGGAATCTCTATGGTCTCTGTATGAGCCTCAGATTCCTTGGGTTCCTCATTAGGGAACTCCTTAGTGGCTAGTGGACGTCCATTGATGTCTTCCTCATTGGAAATCACTATCTTTTCTTCCTCTCCAGGTTCGGCCATGTTGGTTATAGTTATGGCCTTGTACTCTCTCTTAGGATTTTCTTCTGTATTGCTTGGGAGAGTACTAAGAGGGAGTAAAGTATCTTTCTTACTCAGCTGACCCACTTGTGCCTCCAAATTTCTAATGGAGGACCTTATTTCAGTCATGAAACTCAGAGTGGTCTTAGATAGATCAGAGACTACAGTTGCTAAGTCAGAGTGGCTCTACTTAGAATTCTCTGTCTATTGCTGAGAAGATGATGGAAAAGATTTGCTATTGCCAAACCTGTTTCTTCTACCATTGTTATTATTGAAGCCTTGATTAGGCTTCTGTTGATCCTTCTATGAGAGATTAGGGTGATTCCTCCATGAAGGATTATAGGTATTTCCATAGGATTCTCCCATGTAATTCACCTCTGCCATTGCATGGTTCTCAGGGTCATAGGCTTCTTCTTCAGAGGAAGCCTCCTTAGTACTGCCTGATGCAGCTTGCATTCCAGACAGACTCTGAGAAATCATATTGACTTGCTGAGTCAATATTTTGTTCTGAGCCAATATGGCATTCAGAGTATCAATCTCAAGAACTCCTTTCTTCTGAGTTGTCCCATTATTCACAGGATTCCTTTCAGAAGTGTACATGAATTGGTTATTTGCAACCATTTCAATGAGTTCCTGTGCTTCTTCAGGCGTCGTCTTCAGATGAAGAGATCCACCAGCAGAGTTGTCCAATGACATCTTAGACAATTCTGACAGACCATCATAGAATATACATATGATGCTCCATTCTGAAAGCATGCCAGAAGGACACCTTCTGATCAATTGCTTGTATCTTTTCCAAGCTTCATAGAGGGATTCACCTTCCTTCTGTCAGAAGGTTTGGACTTCCACTCTAAGCTTACTCAATTTTTGAGGTGGAAAGAACTTTGCCAAGAAGGCATTGACCATCTTTTCCCAAGAGTTCAGGCTTTCTTTAAGTTGTGAGTCCAACCATGTCCTAGCTCTGTCTCTTACAGCAAAGGGAAAAAGCATAAGTCTGTAGACCTCAGGATTAACCCCATTGGTCTTAATAGTGTCACAGATTTGCAAGAATTCAGCTAAAAACTGATGAGGATCTTCCAATAGAAGTCCATGAAACTTGCAATTCTGCTGCATTAGAGAAACTAATTGAGGCTTAAGCTCAAAGTTGTTTACTCTAATTGCAGGAATTAAGATGCTCCTTCCACAGAATTCAGAAGAAGGTGCAATAAAGTCACCAAGCATCTTCCTTGCATTGTTGGCATTGTTGTTATTTTCGGCTGCCATGTCTTCTTCTTTTTCAAAAATTTCTGTTAGGTCCTCTTCAGAGAGTTGTGATTTAGCTTCTTTTAGCTTCCTCTTCAAGGTCCTTTCAGGTTCAGGATCAGCTTCAACAAGAATGCCCTTGTCCTTGTTCCTGCTCATAAGAAAGAGAAGAGAACAAGAAAGTATGGAATCTTCTATGTCACAATATAGAGATTCCTTGAGGTGTCAGAGGAAAACAGAAATAGAGGGATGAGGTAGGTAGATAAGAATTCGAACATATGAAGAAGGAGAGAGAGAGAGTCCGAATTGCTAATTGAGGAGGAGTGTTAGTCCTTAAATAGAAATAGGTGAGAGAGGGAATTTTCAAAAATTTTTAAAAGAAACAAAATAAAATTAAAATTTAAAATAATTAGTTAATTAAAAAGAATTTTGAAAAATGGTTAATGGTTTTTCAAAAATTAAAAGTGAGAAAGTGGTTAGGTGATTTTGAAAAAGATTTTGAAATTAGCAGTCAACAAGATATGATTGAAAATTATTTTGAAAAAGATGTGGTTGAGAAGATATGATTGAGAATATATGATTGAAAAACAATTTAAAAAGATTTGAATATTTTTTTGAAAATCAAAGTTGATTACTTGACTAATAAGAAACTAAAAGATATGATTTTAGAATTTAAAGATTGAACCTTTCTTAATAGGCAAGTAATAACTTGAAATTTTTTGAATCAAAATATTAATTGTTAGTATTAATTTCAAAAATTATGAAATAAAAATAAGAAAAATATTTTGAAAATCAAATTTTAAAGTTTTCAAAAATATTAAGAAGGAAATTGAAAAAGATATGATTTGAAAAAGATGTGATTTTGAAAAAGTATGAAGATTTGAAAAAGATTTGAATTAAAAACTAACTTACCTCCCTTGTGTTGACCTGGCGTTAAACACCCAGAATGGTATCCATTCTGGCGTTTAACGACCAAAATACTACCATTTTGGGCGTTTAACGCCCAGCCAAGTATCTTGGCTGGCGTTTAAACGCCAGTTTTCCTTCCTCACTGGGCGTTTTGAACACCCAGCTTTTTCTCTGTAATTCCTCTGCTGTATGTTCTGAATCTTCAATTCTCTGTATTATTGACTTGAAAAGACATAATTTTGAAAAAAAAATTTTTGAATTTTTAATGATGAGAGAGAGCAACAACAAAATGAAACTAATCATAAAAAACTAAGATCAAATAAACAATGCATGCAAGAACACGTTGAATGTCAAGATGAACATCAACACATATTTTTAAGAAAAGAAAGATATGCAAGACACCAAACTTAGAAATTTTCATTCTATAGACACTAATAATTCAAAAATGCATATGAAAAACAAGAAAAGACACCAAACAAGAGAATTTAAAGATTAGACCAAAGAAAATCATCAAGAATAACTTGAAGATCAATGAAGAACATAATGCATATATTTTAGAAAAATGCAAGAAAATTACAAATATACAAGACACCAAACTTAAAATGTGACACTAGACTCAAACAAGAAATATAAAATTTTTGGTTTTTATGGTTTTATTAAAATATTTTTGTATTTTTTGAAAATATTTTGGAGAAAGAAAAATAAGAAATTCAAAATTTTTAATACAAATTACAGGAATCATGCAATGTTAGTCTAAAGCTTCAGTCTAAAAAAAATTAGACATGGCTAGCCAAGCTTCAGCAGGACATTATATACAACAACCAAATTGATGGGAATCAACTAGCTCCTATGATGAAAATTTTAAAATTAGACATGGCTATGCTATATCAAGTATCCTAGCCTTTCTACTAAGTCATCGTCCCGTCATCCATAGTTCTTCGAACTAAGCGATTTCATACCATAGCGCTTTGCACTCTGTGATTTACATACCTTCTCTTTCTTCTTGACTTGCGATCTGGTACCTATCTATAAGCGGACAATCTCAAAAGGAAGAGGAAAACCTTGGGATCTTTTCTTTTCTACTGCCATGCTGGAGCAATCAATCAAGACTTGCTTTGGGATCACGGAGTGTAGGAAATGAAATAGATATAACATCGCAGAAGAGCGAACAAGAAGAGCCAACAGACACAAACACTAAGAATTGAAACTTCCACATTCCATAATAAAGGAAGGTTGCAGGCAGCAATCAATAACATCAACAACCGCCACCCAGCTTTCAATGCGTAGGAAAGGGGTTGGCTTACCACATCTACCTTCTCGGGACAGGATAAGGGTTGGGGCGTTCACTAAGTACTAAAGCTGCTGGAGCGGCAGGCATACCGAAAAAAAGAATAAGTCATCGATGAAAATCCTTTTTTTTATTTCGGTACACCATCAGACCGTCCAACATAAACTCCTTTACCTTGCGATCTCGTAAGCCTATCAATGCCTAGCTTCCTGCTATGCTATGAAAGTCGTTAGGTCAAGGAAAAAAAAGCAACTGGCTAACAATTCACTGACCTATCTAGCTTCAATCGAGATAGCATTTCACTAGGCAATCCAGTTGCCACTTCACTAGCAGCCACAAAGGGCGAAGGAAAGATTCTTTGATCCGCTAGACTGGAACTAGAAGCTGGCACTGGCTTAGGTACCAGCTCTTGTGCTTCTTAGAATATCTTTCCCTTGCGGTACTCTAGGGCCGGTCGTATAAATCCTTGTTCTTTTGTTCTGGGAAAGCGAAAGCCAGCACCTAAGAAGAGAGAACCTTCCTGTCCTATAGTGCGGAGATAGAGGGAGCACCCTACCTTAGGGCAGATCAGAAAGAAGGAACTTAAACTTAAGTTCAATGCAGAATTCCTTTTTCGAGTGAACTGAAAGTTCAGTTGATTATAGCTTTTTGGCAAGCGGGGGGTACAAGTGTCGCATATCAAATTGCCGACATTATAGCATACTTTACTATAGATGTTTCGGAACTACTAAAGGAAGTGATAGTAGAAAGGACAACTAAGCGAAAGGCGGTCCAGACATAGCATTAGCCATTGATTCAATACCAGGCAAAAAGGAAATTCCTTATTTCTTTCCCAAGTCCCATCGAGTTAGCTGTTGATAGAATGGAATAAGCGATATTGACTCTCTTGTCGAAAGGGCGGCGTCAAGCTCTTACCCAGGCAAAGAAACAAAAAACACCAGGCGATTCAAGACAGGGGGAGATAGCTAATTCCAGGAATAGGATCTATCCCATACCCTTATTCTAGTATTCTACCTGCTCCGAAAATAATAAGCTGGAGAGAGGAGGAATATTCATCATCCGTCACCCTGCCCGCTACGCTCCTTGACTTTGTCCTTTCAAATTTTGTTGACATTAAATCTGAGTTGAGAGAGCCACCTTGTGGTGAGATTGTCATGGTTCCACTGCATGCAACTGTTGGAGATTTAAAGCAAGCTGCTGAGGCTGCACTGAGGGAAACTTACAGCATTGTAGAAAGGCTTATAGTGACAGACATCACAGAATTGATTGGTGTGAGTGATGAGGAAGTGCTCTTTGGGTTAATCCAGTCAGGTGTGGAGCTTTGTGTGAGGAGAATTGCTATAGACTTGTGTACTCCTTTGAAGTCTCAGGGTGGGGCTGACAACTGGAAGGTGAGATGTGAATGTGGAGCTCAAGATGATGATGGGGATAAAAAAATGGTGTCTTGTGACATTTGTGAGGTATGGCAGCATACACGATGTTGTGGTATAGATGATTCTGAGGCAGTGCCACTACAGTTTGTGTGCACTGGGTGCTGTGATTCACCTGTACCCCCGAGGATTGAATCCGCATTTGGTATGGATTGTGCTGATATTTTTCAGATTTCACCAGAGCCTACACATTTACTGGAGTATGGATATGGGTACTGACTACTGAATGCTTGATTACCATTGCAACAGTGTTTGTTGCTTAAAACACTTGTTTCTGTGAACGTACTTTTTGAAACATTCATTTTAGGATGTGTAGGAGAGCTGTTAAATCTTACATTTATCAATTCACAAGTCACAAATGGAAATTTAAATTATTCCATTATTAAATCTTACACATAACAGTAGGAAGGGTTAGTGCAGAAAGACTAACATGCTTTGCAGAAGATAGGCTCCTTATATGTGATGGCATGTATCCTAGAGTTTTAAACAATGTTGCCAAATCAATAACAAATGGGTATGCATGGACCATGATTTGGACATTATGGGCACAGACAGAATGATAAGAAAGCATGCTTTGTTCTAGAATCACCCTCTGGCTTCCACAATAGAAAAGAAACTTACCACTAAACTCGCTTTGATTCCACCAAACAGGAAGCAAAGCATGTTCCAATATTTCCCATTACCATAACAAACTACATCTAAAAAGTATCTGATATTACCATGACCACCATCACCTGTTTATTATCTTCTCATACGGTACTACTGGAATTTGAGATCAATCCGTTTTAGTCCTATAAGATAGGGGCCTTTCTAAGGCAGCCCTCTCCTTCTAGTCGAGTAGCTTTTCGCTCCTTGACTTTGATAGGTACGAAGTCACTAACCCACAAGCTGGTTAGGTACGTAGTCACTCGAAGAGGCTATCTACCGAACCAGAGATTTCCATTCAAGTATGGTTTAAGTGCCCTTAAAAGTCAATCTGAACGGAAGTCTACGGAAGATTCCCCAGTAGAATGGTTAAACATGATTGGATCTCTAAGAAGATCTACGGCATAAGGGTGATAGCGTAGATACATTTTAGCTCTTCTCTTCTTCGATAGCCTTTAAGGCTATTATGCTGATTGGCCTATTAGTTTAGTCAAATATGACTATCTACTGTATGTATAAGTTCTTCGCCTTGGAACATCACAGGGACGGATTGAATAGCAGCAGTTAGGGAAGCTAAGGAGACGTCAATTTCATTAATTTCGAGGAAAAAGTAAATGATTTAACAATAGCTACACTTAAAGTAAAGAACAAAAAAATCGTTTCCATGATAGAAATTTTGTTTAGAGTCTATAAGGATACTACTGGAGATGTGAACTTACCAACAGGAGTCAATCCCCAAGGTAGCCGAACGTGTTTTTTTTAGCGTCGACAATATTCACTGGCTAAACCAAATTGATCTATTTAGAACTCGCCAATCAGGGCACGCAGAGTCCTCACTTTGCCCAAGCTCTGGATTATGTTCTGCATTTTTGAGGTATGTAGTTAATATTTTTTTACAGGCTTTATCATATTTAATCAGAAGAGTTTAGGTAAGACTTTCAACGTGACTATCATATAAATAAAATATCTTCTGCCTGCCGTACTACACGAGGGTAATAACAATTACGACCGACAAAGAAACTCGAGCCTCGAAGTTAGACTATTATATCTTTTCCTGGTCCATTAACTATGTCAATTGCTTCCTCCAAGAGCTTATTCCAATTACTAAGATACTCAGAGGGCACCATATATTTATATACGTCAACAACAACTATACGATAGTGAAGTTCAGAGGTAAGTTATTATAAATAAGAATTTAGTTCAAAGGAAAGATCAGGAATAGCCCTTGGAATGCTAAGGTATTCTTATAAAGAGAAACTTTTATCCTCTAGAGCCTAAGTTCCCATGCTTATGAGAAGTAGTGTAAAGGTAACGAACTCCGTGGTCCTAGATTACCCCAATCAGGATTTTCGCCGGTCCACAATAAGGGTTGAAAGGTACAGATTTCTAGGGCATACGGTGCTTAAAGTTGACGTATGATAAAAAACCTCCATTTCCTTTAGTTTCCCAAAATCACTAAGACCACCGCCCTACTTAAGAGCTAGACGGTAAGAACTTTTCCAGCTTTTACTTTGATTGCACTTAATCTAACAAAATCTTACCCTTGCGAACTTAGGTCAAGCCTAACCTCACTCGAGGATGTTATCTTAATTACAGTCCCTTGGGAGAAGAATAAGAAGTCATGGTGACTCTAGGCTTGTTCTGCATTTTTTGTCGATTTCTTTCTTAGTGGATCGAATCAATATGACAAGCGTACACCCTTCATCAATTGATACTAACGGCTGCATAGAAAGAATCTTTCTCTGCATAATTCTAACGAACAATATTTCCGGAAGAAATGGCATTCTCTATCAATACGGCTCGACTGAAGTAAAGAAAGACTATCAGTCCATCAAGGACTTCGTAAATGGCTGACGGATTTCCATAAAGACATGACTTAGATCCTACTTTTCTTTTCTTATAAAGCCTGTAACTTCAACTTTAGCCTACTATACCACCTTTCTACCTTAAACCGCTTCATCAAGATAACCTGACCTAGTGGCATTTCTTCCCCGGTTTGAAACTTCCTGTTTTGTTAGGCTTACAAGCTTGCACAACAATAGAAAGACTAGGATGCTTGCAGGTCATACTTGCTTTATTCGAACTTACTGACTTTTTCTTGCATTTCATCCCTTGGTAAAGGGGAATAGATGAAACGGGACTTGGATGAGAATCAATTAGAAAGCACTGCCTACTTCAGATCATAATCTCTTCTACGGCATTTCCAAGGTATGGTCAAAGGCAATCGTAGAAGGAAGAATTAGTACGGCTCTAAAAAGAAGAACTACTTGCTGCTTGATTCTCAATCCAGCTTCTGACTGATTAATGCTCTTGTCTTCTCATTCCTCTCTTTCGTTCGTAATGCTCTAATCTCCAGTTCTAGTAGTTTACTTTCAGCTGAATCAATGTGAATAGGTCAATTTCTATCTTCTTTTCTGTTGTGTTTATAGGCTATTCAACGACTGCATTGCCTCAGTAACTTTCCTGTAAGGAATATGAATATCATCCCTGGGAGAAGGGCCTCAAGGCTCTAACTATTGGTTGTTTAAAGTTATGGTTGTTCGATGTTCAAGTTTCTCCTGGCTTTGGGAATAGATTAACCAGGTGTTGGATGAGAAGCAGCCTAGCCCAATCTGACTGAGTTTGAGTTGCAATAAGCTTGAAAATGTAAATTCGTGTTAGCCCAGAAGAGAAGAAATTGACCTGGACTACTTTTGAAATATCTGATCAATCAAATTGCAGCTGGAAATACAGTTAGCGAATCTACTACAGTGGAAAGACTGAGGAAATCCTAACTTCTCATCTTTGTCATACTCTTCCAGTGGTAGGTGGAGGACTCTAAAGCCAGGAGCCGTAGGGGCGCGGTGGTATTCACTCCACTCCAGAGCGGGGACTTACTAAGCCTTTACTCGAGATCCCTCAGTACGATTTCCTGTAGCTACGAGTTGTTAATAGGGTAGTGAATGAATGCTTTCTTTGCTAGCTTTCCTTTTGAACTCGGAAGTACCTTTCTCTTTTTTACCTTCATTCAAATACTAAAGGCGGAAGGGGCCCTTGCTTTGGTGTGGGGCACCTGATTGCCGCCAAAATCCCGAAGCCTAACAAGATGAAACCCGCTCGACTTGTACTTCTTTAATTAATAATAGAATGGAAAGGGAAGCACTAGGGGAACATCTTTCAATGACTTAGTTCTTCCCTAAGTGGTTCGCTGACCAGCTGTGAAACGATTGTAGCATAAACTGGCAACCCTGGACAATGGTCCTTAGGGTCCATGGAGGAGTATCTGGATTGTAATCGTAATCTTAGAGTCTTCCTCGATGTACACCTGCCTCACTTTGAATAAAAAACATATTAAAATCCCAGGACGAAGACCATAGCTGCTCTATTTTACACGCTTAACGAAGAAGGAATGTGCACTCTATATTTACCCCCTTTCACTGGGACTACTGGCGACAGACATACTGAAAATGTCCCCCTTTATACTCTATTTCCATATCCTCCTACCAGTGGCTATTTATCACGGCCGGTTCACAAATCGAAAAAGGGCATGGCGGCTAGGCTATAAGTTAGCGGTTAGCTATGCTATAAGGGCTGCTCGCCTTTATATGGCAATGGAGCTAAGTAAGAAAAATGCTTAGGGTAGAGTTATTTCCCTCCCCACCCTCCTTAATCTAGCATTGACATTTTTCTTACCTTACTATGTTTGTTTAAAAGGAGACCAGACCGACAGCCCACCACTGGAACTTGCTTTGCTCTTGCTCGGCTCACTCCCGCTTGACTTCTTCCACCTGTAGTAAACTTTAAAGAAAAATCCTTCAGTTCACTACTGGTGGAACCTCACTGACCTTATCGGGCAGTTACTCTAAGCTGGGGCCTCTGCCAGCTTAACTTTACACCCCAGAACGCTATTTTTTGACACTTCGGCCCGTGCCTACTAGTGTCAGCCCTCCCTGTAGACTTTTTTCTCTCCCGAATAAGGATTCGAAGACCCAACTCGCTTAGGGAGATATACCTTATCCCCTTCATCCTTCTCTATCTGGATCTTCATCTTCCTTTTTAAGAGGGAGTAAAGTAACTTTCTTACTCAGCTGACCCATTTGTGCCTCCAAATTTCTAATGGAGGACCTTATTTCAGTCATGAAACTCAGAGTGGTCTTAGATAGATCAGAGACTACAGTTGCTAAGTTAGAGTGGCTCTGCTTAGAATTCTCTGTCTGTTGCTGAGAAGATGATGGAAAAGGTTTGCTATTGCCAAACCTGTTTCTTCTACCATTGTTATTATTGAAGCCTTGATTAGGCTTCTGTTGATCCTTCTATGAGAGATTAGGGTGATTCCTCCATGAAGGATTATAGGTATTTCCATAGGATTCTCCCATGTAATTCACCTCTGCCATTGCATGGTTCTCAGGGTCATAGGCTTCTTCTTCAGAGGAAGCCTCCTTAGTACTGCCTGATGCAGCTTGCATTTCAGACAGACTCTGAGAAATCATATTGACTTGCTGAGTCAATATTTTGTTCTGAGCCAATATGGCATTCAGAGTATCAATCTCAAGAACTCCTTTCTTCTGAGTTGTCCCATTATTCACAGAATTCCTTTCAGAAGTGTAAATGAATTGGTTATTTACAACCATTTCAATGAGTTCCTAGGCTTCTTCAGGCGTCGTCTTCAGATGAAGAGATCCACCAGCAGAGTTGTCCAATGACATCTTGGACAATTCTGACAGACCATCATAGAATATACATATGATGCTCCATTCTGAAAGCATGCCAGAAGGACACCTTCTGATCAATTGCTTGTATCTTTTCCAAGCTTCATAGAGGGATTCACCTTCCTTCTGTCAGAAATTTTGGACTTCCACTCTAAGCTTACTCAATTTTTGAGGTGGAAAGAACTTTTCCAAGAAGGCATTGACCAGCTTTTCCCAAGAGTTCAGGCTTTCTTTAGGTTGTGAGTCCAACCATGTCCTAGCTCTGTCTCTTACAGCAAAGGGAAAAAGCATAAGTCTGTAGACCTCAGGATTAACCCCATTGGTCTTAATAGTGTCACAGATTTACAAGAATTCAGCTAAAAACTGATGAGGATCTTCCAATAGAAGTCCATGAAACTTGCAATTCTGCTGTATTAGAGAAACTAATTGAGGCTTAAGCTCAAAGTTGCTTGCTCTAATTGCAGGAATTGAGATGCTCCTTCCACATAATGCAGAAGAAGGTGCAATAAAGTCACCAAGCATCTTCCTTGCATTGTTGGCATTGTTGTTATTTTCGGCTGCCATGTCTTCTTCTTTTTCAAAAATTTCTATTAGGTCCTCTCCAGAGAGTTGTGATTTAGCTTCTTTTAGCTTCCTCTTCAAGGTCCTTTCAGGTTCAGGATCAGCTTCAACAAAAATGCCCTTGTCCTTGTTTCTGCTCATAAGAAAGAGAAGAGAATAAGAAAGTATGGAATCTTCTATGTCACAGTATAGAGATTCCTTGAGGTGTCAGAGGAAAACAGAAATAGAGGGATGAGGTAGGTAGATAAGAATTCAAACATATGAAGAAGGAGAGAGAGAGAGTTCGAATTGCTAATTGAGGAAGAGTGTTAGTCCTTAAATAGAAATAGGTGAGAGAGGGAATTTTCGAAAATTTTTAAAAGAAACAAAATAAAATTAAAATTTAAAATAATTAGTTAATTAAAAAGAATTTTGAAAAATGGTTAATGGTTTTTCGAAAATTAAAAGTGAGAAAGTGGTTAGGTGATTTTGAAAAAGATTTTGAAATTAGCAGTCAACAAGATATGATTGAAAATTATTTTGAAAAAGATGTGGTTGAGAAGATATGATTGAGAATATATGATTGAAAAATAATTTAAAAAGATTTGAATGTTTTTTTGAAAATCAAAGTTGATTACTTGACTAATAAGAAACTAAAAGATATGATTTTAGAATTTAAAGATTGAACCTTTCTTAATAGGCAAGTAACAACTTGAAAGTTTTTGAATCAAAATATTAATTGTTAGCATTAATTTCGAAAATTATGAAATAAAAATAAGAAAAATATTTTGAAAATCAAATTTTAAAGTTTTCAAAAATATTAAGAAGAAAATTGAAAAAGATATGATTTGAAAAAGATGTGATTTTGAAAAAGTATGAAGATTTGAAAAAGATTTGAATTAAAAACTAACTTACCTCCCTTGTGTTGTCCTGGCATTAAACACCCAGAATGGTATCCATTCTGGCGTTTAACGCCCAGCCATGTATCCTGGCTGGCATTTAAACGCCAGTTTTCCTTCCTCACTGGGCGTTTTGAACACCCAACTTTTTCTCTGTAATTCTTCTGCTGTATGTTCTGAATCTTCAATTCTCTGTATTATTGACTTGAAAAGACATAATTTTGAAAAAAAAAATTTTTTGAATTTTTAATGATGAGAGAGAGCAACAACAAAATGAAACTAATCATAAAAAACTAAGATCAAATAAACAATGCATGTAAGAACACGTTGAATGTCAAGATGAACATCAACACATATTTTTAAGAAAAGAAAGATATGCAAGACACCAAACTTAGAAATTTTCATTCTATAGACACTAATAATTCAAAAATGCATATGAAAAACAAGAAAAGACACCAAACAAGAGAATTTAAAGATCAGACCAAAGAAAATCATCAAGAATAACTTGAAGATCAATGAAGAACATAATGCATATATTTTAGAAAAATGCAAGAAAATTACAAATATACAAGACACCAAACTTAAAATGTGACACTAGACTCAAACAAGAAACATAAAATTTTTGGTTTTTATGGTTTTATTAAAATATTTTTGTATTTTTCGAAAATATTTTGGAGAAAGAAAAATAAGAAATTCAAAATTTTTAATACAAATTACAGGAATCATGCAATGTTAGTCTAAAGCTTCAGTCTAAAAAAAATTAGACATGGCTAGCCAAGCTTCAGCAGGACATTACATACAACAGCCAAATTGATGGGAATCAACTAGCTCCTATGACGATAAAATCTTCATTTGAAACTCTAGAATTCATTCTTAAAAATTCTGAAGTCATAGGATAATTTTTTTTTAAAAATTTTTTCGAAAATAAAAAGCTAAAAAAAATAAATTAAAATTACCTAATCTGAGCAACAACATGAACTGTCAGTTGTCCAAACTCGAACAATCCCCGGCAACGGCGCCAAAAACTTGGTGCACAAAATTGTGATCACAATGGCACCAACAACTTGGTACGCACAATTGTAATCTCAACTCTTTTTCACAACTTCGCACAACTAACCAGCAAGTGCACTGGGTCGTCCGAGTAATAAACCTTACGCGAGTAAGGGTCGATCCCACGGAGATTGTCGGCTTGATGCAAGCTATGGTCATCCTTGTAAATCTCAGTCAGGCAGATTCAAATGGTTATGAGGTTTTGATAATTAAAATATAAATAAAATAAAATAGGATAGAAATACTTATGTAATTCATAGGTAGGAATCTCAGATAAGCGTCTGGAGATGCTTTGTTGCTTCAGAACCTCTGCTTTCCTATTGCCTTCTTCCAACCATGCGTTACCTCCTTCCATGGCAAGCTGTAAGATCCTCTCGGATGAAAACAAATCCATCTGCACTGTCACCACAGGGATAATCATCTGTCAGTTCCCGCTAGTGTCGGAATAAGACCATTGTCTTTTTGCACACTGTCACTTGTGCCCCACATTTGCAGGTTTGAAGCTCGTCACAGTCATCCTTTCCCAGATCCTACTCAGAATACCACAGATAAGGTTTAGACTTTCCAGATCCCAGGAATGGCTGCCAATAATTCTAGCCTATACCACGAAGGTTCTAATCTTAGATTAGAAACCCAAGAGATATGCACTCAAGCTATTGCAGATAGAACGGACGTGGTTGTCAGGCACGCGCTCATAGGTGAGAATGATGATGAGTGTCACAGATCATCACATTCATCAGGTTGAAGTGCGAGTGGATATCTTAGAGAAGAAGTAGGCGTGAATTGAAGAGAAAAATAATAGTACTTGTATTAATTCATGAAGAACAGCAGAGCTCCACACCTTAATCTATGGGGTATAGAAACTCCACCGTTGAAAATACATAAGTAAAAGGTCTAGGCATGGCCGTGAGGCCAGCCTCCAAACGTGTACAAAATGATCAAAAGATATTCCAAAGATGAAAGATGAAAAGATGAAAATACAATAGTAAAAGGTCCTATTTATAATGAACTAATGGTTTAGGGTTTACAGAAATAAGTAAATGATGCAGAAATCCACTTCCGGGGCCCACCTGGTGTGTGCTTGGGCTTAGCATTAAAGCTTTTTTGTGCTTAGGCTGTTCTTGGAGTTAAACGCCAGCTCTGGTTCCAGTTTGGGCGTTTAACTCCAGCTTTTATGCCAGTTCTGGCGTTTAATGCCAGAAAAAGGTAGAAAGTTGGCGTTTAAATGCCAGTTTGCGTTATCAAAAATCGAGCAAAGTATGGACTATTATATATTGCTGAAAATCCCAAGATGTCTACTTTCCAACACAATTGAGAGTGCACCATTTGGGCTTCTGTAGCTCGAGAAAATCTACTTCGAGTGTAGGGAGGTCAGAATCCAACAGCATCTGCAGTCCTTTTTCAGCCTCTGAATCAGATTTTTGCTCAAGTCCCTCAATTTCAGCCAAAAATACCTGAAATCACAGAAAAACACACAAACTCATAGTAAAGTTCAGAAATGTGATTTTTATTTAAAAACTAATAAAAATATAATAAAAAGTAATAAAAACATACTAAAAACTATGTAAAAACCATGCCAAAAAGCGTATAAATTATCCGTCATCAGACACTAAACTCAAAAAAGAAACACAAAATTTTTGGGTTTTATGGTTTTATTAAAAATTTTTTGTATTTTTTCGAAAATTTTTTTGAATTTTTCGAAAATAAAAATAAAAATAAAAAGCTTTAAACACAAAATAAAATTACCAAATCTAAGCAACAAGATAAACCTTCAGTTGTCCAAACTCGAACAATCCCCGACAACGGCACCAAGAACTTGGTGCACAGAATTGTGATTACACTTTTCACAACTCCGCACAACTGACCAGCAAGTGCACTGGGTCGTCCAAGTAATACCTTACGTGAGTAAGGGTCGATCCCACGGATATTGTCGGCTTGATGCAAGCAATGGTCATCTTGTAAATCTCAGTCAGGCGGATTCAAATGGTTATGAGGTTTTGATAATTAAAATATAAATAAAACATAAAGTAAAATAAAGTTACTTATGTAGTTCATTGGTGGAAATTTCAGATAAGCGTCTGGAGATGCTTTGTTGCTTCTGAACCTTTGCTTTCCTATTGCTTTCTTCCAACCATGCGTTACTTCCTTCCATGGCAAGCTGTAAGATCCTCTCAGTGAAAATGGTCCTCTACGATTTCTGCACAGCTAATCAACTGTCAGATTTCTCGTCTTGGATGAAAAATACCAGGTACAGCTACCGCATGGCTAATCATCTGTCGGTTCCCGCTAGCGTCGGAATAGAATCCATTGATCCTTTTGCACACTGTCACTTGCGCCCAACATTCGCAGGTTTGAAGCTCGTCATAGACATCCCTTCCCGGATCCTACTCAGAATACCACAGACAAGGTTTAGACTTTTCGGATCCCAGGAATGCTGCTAATAATTCTAGCCTATGCCACGAAGATACTAATCTCACGGACTCGGTCCGTGTATTAGATATCCAAGAGAATATACTCCGACTGTCGTCCAATGACTACGTTGAACATCATGTAGACCACTTTGTGGTTGTTAGGCACGGGGATCTTGGCTAAGCGAGTAACGAAGATTGGGTGATTGTCACGGGTTACCCCTTCATTCTGACTTAACTGAATTAAGTAGGAGAGTATATCTTGGAGAAGAAGTAGGCGTGAATTGAATAGAAAAACAGTAGTAATTGCATTAATTCATGAAGAACAGCAGAGCTCCACACCTTAATCTATGGGGTGTAGAGGTGCCAGTTTGGACGTTTAACTCCAATTCTGGTGCCAGTTTGGGCGTTTTACGCCAGAAAGTTTTAGGCTGGCTTTGGACGCCAGTTTGGGCCATCAAATCTCGAGAAAAGTATAGACTATTATATATTGCTAGAAAGCTCAGGATGTCTACTTTCCAACGCAATTGAGAGCGCTCCAATTGGGCTTTTGTAGCTCCGAAAAATCTACTTCAAGTGCAGGAGAGTCAGAATCCAACAGCATCTGCAGTCCTTTTTCAGCCTCTGAATCAGATTTTTGCTCAGGTCCCTCAATTTCAGCAAGAAAATACCTGAAATCATAGAAAAATACACAAACTCATAGTAAAGTCCAGAAATGTGATTTTTGAATAAAAACTAATAAAAATATAATAAAAAGTAACTAAAACATACTAAAAACTATGTAAAAACAATGCCAAAAAGGGTATAAATTATCCGCTCATGAACGAAGTATTTTTTCTCTTGTGTGTTCTTTCATTGATGGCTTAGCCTACTTTATAGATCGGTTTGTAGCTCAATAGTCGATTTCTTCCGAGATTTTGGTGACTGATCTTCTTCTGAGATTGTGGTGACTGATCTTCATCCGAGATTGTGGCGAGTGTTCTGTTTGGATAGAGTCATTACGCCGAGGTATGACTCGGTTTTATCCAAGATCTTAGGGGTACAATACAATTATAATTAATAAAATTACTCTAAAAAAATTAATTTCCCAAATCATATTACTATAACCTATAAAATTATTCTAAAAAATTATCAATTTTCTAAATTATATTACTATAAAATTGATGTATAAAATTTATTAATAAATAAGGTCATATTACTCTAAAAATTGATGTATAATTAAATAAGGTCACATTATATCTACATATGACTTGTAGTAATATTTCTAACACACTCAATCAAATTCATATAGAAGACACACTTTGATAAAAAACATACAAAATAAAAAAGACATAGAGAAAATGTAAAAGATAGATAAAGAATTTTTTATTAGATCTCTAAGAAATATACTTTTAGCAATTTAGATCACTAAAAAAAATTTTTTTACTAGACCTTCAAAGAATCGATTCTTGACAATTTAGATCAAAGAGATGAAAATTGAAAGAACTAACACTAGAAAATTACCTTAGGTTTGATTCTTCAAATTTCTTCATGCAATAAGTAAAACAAATCACTTGCCTCACTTGATCACACATAAAAAAACTTGCATATTAGAACCCAGAAAATTTACTCATCAAAAGTTATGTAAACTGTTTCATAATAAGTATTTAAATAGACCCCTAACAGAGTAGTTTAAAGATAAGATAACTAATTTAAATCTCCTAAAGATAAGATAACTTTGTTTAAATCAGATTTGATCGTATTGGATTAGATCATATTAATTTAAATTTAAAATTCTTAAAAAAACTACTAAACAAACTAAACATATAACTAATAAATTTAAAAATAAATATTAAATTTGTATTTTCCACTGGACTTGAAAAACACTATTAGGCCTCCTATTGCTGTCCTATTGCTCTCCAAAAAGATTCGTCCTCGAATCTGCATATATATCAAAACGAACAAATTAGATACACTGAAAAAAGAGAGAACATAAATTGTCAATTGAGTTAATTAATCTTTTATATATTTTTCAAATAATAAAAATCATAGATGATTGTAACTCAATTTTGTTTTAACCAATCAACTTAGATTTTAATTTATGACTAAATTAATTAATTACTTTGTATGAATTATATTTAGTTTTAACCAATCAATTGGGAATTAAAAAAATTACTTTCCATAATTTAATATAATATCGCAAGATATGTTTGATAATTTGACACAAATGTAAAGGATCATAAAAACCTAAAAGCACAACGTGTAAAAAATTTTCATATTTGTCCAAAAAACAATAATATTTTGGTGATTTCTTCCAAATCCGTGGCAATTCTGTGGGTAAGTTACCCTTGCATATGTGTCATCATCTCAGTCATTGATCAAAAAAATTTTCAACCTTTCATTAATTCATTCATTGTTTATAGCAAAAGCCTTTAATGAACATATACCATAACAAATACTACATTAATTATTGTATACACATATTGTATAGTGTATTGGGGAACATTTGCAATTATAATTTATAATCTCTAACTTTTTTTCATTTTAAAAAATACCCTCCATCTCTTCTTGAAATTCAACATGCATGTCTCAAAACTTGGAAAACGCATAGAGGCCACTACTCACTGGTTTTTTCGCCTTCGTTGTATACCCACTACCCAACCCTGAAATTTGTTATCCTAGAAGACACTACCCAACCCTGTTTGGTTTTTTCGCCTTCGTTCTATACCCAGCGTCCATTTAGCAAGAATGATCTCCTTCGAGTAATAGGTTCCAGAACTGGTGCTCTGGTTCCATCGGATAGGCGTCGACGTCAACTGAGGAGAGGGCGAACGCTAAACTGATGTGGCTCCGGTAGAGAAATTTGTAGCTGAACTTTTGCTTGATCCAAAACTGTGGCTGCTGGAAGCTGGTTTACCAACATTCATTTTTCGGCTGCCTTCGAATTAGGTGCGTCGGATTAGGTAAGGTCACCTCCCTCCGAAAGTGCATTTTTTATCCGTTCAAGCTCAACCTTTGGTTGTCATCATGGTATGTCCAATTAAGTTTTTTTGTTAATCCAGATTAGTTTAATTTGGATGATAGTCTATGCCTTTTAAACGGTTCTCTGTTTAGGATGTTGGGTTGCTATTCTGGAATTAGAAATTAAGTAACATTGTCCAATTCTATGCTGTAGCTAGGTTTGGGGAATTGAAATTAAAACCTTATACTGGGGTCGAAAACAATTAGATTAGTTTAATTGGTTTTGGTTCATTTAATTTTACATGCAACTTAGTTTAGCTTCCTGTAGTTACTACCATTGGCTCTGTTTATTGACATTTTTAGGTAAAATTATGGCAGGGGTTAAATTATGTCCATAAACGAGGATGATGTGAAAAATGATTTTGATAATGATTTGGGTGATGATTTCGATTATCAATCGAATGCAGAAGATGATGCTGAAGACGACGATGTGGATTCGCTGGATTCTACTAGCAAGAGTGAAGAAGTTTGTGGTGTAAAAAGAATAGTAGATTTAATGGTGGAGGATATTTGGAACCTGGAGTTTAGGACAGAGGATGAGGCGTGCCAATTTTATAACACTTATTCTTGTTGGCATGGATTTGTAATGAGGAAGGACGACGTGGTTAGGGATAATCAAGGTAGAATCATTAGTAGGCAACTTGTTTGCAACAAAGAGGGCTCGAGGAATATGAGGTATCTTGATCTGGATGATAGATCAAGGGAGGCAAGGTCAGTAACGTGAACCAAGTGTCCAGCTCGGCTTAGGGTAAAGCTTGACTACGGTTGCGGTAGATGGAAGGTATCATGTTTTGTGGAATCTCACAACCACAATCTGACACCACCCCAATTTGCGCATCTGGTTCTGGCCAATCGTCGTCTCACTGTCATTGATAAAATCCAAGTAGAAAATCTTCATAATTTTGGTGTCAAGACCTGCCATATTATGGGGTATATTGCGTTCCAGAAGGGTGGATATCGTCATGCTGGATTTACACGCAAAGATTTGTACAACTACATTGATCGTTATCGTCGGTCAAAAGTTAAAAATGGGGATGCCAATGCAGCAATAAACTATTTGATTGGCAAGTCAAACAACGATCCGCTGTTCTTTGGAAAGTATATGTTCACTAGTGACGAAAGGCTTGAGCATATTTTTTAGGCAGATGGGCAGTCAATTATCGACTATCACTGATTTGGAGATATTGTTGCCTTTGACTCAACCTACAAGAAGAATAAATACAATAAGCCTTTGGTCATTTTCTCCGGATGCAATCATCACGGGCAGACTGTTATCTTTGGATTCGACCTACTATCCGACGAAACCACAGAGACGTATAAGTGGTTGTTGGAAACCTTTGTTGAAGCGATGGGTGGGAAAAGTGCTAAAACAGTAATAACTGACGGAGACCTTGCCATGCGAGATGCAATCAAGAATGTTCTTCCTGATGCGACCCATCGGTTATGTGGATGGCATCTGCAGAGAAATGCATGTGAAAATATAAAGAATCCTAATTTTCTGCCCGATTTTAAAGGTCTTATATACGACAACAACGACCACAGAGACTTTGATCGGAGATGGGCAGCCATTTTGGATAAGCACAACCTTGTTGGGAGTACCTAGATGGAAAAGACGTATGAAACTCGTGCAATGTGGTCCCATTGTTTCCTCCGGGATAAGTTTTTCGGTTACATAAGGATGACATCACAGTGCGAAGGTATAAATTCTCTCATCAGATTTTATGTTAATCGCAAGAACACCCTCATTGACTTCATGCATAACCTGGATAAGGCCTTAAAGGAGTATAGAAACAACAAATTAATAGCTAACTTTAAGTCTCAGTGCTCAGAGCCAGTGATAATTATCTCGTTGGAGGTATATGAAAGATCTGCATCATGTTATTTCACTCGAAACATTTTTAAAGAAATTCGTAATGAGATTCAGAGGGCAGGGGCTTTGAATATCAAGGTACTAAGCACAACCTTGGACAAGGTCAAGTTCAGTGTGACTGCTCTCGGAGACCCGGCCAAAGATCGATGGGTGGAAGTCGATAGAGGTAAGAATCTGTTCTCGTGCTCGTGCAAGCTGTTTGAATCATGTGGTATTCCCTGTAGTCATGTCTTCTGTGCCATGAAGTTCGAAAACATACTTGAGTTTCCAGATTCGTTGATCTACAAAAGGTGGACAAAGAATGTAAAGAACGAATTTATTAGCACAGAAATGCCTGTGAATGATGACGTCGAAAGGGTCTTAAAGTTTCGAGTTGGTGTATTGGCATCGAATTGCAACAAGTAGTGTGATATTGCTTGCAAGGATCTTGCAGACTTTGATGAAGTCCAGTCTGAACTTGTCAATTTAGTTATCCCCCTGCAGTCACGCAAACAAGGCAACTCAACTCCTAATGTTAACGTGGAAGGCAACAACGATCCCTTTGTTGTCAAAAGCAAAGGAGCCCCTTCCAAGAGGTCTTCTTGGAGGAAGAAGAGAGCATGCTCTAATTGCCACAAGTACGGTCATTACTACAAGCGTTGTCCAGATCTGATGCCGCATAGTGTGGAAGGTAACCCTCGCGATCAATCAGACGGCAATGCATCAGCCAAGGAGTCAGGTTTTAGTCCAAAAAGGTTTGCTAATTCTTTGAGGTCGTTCTCAGTTAAGTCCGAACACCACTTAGGACCTAAGACCAAGGTACGATTTGTTTGTTTATTCTAACTAAGCTCCTGCTACGAAAATCTTCTTCGATGGGTATCCCTTTAAAAACCATTAAACTATGTGAATGTTCCTCTGTTTACGCAGGCTTTTAAAAAGGGTGGAACAAGGAAGTTTACGGTGACGGGTATAAGGAACCGGAAGGGTAAAGACAACACGTTTGATGAGGTAATTGTTTTGAATGTAAACCTCTAATTTCCATCACATGAACTGGGTAAATTAATGAAGATCTCGTTCTTCTTGTTTTAAAAAAAAAATATAAAACAGCGGAGCCTCTATGAAAGTAGTGAATTCATTGACATCGCGTCCATGAATGGATTTTTCAACAAAAATCTCTACTCGTTAACACAGGTGCGATGCGTAAAACTCATGTTAACCACTTTGCGATGAATGACCATTATGCTTTTATGCATGATTATGGTTTCTGATTGGCGATTATCATGTCATAACCAGGTGAAGGAGTCACAGTAGGACAAGGGACATTCATTCACAAATTATGAATGCTTTAATGATGTCATGGATGAAAAATGTGACACACCACATGTGCAGAATGATGTCTGAGATCCATTACCATCGTCAATCCCTTGTCGCAACAAACAAGGATCGTACATGGCATTGTTCGCGTCGATGCATAGGACACTTTAACCAATTGGAAGAATTAGTCTTTTGAATTTAGTGCAATGCAAATATTTGTTATATAATCATGATTTATCGTGATTTACTAACCGCAATGTAATTGCCATTGCTTGGTATTTAGGAGTTTTAATTTGTAGTTATTTACGTTAACTGTGAATATGTTCATTAGGATGATAATTATGTTGAATAATATGTATGTGTTTTGCTTACATTGCTGTATTCTAGTTGCAGTTAATTGTGGTTGCAATTGGGGTAAGGAGTTCCTACCATTGTGATTTTGCAATACAGTTGATCAATTAGAGTTACATTAATGGATTTTTTCCCTACTTAGTGCATTAGGATGATAGTTATGTTCAATAATATATATGTGTTTTGCTTACATTGTTGTATTTTAGTTGCAGTTAATTGTGGTTACATTTGGGGTAACGAGTTCCTACCATTGTGATTTTGCAATACAGTTGATCAATTAGACTGCAAACATTTCTTACCCGGGGTTGAATTGTGCCTCGATGGTTGTAAATATCTTTTGTTACTTTTAGGTTGTGAATCTCTTTTGTTATTATGAATTTCTTATCTTCATCGGAATTTTTTTTCGGAGCAATGGCCTCCTGTGTATGAAAGCGGTTTCAAATATAGCAAACCATTTTAGGAGATTCGTTATGTGTCATGAATCTGTTATAGATAAAGCAAAAAACATAAACATAAACACATTTATATTTGAGCATATCATATTTCGATTATTAGGAACAATAACATTTTGAATATGTTAATCTTAGAAACTGACAGAATTTAACATTAGGAACAATAACAATTTGAAACCGAACGGACATTTCCTTTAACATTAGCGAATGTTTCTCTGTGTTCAGCTTTTTGACTACAACATGACTTTGATAAGAAGGGTTTTGCTTCCTGGGATTTCTACCTGAACGTTTCTAAAATGTGTTCATTTGGCATCCGTAACATTGTAGAGTATTATTACCTGATATAAAAAATTAATAAACAATCACTGTAACAAAAGGAACAAGTGAAGACATTTCAAGAAAGCAAAGACTGCAAGATTATAATTACTTGATTCATCCAGCCATTTGAACATGCAACTCACCCATGTAGTCACCCAACACCCAACAGTCGCCTCTTGCAAAAAAAAAAAAAAATTAAAGTTGTCATCAATTTGTATTAAGCATACGAATCTCATTAAGTAGTTATAGAAGCATCAGATATAGTGAATTAACAACAACAGTACAACAACAATGGAAGTGTTATAATTTATATTAAGCAAATGAAGGTCATTAAGGAATTATAGAAGCAACATATATAGTTAATTCACAGGGACACTACAACAACAAACTTGTGTTATTAATTGTATCGCGTCGGGTTTGTCCACTTCATTCTCTCTCATTGTATTGTCTTAAATAGAAACTGGAAAGGGCTATCAAAACTGATGGCCTTGGAAGTTCCAGCGGGGATGGAATGAATGTATGGGATGGCTTGAACGTAAAACGTAGCAAGAAAGAAGATGATAGTATTTGGTTGAATGCACTCCGAAACAAAAAATTGTAGAGTTATTCGAATAAAAGCATGTGTACTTTGTGATTCTTGAATACAAAGGAGAAGCTAGATTTAAGTTCGTGGTGATCCGTTTGAGTGACTCGGAGATTGAATACTCAAGTTTGAGAAGTTTCCATAATTCTCACCCCCATATGAATCGGAAAATTATTTCCCAAATGGTAATGATCGTCGTCATAGAAATTGGTCAAACTCGAATATTCAATCCCCGATTCACTCAAACGCCTCACTAAGATCCTAAATCTAGATTCTCCTTCATATTCAAAAACTATGAAATACCAAAGCTTTAATTCCAATAACTACACAACTCTGTACCAGTATTCACACAACCAAGCACTACCATCTCCCTCCTTCCCTATGTTACGTTTATCCCATACAAGACGATTGAAAATGCATTTGTCTTACAAGTTTTTTATCGATTTTGACAACCCAACAATTATTCATTTGGATATGAACTACATACATAAAATTTATCTATTCTGATACTAACCGATTTGTGAGAGGGCGTCGCCGCATCAATTTGACATACATAATGCGTACCTCCAACTCCGGCTCCTCCTCATGCATGTGGTTGAGATTGTGTTAGAATAACTTCCATTAAGACATTATGTGTTAATTAATACTAAGCTACTAGTAGTATAACAAAATCAGTTGCTAGTTTGTAATTTGTAATGAAGGTCATAGACAACCGGTAAATCCGATATCGTTGGAACTACCAACCGGAAATAAAATAAAAGGAAAATGGAGCATGAAAGAAGATATCAGTGTTTCACTGAATGAAGGTTGGCACAGAATTTATGAGTTACTAGGATTAAAGCATGGATATTTTGTGGTTTTTAAGCGTAACAGTTAATCCAAATTCAAATTCACGGTGATTCGTTCGAGTACCTCAGAGATTGATTATTCAAGTTTGAGAAATTTTCATAACGATCGCCACCTTCCGAATCGGAAAATCATTTCCCACATAGCAGTGATCATCATGGAAAGTTCTCAAACTAGAATAATCAACTTCCGAGTCACCCTAATGGATCACAAGGAATTTAAACTAGGATTTACCGTAACACGTACATACCACAAAATACACCGACTTTAATCCCTGTAACTCGAGAACTCTATACCAAACCTTCATTCAACGAAACGCTAACCTCTTCTTTCTTACTCTCTTTTGCATTTATTTCATTTTCGGTTGATAATTCCAACGAATTCCAATTTATGAGTATGCTCCACTATCTAGATAATACTTACCCATTACATTAATCTTCGAAATGACCCACAAGAAAATAAAACAAATGCCCTTTTATTCGGTTTTCTCCGCACAAAATTTGAACAGCTTATTTTCTAACGGCATACACAAAGCTAAGTACAATAGTACGTACCGATTCAGCAGGAGTGGGCGGAAGGAATACAGCTCCAGGCACTGTTTATAGATAGCTAATTCATCCAACCCGAAGCAAGGAAGATGGTCATCTAGCATCAATTTTTACTACTCCAGTGATCCCGTACAATCCAACATCAGCCTGTACCAAATCAACATATGTAGACACGTAATAATAGTCAGAATTCGACCCTCCAACAAACAAGTTCATCAACACAGTTAATACATCACACTGTATAATAAGTGGTTGTTAAGCTTACATTTGTTCCAGTATGGATGTATAGCGCCTTCATACATCCTTCGTGCACCAGCAAAGGTTGTTCACCATTATCGTCACTATTGTTTGCATGCACCTCATCCGTTTGTGTTTCTGGATAGCCGGTGGCCTGATCTTTTACCTAAGTACCAACCTGGTTGCACAAACAACGATGCGAAAAATCAAAAGGACAGTAATTCACAATCAACAAAGCAAAAATACCATATATTCACATACCCGAAAAATACGGATCCACCAAACTGCTACTAACCCTGTTGCGATTGGGTATTAGGATTTTCGTCAATTTCCTTTCCCGGTGGCCACAACCTACTCTGTGGTGTTACCTATGTTTCAACCCCTATCCATTTGATTTCAAATTGAAAAAAAATATAGCAAATGAGAAAGACACATTTTCCCATTATCAATAATGTAGAAAGTCAATCATCCTAATCCAAGACGAAACGAATGAGTACTTACGATGAAGAGATGAATTTTAACGCCCGAAAGGTACTCACCACCACTAACATGATAGGCCAGACGACTTAAGAAGATTATATAGAATTATCAGGCGACCGACTTTGATGATGAATATGGATCTGCATCTGATGACATATGCTTAGGGTTTCCTTCGAATATAGTTGGTTTCCTCCTTCTGATAACATGTGGCTTTCTTCAAAATATTTCTGGTGTGTGCGTTCTTCTAGAGTCACCCTTTTTTTGTTTAACATTTCCTAGGCTAAGAAAACCAAAAAAAATAAAAACCCACAACACATCGGACATTCAACCCTGAGTAGATCTAATCCCATCTACAATAAATTACCCAACATTGAGTCATTAATAAAAAAAGATACATTAACATAAACATGCGGTTCAGTTGTCTTTCTCATTGATTGGGCCGGATTTTTTTTTAAAAGTATGTGCAATTACGGAAAAAAATTCTCATGTAACCAAATTCCAAAATAAAAAACAATTAGTTCTCCAACGAAGAATGGTTTAAGAATTGTAGTTTAAAAAAATGTTGACTGGATATTAAAGGCAAAAAAAAAAAAAACTGTTTGTTCCCCAAAGGAATAAGCCCATTCTGGCATTTTTCCAAAAAAAAAAGGCTATTCTGCCATTTGATCTTAACAAAAAAAAAGATTTCCAGCTAGTTACGGTTCAGAATGCCAATTATAACCGTACGACAAATTACATCATTGGCAAATGCGAATCTGCATGAAGTTAATATCCAAAATTGTTTTCAAAATACATGACATACTAAAAAGCAAATAGAATTGTTCAACAACCAACTAACAGATAATTGAGTTTCATACTTCCTAAACTATGGGAAAAGTTTCCTCATCATAAGGCATCCTATCTGCATCGAACCTGGATGATTGTGATTGGCTCAGTAGATATCACCTCGAAGATCCCCACACCACCTGCCTTGAAGTTGCACAATGAAGCAAAATTTTTCCATCCTCCAGAAATAACGCTGAAGCTACCGTCCCTTTTTCCACTGTACCTTGTGTATGTAGCTTCGACCTCTATGTGGCCGTGTGTAAGGATGAGAGGGTGCCTCTAAGCAGTGAAGTGACTCAGATGAGGGACATTGGACTGATTTTAATACAAGATATTTAAGTAACTATCAGCTAATTTAATCCTTCTTCAGTAAAAAATATTTTAAACAACAAGTTAGGACAAGTATACGCTTACTAACAATCTAGATGACATCATGCGAGAAGTTAGTTCCATCACAAAAATGGCCACTTGGTAGATACCTTATCAGCAACGGCTTTAGCCCTGGCTGAATGAGGGATGTTGATACACCTTGCAGTTTGAAAGTTACCAGTCCTTATATATGGTGGTTCTGCCGGATCACGGAGCTGGTATGAATTCTCAATGCCACCAAAATCTAATATCCGGACTTAGAAATTAGAGTTTCCTTTGTGCTTGAAATAGAGCATGGAGTCCAGATTGATTTTGTACATCTAGTAGAACTCTTGCCAGCCACGCGTCAAGGCAATTTTGCCATTTTGCATTGGTGACCAAAAGCATCGAAAGTGGTTGTTCCTTCCGTCAGGCACAACCAGGTCCAGGAACGGGGTACGGTTTGGGAGCTCATCCGAAGTTATCGGTAATGACTGTTACACAGTAGTCAAGTTCGGTCAAAACATCGATAGCGTCACGTAATGTTTGAATTCAAAGGGTTTGTAGTCAAGGGAGGTGATTTACCAGTTTGAATATTGATGGCCTTATTACTGGCTTCAGAAACCTCAACTTGTAGTTATTCGTGCTACCCTGATCGACATGTAGCTTTCTCTTACCCTTGTCCCTGGAAGACGTCATCTATGGCAACTGCAAAACAGAATTCACGGCCACAATCGAATCAAATCAGAGTTCATGATAAAAACCTCATACAAGTGACACTTACAGTTCAAAATCTACAGACATGCATCTTTTTGTTATTGGAAAGCAAGTGGTTCAATTTTTCCACAAACAGTGCAATTTCTGTTTCATGAAACATGTGAATGTTGTGAAAGTTTGAATCCTTAACAGAACAATCTTAAGCAAACCTAAATGCAAAAGTTCTTTTTCGGATGAACAAATGCAAAACGAATATCCTTCACTGGTTCCTTTCAAAACTCTTAAGTTATTTTTATTGATTTTACTACCATTAAATTTTTATTAACTGGACATTGCTTGAAGATGGTGATAATTACTAATCGCTATCAGGAGAAGATTTAGCATAGAGGTTTACCTTGGTCGGCGTTCACGCTGGGTTGAAGCTCTTGGAGTCGAAACCTTCAGCAGCAAGGGGTGTTGCTTGGGGTTACAAGGAGGAGTGTTTTATGAAAAAACATGGATACTGAAAAGGGAACTTAAGTTGCACACTTTTGAGATATAAAAAAATGTTTAATTTTAATTTTAAATTAAGTATTAAAACGTTCCGTTTTTAAAGTTCTTAAACACATAATCCGTTCTATACTTCTATCCCAATCCTAACTCCCCGTAAATCCCCTTCATGAATGCTTGCAGTTTATAAAAACGTCAAAAAAATTATTTTTCCTTCAAAAACATTTAATTTCATTGGAAAATTAATCTTCAACGTCTTTTACTAACCAAATAATGCTAGAAAAAAAAACTTGTTGAAGGTTGAAACACAGTTTACGATTTAAATTTAAATTTCAAATTCCTTTGATTACAGGGATTATAGATAACTACTAGTATTTCCTTGGAAAATTAAATTCTTTAATGTTTGTTATTAACGAAATTGATGCTAAAATAAAATGTTACTGGTTGAAACACACTTTATGAGTTTAATTAAACGTCAAGAAAAAATTAAGATTATACTTGGAAAATTAAATTCTTTATTGTTTGTTACTTCCCAAATAAATGCATGAAAACAATATGACTAGTTTAACACACCTTATTACTAAAATTTAAAATTTCAATTCTCTTGAGTACTGGATTTCTTGATAAGTAACACTATATAACAAATAAATTAGTTTCCATACAATTTAGTTTTAAAAATAAATAATTTTCAAAATTTATTTTACAAAAATCCAGTGCCTGGGATAATAATTTTCAAAAAAAATTGGGATAAGATCAAATGTGATTCAATTAAAGAGGACCTATGCAAATTTTTCTTATTCTAAACGAGACATTCCCAACCCATTTGGGTAATCAATTTAAGGGGAATGTCAATTTAAGTTTTCCAAACATTAGGATAAGCAAAGTAATTTCCTAATACTAACTCCTTCACCTGAATACCACCGAGTTGAATTTACAGGTTTTAATTCTCATTAACAACATCCATAAATTCTCAACTAACATATCAAAAACAAAAAGACGTATCGCCCATTAATCATTCCCTTCCTCTGCTGCACTCCCGTGGGCTATCCCTTGACACGAAAACCTCCTCCAGCTTTCCAGTGATCGGACCACCATGGAACCTGCATTTCGGTAAGCTTCTCCATCTTCAATCACCTTTGATCACAACTCACCTCCATGCTGTATCTGTCAAGCATTAAACGGATCACATTTTCAAATCTGCATGCAGAATGTGTTCAAGTCTTTGTGCTACAACAAATAACGAGTCACACATAGGCTATAAATCAACTGTTATTTAGCTTTCATTCCTGGGTTGTTCATTAGTTTTTGTCTGTTCGTGTTGGTTAGGTATGTTAACGCATTGAGGAACATACAATAGTCATACAACCAATTTTATGTCTTCGGCCTCTTCGCAAAAGATGTACGTTCATGCAAAACTGTTACTTGGTTCATTGATATGCATATGATCAAATATCTTTTGAACATTAATGTGCCATGGTTGTGTATTGTTTAACTACAAGATGATATCAAATTCTCACCTCATATCGTACATCTATTCAAGTGGTACACCACGACGGATCTTTATTTTATAGACACTCAAGACAACTGCCTCCACCTGATGCCCAAGAGAGACGGTGACAGGTTCTGGATTAAGGCAGCTGACATAGGGAGGATACGACGCATGTATAGACGATCTCCTTTGCTTAATGTTGAGCTGAGGTACGTTGCTTGGGGTGTCTTCTACATGATCGTCAGGAACATTAATCGGAAAGAAGAACCTCCCTGGTGTCGTTGACGAACTGTATGCATCGAAGGTGTTGCCCAAACATATTACACACAGCCTAGAGTCGAGGTGTGGAGCTTACTTCAACAAAGAGGCCCAACTAAGAGTCTTCGAAACAGAGATGTTCCTTAGGGCGCACCGTCAGAGCCAAGAACACCATCATCTGGATACTCAGCAATCAAAGTAAGCAAAAACTAATGCACTGTTATCTGCACTAAATTGTTATGTATCCAATTGTTATGCCTAATTTTTGGAACTTTACTACAGTGTAAACAAGAGGCAATAAGGTGGGGGGGGAGGGGATGAGGCAGGTCCTAGTAAGCGGCAGCGACCCACAACCTCACCTGACGCGTCCGTCAACCAAGGATCATCTTAGCGGGTACCTGGATATCTTTAAAATTTCATATGTTATGTATTTATGGTTAAATGTTTTTGGGATTGTGTTATTTACTCTATAATGTTCTTTTATAAACATTATGTGAATGTTTGTATATGTTTTTAAATACCTGAACAGCTTCAACGGATCAAGTAAATAGTAACCCACATGAATGCTGGGTTTATTCCAATTCTGCATGTACTTATGTGTTTTCTTTTTTGGGTCATACATACACACCTACACAGTCACTAACACACACAAATTTTTGGCTACCACTGCTAGCAATTGAACTGCTCTGCCTTTACTTTGAGGCAAATACTTTTGCCACAACATCTCATGCCTCAGCCCATGTACTTTTGTGTTAAGTTGGATGCCTTGCCGGTTCAGGGTTTTAAAAAAAAAAGATTTTGAAAGTAGCATGTTGATAAATTATTAAAATCTGAACAGGTCCATTGTCACTGGCCCGTTTACCTTTAAATTGGATTTTTTGGGCATACTGTGCAAAGCTACACATTTTTTAATTTTTTTTTACAAAAGCTTTAAAGCCCTTGAAACAAAATTAAAACTGAAATGATAAACAACCACAGACACGATGTCAAACTAAAAGGGTGCTATTCAAGTTGTATGGTAACAATAAAAAAAACCTGGTATCTCCAGTAAGTTTCTCCCAAGAAATTCGAAAAATGTCAATCTAAAAGGTTTAACAAAAGCTTTAGAGCTAAAACAAAAATGATAAACAACCACAGGCCCCAATGCAGAATATGTCAAACTCAAAGAGTGCTATTCAAGTTGTATGGTAACAAAAAAAGAAACCTGGTATCTCCAGTAAGTTTCTCCCAACAAATTAAAAAAATATCAATCTGAAAGGTTTAACAAAAGCTTTAGAGCTAAAACAAAAATGATCAACAACCATAGACACCATGCAGAAAATGTCAAATAAAAAGGGTGCTATTCAAGGTGTATGGTTAGCAAAAAAAACCTATTATCTTCCCTAAGTTTCTCTAAACAAATTCCAAAAATGTCAGATTAAAAGGGTGCTGTTCAAGGTGTACAGTTCCAAAAAAAACCTGGTATCTCCCGTAAGTTTTTCCCACCAAATTCTACTACATCATAACATCGTTGTAAAAGACTAAAAACAACATGAACTTAATTACGGGTAACTCGTTCCTTCTATTCGAATTTAAGCACTCATGACCGCAGTCAAAGAATGAAACAGATTCTTCGGAATTGATGACAAAAACCAGGAAAAAATGATGGACGGAAAGTTTAAATTGGTTAAATAACTGACCATTCGTGATTTTGTTCCTTTATATCTCAATGGTTTCTAATTCCACGTAGGTTGATTATCAGCTCTAATTACAGTAACAAATTTTGCTGTAAATGAACAAAAAAGTAACACTGACCTTCATCGTGGACAGTATACTAATCGAGACAGCGAACATGTGTTCCTGTCCACTATCTGATCCAACAATTCATCCCGTGTATTATATGATGAACAACATTTTTGTCCCCCATGATAATACGCGGGATCGAGGCGTCATTGAAAAGAACGAAAGCAAAATCATCAGAGTCTTTGTCCTTACGAGGCATGACTATAACCTTATGAACCACTTGACCATACAAGTTGGAGAAAAACTCAGCAATGGCTTCCGCATTGGGCATAGACTCTCGACCGAAGCACACAGTCAGTGTCTTTGGATGCTCCTCGTCGTCCAGCTCCTTGGAGACGTACTTTTGCTTTCCCATTTCTTGCTTAGTTTGTCTTCCTCCTTGTTGCATGTGGATTCGTCGGGCATTGTAATGTCTACTCAATGCCTCTGGTGCAACAGAGGTACCCTCATCCTGTGTCTTGAAACCCAATAATTTTGCGGGATTCCTCTGATACTCTAACCACACGGCATCCATGGTGAGGTCGTCTAGAATTCTAGAGCAAATATTTGAAAGGGATTCGGGAATTAGGGGTAGCAGCACGGATCTCATCCCATGAACCTGAGATATGGTGACCTCAGTTTTCAATGCAGTTGAGAGTGTTTTGAGTTTTGTTTTTTTTTCACAACACCAGCCAACACGGGAGATAATAGGCATTGCAGACAGATGACACAATCCTCAGCAAGATTATTCATAAACCAGCTCTCTTTTACCGTGGCATTTTGTAGAAGACCACTCAGTCCCATGGTCTCCAATGACAGTAGAAAGGCCATGACCATCAAGGACTGAGTAACGTCACGGTGAAGGACTTGTGTTAGGGTCTTGAATGCAGTTCGGTCGGTTCCATGGAATATATCCAAACATTCTACTGCCATGCTTGCCGGCTTCTTTCTAGTATCCATTTTCTACGAGGCAGAATATGGAACGATATAGTTTTGTAGTAGTATTTTGTGCGTATTCCACCAACTCGAAGCCTCCCTCTTGTACGCATGCAGCATGGTCTCTACTTTATTGCATCATGTTGCTCATTGTCCTAGACTAACCATCACCTACCTTGGAATATTAATTAATGAATAGCCTTAATTATTAATTATGTGGTATATGGATACACTTGGTGCAATTAAGAGTTTCTTCTTCTAATAAAACCTCACTAACCTTTACCTAATATGGAGAAATTGAAGTTTAATTGAGTAAACCTTTACGATTCATGGTTTATACCAAGAAAAACAAAAAACAATTATAAGGGTTCTTGAATAATTCTTTTAGAGTGTATGCTTTAGTACCTAAGGTTTTATCAGTGCATATAGTTTAGTTTATGGTTTAGGCTGTACGGTCTAGTATTTAAAGGTCCAGTGCGTATAGTTTTCGATTTACGGTTTAGTGTGTGTTTGGATTAGAGTTGGTCAAAGTGGAGTTTGAATGAAAGTGATTTTGTAAAATTGATTCTGGATAGAAGTGAGTTTGTGCCAACATGATATATGTTTGGCAATTCTATACTAAAATTGATTTTGATAAAATGAAATTGTTTGGATAATATTAGTTAAAATCACTTTTAGATAGATAATTAGTTAATTACTAAAAAAATATAATATTAAATTATAACATTATTTTTTAGTATATTTAATCATTTTTTATACTTCTTTTAGTATATTTTTAATATAATATTTTTTATAAAATTCTATTTTAGCTTGTTATAACTTTTTAATAAAAATTAATATTTATTTATTAAATTAAAAATAACATATAAAATAATATATTTTAGTACTTTTTATGAGTACTCTCAATAATCTTATTTTGTTTACTGTTGTGGATTCTAATTTTTTACTAATTATGTTTTTATTATTATTTATAATTAATTTTTTAATTTATCATTTTCAATTGGATCAATAATACATATTATAACAAATTAGAATAATAAACAATGAACAAGAATTATAATAATAAATTTTACGATGTCAAACAAAAAAATATTCTATAATTTTGTTAGTACTCTCAGTATTCTTTTATTTAGTAAAATTTACGGTTTATGCTGTGAGGTTTTGTATTTAAGGGACCAGTGCGTATAGTTTACGATTTACGATTTAGGGTTTAGGTTTTACGGTTGTGTGGTTTAGGGTTAGTTCCTTCCGGTTTAGGGTTCACGATTTACGGTTCAGGTTCAGCGGTTTAAGATATGCGGTTTCTGGTTCAATGCGTAGAGTTCACGGTTTTCTGTTTAAGGTTTAGCTTCTAGGGTTTACGGTTCCCAGTTTACTTTCTATGGTATACTGGATTAGGATTTACGGTTTATGCTATAAAGTCTTGTATTTAAGGGACTAGTGCGTATAGTTTACAATTTATGGTTTAAGGTTTAGGTTTTACAGTTATGTGGTTTAGGGTTAGTTCCTTCCGATTTAGGGTTCACGATTTACGGTTCAGGTTCATCGGTTGAAGGTATGTGGTTTCCGGTTCAATGTGTAGAGTTTACGGTTTTCTGTTTACGGTTTAGCTTCTAGGGTTTACGGTTCCCAGTTTACTTTCTATGGTATACTGGTTTAGGATTTACGGTTTATACTATGAGGTCTTGTATTTAAGGGACCAGTGCGTATAATTTACTATTTACGGTTTAGGGATTAGATTTTTACGGTTGTGTGGTTTAGGGTTAGTTTATTCCGGTTTAAGGTTTACAATTCACGGTTCAGGTTCAGCGGTTTAAGGTATGTGTTTCCGGTTCAATGCGTAGAGTTTACGATTTTCTATTTACGGTTTAGCTTCTAGGGCTTACGGTTCCCAGTTTACTTTCTATGGTATACTGGTTTAGGATTTACGGTTTAGGCTGTACGGTCTAGTATTTAAGGGTCCAGTGCGTATAGTTTACAATTTACGGTTTAGGGTATATGTTTTACGGTTGTGTAGTTTAGGGTTAGTTCTTTCCGGTTTAGGGTTCACGATTCATGTTTCAGGTTCAGCGGTTTAAGGTATACGGTTTTCGGTTCAATACGTAGAGTTTACAGTTTTCTGTTTACGGTTCAGCTTCTAGAGTTTACGGTTCCCAGTTTACTTTCTATGGTATACTGGTTTAGGGTTTACGGTTTATACGGTGAGGTCTTGTATTTAAGGAAACAGTTCATATAGTTTACGATTTATAGTTTAGGGTTTAGGTTTTATGGTTGTGTGGTTTAGGGTTAGTTCCTTCCGGTTTAGGGTTCACGATTTATGGTTCAGGTTCAACAGTTTAACATATGCGGTTTCCGGTTCAATGCGTAGAATTCACGGTTTTCTATTTACGGTTTAGCTTCTAGGGTTTACGGTTCCCAGTTTACTTCCTATGGTATACTGGTTTAGGGTTTACGGTTTATGTTGTGAGGTCTTGTATTTAAGGGACCAGCGCGTATAGTTTACGATTTATGGCTTAGGGTCTAGGTTTTATGGTTGTGTGGTTTATGGTTAGTTTCTTCCGGTTTAGGGTTCACAATTTACGGTTCAGGTTCAGCGGTTTAACGTATGCGGTTTTAGGTTAAAAGCGTAGAGTTCACGGTTTTTTGTTTACGGTTTAGCTTCTAGGGTTTACGGTTCCTAGTTTACTTTCTATGGTATACTAGTTTAGGGTTTACGGTTTATGCTGTGAGGTCTTATATTTAAGGGACCAGTGCATATAGTTTACGATTTACAGCTTAGAGTTTAGGTTTTACGGTTGTGTGGTTTAGGGTTAGTTCCTTCCGGTTTAGGGTTCTCGATTTACGGTTCAGGTTCAGTGGTTTAAGGTATGTGGTTTTCGGTTCAATGTGTAGAGTTCATGGTTTTCTGTTTATAGTTTATCTTCTAGGGTTTACGGTTCCCAGTTTACTTTCTATGGTATACTGGTTTAGGGTTTATGGTTTATGCTGTGAGGTCTTGAATTTAAGGGACCAGTGCGTATAGTTTACGATTTATGGTTTAGGGTTTACGTTTTACGGTTGTGTGGTTTAGGGTTAGTTCCTTCCGGTTTAGAGTTCACGATTTATGGTTCAGGTTCAGCGCATGATGGTATGCGGTTTCTGGTTCAATGCGTAGAGTTTACGATTTTCTGTTTACGGTTTAGCTTCTAAGGTTTACGGTTCCCAGTTTACTTTCTATGGTATACTGGTTTAGGATTTACGGTTTATGCTGTGAGGTCTTGTATGTAAGGGACCAGTGCGTATAGTTTACGATTTATGGTTTAGAATTTAGGTTTTACGGTTTTGTGGTTTAGGGTTAGTTCATTCCGGTTTAGTGTTCACGATTCACGGTTCAAGTTCAGCGGCTTAAAGTTTGCGGTTTTCGGTTCAATGCGTAATGTTTACGGTTTAGCTTCTAGGATTTACGGTTCCCAGTTTACTTTCTATGGTATACTGGTTTAGGGTTTACGGTTTATGCTGTGAGGTCTTTTATTTAAGAGACCAGTGCGTATAGTTTACGATTTATAGTTTAGGGTTAAAGTTTTACGCTTGTGTGGTTTAGGGTTAGTTCCTTCCGGTTTAGGGTTCACGATTTACGGTTCAGGTTCAGTGGTTTAAGGTATGCGGTTTTCGGTTCAATGCGTAGAGTTTACAGTTTTTTGTTTACGGTTTAGCTTCTAGGGTTTACCATTCCCAGTTTACTTTCTATGGTATACTAGTTTAGGATTTACGGTTTAGGCTGTACGGTCTAGTATTTAAGGGTCAAGTGCGTATAGTTTACGATTTACGATTTAAGGTTTAGGTTTTACGGTTGTGTGGTTTAGGGTTAGTTCCTTCTGGTTTAGAGTTCATGATTCACGGTTTAGGTTCAGCGGTTTAAGGTATGCGATTTCCGGTTCAATTCGTAGAGTTCACGATTTTCTATTTACGGTTTAGCTTTTAGGGTTTACGGTTCACAATTTACTTTCTATGGTATACTGGTTTAGTGTTTATGGTTTATGCTATGAGGTCTTGTATTTATGGGACCAGTGCGTATAGTTTACGATTTACGGTTTAGAGTTTAGGTTTTACGGTTGTGCGGTTTAGGGTTAGTTCTTTCCGGTTTAGGGTTCACGATTCACAGTTCAGGTTCAGCGGTTTAAGGTATGCGGTTTTCAGTTCAATGCGTAGAGTTTACGGTTTTCTGTTTACGGTTTAGCTTCTAGGGTTTACGGTTCCCAGTTTACTTTCTATGGTATACTGGTTTAGGTTTTACGGTTTATGCTTTGAGGTCTTGTATTTAAGGGACCAGTGCGTATAGTTTACGATTTACGGTTTAGGTTTTAGGTTTTACTGTTGTGTGGTTTTGGGTTAGTTCCTTCCGATTTAGGGTTCACGATTTACGATTCAGGTTCAGTGGTTTAAGGTATACGGTTTTCAGTTCAATGCGTAGAGTTTACGGTTTTCTGTTTACGGTTTAGCTTCTAGGGTTTACGGTTCCAAGTTTACTTTCTATGGTATACTAGTTTAGGGTTTACGGTTTATGCTGTGAGGTCTTGTATTTAAGGGACTAGTGCGTATAGTTTATGATTTACAGTTTAGAGTTTAGGTTTTACGGTTGTGTGGTTTAGGATTAGTTCCTTCCGGTTAGGGTTCACGATCTATGGTTTAGGGTTCACGACCTACGGTTTAGGTTCAGACGGTCAGTTTCTTAGGACGCTCCTCGTCGTCCTATAAACGGGGCGGACCGGCCCGTCCCGCCAACTAAGATGGGTTCAAAATAATATTCGTCAATAGAACTATCGTAATTTTAAAAAATAAGTCACATAATTTGAGTATATATACAAAATTGTAAAATAAAATAAATAAAGTTAATAAGTAAAAGAAGAATAAAAACAAAAAAAGTGTTTAAAAATTCTATAATTATTAATATTTATCAATTATTTATTCATATTATTTATTAACAGTGTAGACATTTTTGTTTATAGTTTTTGTATGTTCACTGGTGCACAAAATTGTGATAATCAACAATGGCGCCAAAGACTTGGATCTCTCAAACGTGAATCACACTTTGTCACAATTCCGCACAACTAACCAGCAAGTGCACTGGGTCATCCAAGTAATACCTTACGTGAGTAAGGGTCGATCCCACGGAGACTGTTGGCTTGAAGCAAGCTATGGTCACTTTGTAAATCTCAGTCAGGCATATTCAAATAGTTATGGAGAATTGATAATTAAAAGATGAATAAAACATAAAATAAGATAGAGATACTTATGTAATTCATTGGTACGAATTTCAGATAAGCATATGAAGATGCTTTGTTCCTCTTGAACCTTTGCTTTCCTATTTCCTTCATCCAATCATTCATACTTCCTTCCATGGCAAGCTTTATGTTGGGCATCACCGTTGTCAATGGCTACTTCCCGTCCTCTCAGTGAAAATGTTCCAAATGCGCTGTCACCGCACGGCTAATCATCTGTCGGTTCTCGATCATGTTGGAATAGGATCCATTGATCCTTTTGCGTCTGTCACACGCCCAACACTCGCGAGTTTGAAGCTCGTCACAGTCATCCCTTCCCAGATCCTACTCGGAATACCACAGACAAGGTTTAGACTTTCCGGATCTCAAGAATGACCGCCAATAGTTCTAGCCTATACCACGAAGGTTCCAATCTTAGATTAGAAACCCAAGAGATACGCATTCAAGCCAGTGCTAGTAGAACATAGGTGGTTGTCAGGCACATGTTCATAGGTGAGAATGATGATGAGTGTCACGGATCATCACATTCATCAAGTTGAAGAACGAATGAATATCTTAGAGAAGAAGTAGGCGTGAATTGAATAGAAGAACAATAGTAATTGTATTAATTCATGAAGAACAGCAGAGCTCCACACCTTAATCTATGGTGTGTAGAAACTCCATCGTTGAAAATACATAAGAACAAAAGGTCCAGGCATGGCCGAATGGCCAGCCACCGAACGTGAACATAAAGATCAAAAGGTATCAAAAGTCTATAAATATAATAGCAAAAGGTCCTATTTATAGAAAACTAGTGGCCTAGGGTTACAGAAATAGGTAATTAATGCAGAAATCTTCTTCCGGGCCCACTTGGTGTGTGCTTGGGTTGAGCATTGAAGCTTCCATGTGTAGAGACTTTTCTTGGAGTTAAACGCCAGCTTTTATGCCAGTTCTGGCATTTTGACGCTAGAATTTCTATGCTGTCTTGGAACGCCAGTTTGGGCCATCAAATCTTGGGCAAAGTATGGACTATTATATATTTCTGGAAAGCCCAGGATGTCTACTTTCCAACGCAATTAAGAGCGCGCCAATTGGACTTCTGTAGCTCTATAAAATTCACTTCGAGTGCAGGGAGGTCAGAATCCAACAGCATCTACAGTCCTTTTTCAGCCTCTGAATCAGATTTTTGCTCAGGTCCCTCAATTTCAGCCAGAAAATACCTGAAATTACAGAAAAATACACAAACTCATAGTAAAGTCCAGAAATGTGATTTTTATTTAAAAACTAATAAAAACATAATAAAAACTAACTAAAATATACTAAAAACATACTAAAAATAATGCCAAAAAGCGTATAAATTATCCGCTCATCATTCACTTATGTATGTCAATGTATTTTTTTAAGTAGAATTTATATAGTTTTCCTCCTTCATGTTTTTTTTCATGTATTTTTATTTAATTTTTTTCTTTTCACAGTTAAATCTGTAAAATCAATTTTGCACATAATTTCCTTAATTCAGAAAATATGTCCACACACACGACTAATAGTATTTTTTCTTTAAGTTTCATTATTTTCTTTCGGGGAAGGAAGTGCTTTGTAATGAGGGATGGGAAGTTCAGTCTCCTATAACTTATAGGCGACGGCCAAAAGGTGGAAAGGAAAAATTCATTAGGTAATAAATTAGACGATGAGTATCCATGACAAAGGAAAAATCAAAGAAGTGTGTGGGAGACAGGTAATGTAATACACATAATTAATGAAAAGGAATATAACTCATAGGAAATGGAAAAAAATATATACCCTTTTCTTGAGTTATTGACCTAATACGTGTATGATTTTCAAACTAACCTTTTCGAGTGTTTAGCCGTCTCATTAAACTTTGTTGTGGACTAAATCTTTGACCGGGTGTGTGATAATGAGAGATAGCAACAAACATAATTTTGTTATACGAGTATCGTACATAATGAGAATTTATTGATTAAAATTCATGGAGAGAAGCATTCATTACGAAAATTAAAATAAATCTTCAGGTAACCTATTGGTTTATGAAAATTATAGTCAATTACTGGAAAATTTATATTAGCTTTGACTACAACAATGTATTAAGCTGAATAACAACATTTAGTTCCAAAAGATGGAGCCTTCTCTTTTACCAATCAGAGAATAGAGTTTTAAATAAATTAAATTTTGGCAAAATGTTAGGAATATAAACTGGATACGTAAGCTGCTTCATATATTAGAGGTCTTAGGTCTACTACCAAAGATCAATCAGCTGTTAGAACTCCTTTGAATAGTAGGGACAACCTACCATGTTTGTTATTCTTTTTAAAAATTGTGGTTGGTAGTGGAGGGCAACTCATTAACTGTACATGTTACAATATTTTTCATGTTTTTTTTTTTAAAAAATTTAAACAACTAAAACTCCCAATGGCTGCCAGAGGGAAGTGACGCTCAACACAAAAAAATAGAAAAGGGAGACGACGAAAGCCAAAAAGGAACAAAGTAGAAAAATCTCAAGAAAAGTTATCGATAAGGAAGTGATAGAATTGTCATCCAGGTGAGAAATAACATGTATTTCCAGAAGTTGTAAGTGTCCTTTTAAATCGATTGCGAATACGTGTAAATATTTTATGTTTTGTTTCTCACAATCTCCGCGGAAGCACAATGCATGACTAGCGACTACATGTAAATTTTAATGGTGGAGCTGGTAAAGAAATTGGCGAAGACTTCGATAAAACTACCATCCTAGAAGGGTCCCTAAAAGATTTGGTATCACAAATGTCGACAATGATGAATACACTTTCAAACCTTATTGCTTCCCAGACCAAGACGTGTTATCCTTTGTTTGGAACAATGCCACAAACGATTAATCTTCGGAATCCTCTAGCCGATAACTTCAGTCCTACAGTGATGCCTGTGATAATGAGCGGATTCAGTATGCCATCAGGTACTGCTGAGAGGAATCTAGATTCATCCAAAAAGAATCGATCCAACATGTCCAGCATTCATCAAGCCGCCGATTCAATTTCGCATAAAGATACAAAGTGTTGTTCAATGTCTCCGAAGTGTGAACAAACAACGCCAGCTGGTTATGTTATTTGCTGTAATTTGTTCTGTGATGATGGTACTAGAAGGAAGGCAGATATAGAACCAGTTATACCGAATAGCTTAGACAAAGCTGTATATGTTAGCTACTTCAACCCGGTTGACCGAAAGTTTCCACTAAGGAAGGAGTCCGCAAAGATACCTGCGGTGGGTTATCTCCTCTTAAGGAATTGTTAAAGTTTTGTTGTTCTTATTATGTATTAATAACTAACGGGTAAGTGATCATTTTATCAGTGGACGCCTGTTCTATTCCGTCCCCCAGCTGATATGGAATTGTGCAAGGATGAACTTTCAGTCGTCAACTACGTCTTTGGTTCAGATCTGGAAGATGAAGAATTGAATTCCGAAATAATCTCACAGACAAACTTGTGGCACGCTAATAGGAGAGTCATGTATACTCTACTACCAAACAAACCATTGTTGGATGAGGTATGGATTTTTCGTTATTAGTGTTTGTTAATCTCATAAATGAAATTGCGACTGTATAAAGTAGTTATATTAAGGTCATAACTGTTTATATTTGTTCTTTTTGGCTGTCAAACAACGAACAATTTACCAGATAATTAACCTGACATCAAGCATGCTCATGTCTGATGCACGCCAAGACACCAGGTTTCCCTGTGATAAACCACTATTTTATGGTTTATCTTGTGTTTAATTGAGTGGTTTCATCAAGTCTTTACCCACTCATTCATATGATTTGCATGATCTTATAATCCCTTCCTAGTATTATTTATGATTGAAAACTTGCTTCCTAGAGATCTTTAATTAGTATATTTTAATTCTCCCTTGTACCATTCGATGCCGTGATCCGTGTGTTAAGTGTTTCAGGCTTTATAGGGCAAGAATAGCTTAGAAATTGGAGAAAAAGCTTGCAAAAATGGAAGGAACACAAGAAACTAAGGAGATGACCAGCGAGCACTGACGCGTACACGTGACCTGCGCGATCTGCAGAATTAACAGAAAACGCTGGGGGCGATTTTAGGCCGAGTTTTGACCCAGTTTTCGGCCCAGAAACACAGAATAAAGCCAGGGAACATGCAGAGACTCAAGGGACACACTCACATATTCTCATTAGGATAGTTTTTAGGTTTTTAGATCTGAATCTAGAGAGAAAATTACTCTTCCTCTAGTTTTTCTTTACATTCATAGTTTCATAGTTTATTGCTTTTGCTTTTAGATATTGAAGAGTCATCACCTCCGTTGAAGATACTATTCTAGTTTGTTTCCTTACTATTTTATTTATTTATTCCATATTCTTAATTCTTGTTTAGAGTGGTAATTGGATTATTTTCATGGATTGTTAATGCAAAGGATTAATTTTTTACTCTTAATTAATTTGAATCTCTATTTTATTTAAATTATTATGTCTCTTTTCTATTCCAAACTCCCAATAACAAAGATGATATCCATGTCAATAGAGTAGATTTCCTACTTGACATGGAGGTTGATTAAGAGGAGACACTTGAGTTGGAATGCTCAAGTGGTTAGTTAAATTGGAAGCTATTGGCTAATTCTGTATTTACTAACGCTAGACCTTCCCAAGGGAGAGGACTAGGATTTGCGAATAAGAGTTAGCTCAATCACTTGACTTTCCTTTATTTAGTAAGGGTTAACTAAGTGAACATAACAACCTCTTTATACTACACTTGAGAAAATTCCAACAAGGATAGAACTTCCGATTAATCATTCCCCCAGTCAAGGATTTTTATTTTGAATACTATAAATTCCTTTTTATTTTCATTGCACTTAATTATAATTATTTATTTTCTGTCATTCAACTCTCAAAATTCTCAGAAAACTCTTGATTAATAACATAGCACCCTTTCTAGCAACTTGTTGGGAGACGACCTGGGACTCATACTCCCAGTATTTTTATTCTAAAACTTTTTGTGACAACCTTTCTAAATTGATGAGGCAGATTTTTGCTGGTTAAGAGCTATACTCACAACGCTGTTCTATTATATTATAATCTCTTAATTGGTCTAACTTCTGCCACGCATCAGTTTTTGGCGCCTGAACGATTAGATTAACTGCTAGTAAAGAAATTTTTATAAAAATAATTGCGTTGTAGGTATAGTTTCTAAACCAACAGAGAATCCTTTCATACAAAAATTTGGTTGTCACAAGTAACAAAAACCAATAAAATTTATAACCGAAGTATTTAAACCTCGGGTCGTATCTCAAGGAATTACAGGGAAGTATGATTTATTATTGGTTATGAAATTGTATATTTTTGGGGTTTTTGAATTAAGGAACAAGTAATTTAAATGGCAAGAAAAATAAATTAATAATTATAAAAATCTTTTGCAAGGTATAAGAACTGGAAATTCCATCCTAGTTATCCTTATCAGGTGTGATGAGAATTGTTATTGCTCCCACTTAGTTAACCCTTACTAAATAAAGGAAAGTCAAGTGGACCAATCAATTTGATCCTCAAGTCCTAGTCAACTCCTGTGGAAAGACTAGCTTTAGAGCGATCCAAATCAATCAGCAATTCCCAATTTTCAATCAACTGCTGAGTTTGATAACTCAAGTGTTACCAATTACTTAACCAAAGCAAAAAGGGAAAAAAATCTACTCGAATAAAAATGCCTTCATATTGGAAGCAGCAGTAACATAAATAAAAGAAAGAAATCTTAAATCTGAAATACCTCAAATTATATTAAATAAAGAAATCGAATTAAACATAGGAATCCATAAACCAATTTGGGAAAATAAACAAACTAAAGTAATAAAATAAATAAAAGTAGAAGAGAACATAAATTAAAGGAACATTGAATCTGGAATAAAGAAAACGAAGGAATCCTAATCCTAAAAATCTAAATCCTAAATCCTAAATCCTAAGAGAGAGGAGAGAGCCTCTTTCTCTCTCTCTAAAACTACACCTAAAACCTAAAATTGTGAATTATGAATGTTGTACCTATTGTTGTATTATGAATGGATGCATTCTCCCACTTTGTAGCCTCTAATCTGTGTTTTCCAGGCCAAAAACTGGGTCAAAAACATCCCAAAAATCGCCCCCAGCGATTTCTAGTACGTACAGGTCGCTACAAAGTCACGCGGAAGCATCGTCCACGTGTTAGCATGGATTGCGTTTTTGCCAGGTCACGCGTCCGCGTGATCCACGCATTCGTGTAACTTGGCTTCAGGGCAGCTATGATAAATTATATATCGTTACGAAGCCCCGGACGTTATCTGTCCAATGCAACTAAAACTGCGTCATTTGGACCTCTGTAGCTCAAGTTATGATCGATTTAGTACCAAGAGGTCAAGCTAGACAGCTTTAGCAGTTTCTTCAGTTTCTTGTATTCCTTCCACTTTTGCATGCTTCCTTTCCATCCTCTAAGCCATTCCTACCCTGTAATCCCTGAAATCACTTAACGCACATATCACGGCATTGAATGGTAATAAGAGAGGATTAAAATTATCGATTTAAAGGTCTAGGAAACATGTTTTCAATCAAAGCACATAATTAGGAAGGCAAATGTAAAACATGAGAATTGTATGAATAACTGTGAGAATAATGGATAAAATCCACTAGAGTAAGCACAGGATAAACCCTAAAAATGGGGTTTATCAGCGCCGTTGCCGGGGAGTTGCAATTGTGTGCTGAATTATTAATTAGTGTACATATTTTTATTTTTATTTGCATATTTTATTTTTTTTATTTATTTTGTTACCATGATCTATATGTTTCTCTCATTGAATGACGCGTTCGTTGCCTGATCCGAGCTTAGCCGCATTTGATCCAGAAATTGAAAGAACTCTTTCATGTATTAGGCGAGCTCGGTGCAGGTTAGCCTCAGAGGGTGGTGAAGTGATTGTTATCGATTCACCGGTCTCATCTGAGGGCGAATCTGAACCGCTATCTGAGAGCGAAACAAGCTCCTTTACTACTGATTCAGTTGATTCACGTGCAAATAACATGGCAGCACCTAGGAGGATTACTCTCCAGGAAGCTGGAACCCCAGATTTTACACTGCAGCCGTATCCAGTGCATCATCCAACTCTAGCTGCAGATTTTAATCTGAAGACTGCATTAATCAACTTGATGCCCAAGTTTCATGGCTTACCTGCTCAGGAGCCCATCAAGCACCTCAGGGATTTTCAGACAGCCTGTTCTACTGTTAGGCGTCATGGTGCAAATGAAACTTCTATTCTGTTAACCGCCTTCCTATTTTCTCTTGAGGGAAAGGCAAGGGAGTGGTATTACTCCCAACCTGAAGCAACTGTTACCAACTGGGATACGCTCAGGAGAGAATTCTTGGAAAAATACTTTCCAGCTGAAGTTACAGATAGATTTAGAAAAGAGATCTCCTGCATTGTTCAAGGAGAATCAGAGACTCTTTATGAGTACTAGGAGCGCTTTAAGAACCTTCTAGACGCATGCCCCCATCACATGATTGACAGGCTAGTGTTGATCAGCTACTTCACTCAAGGCATGAAGCCTCGGGATAAAACCACACTAGATGGTTCTAGCAATGGTTCTCTGAAAAAGTACAAGACCGCATATGAAGTATGGCAACTAATCAGCGACATAGCTAAGTCCACCAGGAATCATAGGCACAGGAGCAGCCACTCAAAAGCTATTGCAGAAGTTTCCTCTAGCAGTGAGACTACTGCTCTTACACAGAGTATATGTGAAATGACCAACCTACTGAAGCAATTGCAGTTAAATCAACAACAAACTCAGCCTTTCCCACCACAACAAAGCCAACAGTTAGTTCCCCAAAGAGTATGCAGAATTTGTGCTGATTATAGTCATTATACTGATGAATGCCCACAGCTCCAACAAGAAGATAACACTGTGGCAACCACTCATAACTTTTATGACCGCCCGAATCAAGGATACAATCAACAAGGCGGCAACTACAACCAAGGCGAAAACTATAACCAAGGGTGGCAGGACAACTCCAACCAGGGCTGGAGAGATAATTCCAACCATGGCTGGCGGGACAACTATAACAGAGGAGGCAGAGACAGCAATGGAAATCAGAGGTGGAACAACAACAACAGACAGCAGAATCAGAACCAACCTTACAGAGCTCCTCTCCTAAGATAGTCACAAGGACCCCAGCATAACCAACAACAAGTCCCACAGATCACTTATCCTACTTCCTCATCAAATGACGAGATGCTTCATTCTCTTGCACAAGGACAACAAGACATGCAGACTACATTGAACTCCACTCTAAATGGTCTGAATGCCACTTTACAAGCTCTCGCCGCCCGGATAGATTCATTACCTGCTTCCACTAACCAACCTTTAAGCTCCAGTGGAATTCCTTCTCAACCCTTACCTAATCTCAAAGGTGGCATCAATGCCATCACTTTGAGGTCTGGAACCACACTGCCAGAGAGGAATCATGAGGAGCCAAGCCCACTAGAACACGCCCTAGTTGAAGATATAGTTGAAGTGGAAGATGTTGAAGAGGAAGATGAAGTACAAGACAAGGTTGAAGAAGAAGTAGCTCAGCCAAGGAATGGAGCACCAAAGGATGCAGAAGCTGCAAGTGGCACCATTCCTATCCCATTTCCACACCTTCCAAGGAAGTCCAGAAAGCAGACGGAACTTGATCCGAAAATGGTAGAACTTTTCAAAAAGGTTGAAGTAACTGTTCCCCTTTTTGATGTTATTCAGCAAGTACCTAAATATGCAAAGTTACTGAAAGATTTATGCATACATAAAGATAAAATTAATGAATTAGAAATTATTCCTTTAGGTAGTTCTATATCTGCTTTAATGGGAGGTATACCTGAAAAATATAGTGATCCAGGTCCATGTATGGTAAACTGTACCATTGGAGGTGTGATAAACCACTATTTTACGGTTTATCTTGTGCTCAATTGAGTGGATTTTATCAATCTTTCATACACTTGTTCATACAAAATGCATGTTTTACATTCTCCTTCCTGATTTTGTGCTATGATTGAAAACATGCTTCTTTGGCCTTATATTTGCTAATATTAATCTTCTCTTATTACCATTCGATGACTTGATATGTGCTTTAAGTGATTTAAGAGACTACAGGGCAAGAATGACTCAGAGGATGGAAAGGAAGCATGCAAAAGTGGAAGGAATACAATAAATTGAAGGAACTGCAAAGCTGTCAGCCAGACCCTCTCGCACTAAATCGATCATAACTTGAGCTACAGAGGTTCAAATGATGCGGTTCTAGTTGCGTTAGAAAGCTAACGTCCAGGGTTTCAATTTGATATATAATATGTCATAGTGGCCGTACAGCTAGGCAACGCGAACGCGTGCTCCACGCGGACGCGTCGCAGTGACGAAAATCAGCGTGGCAGATTTCGCCCCTAGCAATTTCTGGGCTATTTCTGGCCCAGTTTTCGGCCCAGAAAACACAGATTAGAGGCTATAAAGTAGGGGAATCTATTCATTCATAAAAAAACCTTTAATATACACAATTTTAGGATTAGATGTAGTTTTAGAGAGAGAGGTTCTCTCCTCTCTCTTAGGATTAGGATTTAGGATTTCTATTATGTTTAGGCTACTTCTTTTCAATCACAGGTTCAATGTTTCTTTAATTTATTTTCTACTTTTATTTATTCTATTACTTTAATTATTATTTATCTTTTCAATTTGGCTTATGAACTTCATGTTAGAGTTGATTTCTTTATTTAATATAATTTGAGGTATTTCAGATTTAAGATTTCTTTCTTTTATTTATGTTACTGTTGCTTCCCATCTGAAGGCATTTTTATTCAAGTAGATTTTCTCCCTTTTTGCTTTGGTTAAGTAATTGGAGACACTTGAGTTATCAAACTCCTTGTGATTGATGATTGTTATCTTTGCTAGTTGATTTGTATTCCAATAACTCTAGTCTTTCCATAGGAATTGACTAGGACCAGAGGAATCAAATTGATTCATCCACTTGACTTACCTTCGTAATTAGAGGTTAACAAGGTGGGAGCAAAATCTAATTCTCATCACAATTGATAAGGATAACTAGGATAGGACGTCTAGTTCTTATACCTTGCCAAGAGATTTTATTATTATTAATTTATTTTTCTTGTCATTTAAATTACTTGTTTCTTATTTCAAAAAACCCAAAAACATATATTTTTACATAACCAATAATAAATCATACCTCCCTGCAATTCCTTGAGTAGACGACCCGAGATTTAAATATTTCGGTTATAAATTTTATTGGGTTTTGTTACTTGTGACAACCAAACTTTTGTACGAAAGGATTCTCTATTGGTTTAGAAACTATACTTACAACGCGATTATTTTTATAAAATTCTTTACCGGCAAAAAATCAGTTCGTCAAAATGGCGCCGTTGCCGGGAAATTGCAAACGTGTACCTTATTATTGGTTATTGTAAATATTTACTTTTAAATTGATTTTTTTCGAAAAAAAAATTCAGATTTTTATTTTAAAATTTTTATCTTATCTTATCTTAGTTTTAAATTTCGAAATTCAAATCTTTTTCAAAAATCATGTCTTTTTCAAAATCTTATCTTATCTTATTTCAAATTCAAATTTCAAATTTCAATTAACTTCCAAAATTCACAATTCAAAATTCAAAATTTAAATTTAAAATTTTAAAAATTAAACCTTTTCAAAATTTAAATCTTTTTCAAATCTTTATCTTAAATTGTTGACTTTTTCAAAATTCAAATTTCAAAATTTAAAATTCAAATTTCAAATTTCAAATTTCAAAATTTAAAATTCAAAATTTAGTTTTCAAATTCAAAAATTTAAATTTCAAAACCTTTTAATTTAAAAACTTCTCTTCTCTTACCTAACTTATCTTATCTTTTTTTTAATCTTAAAAATCTTTTTCAAACCTTTTCTCTTCTTTATTTTATTTTATTTTCCTTTGCTTGTTTATTTATTTTTGTTTTTAATTTTTATTAACTACTATGAGTTCTCACCCCTCTCACTTTGAGTTTAGTTCTAATGTTGTTGAAAGGAATGGAAGCTATAACAGGAACATGCATCAAGGTCGAAACAATCCAAGATGGAAGGAGTCACGAGGATCTGATCAACCCTTTCAGCAACAACACCTTCCAAGATACCATGGACAATAACCATCCTACAATGCATGCCAAGACAATAGTTATGGTGGACCTTTTCGTGACAACCAACCTCCATCAAATTACTATGGTCAAGAGACATTCCAGGGAGCGTACCAAGATGATGAATATGGTGGACCCCCTTGTAGTTACCAACAAGCCCCGCCATATGCTTATGAACCGCCTCTCCAACATACCTTTGAACCACCATACTCACAAGCACCTTACCACCAAACACCCCACGTGACCCTCACCCACATCAACCACACCAACCACCATATGAACCACACCCAGAACAACCACCTCAATATTCACCATCTCCATTGGATAACAACACACTCATCTCTAATATCATTGGTCTCACCTCTACACTCCAAAATCTTAAATCCCGCATGGACCAACCCTCTACCTCCAATATTCAACCCTTAAGCTTCAATGCGCTTCCTTTTCAACCACATAATAATATTCCCATCCCATCACCACCCTCCATGGAAGAGCACCCACATCCATCAATCCAAGAGCAAGATGATCCCAGTTATGCTATTGATATGGCACAAGAAAGAAGGAATTATCTTCGCAAATCCATACTTCATAAGAAGCTAGAGAAGGCCCTACAGATGAAGGTAGTGGAGACCCTTGAAGTCGAAGGAGTGGTTGAGAAATTAGTAAAGGAAGACATCAAGAAGGAGTCTGATTTTGTCTTAGAGCAAGAAGAGGCCCAAAATGTGGAGATAGGAGAGACCCTTGAAGATGAAGGAATAGTTGAAAGGAGTTATCATGGAAAGAAAATCATCAAGGATGAGTACGATTTTATACTAAAACAACTGGACAAAGTAGTAATTATTGAAGAGAAAGAAGTGGTTGAAGATCTAGGAGATGCAGAACCTCCATGGGAAATTCCAGTCATAGAACCTCCTTCAAAGACGTTTGAAATTAATGTTGAGAAGGGTGTACAACCTCCAAGGCATATCATGGCTAAAGACTTTGAAGAGGTTAATCAAGAGATGGAGATTAATGAAGAAGAAGTATAACCCCTGTCGCTTTGAGTTTAGTTCTAATATTGTTGTAAGGAATGGAAACTATAATGAAAATAGGCATCAAGGTTGGAAGAATCAAAGATGGGAGGAGCCACAAGGATTTGATCAACCCTTTTGGCAACAACCCCCTCTAGTGCGCTATAACCAACAACCATTCTGTGATGCATACTAAGACAATAGTTATGGTAGACCCTTTCGTGACAAACCACTTCTACCAAATTACTATGGTTAAGAGCCATTCCAGGGAGCGTACCAAGATGATGAATATGGTGGACCCCCTTGTAGTCACCAACAAGCCCTACCATATGCTTATGAACCACCTCCCCAACATACCTTTGAACCACCAAACTCACAAGCCCCTTTACACCATTCACCTCCATATGACCCTGACCCATATCCACCACCCCAATCTCCATTGGATAACAACACACTCATCTCTAATATCATTGGTCTCACCTCTACACTCCAAAATCTTATATCCCACATGAACCAACGCTCTACCTCCAATATTCAACCCTTAAGCTTTAGTGCACTTCCTTTTCAACCACATAATAATCTTTCCATCCCATCACCACTGGTGCACGAATTTGTGATTCACACTTTTCACAACTTGTACCACTAACCAGCAAGTGCACTGGGTCGTCCAAGTAATACCTTATGTAAGTAAGGTTCGATCCCACGGAGATTGTCGGCTTGAAGCAAGCTATGGTTATTTTGTCGTTCTTAGTTAGGATATCAATTATAATTATCAGTTTGAATTGCGAAAAATAAAAGAGCATGAAATAAATACTTGTTATGCAGTAATGGATATGTTGGAGTTTTGGAAATGCTTTGTCTTCTGAATCTATGTTTTCCCCTTGTCTTCTTCTTCACGCACGCAAGGTTCCTCCTATGGCAAGTTGTGTGTTGGTGGATCACCGTTGTCAATGGCTACCATCCGTCCTCTCAGTGAAAATGGTCCAGGTGCGCTGTCACCGCACGGCTAATCATCTGTCGGTTCTCACTCATGCTGGAATAAGATCCATTGATCCTTTTGCGTCTGTTACTATGCCCAACCCTTGTGAGTTTGAAGCTCGTCATAGTTATTCAATCCCTGAATCCTATTCGGAATACCACAGACAAGGTTTAGACTTTCCGGATTCTCAAGAATGCTGCCAATGAATTCTAGCTTATACCACGAAGATTCTGATTAAGGAATCCAAGAGATACTCATTCAATCAAAGGTAGAACGGGAGTGGTTGTCAGGCACGCGTTCATAGATTGAGAATGATGATGAGTGTCACGGATCATCACATTCATCATATTGAAGTGCGAATGAACATCTTAGATAGAAACAAGCGTGTTTGAATAGAAAACAGAAATAATTGCATTAATTCATCAAGACACAGCAGAGCTCCTCACCCCTAACAATGGAGTTTAGAGACTCATGCCGTCAAAGAGTACAAAGTTCAGATCTAAAAATGTCATGAGATGCAAAATAAATCTCTAAAAGTTGTTTAAATACTAAACTAGTAACCTAGGTTTACGGAAAATGAGTAAACGAAGATAGATAGTGCAGAAATCCATTTCTAGGGCCCACTTGCTGTGTGCTGGGACTGAGACTTGAGCTTTACACGTGCCTAGGCTGTTTCTAGAGTTAAACGCCAGGTTGTAACCTGTTTCTGGCGTTTAACTCCAACTTGTAACCTGTTTCTGGCGTTCAACGCCAGAATGCAACATGGAACTAGCGTTGAACGCCAGTTTACGTCATCTATCCTTGAGCAAAGTATGGACTATTATATATTGCTGGAAAGTCCTGGATGTCTACTTTCCAACGCAATTGAGAGCGCACCAATTGGAATCCTGTAGCTCCAAAAAATCCATTCCTAGTGCAGGGAGGTCAGAATCCAACAGCATCAGCAGTCCTTTTTCAGCCTGAATCAGATTTTTGCTCAGCTAACACAATTTTGGCCAGAAATTACCTGAAATCATAGAAAAACACACAAACTCATAGTAAAGTCTAGAAATGTGATTTTTATTTAAAAACTAATAAAAATATAATAAAAAGTGACTAAAACATATTAAAAACTACCTAAAAACAATGCCAAAAAGCGTATAAATTATCAGCTCATCAACCACCCTCCATGGAAGAGCATCCACATCCATCAATCCAAGAGCAAGATGATCCCTGCTATACTATTGACAAGGAACAAGAGAAAAGGGATCGTCTTCGCGAATTCATACTTCATAAAAAGCTAGAGGAGGCCCTACAGGTAAAGGTAGTAGAGACCCTTGAAGTCGAAGGAGTGGTTGAAGAATTAGTGAAGGAAGACAACAAGGAGGAGCTGGATTTTGTACTTGAAGATGAAGGAATAGTTGAAAAGGAAATCATTAAGGATGAGTACGATTTTATACTAAAACAACTGGACAAAGCAGTAATTACTAAAGAGGAGGAAGTGGTTGAAGACTTAGGAGATGCTGAACCTCCATGGGAAAGTCAAGTTATAGAGCCTCCCTCAAAGACGTTTGAAATTGATGTTGAGGAGGGTGTACAACCTCCAATGCATATCATGGTTGAAGACTTTGAAGAGGTTGATCAAGAGATGGACTCAATCATTGATGAATCCTTATCTACAATTGAATCCTCTCCCATTGGACTTGACATGGAGATTACAGAAGAAGAAGCACAACCTCCCATGCCCTTGGAAAGCAATGAAGAGGGGATTGAATTGGAAAAAAGCTACCAAGAGAAAGAAGTTGAAATTGAAGAAGCTTACAAGGAGGTGGAGGAATTCAAAGAAGAGAACAGGGGAGTGGAGCTTGTAAGATCATTAGAAACACCTCCCCCAAAGCCATTACCATCCAATACAACATTCAAGTGGGTAAAGTTCTTATCCTTAACCTTTACTTTCCCACTTGAATATGGTTTACTTGAGACAGATGGTCAGCTTAGAGCTCTTTGTGGCCTTAAGAGTAAGAGGGAGATGGTTAGTGGTTGGCAATACAATCCTAGGTTCATTGTGGTTGGGAGCTCAAAGTTTAAATGCAAGGGTTGGTGTAAAGCTCAACTGAATGGGTCAAGGAAGCTGTTTGGATGCCTTAGTGAGAATTCGGATTGCTTACCACCCGGATGGAATCATCATGTTCCACTTGAAGATGGGTGCATAAACAAGATTTGGGATCCAAGAATATATGAGGATCAAATTTGGGAGCTCAAAGCTTGTGAAGAACTCCATCAAAGCTTGAGAAATTTACTTGGTATTGATAGAGATTATTGGAAGTCCAAGCATTGGTGGAAGTTTCAAGATGAGTTCAAGCACAAGCCACCATGACAAGGAGCTCACCAAATGTCCAACTTAAGGACTTTAACTAAAAGTGCTAGGTGGGAGACAACCCACCATAGTATGATCGTTCCTTTTCTTCAATTTTGATTTTATTTCGTTTTGTTTGTTTTTGAGTTTTATTTTATTCTATTTTCATTGAACCTGGAATTATTCATAGCATCCACACTATCATTGCATTTTACATCCTGCATAAAAAAAAAAAAACACGTATGCGACGCGAAAGCGTCGCCGACGCGTCCGCGTCACATGTGCGTTGGGAAGAAAAGCAATTTGAACAGAAAGTCACGCGAAAGCATGGCTGGAGGCGTGCCTTAGGCACAAACATGGCCACGCATCCGGGTCACTCACGCGGCCGCGTCATTTGGAAAATAAGCCTCCCCACGCGTCCGCGTCACCCACGCGACCGCGTGCCCCTAAAAATCGACGTAAAAGAGGTGTATGGTAGAGAGTTATGATGGAGCTGGGCTGGAATGATGCTGGAAGCACCAGCCCTATCACGCGACCGCGTGTCCTACGCGGCTGTGTCGTTTTCAAAATATGGCCATTCACGCGATCGCGTCACCCCGAATTTCGGCAATAAGCATATGAAGCAGAGAGTTGTGTGTACGCGAGGCTACACTCGCGCTACTAGCACAAATCGAGTCACGCGTCCGCGTACTCCACACATCCCCGTCGCTTGAGAATATCGCCAATCACGCGATCGCGTGCCACACGCGTCCGCGTCGCATGCGACGCACAATTTATCAAGAGCAACGCCAACTATCTTATCTTTTCTTCTCCAATCCTAATTTTTACTTCTCCCTTCTTATTTCTTTCTTCTTTATTCTTTCTTACTTTCTTTTTCTTCATCTCTTTAACTTCTCATCTTTCTTCACTTTCATTCTATTTTTACTTAATTTATTTGCATACTTTCATTCATTGAATTTTAATTTTGTGCATATTTTTATTTTCTTTTCTAAATTTATTATTTTTCCATTGGTGTTAAATTTTCTTATTCAACTGTTACATCTTTTCTGATATTACTTTGGTGCTTCATGACTTGTTTTATTCTGGTTGGGTAATATTATTTAAATTAATGCTAATCTTTTATGATACTTGCACTCCTCTTGCATTGATATGAACTTACACTGTCTTTCATTACCCACACTCTTCTCCATTGTTGCAACTTTTGCACCACTGGTATGCCATGTGCTTCTATTATTTTCTCACTTGCATGTTGTAGCTACCATGTAATTGAGACCCTCATTATTTGGCATTAACCCACCTAGACTTTATTTATTTTCTTATCTTTATTTCTGGGTTACTTTTTCTTCTTTTTCCTCTTCTTTCAGGCTGGCCACCAAAGAAGGGAAAGGGAAAGCTTCTAAATGGGGAGACAAACAAGTCCATCAGCACAATCTTTAGAGAAAAGCATTAGTTGAAGCAACCCTTCCACTTGCACATCTTAGCATGCACCGAGGACGATGCAACCTTTAAGTGTGGGGAGGTCGATACCGATCTCCATGGGTTAGTTATTTTCTTCTCAACACCAATGTCTTATTTTCTTTATTAGTTCATTGTTGCATCTGCATATTTGATTACATGTTTTCTTGATTTTACGCATTTAGTTACTACTTGGTTGAAGTAATATTTTCTTTTTCAAGAAATTTTTATAGTATTTCACTAATTTAAATTGAAAAATTTTTTCTGTTAAAACTTGTTTGAAGTTGTATTTGGAAGATAGTTTAAAAAGCTAAGAACGCACAACCTGTGAGATTTTGAGCTTATTTATATGGTTACATTATTTAACCATAAATTTTTATTCTTGTGTGTTTTCTTCCCTATGATTGCAATCTTTGCTTTGTTCCATTCTATATGTCTACTATTTAGTGTATTTATATGCATGCATATGATTGAGGCCATTAATTGTTTAGCTCACTTATCCCAAATAAGCCTACCCTTTCAATTACCTTTGTTAGCCACTTTGACCCTTTTTTATCCCATTTGTTCTATATTTTACCACATTACTAGCCTTAAGCGGAAAAACAATTAAAAATCCCAATGAATCTTTGGTTAGCTTAAGATAGAAATTGTGTGTTAATTAAGTATGGGAGAATTGTGGAACAAGGGTTAATAAGGGAATGTGTCATGACAAAATAATGGGAATTCGGGTACCTACTCATGTGAAACTAGAAAAATTAAAAATCCATGTGCATTGATAAGCTATGTTTATTTCCTTAGTTTTAATATATAAAAAAAATCCAAAAAAAGAGAAAAATCCAAATATTCAATAAATAAGTAAATAAATAAGGGGACAAAATTACCCCAATTCTAAGTTAAGTTAAGGAAAAGATCAATGCATATGTGATAAAAATTAAAAGAAAGGTTGATGCATGAGTATGTAATGCAAAAGTGGGAATTTCGGGTAGCTAGGCATGAATTTAAAAGTATATGTGTGTTAGGTGAGAACTTAGGTTAATCAAAGATTTATATTATAGCTTACTTGGCCATACATATATCCTCACCCTTACATTAGCTCCATTACAACCTTGAAAAGACCTCATGATGTTTGCATTGGTACACTAAATTTTTGTTGATTGGGTAGATGAAGAACAAAGTTTAGAAAGCATGATTAGAGAAGAGTAAAGAGATTGACCCTAGACACTTGAGAGATTTGAGTGCATATACACTACCAGTGAGGGTTCAATGCTTGATTCTATGTTCCCTACTTTCATAAGCTGTCTTCTTACAAGTTTACTTGTCTTTACTGTATAATTTTAATTAGTGAAATTTGAATTATTTTTGTCTTGGAGAACTTATTTACTTTTAACCAAGTAGATAGAAACATCTTAGCATATATAGTTGCATTCATATACATAGGTTGCATTTCATACATTTTACCATTCCTCTTCACTCCTTTATAGCTTCTCTTGAGCTTAGCATGAGGACATGCTAATGTTTAAGTATGGGGAGGCTGATAAACCACTATTTTATGGTTTATCTTGTGCTCAATTGAGTGGATTTTATCAATCTTTCATACACTTGTTCATACAAAATGCATGTTTTACATTCTCCTTCTTGATTTTGTGCTATGATTGAAAACATGCTTCTTTGGCCTTATATTTGCTAATATTAATCTTTTCTTATTACCATTCGATACCTTGATATGTGCGTTAAGTGATTTCAGAGATTACAGGGCAGGAATGACTCAAATGATGGAAAGGAAGCATGCAAAAGTGGAAGGAATACAAGAAATTGAAAGAACTACAAAGCTGTCAACCTGACCCTCTCGCACTAAATTGATCAGAACTTGAGCTACAGAGGTCCAAATGATGCGGTTTCAGTTGCGTTGGAAAGCTAACGTCCGGGGCTTCAATTTGATATATAATATGTTATAATGGCCGTACAGATAGACGACTCGAATGCATGCTCCACGCGGACACATCGCAGTGACGAAAATCAGCGTGGCAGATTTCGCCCTGAGCGATCTCTGGGCTGTTTCTGGCCCAGTTTTCGGCCCAGAAAACACAGATTAGAGGCTATAAAGTGGGGGAATCCATTCATTCATAAAAAATCTTTAATATACATAATTTTAGGATTAGATGTAGTTTTAGAGAGAGAGGTTCTCTCCTCTCTCTTAGGATTAGGATTTAGGATTTCTATTATGTTTAGGCTACTTCTTTTCAATCACAGGTTCAATGTTCCTTTAATTTATTTTCTACTTTTATTTATTCTATTACTTTAATTGTTATTTATCTTTTCAATTTGGCTTATGAACTTCATGTTAGAGTTGATTTCTTTATTTAATATAATTTGAGGTATTTCAGATTTAAGATTTCTTTCTTTTATTTATGTTACTGTTGCTTCCTATCTGAAGGCATTTTTATTCAAGTAGATTTTCTCCCTTTTTGCTTTGGTTAAGTAATTGGAGACACTTGAGTTATCAAACTCCTTGTGATTGATGATTGTTATCTTTGCTAGTTGATTTGTATTCCAATAACTCTAGTCTTTCCATAGGAATTGACTAGGATCAGAGGAATCAAATTGATTCATCCACTTGACTTACCTTCATAGTTAGAGGTTAAAAAGGTGGGAGCAAAATCTAATTCTCATCACAATTGATAAGCATAACTAGGATAGGACGTCCAGTTCTTATACCTTGCCAAGAGATTTTATTATTATTAATTTATTTTTCTTGTCATTTAAATTACTTGTTCCTTATTTTAAAAAACCCAAAAACATATCTTTTTACATAACCAATAATAAATCATACCTCCCTATAATTCCTTGAGAAGACAACCCGAGATTTAAATATTTCGGTTATAAATTTTATTGGGTTTTGTTACTTGTGACAACCAAACTTTTGTACGAAAGGATTCTCTGTTGGTTTAGAAACTATACTTACAACGCGATTATTTTTATAAAAATTCTTTACTAAGCAGAAATCCAATCGTCAAGGTGTAATATTTTCTGATTGCATGTGTGATTTAGGAGCGTGTGTTAGTATAATTCTATATATGATACCTTGAGGCTCCCTCCCTTAAAAAGGTCGGCAGCTCGTTTTGTGTTAGCAGATAAAAGCATTATTACAGTTGGAATTGCTGAAGATGTATTAGTGAGCATTAAGGGGCTCACATTTTCCATTGACTTCTATATCCTGGAAATGCCCCCTAATGACTCAGGAAGACCATCATCAATCCTGCTTGGAAGACCATTCCTGAAGACTTCAAAGTTCAAGCTGGATGCATTCTCAGGAACTTACTCCATTGAGATAGATGGCAGAGCAGTGAGTTTCAGTTTAAATGAAGCTATGAAGCACCCTCCGAAAGATCATTCTATCTTCCAGTGCGACATCATTGATGAAACTGTAGCTGAATTTCACCAAGAAAAAGTAGAAGAGAAGCACATGGAGCAAGGTCCAAGTGTGGGGACACCCTCTGAACACAATGAGGACACTTTGCCATTATCACTAGCCCCGGATGATCCAGAGCCTAGCCATGAGCAGAAATTGGAATTGAAGCCCCTTCCTCCACACCTTAAGTATGCTTACCTTGAGGATAATCAGAAGTTCCCAGTTATTATTGCAAGGGAACTCACTTCCCAACAAGAGGAGCAGCTGCTCGATGTGCTGAGAAAACATAAGAAAGCAATTGGGTGGAGCTTGTCGGATATAGTAGGCATCAGCCCTCAAGTTTGTGAGCACAGAATATACTTAGAAGAGGGAGCAAAGCCTGTCTATCAACCCCAAAGAAGATTGAATCCCACCATCTTAGAAGTTGTCAAGAAGGAAGTGACCAGGCTACTTGAAGTAGATATTATCTACCCCATCTCAGATAGTGAATGGGTCAGTCCAGTACAAGTGGTGCCCAAGAAGTCTGGAGTCACAACAGTAAAGAATGAGCATGGAGAACTCCTGACAGCTAGAGTGCAGACTTCATGGAGGGTTTGCATTGACTATAGGCGTTTCAACCAAGCTACTCGCAAAGATCACTACTCCTTGCCATTTATTGATCAAATGCTTGATCGCCTGTCAGGTAAATCCCATTACTGCTTTTTAGATGGTTATACAGGCTATTTTCAAATTCATATAGCTCCTGAAGATCAGGAGAAGACTACTTTTACATGTCCCTTTAGAACGTATGCATATAAGAGGATGCCTTTTGGCTTATGTAATGCACCGGCTACTTTCCAAAGATACATGATGAGTATCTTTTTAGATCTTATTGAGAACTGTATGGAAGTTTTCATGGATGATTTTAGCATTCATGGTGATTTCTTTAACCTTTTCTTGGATAGTTTAGCTAGAGTATTAGACAGGTGTGTTAGTTCAAACCTTGTATTGAAAAATGTCACTTTATGGTAAAACAAGGGATTGTTCTAGGACATGTTGTTTCTAATACTGGTATTTCTGTAGATCCAGCAAAGGTGGATGTCATTTCTAGTTTACCTTACCCCTCCTCCATGAGGAAAGTTCGTTCATTCCTTAGCCATGCAGGTTTTTACAGGAGATTCATTAAGGACTTCAGTAAGGTAGCATTACCTTTATCCAGACTATTGCAGAAAGATATTGAGTTCGAGTTCAGTGAGGATTGCATGCAAGCATTTGATAAGCTCAAGATCGCCCTGACTCAAGCTCCAATCGTGAGAGGACCAGACTGGAGCCAGCCATTTGAGATTATGTGTGATGCCTCCAACCATGCAGTAGGAGCGACGTTGGCTCAGCATGAAGGTAAGGATCCTTTCGTAATTGCTTATGCGTCTAAGACTTTAGATGCTGCTCAGTCTAATTACACTACTACTGAAAAAGAGCTTCTAGCTATTTTTTTTGCTCTGGATAAATTCTGAGCATATTTACTTGGTACTAAAGTAGTAGTGTACTCAGACCATGCAGCTCTAAAGTATTTATTAGCTAAAAAAGAGTCCAAACCAAGGCTAATACTTTGGATACTGCTGCTAGAAGAATGTGATTTAGAAATTAAGGATAGGAGTGGTAACCAGAATTTAGTGGTAGACCACTTGAGTCGCCTGGAGCACATTAAGGATGACTCCACAACTATTAATGATACTTTTCCATTTGATATTTTGCATGCAGTATCTGAAGTAGTTCCTTGGTATGCACTTGTAGCTAATTATCTAGTTAGCCATACTTTCCCTCCCAATTTTACTAAGCATCAGAGAGACAAGCTGAAAAGCGAGTCCAAATATTATATATGGGATGATCCATATTTATGGAGGTGTGGTGCTGACCAGGTAATTAGAAGGTGTATGCCCCAATAAGAATTCTAGTACATTTTAGAGGCTTGCCACTCTTATGAGAGTGAGGACATTTTGGCCCTCAAAGAACAGCTAGAAAAATCTTAGACTGTGGATTCTAGTGGCCTACTCTTTTTAAAGATGCTGCTGAATTTTGTAAATCTTGTTCCCCATGCCAAAGGTTTGGTAATATATCCAAGAAGGATGAGATGCCTCAACAGATTATGCTTTTCTGTAAAATTTTTTATGTTTGGGGCATTGACTTCATGGGTCCATTTCCAAACTCTAGTGGTTACCTTTATATACTGTTAGCTGTAGATTATGTTTCTAAATGGGTGGAAGCAATTCCTACCCGTACTGATGATGCTAACGCTGTTGTTTCCTTTGTTTGAAACCATATTATCTATCACTTTGGATCACCACGAGCAATCGTGAGTGATCAAGGCACTCACTTCTGTAACAGGAGACTAACAGGATTACTGAAGAAGCCTGAGATTGTTCACAAAGTAGCAACATCTTATCATCCCCAGACCAATGAGAAAGTAGATGTATCTAATAGAGAAATTAAAGGCATTCTGGAGAAGATAGTAAAGCCTTATAGGAAGGACTGGAGTGCCAGGATACAAGATGCACTCTGGGCATATCGAACAGTATACAAAACACCCATTGGGATGAGCCCCTTCCGCTTAGTGTACGGAAAGGCTTGCCACCTTCCGCTTAGTAGAGGTGGAACACAAGGCTTTCTGGGCTGTGAGGGAGTGCAACATGAATTTTGAAGAAGCTGGTGTTGAAAGGAAGCTGCAACTAGCAGAATTAGAAAACCTTCGCTTAGAAGCATATGACAATTCCAGGCAATACAAAGAGAAGATGAAGGCTATCCATGACAAGCACATAAAAAGGAGAGAATTCAGACCAGGGGAGTTAGTTCTTCTTTATAACTCCAGACTGAGGCTTATGCCAGGCAAATTGAGATCAAGATGGGAAGGTCCCTACAGGGTAGAAAAGGCAGAGCCATACGGAGTTTTTCACCTGCGTCATCCTTCTAGCTCCAAATTCATCAAGGTCAATGGACATCGCCTAAAGCTTTATAATGGAGAGAAGATTAAGGATCACAAAGAACTAGAGGTCTTCCTCTTGGAAGACCCACCAACAGAAGCAGAATGAGCTTGAAGAACGTCCAACTTAAGGACGTAAAAGCAAAGTGCTAGGTGGGAGACAACCCACCATGGTATAATCATTCCATTTCAGTCTTAGTTTTATTTTATTTTATTCCACTTTATTTTTCTTAGTGACTCTTCTCATAATCTCTGCATATAGTCTGCATTTGCATTTGCATTCTGCATAAAAAAAAAGCACGCGACGCGCGAGTGTCGCTGACGCGTCCGCGTCATATGTGCTTTCGAAACAAAGAAGAAAAGAAGCAGAGAGTCACGCGGGAGCGTGGCTGGAGGCGTGCCTTAGGCACAAACACGCGACGCGTTCACGTCACTTGAAAAACCAACCTCCCACGTGTACGCGTCACCCACGCGCACGCGTGACCCTGCAAAATCGACGTAAAGAGGTGTATGGCAGAGAGTTATGATGGATGGGGCTGGAATGGTGCTGGAAGCACAAGCCCTATCACGCGAATGAGTGCCCCACGCGTGCGCATCACTCACGCGCACGCGTCACCATGCATTTTGGCAATGTGCGTATGAAACAGAGAGTTGTGCGTACGCGAGGCTGCACTCGCGCCAATGGCACAGATCAGGTCACGCGTGCCCGTCACCCACGCGTCCGCGTCACCTGAAAATCGCGTCAACCACGCGAACGCGTGCACCACGCGTCTGCGTCGCCTGCGCCGCACAGTTTATCCAGATCAGTACCAGAATTCTTATCTTTTCTTCCCCAATCCTAATTTTACTCCTCCCTTCTTATTTCTTTCTTCTTCCTTTTTTCTTCTTTATTCCTTCTCATTTTTTTTACTTTCTCCCTCCTTCTCTTTCACATTCATTATCAAGGTTCTTTTCTTTTCTTCTTCCCCATTTTACTTTTTTATTATTATTTTTATTTATGTTTTCTTCTTCTTTTTCTTTTTACTTTCATTATCTATGTTTTCTTTTTTTCTTTCTTTTCTTTTTTTTCTCTTTTAATTGGTGTTAGAAATTTAATTGGGTGATTGTTTTCTTCTATATTTTGCTTGTGAATTATTAAGAAATTGTTTGACAATTAATATTACTTCTTAGAGGGTTGCTTGCATGTTCAAATGCAATACTTTCAATAACATATTTACCATGCATACTAAGTGTTTGTGAAAAAGCCCGTATGGCATTGTGCATATCTAAATTATTCTACTCTTCTACTTTAATGCTTGTTTTTCACAAAATCCCTTTTTATAAATTATTTATTGAATATGATTGTCAATACAAGCAGGTTGTTAATTTGAAACACTTAATAATCAAAATGGGCATTTAATGCTTGATCTATGCTACTCATGCCTTTGCCAGTATGCCAATAAACATCTTACATCTAATTACCATAACATGCACTTGCTATATTTCCATTGATGAACTTTTCACATGTAGTCGCGACCATGTGTTAACAACATCCTTCTTTACCGTGCATTGATTATCACTTGTACCATCCTCTTCCTTGCTCTAATCCTTAGCTTTAACAGTTACTTTCTTTTTTTCTTTTTCAGGATGGCTACCAAGAAAGGTAAAGAGAAAGCTACTCCCAAACCACTGGCAAGGAAAGGAACAAAAAGAGCACTAGTGGCAGAGCCATCTTCAACAGTAGTAAAGCCCTCAACAAAGCGAATCAAGAGGATCATCAAGGTCGATGAAAAAGAAAAAGCCTTTCCAGCAAAGGACACTGCGCGGTTCACTAACCGCTACTGTGAGCAGATGTTCCCCATCCTGGCTGAATGGAACTATAACAATGAGTACCTACTCATCCTCCCAAATCCACATTGTTGAATTTGCTGAGCTCCGCATTAAGCGAAGACAATGGGGATTCCTACGGAGACAGCCACGGCAGGTCAATCTCTCATGGGTAGTTGAATTCTACTCCAATTTTTACATGCCAACCATGCAGTCTGTCTATGTCCGTCAGAAGAAAGTTCCCATAACTGAAGAGGCCATTCAGCAAGTGACGTTAGGATTTTTGCCAGTAAAGAATTTTATAAAAACATTCGCATTGTAGATATAGTCTCTAAACCAACAGAAATCCCTTCATACAAACGTTATGGTTGTCACAAGTAACAAACCCCTAAATAAATTGATAACCGAAGTATTCAAACCTCGGGTCGTCTTCTCAAGGAATTGCAGGGAGGTGTTCTTATTATTGGTTATGAGTTGTAAATTGGGGTTTTGGATCAAGGTAAAAAGTATGTTGAATGACAAGTAAAATAAAATAATAATAACTGTAAAATAAACTCTTGGCAAGGTATAAGAACTGGAAGTCCTATCCTGGTTATCCTTATCATTGTGATGAGAATGGATTTTTCTCCCACTTTGTTAACCTCTAACTATGAAGGTAAGTTAAGTGGATGAATTAATTCGAATCCTCAAGTCCCAGTCTTTTCTTGGGAAAAGTTAGAGTTATTGGATCTCGAAGTAATTCTTGAAGAATTCCAATTTTCAATCAACAATGAGTTTGATAACTCAAGAGTTACCAATGACTCAACCAAAGCCAAAAGGGAAAAATCTAAATTATTTATATAAATAAAAGAAAGCAATCATAAGTCTGAAATACCTCAAAATATATTAAATAGAAAATCAATCTAAATATAGAGAGTCATAAACAAAATTGAGAAAAGAAATAAAAGAACATTGAACCTGGGATTGAGAGTCACTCCTAAAACTAAGAGAAGTCCTAAATCCTAATCCTAAGAGAGAGGAGAGAACCTCTCTCTCTAAAAACTACATCTACTCCTAAAATTGTGAATGTGTAAGCCTGTCCTCTGAATGAATGCATTCCTCCACTTTATAGCCTCTAATCTGTGTTTTCTGGGCCACAAACTAGGTCAGAAACAGCCCAAAATTCACTGGTTGCGAATTCAAACATGCTGATTTTTTGTCACTGCGACGCGGCTCCATAGAGCACGCGGTCGCGTCACCTAGCGTTAGGGAAACTATGGCATATTATATATCAAATCGAAGCCCCGGACGTTAGCTTTCCAACGCAATTGAAACCGCGTCATTTGGACCTCTGTAGCTAAAGTTATATCCATTTGATTGCGAAGAGGTCAGGCTGGACAGCTTAGCAGTTTCTCCAACTTCTTGTATTCCTTCCACTTTTGCATGCTTCCTTTCTATTTTCTGAGCCATTCCTATCCTGTAATCTCTGAGATCACTTAACACACATATCAAGGCATCTAATGGTAATAAGAGAGGATTAATATTAGCAAATTAAGACCAAAGAAAACATGTTTTCAATCATAGTACAAAATCAGGAAGGAGAATGTAAACTCATGCAAATAGTATGAATAAGTGGGTAAAGAGTTGATAAAAACCACTCAAATGAGCACAAGATAAACCATAAAATAGTGGTTTATTAACCTCCCCACACTTAAACAATAGCATGTCCTCAAGCTAAGCTCAAGAGAAGTTATAAAGGAATGAAGAGGAAAGTAAGAATGTATGAAATGCAACCTATTTATATGAATGCAACTACATGCAAAATGTTTCTACCTACTTAGTTAAAAGTAAACAAATCTTTCAAGAAGAAATATGAACTGGATTTCACTAATTAAAATCATGAAAATGAAGTACAAATAGACTTGCAAGAAGAAAATAGCTCATGAAAGCAGGGAACAAGGGATTGAGCATCGAACCCTCACTAGTAGTGTATACACTCTAATCACTCAAGTGTTTTAGGTTCGATTCTCTCAATTCTCTACTAACTTTGCTTTCTAAGGCTTGCTCTTCATCTAACAATCAACATAAATTTAATGCACATATACACATATCAAGAGGTCTTTTAATGGTTGTAATGGGGTTAGGGTCAAGGTAGGATTGTATTTGGCCAAGTGGACTAAAATCTGAATCCTTAATTAACTTAAACTTTCCACCTAACTTTAGACAATCCATGTAATCATAATACCATATCTAACTATCCATTAACCATGTTTTCCATATATTCATGCATTCTAATTTTAAGTACAGTACATATGCATTGCTTTCATCATTTACTTTGGGGCATTTTGTCCCTTTTTTCTTATTTGCTCTTTTTCTTTTCTTTTTCTCACTTCTTTTTTTTATATATATATTGCTCTTTTTCTTTTCTTTTATTTTTCTCAATGCATATGATTAAATTATTGGATGCATGAATCATGTCCTAAACATTTTTTTCACATTTTCATAAAGATATACAATGCCCAATTCTTAAACCAAACGTTTCCAAACCCACTTTTCCCACACTTAAATCATAAGCATTCTCACTAGTCTAAGCTAACTAAGGATTCAAATTAAGGGCATTATTGTTTTCCGCTTAGAGTTAGCGATGAGCTAAAGTAAAGAACAAAGGGGTAAAATAGGCTCAACATTGGTTTGCAAGGGATAATGAAAGGTAAGGCCATATGGGTATGTAAGCTTAGTGAAACAAAGGCCTCAATCATGTAAGTGTATGCATACATCAAACTATGAAAATATAGAATCAAGCAAGACAAAGATCACAATTTTAGAGAGGAAAACACACACCAAAAATAAAATATTGGTTGATAAAATGCAACCAATTCAAATAGGCTAAAAAATCTCACGGGTTTCATGTGTTCGAGCTCTAGACCATGTTCCAATATAATATTTCTTCAAACAAGTGTAACAAAAAATTTTATTAGTGAAATGCTCTTAAAAAGGTTTCTTGAAAAAGAAAATATTACTTCAACCAAGTGGTAAAATATGCAAAAAAAAAATCAAACAAATATGCAATTAAATATGCAAATGCAGCAATTAACAAAGAAAATAAAATATTGGTGTTGAGAAGAAAATACTAACCCATGGAGATCGGTATCGACCTCCCCACACTTAAAGATTGCACCGTCCTCGATGCATGCTAAGATGTGCAGGTGGACGGGCTATTCCAACTGGTGCTCTTCTTCAAGGATTGTGCAGATGGACTTGTCTTGTCTCCCCATGTAAACGTCTTCCGCTTCCCTTCCGGGTGGCCATCCTGAAAGAAAAAGGGAAGAAAGGTAACCCAGTAATAGAGATAAGAAAATAAATGAAGTATGGGTGGGTTAATGCCAAATGAAAAGGGTCTCATTTACATGGAAGCTTCAACATGTACGTGAGAAAACAATAGAAGCCATGGCATGCCAGTGGTGCAAGATTTGAAACATAGGGGAGGAGAGTGTGGGTAATGAAAGACAGTATAAGCTCATGTCAATGCAAAAAGGAGTACAAATATCATAAAAGATTAGCATTGATTTAAATAATATTACCCGACAGTGTAAACAAGTCACTAAGCACCAAATAATACCAGAAAAGACACAACAGTTGAATATGAACAAGTGACACCAATGGTAAAATAATAACTTTAGAAAAGAAAAGAAAAATATGCACAAAATTAAAATGCAATGAATGAAAGTATGTAAATAAATTAGATAAAATAGAATGGAAGTGAAAAAAGATGAGAAGTTAAAAAGATAAAGTAAGAAAGAAAGAAGAAAGAAGAAAAGATGGAAGAAATTAGGATTGGGGAAGAAAAGATAAGATATTTGGCAAATTAGGATAAGCTGTGCGGCACAATCGACGCGGACACGTGGGGCACGCGGTCACGTGACTTGCACTTATAAGGATTGACGCGGTCGCGTCGGTCACGCGGTCGCGTGACACAGTTTATGCTACAGGCGCGAGGGCAGCCACGCGCTCGCACAACTCTCTTTTCAAAATCATATTAGTTCCAAATTTTAAGTGACGCGATCGCATGGGGCATGCGATCACATGAGTGGGCTTTAAAGGAATATGACGCGGTCGCGTGGGTCACGCGGCCGCGTGGGAAGGATTATGCGTTCAGCACCAATCCAGCACCACTCTCGCACAACTTTCGGGTGTGCACCTCTTTGACGTCGAAATCTTGGTCACGCGGCCGCATGGGGCACGCGGTCGCGTGGGAGGCCATTATTCCCATATAACGTGGTCGCATCAGCGATGCGGTCGCGTAGGACGATTTGTGCCATTGGCACGACTCCAGCCACGCTCTCGCGTGACTTTCTGTTCGTTTACTTTTCTTCCCATTGCACTAGTAACGTGGACGCGTCAGCGACGCTGCTGCGTCGCGTGCGTGCTTTTTTTTTTTAATGCAATATGCAGAATGCAATGCTTAATGTGAATTCTATGAAAACTTCCAGGTTTAATGAAAATTAAAATAAAATAAAAACAAATAACATAAAATAAAATTGAAAAAGAAACGATCATACCATGGTGGGTTGTCTCCCACCTAGCACTTTTAGTTAAAGTCCTTAAGTTGGACATTTGGTGAGCTCCCTGTTATGGTGGCTTGTGCTTGAACTCATCCAGGAATCTCCACCAATGTTTGTGATTCCAGTAACCTCTGGGGTTCCAAACTAGGCGCAGAAAGCCTTCAAGTAAGTTAAATCAAGTTACAAGGCCCCAAGAGTGTTGATTGCCAGAATGAATTCCAGGGTCCCAAATCTTGCTTTTGCACCCGTCTTCAAGTTGATTATCATGATTCCATCCGGGTGATTCAGCTTTAGAATTCTTACTGAAGCGTCCAAATAACTTCCTAGACCCATTCAATTGAGCTCTACACCAACCTTTGCGTTTAAACTTAAAGCTTCCAACCATTTTGCAGGAAAGTTCTTACCACTGACCATCTTCCTCTTACTCTTAATTCCACAAAGAGTTCTAAGTTGACCATCCGTCTCCAATAGCCCATATTCAAGTGGAATTAGAAAGCTAAGGGATATGAATTTTACCCACTTGAATGTTGTGAAGGATGATGGCAACTTAGGGGGAGGTGTTTTTAATGAAATTGCAAGCTCCACTCCCTTGTACTCTTCTCTAATAATTACCACCTCTTTGCAAGCTTCTTCAATTTCAACCTCTTCCTCTTGGTAGCTTTCTTCCAATTCAATCACCTCTTCATTTCTTTCCAAGGGCATGGGAGGTTGTGCTTCTTCTTCTTGAATCTCCATCTCTTGATCAACCTCTTCCAAGTCATCAACTGTGATATGCCTTGGAGGTTGTACACCCTCCTCAGCATAAATTTCAAACGTCTCGAAAGGGGGTTCTATGACTGAACTTTCCCATGGAGGTTCTGCATCTCCTAAGTCTTCAACTACTTCTTCTTCTTCAATAATTCCGGCTTCCTCCACTTGTTCCAGTACAAAGTCATGCTCCGTACTGTTCACTGGAGTTTCTAATATCTCCTTCATGCTACGTTCTTTATTAGATTGCCCACATGAAGCCATGAGGGTTCCTTGAGTGTCTGAACGTCGGGAAGCTAATTGATTTATCGCTTGTTCCAATTGACGAATGGTTGCCTGAAATCGATCCACTGTTTCCTTGAAACGATCCTTTGTCTCTTGATGCACTCGGCTTTCATAAATAGGATCATAGTGCTCTTGGATTGATGGATATGGAGATGGTGAATATTGAAGTGGTGGTTCTTGTGAGTAATTGGGTTGGAATTGGGGTGGTTCTATATATGGTTCATATGGCTCATAAGGTGGTTGGTATGGTGGTTGAGGGTTAGGGTCATATGGAGGTGAATGGCGGAAAGGGGCTTGTGAGTATGGTGGTCCAATGTTATGTTGAGGAGGGGGTTCATAGGTGTATGGTGGTGGTTGTTGATAATCAAAAGATTGCTCACCATAGCCATCGCCTTGATATGCATCACAGAATGGTTGTTGATAGTCCGTTGTGGTACCTCCTAGCTTTGATTCTTCCAACCTTGATGCCTGTTCTCATTATAGTTTCCATTCCTAACAACAACATTGGAATCAAACTTGAAGCGAGAGGGGTGAGAACTCATATTTAGTTAATAAAAATTTAAAAACAAAAATAAAAGCAAATTTGAAATTCAAATTTTTGAATTTGAAAATTAAAATTTGAATTTTGAATTTTTAAAATTGAAATTTAAAGATTAAAATTTGAAATTTTTTTTTAAATTTGAATTTTAAATTTTGAAAATTGAATTTTTAAAATTGAAAATAGATACTTTAAAGCTGCGTGGTCCGAATACACTACTACTCTAGTACCAAGTAAATAAGCTCGGAATTTATCCAGAGAAAAAACAATAGCAAGAAGCTCTTTCTCAGTAGTAGTATAATTGGACTGGGCAGCGTCTAAAGTCTTAGACGCATAAGCAATAACAAAAGGATCCTTACCTTCACGCTGAGCCAGCGCTGCTCCTACTGCATGGTTGGAAGCATCGCACATGATTTCAAACAGCTGGCTCCAGTCTGGTCCTCTCACAATTGGGGCTTGAGTCAGGGCGGCCTTCAGCTTATCAAACGCTTGTTTGCAATCCTCACTGAACTTGAACTCAATATCCTTCTACAGTAATCTGGATAAGGAAAGTGCTACCTTACTGAAGTCCTTAATAAATCTCCTGTAAAAACCTGCATGGCCAAGGAACGAACGGACTTCCCTCATAGAGGAGGGGTAAGGTAAACTAGAAATAATATTCACCTTTGCTGGGTCTACAGAAATGCAATTATCAGATACCACATGTCCTAATACAATCCCTTGTTTTACCATAAAATGACATTTTTCAAAATTCAATACAAGGTTTGTATTAACACATCTATCTAATACTCTAGATAATCCATCTAAGCAAAAGCTAAAAGAATCACCATAAACGCTAAAATCATCCATAAAAACCTCCATACAGTCCTCAATAAGATCAGAGAAAAGACTCATCATACACCTTCGGAAAGTAGCTGGTGCATTGCATAAGCCAAAGGGCATTCTCTTGTAAGCATAAGTCCCAAAAGGACATGTAAAAGTGGTCTTTTCATGATCCTCAGGAGCTATATGAATCTGGAAATAACCTGTGTAACCATCTAAAAAACAATAATGTGATTTACCTGACAGGCGATCCAGCATTTGATCAATGAATAGAAGTGGGTAGTGATCCTTACGGGTGGCCTGGTTGAGACACCTGTAATCAATGCAGACTCTCCAAGCATTCTGAACTCTAGTTGCTATGAGCTCTCCATGCTCATTCTTCACTGTAGTGACTCCAGACTTCTTGGGCACCACTTGTACTGGGCTAACCCATTCACTATCTGAAATGGGATAGATGATACCTGCTTCCAATAGTCTGGTCACTTCCTTTTTGACAACTTCCAAGATAGTGGGATTCAATCTTCTTTGGGGTTGACAGACAGGTCTTGCTCCCTCTTCTAAAAATATTCTGTGCTCACATACTTGAGGGTTGATGCCTACTATGTCTGCCAAACTCCACCTAATTGCGTTCTTGTGCCTCCTCAGTACATCAAGTAACTGCTCTTCTTGTTGAGAAGTGAGTTCCCTTGCAACGATAACTGGAAACTTCTGCTCATCTTCAAGATAAGCATATTTGAGATGTGAAGGAAGAGGTTTCAACTCTAACTTCTGATCATGGGCAGGTTCTGGATTGTCTGGAGCTTGTGAAAATGCCGAAGTGCCCTCATTGTCAGTCAAGAGGGTCCCCACACTTGTACCTTGTCCAGTGTACCTCTCTTCTAATTCTTCCTTGTGAACTTCAGCTACAGTTTCATCTATGACATCACACTGGAAGATAGAATGATCTTCTGGAGGGTTGTTTATGACTCCATTCAGATTGAAGATTACTATTCGGCCATCTATTTCAAAAGAGTATGTTCCTGAAAAAGCATCCAATTTGAATTTTGATGTCTTCAGGAATGGTCTTCCAAGTAGGATTGATGATGGCCTATCTGAGTCATTATGGGGCATCTCCAAGATATAAAAATCAGTGGGAAATGTAAGCCTTTTAATGTTCACTAAAACATCTTCAGCAACTCCAGCCACTGTAATAATGCTTTTATCTACTAACACAAAACAAGCTGCCGACCTTTTTAAGGGAGGGAGCCTCAAAATATCATATATAGACAAAGGCATTATACTAACACATGCTCCTAAATCACACATGCAATCATAAATTACTACTCCACCAATAGTACAATTAACTATACAAGGACCTGGGTCACTACACTTTTCAGGTAATCCTCCCATTAAAGCAGATATGGAACTACCTAAAGGGATAGTTTCTAATTCATTAATTTTGTCTTTATGTATACATAAATCTTTTAGAAACTTTGCATATTTAGGTACCTGTTGAATAACATCAAAAAGAGGAATAGTTACCTCAACCTTTTTGAATATTTCTACCATTTTGGGATCAGGTTCCAACTGCTTCTTGGGCTTCCTTGCAAGTTGTGGAAATGGAATGGGAGTGGTGTTTTCTGCAGTGTCTGCACCTTTTGGTGCTTCCTCCTGTGGTTGGGCTTCTTCTTTTTCAGTTATGTCCTGTATGTCCTCTTCCTCTTCAACATCTTCTATTTCTACTACCTCTTCAGCTGAGGCGTGTTCTGGTGGGCTTGGCTCCTCCCGATTCCTCTCTTGCAGTGTGGTTCCGGACCTTAGGGTAATGGCATTAATGCCTCCCTTTGGATTGGGTAATGGTTGAGAGGGAATTCCAGTGGAACTTGAAGGTTGGTTATTGGAATTTTACATTGATCCAATCTGTGAGACAAGAGCTTGCAAAGTAGAGGTCAGACCATTCAGACTGGCATTAATGTTATTCATAATGTTATTTTCCATGGTCTGTTGTCTTCTCTCAAAGGATTATAGTAACTCTTCATTAGGAGATGAAGAAGGATGAGTAAATTGAGAGGTCTGCTGTTGGGTATTCTGTGGTCCTTGGGATTGCCTCAGGTGAGGTGCTCTGTAAGGTTGGTTCTGCTGCCTGTTGTTGTTATTATTCCACCTCTGATTTCCCTGATTATCTCTGCCTCCTCTGTTATTGTTGTCCCTCCAATTCTGGTTAGAAGTGTCCTGCTATCCATGGTTATTATTTCCACCTTGATTGTACCCTTGGTTGGGGCGGTCATAGAAGTTATGAGTGGATGCCACCATGTTGTCTTCCTGTTGGAGTTGCGGGCATTCATCAGTATAATGGCTATAATCAACACAAATTCTGCAAACTCTCTGTGGGACTAGCTGTTGGCTTTGTTGTGGTAGAGGAGGCTGAGCTTGCTGAACTTGTTGTTGATTCAATTGCATTTGCTTCAGCAAGTTGGTCATTTCACAGATACTCTGAGCTAGAGCAGCAATCTCTCTGCTAGAGGATACTTCTGCAACGGCTTTTGAACGACCTTGTTTCTGCCTGTGGTTCCTAGTAGATTCAGCTAAGTCGCTGATCAATTGCCATGCCTCGTCAGTGGTCTTGTACTTCTTCATAGACCCATTGCTAGCACTTTCCATTGTGGTCTTATCTTGGGGCCTCATACCCTGTGTGATATAGCTGAGTAACACTATCTTGTCAATCCTGTGGTGGGGGCATGCTTCCAGAAGATTATTAAAGCGCTCCCAGTATTCAAAGAGAGTCTCGTTGTCATCCTGGACAATCGTGGAAATGTCTTTCCTCAATTTATCAGTAACTTCAGATGGAAAGAATTTTTCCAAAAATTCTTTTCTGAGTGTATCCCAGTTGGATACATTCGCTAGGGGTTGAGTGTAGTACCACTCTCTTGCTTTTCCCTCAAGAGAAAACGGGAAAGCTTTCAGCAAAATTGAAGTTTCATCAGCACCATCACGCCTGACAGTAGAACAGGCTACCTGGAAATCTCTCAGGTGCTTGATAGGCTCTTGAGCAGGTAAGCCATGAAACTTGGGCATCAAATTGAGCAGTGCGGTCTTTATTTCAAAATCTGTAGCCACCGCTGGGTGATGCACTTGAAATGGTTGCATTGTAAAATCAGGGGCTCCTTCCTCCTGGATAGTAATTCTCCTAGGTTCTGCCATGTCGTCTGCGCGTGAATCAACCGAATCAGTAGAATGGGGGCTGGTTTCTTCTTCAAGTGACGTTTCAGATTCGCCCTCAGAGTGGACTAACCGACGCCGAGCTCGCCTTATTCGTGAAATAGTCCTTTCAATTTCAGGATCGAATATTAGCGAGCTTGGATCAGGAAGTGAACGCGTCATTTGACGAAAGAAACATGCAGCTCATAGTAGCAAAATAAAATAAAATGCAAATAAATAAATTCTAATTAATAACTTTAGCACTCTATTGCAACTCCCCGAAAACGGCGCCAAAAATTAATGCGGGCAGAAATTGGCGAATTAAAAATTGTTAATTTATATACGTTGCAAGTATAGTTCTTAACTCGCTACAAATCTGTCTATCAATTTAAAAAGGTGTCACAGAAAATTGAAATTAAAATACTGGGAGTATGAGTCCCAGGTCGTCTCCCAACGAGTTACAGAAAAGTGTGCTATTTTATTAATCAGATGTTTTCAAAAAGGTTTGAGTTGAGTAAACAGGAAATTAAATTGGTGAATTTGAATAATCTAAATAAAAGCCTTGACTGGGAGTTGATTAGTTGGAATCCCTATTTTTGTTGGAATACTCTCAAGATTAATTGACAATTAAAGGTTGTCCTATTTAGTTATCATTTACTAGGTAAGGGAAAGTCAAACAAGTTGGAATGCTACGTCTGTTCACAAGTTGCAATCAACTTAATTAAAAGAAATTGGTGTTAGTGACTAGAAGGAAATCCAACCATAAACCTAATTACAATTTTTCTTTTAGGCTTTCCAACTCAAGGGTTCCTTTCAATCAACTCCCCATCAAGTTAGGGAACTACTCGCTCATTGTGAATGTAAAATTCATAGCATATGAAAAGGAATTAAAGAAAGACATTGTAAATAAAAATCAAAACAGTCAATTAAAAATAAAAGTGACCTTTGTATTAAATAATCCTAAAAATATTCCAATGGTAAAATTAAACAAAGCAAAAATATGGAAGAGTAAACCAAGTAAAGAAAACGAACTAGAATGACGAAGTCTTGATGAGGTAATAACTCTTCTCAGTATCCCAATGCAAAGAGCAATCGAAAATTAAATCCTAAGAACTATGAATGTGTAGAGAAAAAACCTAGAGGAGGAATAAACTAGATCTAAAACTAAAACTGTGTAGAATGAATGTTGTCTCTGGTTTTTGCATGTTCTCTGGCTCTAGTCTGCTGTTCTGGGCCGAAAACTGGGTCAAAATAGGGTCCAAAATCGCCCCCAGCGAATTCTGCAGATTATGCAGATCGCGCATGTCACGCGATCGTGTCATCCATGTGGACGCGTCATTCGCACTTTTCCCTGTCACGCGTTCGCGTCGTCCATGCCTCCGCGTCGCTTGTGCTTTTCCAATCCGCGCGGTCGCGTGAGCCATGCTGCCGCGTCACTGCGATTTCTCCTCTTTCACGCGGTCGCGTGAGCCATGCGACCGCGTCACTTCTCGCTGGTTATCTCTTCAATTTCTTGTGTTCCTTCCATTTTTGCTAGCTTCCTTTCCAATTTGCAACTCATTCATGCCCTATAAAGCTTGAAACGCTTAACACACAGATCACGGCATCGAATGGAATAAAGGAGAATTAAAATGCATAATTAAAAGTCCCTAGGAAACAGTTTTCAATCATGTAATAATTTCATGAAGGAAATATAAATGCATGCTAAATTAATGAATAAGTGGGTAAGGATCATGATAAAACCACACAATTAAACACAATATAAACCATAAAATAGTGGTTTATCAGCAAGCTTTAGATCTTCCCCCTGCACCAGAAGGATTAGACGCATTCCAAAAAGCCTCTTTCAAGTGCCAGACATACCAATTTGACTGGGACGCCGTTCTCAGAGTTATAGCACATCCTGGCAGCAGATGGATCTATGGATACCATCGATCCCGACCTAAGGGAATATTGGCTTCAGCACTCACCTTGGAGGCTTGAGTATGGGCACAGATCATGTCCCATTACGTCTTTCCGAGCACTCATGAGTCCTCCTTCACTGCAGATATGGTTGTTTTACTCTGGTGTATCTTTACAGACCAGCCTCTCAATTTACCAAGACACATCCGAAATGCTATGGGACACGTATAGATTGCAGGCAACCTACCTTTTCCCGCCTTGGTTTTAGATCTAGTCTCAGCAGCCGGAGTATCTTACAGAGCTGGGGACACCAAGGCCATGATTCCGCGGGATGATTAGATCGTCCCTAACGGGAAGTGTATCAGACCTTCAGCAGCCACTAATAGCTGGCCTGCAGAACTGGCCGAAGATATCCCTTCTCCTTCCACATTACAAGCACCTTCAACAAACCAACTGCTCCATCAGATACTTGAGAAATTGGAGCGGCTTGACTGGCAAGGAAAGCGAAGAGAGCGCCGTAACAAGAGCAGATTTACATACCTCAAGGAGCTACTTGTTGGTAACCACCCGCCTGAAAAAGACCCAGACACCCTGGACTCCACTTCATTTACCAGCTCAGGGGGCCATGACGGTCCCGATTGCGGAGATGCTGCTACCAGCCCCCCTTTATTCCTGACTGATGGCACCGAGGATGATGCCAAGATTTAAGTGTGGGGAGGTCGGCCAGTACCTGACTTCCGGAGGTAATTTCTCTTTCTTGGCACCAATAAATTATTTATTTTTCTTTTGTTTAGGATAGGATAAATTGCATAGTAATAGGTAATTGTATGCATGTTCTATTTGGTTGGAAAATAATATGTTTCTTTTCAAGACCTTATTTTGAAAAATTTTCACTAATTTAAATAAGAATTTTTGTGTTAAACTTGTTTGAAGACTGTAAATTGGAACATAAATGAACGCTAAGAACACATAATCCGTAAGACTTGAGCTTAATTACATGGTTACATTATTTAACTATAATATTTTATTCTTGTGTGTTTGCTTCTCTATGGCTGTAATCTATATTTTGTTACATCTTATATGTCTAATGTTTAATGTGTTATATGCATGCATATGATTGAGGCCATTAATTGATTATTAACTCATTTATCCCAAATAGCCTACCCTTTCAATTACCTTTGTTAGCCACTTTGAGCCTTTTAAAATCCCATTTGTTCTATATTTTACCACATCACTAGCCTTAAGCGAAAAAACAAATTAAATACCCAAATTGAATCTTTGGTTAGCTTAAGATAGAAATTTTGCGTCAATAAAGTGTGGGAAAGATGTGGGAACATGGGTTAACAAGGGAATGTGTTATGTTTTTACAATTGATAAAATATTGGGAATTTGGGTACCTACTCATGTGAAACTAGAAAAATTAAAAATCCAGGTGCATTAATAAAGTTGTTTTTACTTTGATAAAAAAAATCCAAAAATATTCAAGTAATTAAGTAATTAAAATTAGGGGACAAAATTACCCCAATGTTAAGTTTAATGAAAAATCAATGCATATGTGATACAAGTTAAGAGAAAAAGTTGATGCATGAGTATGTAATACAAAAGTGGGAAAATTTTGGGTAGCTAGGCATGAATTTAAGATTATAAAAAGTGTATGTATAGGTGAAGAGCTTAGGTTAATCAAAGATTCAATTTATAGCTCACTTAGCCAAATATATACCCTCACCCTTACCTTGGCCCCATTACAACCTTGAAAAGACCTCATGATGCTTGCATAGGTACATTAAATACTTGTTGATTGGTTAGGTGAAGAACAAGGTTTAGAAAGCATGATTAGAGAAGAGTAGAGTGATTACCCTATACACTTGAGTGATTAGAGTGCACATATACTATCAGTAAGGGTTCAATGCTTGATTCTATATTCCCTGCTTTCATGAGCTGTCTTCTTACAAATTTACTTATTTTTACTGTATAATTTAAATTAGTGGAATTTGATTTATATTTGTCTTGAAGAACTTATTTACTTTTAACCAAGTAGGCAAAATCATTTTAGCATATAGTTGCATTCATATACATAGATTGCATTGCATTGCATGAGTATTACTTTTCCCTACTCATTTATTTTATCTCCTTGAGCTAAGCATGAGGACATGCTAATGTTTAAGTGTGGGGTGGTTGATAAACTACTATTTTATGGTTTATCTTGTATTTAATTGAGTAGTTTCATCAAGTCCTTACCCACTTATTCATATGATTTGCATGATTTTATAATCCCTTCCTAGTATTGTTTATGATTGAAAACTTGCTTCTTAGAGATATTTAATTAGTATATTTTAATTCTCCCTTGTACCATTCGATGCCGTGATCCGTGTGTTAAGTATTTCAGGCTTTATAGGGCAGGAATAGCTTAGAAATTGGAGAGGAAGCTTGCAAAAATGGAAGGAACACAAGAAACTAAGGAGATGACCAGCGAGCACTGACGTGTACGCGTAACCTGCGCGATCTGCAGAATTAACAGAAAACGCTGAGGGCAATTTCGAGCCGAGTTTTGACCCAGTTTTCAGCCCAGAAACACAGAATAAAGCCAGGGAACATGCAGAGACTCAAGGAACACACTCACATATTCTCATTAGGATAGTTTTAGGTTTTTAGATCTGAATCTAGAGAGAAAATTACTCTTCCTCTAATTTTTCTTTACATTCATAGTTTCATAGTTTATTGCTTTTGCTTTTGGATATTGAAGAGTCATCACCTCTGTTGAATATACTATTCTAGTTTGTTTCCTTACTCTTTTTTTTATTTATTCCATATTCTTAATTCTTGTTTAGAGTGGTAATTGGATTATTTTCATGGATTGTTAATGCAAAGGATTACTTTTTACTCTTAATTAATTTGAATCTCTATTTTATTTAAATTATTATGTGTCTTTTCTATTCCAAACTCCCAATAACAAAGATGGTATCCATGTCAATAGAGTAGATTTTCTACTTGACATGGGGTTGATTAAGAGGAGACACTTGAGTTGGAATGCTCAAGTGGTTAGTTAAATTGGAAGCTGTTGGCTGTATTTACTAACGCTAGACCTTCCCAAGGGAGAGGACTAGGATTTGCGAATAAGAGTTAGCTCAATCACTTGACTTTCCTTTATTTAGTAAGGGTTAACTAAGTGAAAATAACAACTTTTTTATACTACACTTGAGAAAATTCCAATAAGGATAGAACTTCCGATTAATCATTCCCCTGGTCAAGGCTTTTTATTTTGAATACTATAAATTCCTTTTTATTTTCATTGCACTTAATTATAATTATTTATTTTCTTTCATTCAACTCTCAAAATTCTCAGAAAACTCCTGATTAATAACTTAGCATCCTTTCTAGCAACTCGTTGGGAGACGACCTGGGACTCATACTCCCACTATTTTTATTCTAAAACTTTTTGTGACAACCTTTCTAAATTGATGAGGCAAATTTTTGCTGGTTAAGAGCTATACTCGCAATGCTGTTCTATTATATTATAATCTCTTAATTAGTCTAACTTCTGTCACGCTTACCCTGCATGTAGTTTTTACCCACTACATTTTCTGTAAGTGCAAACCATACACATTGTCCATGGCATGGTTTCCAGTGATCTTATTTTAAACCCTGTAAACTCAAATTTCAGCAATTTGCCCTTAACTGGACTCACTCACCAAAGACTTTGAAATTCTATTACGCTGAGGAATACATGGGAGAGTTTGAAACATTATGCAAGGTAACTTTCTAATTTACAGTTCACAATATATGTTAGGGTCAGCACAAAATGCTTATTCCAATATAACTTATGTGTGTATCTATGTTAGATTTTCGTTCCAATGAATGAGGATAACATGCACTGGTACCTGCTTGTAATTGATGTTGAAAAAAGACACCTGATATTACTAGATTCTAAGCCATCCGTCTCGAGCAGAACCAGGCACCGTCGTTGTGCCAAGCTAATGGTACTGTTTTAAAATTTCTAACAAGCAGAAATAACCATTCTAAATTACTTGAACGGGCAGTGGACTTGACACATGAAATAAAATTTACTATGATTACAGGCACTGTTTATTGAGGAGATGCTTGATGACTCGACCTTCTATGCTTACCAGACAACACACAGACCCGTAATTTCGGATTATCCTATAATACACCCTGCAGAGATTGGCGAGCAAAAGGATGACTCGTAAGAAACCGTAGAAATTTTGTGTTGCTAGTTAATTTCTAAATTACTGAGAGACATCAATAATTTTGCTAATTTGTGATGAAAATTTTTACTTTGGCACAACTTAAGGAGACCGCCTAGATAGTGATGTTATTATCGTGCTATACACTGCTTTTCCTTCCAAAATTGGTTAAGGATGATATTATTTTTTACAGTCCCATTCCATATGCTATGATCATATACCCTAAGAAATTAACGCGGTTATAGATTATAACAAACGGTTTTTTAATATGCAAGGAATAATTGTGGAGTTTGGGTGACAACCTGGATGAGGGAGTGCCAATGGAAGGAAAATTACAATATAAAGGTAATTATAAAATTAATATTTCATTCATGGTTTCGTATACTCTCTTAAAATCTTACTCAAGTGTTATATGCTAACATTTGAGTTTTTGGCACTTAGGTAAATGATAGCACAAGATTGCGGCTAGCTATTGATCTGGTGATGAATCCATTCAATTTGAAATCCCAGGAAGTCCTTGAGGTAGCAAAGACATACTATAATGAAATATCTAAAAAGGAAGAGCGATTGGTTAACGGGAAAGGAAATATGTTCTGAGTTAATTATACCTAAGCCCTTCAAATAATTGTGTTAATCTCAATTAGACTTTTAATACTTTAATGCTTGCAACAATTTATTAGGATTATGTTATTTGCAGTACTTTACAATACTTTTCTATTTTGGTTTTGTAATGAGCTTATTGATTGAGAAAAAACTATTGGGTCATAACAAACTCGAACTAGTTGGCCCAAACCCCTTATAAAAAACCCAAATTTTTTTAGCTGAGATGCTGATAATTATATTTAATTAATTTGAATTCTTATGCGTTTATAAAATGGAACACCGCGTTAATGATAAAATCGTTTGAATTATTTCCCATATTTTGTAAAGCAATTAACTTAAAATTATTTGAATAATTTATGTAATGACAAACACAAGTTTATACTTATTATAACTAATGTTTTAATTTAATTTAAGTTTGTGTAACCTTCGTTATGTTTATGTTTTATTCATTTAGTGATACGCATACCAATGAAGGGTTATTAAACTTTATTTACCTTTTCCAAACAAATTTTAATACCATTCAGAGAGATTTTATTCTACGTATTTATTATTCAGTTTACATTTTCGAAAAGGTTTGATTACTAATGGAGTTTGAATCCTAATGGATGGCTCCAGATATCCATTCAACTTCCTATGCAACCAGTGCGATGTTTGGCTAAACCCTCTTTAAAAGTTAAACATGACTTCCTCCCAACATCGCTTCATACCAATAATTTAAACCCTCTTCTTCACTCACTGTGCCTATCTACTGCAGCAACTAGTCACAACTTTTAGCAAACAATAATGGAGCCAGGATTCCGGTAAGCATTTGAATGGTATCTGCTTTTTGATCAACTATTTTTCCACACACATTACCGTCTATCTTTGCATGGTTTGTTCTTTTTAACATTGATGTCTTTTTAATTTTTTGTTATGTCTTTGCATGGTTTGTTCTTTTTAACATTGATGACCTTTTAATTTTTGGATCCTGTTGGCTAGTTACATTAATGCATTTAGGAACGTAAGAAGATGCCCTGACCAGACTTTCATGTTAAACTTATTCGCAACAGATGTAAGTTTATGGCCTACACCACAGACGTTTCTTCTTTTTCTTTTATGTATCTATTATTTTCAACATCTGTGTAACATGTAATTTTGTTTCTGTTACTGTAGGAAGATGTACGGTTTCCACAGCACATTATATGGAACTTCTCCTTCTTCACAACCAATGATCTCTACTTCATAGACAGACAAGACAATTGTCTTCATATCCACCCAAAGAGAGATGGTGATAAGTACTTGATCAAAGCATCAGACATAGAGAGGATAAGATCACTCTATCGACCAACTTCACTACTTATTGTGGAACTGAGTTACGTTGGTTGGGGTATCTTCTACATGCTTGCATGGGACAGTACTCATACGAAAGAAAAGCCCAGAGCGATTGACGAGATATATGCCTCCAACGTGTTGCCTGACCAAATCAAATAGTGGCTAGCAGACCGATGCAAGGAACACTTTAACAAGGAAGCACAGCTGGCTGCGTTCGAGACCGAAAGGTTATTACGCCTACAGCGTCGGAGGCAACAAGGTTCACCACCGCGTTCTTAGGAGTCAAGGTAACAATAATTCGTGTACTTAGGGAATTAAATTTATAGTCTTTTACTATTCTTTCATGAAGAATAATTTTGCCAAAATTATTATAGGATCAACCTCCATCAACAGGGGGGAGGGGCAGTGGCAGGACCTAGTAGGAGATACCAAAGAACTTCCTCGTCTGACTCTTCTGAGTCGTCTGTGAACCAGAGAACACCATCATCATAGGAAAGAACAGCATAAAGTTATTTGTTTTTTGGTATTTGGGTGCAGTTATGTTTTGTAATAATGTTTCGGTGGCCATGTTATGTGTACATATTTAGTTTTGTGGACATGTTAGTATTCTGTTTTATAAATTTGGTTAATTTAATGTAAATTATGTCTTTCAAATTGTGGTTTTGTGAATGTATATATGGGTTATATATATCGCATTCTAGTGGTATTGGTTTTATTAACAGTCACACAATTCTACCATCACACAATTCTACCATCAGAAGAATTTTAAACTTCCAATCATTACTTGTTTAAAAATTAAACCATAAAAGATTTTTCATTTGCAAGATTTGATTCTGGTATTTGTATGGCCACATGGGTGACGGCATGGAAGTGGTAACATCCTATTTAAGAATTGGAAAATTTTTTAATATTTTATGCAGAAACTGTAGAAATGATTAAATCGGGAGTGAGATGATTAAATTGGGACTGACATGGTGTTCCTTAGGATGAGGGGTTCTAATGGTGTGATAAGGGGAAAAATATTGGAAATCAACTTGATACGTAAACGATGACTCACTAAGTAAGCAAGATAATGTAAATACACATAGAGACTAAGTTAGCAAGATAAGGTAAATACACTTTCAGGACACATGGATTTAGTTCGCACGTCTTTCCACTATACAACAAAAAATTGGAGGCTGCTTCTAATTTCAAATTAAATAAACAAAGAATCAGAGAAAAGTAGAATGTTGAAACTCCCACATAATTTATTTGCAAGCATAGCTAAAGCTTTGGAAGACGAGACAATTTTAATGGTACACAACACCTAGTTCAAACTGGTTACAATAACACTGGTAAACACAATATTCTTCCATATCAAATTCTCATTGGATGCAACATCTCACCCAATTAATAAGTTAGAGAAATTTAAGTTCATTACTTATAAGCGAACCAGAGACTTCAACCAAACAAAAACTACAGCAAACATAAACCTACCGAAAACCAAGACTACCAAACGTGCCTCGAGAAAAATGACTAAATTCCAACAAATTTATCTTCCGTTGCCGGTTATTCCGGATGAACTGTTGCAAAAAATCTTCTTGCGAAGTAGTGCCAAAGTTGTAGGGAGATGTATGTGCTTGAATAAATTCTGGCTCCGATGCCTAAGCCAACCAGAAACATGCATACAACACATGTGAAGGCAGAAGGTGTTAGATCAACATGTCTTGTTTCATGTTGGATACTCACTACTGTTAATGGGTTCAGATTCACTATTTGTAGTGGATGCTGCTTCTGCAGAAGAAGTTCCTGTTCAGCAACCTTTTGGAGTTGGCATCGATGGGTGGTTTCGTATTGTGGGAGTGTCATACGGGATCATATGTTTCAAGTTCTCCCATGGACAAGATGACACAAGACTTTTGGTATGGAATCTAACAACACAATGATCTAGAGAAATTTCGGACCTCCACAGGGACCATGGTAGATCATATTTCCCAGTATATGGTTTCGGTCATGTCCCAAGCACAGATGCATACAACATCATTCATATGTGCAAAAGGGACAAAGCTGATGCCTATGTTTTTTTCTCTAGATATTGTTCAAGGCATTCTACATGGTTTCACTATGTTAATTGTCTTCCTGGTGCAGAAAAAATTGACCCTAACTCTGTTTTTCATAATGGTCATGCATATTAGATTACTGGTACAGGAGATAGTTATGCTACACCCAAGTCTGTTTTATGTTACAGTGTCGAAGATGAATCTTTTAGTGAGGTGTCTATTCCAATAGGTGCAACATATACAGTTCACAATTTACTAACCCACAAGGACAAAGTTGCACTCCTCGCTCATACACACAATGAATTTGGTTATGTCTCATCAATTTGGCACTTGAAGAGGACGCCGGTGGAAACAAAATATTAGAGCAATACTACAGGTTTGCGAGTCGAAGCATCAGGGAAAATCCAATACTATTTGTGGATGATAACCTAATTTTGTTGGTGAACAATTCAAAGGAAAGAGAGTTACTCGTCAATTACAGGTACCGAGAGCTTGTGTTGACAGAATATAACAATCAACATGGCAGTAGAAATCTATTGGTGAGGAGAGCATGGCGAGACCCAGGAATGCCACACCCGATCATAGTTAGGTATACACTCAAGTATTTTGAAGGGATCTTTCCGGTTTAGAAATAATTGACATTTAAATCTACTCCGACTAAATGTATTGTGGAACTTTGTTGAACGTCTATGTTTAGTATTCTGGTTGCTGTTCTTTATGTTTTTCTATTTTGGTTAATGAAATCCACTGTTAATTGTTATAACATTGGTTAATTCTAAGTTTTTTTTATTCAGATTATCTTGTGTATGTTTTAAATTGGTTTGAAAGGCCCAAAATTAAGACAAATGGTTCTATAACAACTTCATTCTAGCTAATTCGATGTGTCATGTAGTGTTCCTCATGTATAGGAGATTTATAATGGTGTTATTCTATTTATAACCATGGTAGTATATAGATTATGTGACACATATCAATTAACCAACAAACATTTTATACGTATATTCAACCAAAAACTGCTATTCAAACAAAAAACTGCTATTCAAACAAATAATGAGCAGGGTAAGTGTAGACAGACAAATGAATGGAATAAATAGTTACCTGGAGAATATTGGTTTGGATTAAAATTCCAGAAACAGTTGGGCTTAACCGGTTTGAAGCCACTTGCTGCATTAATCCTCAACACAATTTTCTACTAAAGTATTGTTGTTGTAGCTGGCCCAATTTCATAGATACCCCACTTTACTTTTAGAGAGACTTGAACTACCAAAAAATAAATATTTTTTCATGTTAGTTCACCGAGCCCAATCCCACATGTGTCAGAAAGACTAAATATTCACTTAATTAAAAATATGGATCACCTTTGATCAATGACGTGGAGGCAGAAGTCGGCTAATTAAGAAATCAATATAGATAATGCGTTGAGAGTATAGTTCTTAACCAGCTAAGATCCGCCTTGTCAATTTAGAAAAGTTATCACAAAATTTAGAAATAATAATACTGGGAGTATGAGTCCCAGGTCGTCTACCAACGAGTTGCAGGAAATGGTGCTAACTTATTAATCAGGAATTTTCAAGAGAGTTTAAGTTTGGATAATGAGCAATTAAATAATTATAAATTAAAGTAATAAAACTAAGAATGATTATTAATATTCCAATAAAAGGCCTTGACTGGGGGAATGATTAATTGGAAGTCCTATCCTTGTTGGGATCTCTTAAGTGTAGTATCAAAAAGGTTGTTGTTTTCACTTAATTAACCCTTACTAAATAAAGAAAAGTCAAGTGATTGAGCTAATCCTTATTCGCAAATCCTAGTCCTCTCCCTTGGGAAGGTCTAGCGTTAGTAAATACAGAACTAGCCAACAACTTCCAATTTAATCAGCACTTAAGCCTTCCAACTCAAGTGTCTCATTTTAATCAATCCCCATGTCAAGTATGGAATCTACTCCATTGACATGAATATAATACTCAGAAAAATATAAGAAGACATAATAAATTAATTAAAATAAAATAGAGATTGAAAATTAATTAAAAGTAAAAGTAATCCTCTTTATCAATAATCCATGAAAATAATCCAGTTAGAACTCTAAATAAAATAAATAAGGATATGGAAGAATAAGGGACAAAGTAAAAAAACTAGAATAATATCTTCAACGGAGGTGATGACTCTTCAATATCCAAAAGCATGAAACAATAACTAGGAATGTAAAGAGAAACTAGAGGAAGAGTAATTCTCTCTTTAGATTCAGATCTAAAACTAAAAGTAATCCTAATATGAATGAGCGTGTATCTCCGTCTATGCATGTGTGTTGAGTCTCTACTTGTTCCCTGGCTTTGTTCTTTGTTTCTGGGCCGAAAACTAGGTCAAAATGCTGCCCGAAATCGCCCCCATCATTTTCTGTTATTTCTGCAGATTGCGCAGGTCACGCGTACGCGTCATCCACGCGTTCGCGTTATTCAGCGATTTTCCTTGTCATGCGTACGCATCATGCACACATTCACGTCATTCGTGCAGACTCCAATCCATGCGTACGCGTTAGGCACGCGCTCGCGTCGCTAAGATTTTCTCCATTCCATGCGCTCGCGTGAGCCATGCGCGCGCGTCAGTGTTCGCTGGTCATCTCCTTAGTTTCTTATGTTCCTTCCATTTTTGCAAGCTTTCTCATCATTTTCTAAGCCATTCCTGCCCTATGAAACATGAAACACTTAACACACGAATCACAGCATCGAATGGTATAAAGGAGAATTAAAATATACTAATTAAAGATCTTTAGGAAGCAAATTTTCAACCATAAAACGGTACTAGGAAGGAGTTATAAAATCATGTATTTAGTATGAATAAGTGGATGAAGACTTGATGAAACCATTCAATTAAACACAAGATAAACCATAAAATAGTGGTTTATCAACCTCCCCACACTTAAACATTAGCATGTCCTCATGCTTAGCTTAAGGAGATAAAATAAATGAGTAAGGAAAAGTAAGACTCATGCAATGTAATGCAACCTATGTATATGAATGCAACTATATGATTCTGTCTACTTGGTTAAAATAAATAAGTTCTTCAAGACAAAAATAACTCAAACTCCACTAATTCATACTATACAGTAAAGACAAGTAAACTTGTAAGAAGACAGCTCATGAAAGCAGGGAACATAGAATTAAGCATTGAACCCTCACTGGTGGTGTATATGCACTCTAGTCTCTCTAGTGTATAGAGTAATCACTCTACTCTTCTCTAATCATGCTTTCTAAATCTTGTTCTTCACCTAATCAATCAATAAATATTTAATGTACCAATGCAAACATCATAAGGTCTTTTCAAGGTTGTAATGGGGCCAAGGTAAAGGTGAGGGTATATATATGGCTAAGTGAGCTATAAATTGAATCCTTGATTATCCTAAGGTTTCACCTAACATACATACTCTATTTTCTTCTTAAATCATCCTTAGCTACCCAAAATTTTTCTACTTTTGTTTTACATACTCATGCATCAACTTTTCTCTTAACTTGTATCACATATGCATTGGTTTTTATTAAACTTAACTTAGCATTGGGGTAGTTTTGTCCCCTTATTTAATTACTTAATTACTTGAATATTTTTGGATTTTTTTTAAGCATAAAAATAAACATAACATTATCAATGCACATGGATTTTCAATTTTTCTAGTTTCACATGAGTAGGTACCCAAATTCCCATTATTTTATCATGACACATTCCCTTATTAACCCATGTTCCCACAATCTTCCCATACTCAATTGACACACAATTTCTATCTTAAGCTAACCAAAGATTCAATTGGGATATTTAATTGTTTTTTCGCTTAAGGCTAGTAATGTGGTAAAATATAGAACAAATGGGATTTAAAAGGCTCAAAGTGGCTAATCAAAGGTAAAAGGAAGGGTAGGCTATTTTGGGATAAGTGAGCTAAAACAATTAATGGCCTCAATCATATGCATGCATATAACACATTAAACATTGGACATATAGGATGGAACAAAATAAAGATTACAATCATAGAGAAGTAAACATACAAGAATAATATTTATGGTTAAATAATGTAACCATGTAATTAGGCTCAAATCTCACAGGTTGTGTGTTCTTAGCTTTTTAGATTATGTTCCAAATACAACTTCTAACAATTTTAACACAAAAATTTTGATTTAAATTAGTGAAATTTTTCAAAAATAGGGTCTTAAAAAGAAACTTATTAATTTTTCAACCAAATAGAACATGCATGCAATTAACCTATTACTATGCAATTTATCTTATCCTAACAAAAGAAGAAAAAAATAAAATAAATATCCTATTTTATTGGTGTTAAGGAAGATAAATTACCTCCGGAAGTCAGGTACTGACCGACCTTCCCACACTTAAAGCTTTGCACCATCCTCGGTGCCATCTGTCAGGAACAAAGGGGGGCTAGTAGCAGCATCTCCACCATCGGGACCGTCATGGCTCCCTGTGCTGGTAAATAAAGTAGAGTCCGGGGTATCTGGGTCTTCTTTAGGTGGGTGGTGACCAACAATCAGCTCCTTGAGGTATGTAAATCGGCGCTTGTTATGGCACTCCCTTTGCTTTCCTTTCTGCTCAAGCCGGTCTAACTTTTGAATTATCTGTAGGAGTAGCTGATTTGTTGAAGGTGCTTCTGATGTGGTAGGAGAAGGGATATCTTCTGCTGGTTTTATGCTCCGGTTGATAGTGGCTATTGGGGGTCTGATATATTTCCCGTTAGGAACATATTGATCATCCCGTGGAATCATGGCTTTGGTGTCCCCAGCTCTGTAGGAGATTCCAGCTGCTGAGACTAGATCTGAAACCAAGACGGGAAAAGGTAGGTTACCCACGATCTGTACGTGTCCCATAGCATGCCGAATGTGTCTTGGTAAATTGAGGTGCTGGTCTGTAAGGATACACCAGAGTAGAACAGCCATGTCTACAGTGAAGGAGGACTCATGAGTGCTCGGAAAGACGTAATGGGACATGATCTATGCCCATACTCGAGCCTCCAAGGTGAGTGCTGAAGCCAATATGCCCTTAGGTCGAGATCGATGGTATCCATAGATCCATCTACTGCCAGGTTGTGCGATAACTCTGAGAACAGCGTCCCAGTCAAATTGGTATGTCTGGCGCTTGAGTGAGGCTTCTTGGAATGCGTCCAATCCTTCTGGAGCATGGGGAAGATCTAAAGCTCGCTGAATGGCCTCTTCAGTTATGGGAACTTGCTTCTGATGGACATAGACAGACTGCAGGGATGGCATGTAAAAATTGGAGTAGAATTCAACTACCCATGATAGATTAACCTGCCGTGGCTGTCTCTGTAGGAATTCCATTGTCTATGTAACAACCCTGATTTTCGAGTACATGAGATCTTTTCTGAAAGTACGGATTTCTCCGAAAGATCAGTAAAGGGAACACCTCTGTTATATCATCAAGCATCTCAATCCTCATTATCATTATGTCATCCTTAAGTTAGAACCTCCTCTGAGGCAAGCTCGATAATGCAATCGCGAAGAACCTTATTTTTGAACCGTATCGGTTGGCAGTTTTGATTCTGATTTTCGTAAATAGTCTCTGTTTGACGAACCGGACTCGATTCATGAGAGGAGAGAGATAATAGTATAATATTATCATTAAATTAGTATTAGAAAATACTTGAATGACATTATAAGGTTACTTGGTCTGTTTTTCTTAAAAACAAAAAATCGGTTTAACCGGGTTTACGGTTTACTGGTGCAGCTTAGCACCAGCACTCTCTGATGAATTTAGCAATGCTAAGACCTCATTATACATGTTCTATTCTCATAATAAATATGTTACTAGTGTCATTTATGCTAGTAGCTCAGAAAATAATTTTTAGAGATGTTTTTAAAAATGTTCCGATACATCTAGTTTTAGTAGTTATACACCTGAGATATTTTAATATTATTTTAACCCACCTCCAAGCCAACCAATCACAACTCACCTTACACCCCCAAGACCTCCAAGGCTGTCTCATTTCATCATTTTGGCCGAAAATAACAAGAGAGAAAAGAGAGAAACTTTCATGAACACTTAATCTTCAAAGCTTGATTTCTTCTGAACTAAAACTCAAATCAAAACTCCGATTTCACCAAAATGATCCTCTCTTCTTCCTCTACATAACCATGTAACTTATCAAGGATGGAAATAAGGTGAGATGTCTGTCTCCCTCCCATTTCAATTCGGTTTTCAAGGAAAACCATGCAAAACATGTGTTTTCTTGATGTTCTTCCTTAGGAATCATGCTTAACTTGACTTGAGAGCCAAGAAACGTGAATTTCCAAAAATTCTAAGGTGAGATATCTCTTCCTAACATACTGAGTGAGATTTGGTCAGTTGAGAGTTTTTGGATTTAAAGTTGTTCTTGATGTGATTTAGGAGGAAAAAGTGCTTAAGGACCACCTGAAAGTTTAACCGAATTAGGAGCAGCAAAACCAGGTAGGGATTGACGAATTTAATCTTCATTGATTGTGTTTGAGTTGTGTGATTATGATATGGTTTGGCTGTGCTTGAAATTGATTGTTTGTATGAGTAATTCTTGTTGAAATTTTGGTGAAAATTTGATAAAATTTGATGAAATTCAAGCTATGAATGTGTGTTCTTGTGGCTGCTGAAAAACGAAACCCTAGAGCTTAAATTGAGGTTCAATTTGTGTTAAAATCATTTAGAAAAGATGGGGTTTTAGTGGCTAGAAATTTATTTTGAATTTTGGTAAAAATCGGTTGCTAAAAAGACTGAAAAACGGGTAAAAACAGAGAAAGAATTTGAAGAATATACGAAGAACACGAAGAACACTTTGAGTGTGGTGAAGAATATTGAAGAACACCTTTTAGATCTTAAAAATGGCAAGGAAGTAAAATTTTTGGTGTTTAAGGGGTTATATGGTAATTTCTGGAAGTTAGGGTGGTAAAAGTAGAAATATTAAAAGTTACGGGTGGTAAAAACTGAATTTTAAAGGTTAAAAGTAAAAGGTAAGTTAATTTTCGAAAATTTAGTATTAAAATAATAAATAATAATATTTAATTAAAAATAATATTTTAATAGAAATAATAAAATAATGCGGAAAAGGCATTTTTCTGTAAAAGCTTTAGAAAGACAACTTTAAGTGCAGAATCTCATAATTACCTTCATAAAATACTTAGGGAGTGGTAATAACATGATAGTGAGGCAAAGATAAAGAAAAGATAAAAAGTTAAAGAAAAGATAAAAACCAAAGAAAAAGTCTGTAAAATTTTAATGACAGAAAAACAGACAGAGACTAGTGAACGAACTAGGGCAACTTAGTTAGTACTTGAGTTGCGACTAGGGTTAGGTGTTATATGAAAAGTTAAACTGTTTCAGTATAGACTTAATGAACCTATACCTGGGACAGGCTAACTATTTATACCGAAATTTACATAAGCTTTAAATACACATGTTAAACAGAGAAATCAGAGCAGAATAAAGTAACACAGAGCACAGAGTAACCAGAGTAAAGTAAAGAGATACAAAGAGAAAAGAATAATATGATAAAGAGAAATGGTTTGAGCTAGGATATTGTAAAAGTGAAAGATGTAAAGTTTGTACAGTATGATTGAACAGAGAAAGAAAGAGGTACTACATAAGAATGTGAAAATGATGATGAATGATGAGAATGATGATGAATGATGATAATGAGAATGATTATGTAATGATCTGCTGCGTGAAGGTAGTCAGATAGATAGTGGTACGACCACAGAACGTTTTCCAGTGTTACACAGCTATTGAGAGCTGTACCTGCAACTGATAACCTGGGATCACTTGCAGAGGATATTAATTCATACACGGCTAGAATGCCGCACCTGTAAGGCAAGGATTGCTTACAGAGAATATGATTTCATACACGGCTGGAATGCCGCCACCTGTAAGGCAGAGTTTACTTACAGAGGATATGACGCATACGTCGGTTAGTGAGAACTGTACCTACGCTGACTGGAAAACCATACCCGTTTCAGCTGCTTCGGGTTACGTCGGGAGCGGGTAGAAACTGACAGATAAGCTCATTACCTGCGCGAGGGCTAGACATGCATCATACTTGGTTGCTGATGAGAGAACTTTTGCGTGGTCTAGAAATTTGCGGATAAATTCTCGTTGTAAGTATAGTTTCTAAACCTTCAAAAGTCCTTTCATACAAACGTTTTGGTTGTCACAAGTAACAATCCCCTAAATAAATTGATAACCGAAGTATTCAAATCTCGGGTCGTCTTCTCAAGGAATTGCAGGGAGGTATGTTCTTATTATTGGTTATGAAGATTGTAAATTGGGGGTTTTAGAACTAAGGAAGCAGTATGTTGCACAAAAAGAATAAAATAAAATAGTAATAATAAACTCTTGGCAAGGTATGAAGACTGGAGGTCCTATCCCAGTTATCCTTATCAATTGTAATGAGAATTGGATTTTTCTCCCACTTTATTAACCTCTAACTATGAAGGTAAGTTAAGTGGATGAATTAATTCTTGAAGAATTCCAATTCTCAATCAACAATGAGTTTGATAACTCAAGAGTCACCAATTATTTAACCAAAGCCAAAAGGGGAGAAATTCTACTTGAATGAAAATAATTTGGATAAATCAAGAACTTTAATAAATTAAAAAAAAACAATCATAAGTCTGGAATACCTCAATTAACTCTAATAAAGACATCAAATGTAACATGAAAGAGTTCATAAATTAAATTGGAAAAATAAATAAAAATAAAGAACCTGGGATTGAGAGTCACTCCTAAAACTAAGAGAAATCCTAAATCCTAATCCTAAGAGAGAGGAGAGAACCTCTCTCTCTAAAAACTACATCTACTCCTAAAATTGTGAATATGAGAGCCTTCTTATAAATGGATGCATTCCTCCACTTTATAGCCTCTAATCTGTGTTTTCTGGGCCGAGAACTGGGTCAGAAATAGCCCAGAATTCGCTGGTTGCGAATTCATTTGCGCTGATTTCCGTCACTTGCGATGCGGCCGCATGGATCACGTGGTCGCGTCGCCTAGCGTCAGAGGAACTATAGCATATTATATATCAAATCGAAGCTCCAGACGTTAGCTTTCCAACGCAACTGGAACCGCGTCGTTTGGATCTCTGTAGCTAAAGTTATAGCCGTTTGAGTGCAGAGAGGTCAGGCTGGACAGCTTAGCAATTTCTCCAACTTCTTGCATTCCTTCCATTTTTGCATGCTTTCTTCCCATCCTCCAAGCCATTCCTGCCTTATAATATCTGAAAACACTTAACACACATATCAAGGCATCTAATGGTAATAAGAGAGGATTAATAATAAGCAAATATAAGATCAAAGAAGCATGTTTTCAATCAAAACACATAATTAGGAAGGAAATATAAAACCATGCAAATAGTATGAATAAGTGGGTAAAGAGTTAATAAAAACCACTCAATTGAGTACAAGATAAACCATAAAATAATGGTTTATCAACCTCCCCACACTTAAACATTAGCATGTCCTCATGCTAAGCTCAAGAGGAATTATAAAGATGAAGAGGAATGGTAGAATGTATGAAATGCAACCTATCTATATGAATGCAACTACATGCAAAAAATGTTTCTACCTACTTGGTTAAAAGTAAATAAATTCTCTAAGACAAATATGAATCAAATTCCACTAATTCAAATTATACAGTGAAAACAAATAAACTTGTAAGAAGATAGCTCATGAAAGCAGGGAACATAGAATTAAGCACTAAACCCTCACTGGTAGTGTATATCACTCTAATCTCTCAAGTGTATAGGGTAATTCACTCTACTCTTCCCTAATCATGCTTTCTAAACCTTGTTCTTCATCTAACCAATCAACAAAAATTTAGTGTACCAATGCAAAACATCATGAGGTCTTTTTCAAGGTTGTAATGGGGCTAAGGTAAAGGTAAAGGTATATATATGGCTAAGTGAGCTATAAATTGAATCTTTGACTAGCCAAGCTCTCACCTAACATACATACACTCTATATAACTTTAAAATCACACCTAGCTATCCATAATTCCCACTTTTGTATGATTCCTATACTCATGTACCAAATTTTTCTTTTTAATTTATCACATGTGCATTGATTTTTCATTAACTTATCATTGGGGTAATTTTGTCCCCTTATTTATTTATCTATATTATATATATATATATATTTTGAATCATAAAAGCAAACATAACTTATCAATGCACATGAATTTTCTATTATTTTTCTATTTTGGTTTTTCATGAGTTGGTTCCCAAATTCCTGATATTCAAATAAATTAGAAACATTATACTTTTCCTTTATTAACCCATGTTCCCATAGTTTCCCCATACTTAATTAACACACTATCTTAAGCCAACCAAAGATTCAATTGGGATATTTAATTATTTTTCTGCTTTAAGGCTAGTGATGTGGTAAAATACAGAACAAGAGGGGGTTAAAAGGCTCAAAGTGGTTGACAAGGGTGATTTAAAGGGTAGGCTTATTTGGGATAAGTGAGATAAAATCAAATAATGGCCTCAATCATATGCAAACATGTAAATACACTAAATAATGGACATATAGGTTGGAACAAAATATAGATTACAATCATAGAGAAGAAAACACACAGGAATAAAAATTTATGGTTAAATAATGTAACCATGTAAATAAGCTCAAAATCTCACAGGTTGTGTGTTCTTTAGCTCAAAAACCATGTTCCAAATACAACTTCAAACAAGTTTTAACATAAATTTTTTTTTTTAAATTAGTGAAATGCTATAAAATTTCTTGAAAAAGAAAATATTACTTCAACCAAGTAATAACTAAATGCATAAAATCAAATAAACATGCAATTAAATATGCAAATGCAACAACTAACAAGGAAAAATAAAACATTGGTGTTTGAGATAGGAAGGTACTAACCCACGGAGATCGGTATCGACCTCCCCACACTTAAAGATTGCACCGTCCTCGGTGCATGCTGAGATTTGCAGGTGGATGGGTTGTTTCGACTGTTGCTTTTCTCTAAAGATTGTGCAGATGGACTTGTCTGTCTCCCCATGTAAAATGTCTTCCGTTTCCCTTCCGGGTGGCCATCCTGAAAGATAAAGGGAAGAAGAGTAACCCAGAAATAGAGACAAGAAAATAAAAAAAGTATGGGTTAATGCCAAATGATAAGGGTCTCAATTACATGGTAGCTACAACATGCAAGTGAGAAAACAATAGAAGCACATGGCATACCAGTGGTGCAAAAAATGTTGCAACAATGAGGGAGAGTGTGGGTAAGGAGAGATAATATAAATTCATATCAATGTAAAAGTAATACAGGTATAAAAGATTGGCATTGATTTAAATAATATTACCTAACCAGAATAAAACAAGTCATAAGCACCAAGATAAAACCAGAAAAGAAATAACAGTTGAATAAGAACATTTGAACACCAATGGTAAAATAATAAATTTAGAAAAATAAAAATATGCAATGAATGAAAGTATGCAAATAAATAAAATAAAATAAAACGAGAGGGAAAAAGGATGAGAAGAAGAAAAAGAAAGTGAGAAAGGAGAGAGAAGGAAGAAATTAGGATTAGAAAAGAGAAGATAAGAAAATTGGCACTAATCTGGATAGGTTGTGCGACGCTGGCGACGCGATCGCGTGGGTGACGCGGTCGCGTGGTGCGCGATATGGTTGGGTGACGCGGACGCGTGGGGCACGCGATCGCGTGACTCGATCTGTGCTAGTGGCCCGAGTGCAGCCTCGCGGTCGCACAACTCTCTGTTCAAAACTTAGTATTGCCAAAATCCAGGGTGACACGATCGCGTGGGGGACGCGATTGCGTAGTGGCCATCATGGGGATATGACGCGGATGCGTGGGGCACGTGTTCGCGTGGTGAGGCTTGGGCTTTCATCACGATTCCAGCCCAACTCTAGCTCAACTTTCGGCCATGCACCCTTTGACGTCGAAATCCAGGTCACGCGGCCGCATGGGGCACGCGATCGCGTGGGAGGCCAGTATTCCCCTGCGACACGGACGCGTCAGTGATGCGGTCGCGTGGGACAAATTGTGCCACTGGCACGCCTCCAGCCTTGCTCCAGCGTGACTCTCTGTTCGTTTTTATTTTCTCTTCTCTCCTTGCGACGCGGACGCATCGCTGATGCGGTCGCGTCGCGTGCTCGCTTTTTTTTTTTTTAATCTAAAAAATGCAGAATGCAGTGTTAATATGGATGTGATGCAAAACTCCAGGTTCAATATAACAAAACAAAATAAAATAAAATTCAAAAATAAATAAAACTAAGTAATGAAAAGAGAACGATCATACCATGGTGGGTTGTCTCTCACCTAGCACTTTTAGTTAAAGTCCTTAAGTTGGACATTTGATGAGCTTCCTGTTATGGTGGCTTATGCTTGTATTCATCCAGGAATCTCCACCAATGTTTGTGATTCCAGTAACCTCCGGGATCCCAAACTAGGCATGTAAGGCCCTTGAGCAGCTTCAAAAAGATTCTTAGGCTCCCGGGGTGTTGGATGTCAGAACAGATTCCAGGATCCCAAACCTTGCTTTTACACCCGTCTTTGTGTTAATTATCATGATTCCATCCAGGTAGCAAGCAATCTGAATTCTCACTAAAGTGGCCAAACAACTTCCTAGACCCATTCAGTTGAGCTTTACACCAACCTTTGCGTTTAAACTTAAAGCTTCCAACCATAATGAACCTTGCAGGACAATTCTTACCACTGGCCATCTTCCTCTTACTCTTAATGCCACAAAGAGCTCTAAGTTGACCATCCGTCTCCAGTAGCCCATATTCAAGTGGGATTAGAAAACTATGGGATATGAATTTTACCCACTTGAATGTTGTGAAGGATGATGGCAACTTAGGGAGAGGTGTTTTTAATGAAATTGCAAGCTCCACTCCCTTGTGCTCTTCTCTGATAATTACCACCTCTTTGCAAGCTTCTTCAATTTCAACCTCTTCCTCTTGGTAGCTTTCTTCCAATTCAATCTTCTCTTCATTGCTTTCCAAGGGCATGGGAGGTTGTGCTTCTTCTTCTTGAATCTCCATCTCTTGATCAACCTCTTCCAAGTCTTCAACTATGATATGATTTGGAGGTTGTACACCCTCCTCAGCATCAATTTCAACCGTCTTGGAAGGAGGCTGATGAGCGGATATTTTATACGCTTTTTGGGGTTAATTTCATATAGTTTTTAGTATGTTTTAGTTAGTTTTTAGTTTATTTCCATTAGTTTTTAGGAAAAATTTATATTTCTGTACTTTACTATGAGTTGTGTATTTTTCTGTAATTTCAAGTATTTTTCTGGCTGAAATTGAGAGAGCTGAGCAAAAATCTGATTCAGGCTGAAAAAGGACGGCTGATGCTGTTGGATTCTGACCTCCCTGCACTCAAAGTGGATTTTCTGGAGCTACAGAACTTGAAATGGCGCGATTCCAATTGCGTTGAAAAGTAGACATCCAGGGCTTTCCATCAATATATAATAGTCTATACTTTGCTCAAGGATAGATGACGTAAACTGGCGTTCAACGCCAGTTCTCTGCCCAATTCTGGCGTCCAGCGCCAGAAAAGGATTAAAAGTTGGAGTTCAACGCCAGAAATGGATCCAAACCTGGCGTTGAACGCCCAAAATGGCCTTATGCACGTGAATTGCTTAAGTCTCAGCCTCAGCACACACCAAGTGGGCCCCAGAAGTGGATCTCTGCACCATCTATCATAGTCTACTCACTTTTTGTAAACCTAGGCTACTAGTTTAGTATTTAAACAACTTTTAGAGACTTATTTTGGATCTCGTGACATTTTAGATCTGAACTTTGTACTCTTTGACGGCATGAGTCTCTAAACTCCATTGTTGGGGGTGAGGAGCTCTGCTGTGTCTCGATGAATTAATGCAAGTATTTATGTTTTCTATTCAAACACGCTTGTTCCTATCTAAGATGTTCATTCGCGCTTAACTGTGATGAAGGTGATGATTCGTGACACTCATCACCATTCTCAACCCATGAACGTGTGCCTGACAACCACCTCCGTTCTATATCAGATTGAATGAGTATCTCTTAGATCTCTCAATCAGAATCTTCGTGGTATAAGCTAGAATTGATGGCGGCATTCATGAGAATCCGGAAAGTCTAAACCTTGTCTGTGGTATTCCGAGTAGGATTCAAGGATGGAATGACTGTGACAAGCTTCAAACTCCTGAAGGCTGGGCGTTAGTGACAAACGCAAAGGAATCAAAGGATTCTATTCCAACCGGATCGAGAACCAACCGGTGATTAGCCGTGCTGTGACAGAGCGCGTGAGCGTAGTTTTCACTGGAAGGATGGAAGGTAGCCATTGACAGCGGTGATCCACCAACACACAACTTGCCATAGGAGGACGTGCGTGCGTGAACAAGAAGACAGAGGAAAGCAGAGATTCAGAAGACAAAGCATCTCCAAAACTCTAACATATTCTCCATTACTGCATAACAAGTAACCTTTAATCCATGCTCTCTTGTTTATTTGCAATTCACTTGATAAACATAATTGACTTCCTGACTAAGATTTACAAGATAACCATAGATTGCTTCAAACTAACACTCTCCGTAGGATTCGACCCTTACTCACGTGAGGTATTACTTGGACGACCCAGTGCACTTGCTGGTCAGTGGTACGAGTTGTGAAAAGTGTGATTCACAATTTGTGCACCAAGTTTTTGGCGCCGTTGCCGGGGATTGTTCGTGTTTGAACAACTGACGGATTATTTTGTTGCTTAGATTAGGAAAATTTTTCTTTTCGGTTTAGAGTCTCTTATTATTGTTCTTGGTTAAAAATATCCTTCTTTAAAACAAGTGTTACATTTACTGCCCAATTGGCTAGAGCGTTAGTCTAAGTCCGTGGCAGTTTGGTACACTCTTTTTAAAATCTTTTTCAAAAATAATATTTTCTCTATTAAATTTTGTGCCAAACTTTAAGTTTGGTGTTTTCCCGTTGATTTCCCTTGATTTTCGAAAATTTTGGTTTGGTTTTCTAAAAATTTTAAGTTTGGTGTTCCTTCTTCATGTTCTTGTGTTCTTGTGAGTCTTCAAAGTGTTCTTAAGTTTTCCTTGTGTCTTGATCTTAAAATTTTTAAGTTTGGTGTTCCTTGGTGTTTTCTCTCCAAATTTTTCGAAAACAATGAGCATTAGATCTAAAAAATTTTTAAATCTTGTGCTATTTTATTGTTTTTCTCTCTCCTGACTAAATTCAAAAATATCTTTTCTCTCTAATTTTAAAACAATTTTTCGAAAATTATTTTTTTTTAAAAAAAATTTTTACATTTTTTTTCAAAATTTAAAATCTTTTTCAAAACTTCCTTACCACTTTCTCTTCCCTCATTTTTTCGAAAATCTTCACCTATTCTTATTTATTTTATTAATTTATTTTATTTTCGAAATAAATAAATAAATAAATAAAATATTTTCTCTATTTTACATCATCTCCCTTTCTCCATCATGGACCTAAGCGGAAATGAACAGTCCAGGAGGACTCTGGGGTCATATTCTAACCCCTCTACTGCTTCATATGGGAGTAGTATCTGCATACCCTCCATTGGAGTCAGTAGCTTTGAGTTGAATCCTCAGCTCATTATCATGGTGGAGCAAAGTTGCCAATATTCCGGTCTTCCACAGGAAGAACCTACAGAGTTTTTGGCACAGTTTTTACAAATTGCTGACACAGTACATGATAAAGAAATAGATCAGGATGTCTACAGACTATTACTGTTTCCATTCGCTGTAAAAGATCAAGCTAAGAGGTGGTTGAATAACCAACCTAAGGCCAGCATAAGGACATGGAAACAGCTGACAGAAAAATTCCTGAATCAATATTTCCCTCCAAAAAGGATGACACAGCTAAGGCTGGACATCCAAGGCTTTAAACAAGGAGATAATGAATCTCTTTATAATGCCTGGGAGAGATACAGAGAGATGCTACGAAAATGCCCCTCTGAAATGTTTTCAGAGTGGGTTCAGTTAGACATCTTCTACTATGGGCTTGCAGAAGGAGCTCAGATGTCTCTAGATTACTCAGCTGGTGGATCTATCCACATGAGAAAGACAATTGAAGAGGCTCAAGAGCTCATTGATACAGTTTCCAGGAATCAGCATCTGTACCTAAGCAGCAACCCTTCCATGAATGAAGAGGTTAAAACAGTAACTGCTGAACTCAGTCCTGTAAAACAAGCTGCTGAATTCAATCAGCAATTGGACTTTCTAACAAAGCAGCTAGCCGAATTTAAAGACAGGCTACAAGAGACAAGAATGGCTAATATACATATGGAAGAACAGTTTAGGCAAACAAAGCAGCAGCTATCAAGACAAATAACAGAAGAATGCCAAGCAGTTCAATTAAGAAGTGGGAAAACATTAAATACCCCACCTCAAGGCAGCAAAAAACTAAGGAATGAGCAAACCACCCAAAATTCACCTGAGGACAGTAAGAGCCCAGGGAAAAATAATTCTGGCACTAAAACGCCAGAAAATTGGTGGAAGGCTGGCGCTGAACGCCCAGACCATGCCCAAAACTGGCGTTCAACGCCAGAAACAAGGCAGGATTGGCGTTCAACGCCAGAAATGGGCAATGATCTGGCGTTGAACGCCCAAATTGGGCAAGATCTGGCGCTGAACGCCCAAAATAGGCACAGTTCTGGCGTCTAACGTCACTCCAGTTTCTAACTCTGGCACTCAATTGCCAGTGAGGGATCAGACACACACAAATGCTGATAACAACCCCTCTAAAAAGGCTTCTTCAACCACTTCTGTAGGCAATAAACCTACAGCAACTAAGGTTGAAGAATATAAAGCCAAGATACCTTATCCTCAAAAACTCTGGAAAGAGGAGCAGGATAAGCAATTTGCTCACTTTGCGGATTACCTCAGGACTCTTGAAATAAAGATTTCATTTGCAGAAGCACTTGAGCAAATACCTTCTTATGCCAAGTTCATGAAAGATATCTTGAGTCATAAAAAGGATTGGAGAAAAATAGAAAGAGTTCTCCTCACTGAAGAATGCAGTGCAGTCATTCTGAAAAGCTTTCCTGAGAAGCTTAAAGACCCTGGGAGTTTTTTGATACCATGCATATTAGAAGGTAATTGCACCAAGACAGCTTTATGCGATCTTGGGGCAAGCATCAACCTAATACCTGCATCCACTATCAGAAAGCTTGGCTTAACTGAAGAAGTTAAACCAACCCGGATATGTCTCCAACTTGCTGATGGTTCCACTAAATACCCATCAGGCGTGATTGAAGACATGATTGTCAGAGTTGGGCCATTCGCCTTTCCCACTAACTTTGTTGTGCTGGAAATGGAGGAGCACAAGAGTGCTACCCTCATTCTAGGAAGACCCTTCCTAGCAACTGGACGATCCCTCATTGACGTCCAACAGGGGGAAATAACCCTGAGAGTCAATGATGATGAATTCAAGTTGAACGCTGTCAAAGCCATGCAGCATCCAGACACATCAAAAGACTGCATGAAAGTTGATCTTATTGACTCTTTGGTAGAAGAGATCAACACGGCTGAGAGTCTTGAATCAAAGTTGGAAAACATCTTTAAAGATGTTCAGCCTGATTTAGAGGATTCAGAGGACATGAAAGAGCCTCTGAAATTTCTTCTGGAAGAGGAAAAACCTCCTAAACTCGAGCTCAAGCCATTACCACCATCCTTGAAATACGCGTTTCTGGGAGAAGGTGACACTTTTCCAGTGATCATAAGCTCTGCTTTAAATTCACTGGAAGAGGAGGCACTTATTCAAGTGCTAAGGACACACAAGACAGCTCTTGGGTGGTCCATAGGTGACCTTAAGGGCATAAGCCCAGCTAGATGCATGCACAAAATCTTATTGGAGGATAATGCTAAACCAGTGGTTCAACCACAGAGGCGGCTAAATCCAGCCATGAAAGAAGTGGTGCAGAAAGAGGTCACCAAATTACTAGAGGCTGGGATTATTTATCCTATTTCTGATAGCCCCTGGGTGAGCCCTGTCCAAGTCGTCCCAAAAAAGGGAGGCATGACAGTGATTCATAATGAAAAAAATGAACTGGTTCCTACAAGAACAGTTACAGGGTGGCGCATGTGTATTGACTACAGAAGGCTCAATACAGCCACCAGAAAGGATCATTTTCCTTTACCATTCATAGACCAGATGCTAGAAAGACTAGCAGGTCATGATTATTACTGCTTTTTGGGTGGCTACTCAGGCTATAACCAGATTGCAGTAGATCCCCAGGATCAAGAGAAAAAAGCATTCACATGTTCATCTGGAGTGTTTGCTTATAGAAGGATGCCGTTTGGGCTGTGTAATGCGCCTGCAACCTTCCAGAGATGCATGCTCTCTATTTTCTCTTATATGGTGGAAAAATTTCTGGAAGTCTTCATGGATGACTTCTCAGTATATGGAGACTCATTCAGCTCCTGTCTTGATCACCTGAAACTTGTTCTGAAAAGATGCCAAGAAACCAACCTAGTTTTAAACTGGGAAAAATGTCACTTCATGGTGACTGAAGGGATTGTTCTTGGGCATAAAATTTCAAACAAGGGAATAGAGGTGGATCAAGCAAAAATAGAGGTAATTGAAAAATTATCACCACCTGCCAATGTTAAGGCAATCAGAAGCTTTCTGGGGCACGCAGGATTCTATAGGAGGTTTATAAAGGATTTTTCAAAAATTGCAAAACCTCTAAGCAATCTGCTAGCTGCTGACACGCCATTTGTGTTTGACACAGAGTGCCTGCAGGCGTTCGAAACGCTGAAAGCTAAGCTGGTCACAGCACCAGTCATTTCTGCACCAGACTGGATGTTACCATTTGAGCTAATGTGTGATGCCAGTGATCACGTCATTGGTGCAGTATTGGGACAGAGGCATGACAAGCTTCTGCATGTCATTTATTATGCTAGTCGCGTTTTAAATAATGCCCAGAAAAACTACACAACCACAGAAAAAGAATTACTTGCAGTGGTTTACGCCATTGACAAGTTCAGATCATACTTAGTAGGATCAAAAGTGATTGTGCATACTGATCATGCTGCTCTTAAATATCTACTCACAAAGCAGGATTCAAAACCCAGGCTCATCAGATGGCTCATCAGATGGGTGTTGCTTCTGCAAGAGTTTGATATAGAAATAAGAGACAGAAAAGGGACAGAGAACCAAGTGGCTGATCATCTGTCCCGGATAGAGCCAGTAGAAGGGACGTCCCTCCCCTCTCTTGAGATCTCTGAGACGTTTCCGGATGAGCATTTATTTGCCATTCAGGAAGCACCATGGTTTGCCGATATTGCAAACTATAAAGCTGCAAGGTTCATACCCAAGGAGTACAACAGGATACAAAAGAAGAAATTAATTACTGATGCAAAGTACTACTTGTGGGATGAACCCTATCTCTTTAAGAGATGTGCAGACGGAATAATCCGTAGGTGTGTGCCTAGAGAGGAGGCGCAGAGGATCCTATGGCATTGCCATGGATCTCAATATGGAGGCCATTTCGGAGGTGAGCGAACAGCAACCAAGGTCCTCCAATGTGGCTTCTATTGGCCCACACTCTATAAAGATTCCCGAGAGTTTGTACATAACTGTGACAGTTGCCAAAGAGCTGGTAATCTGCCTCATGGTTACGCCATGCCTCAACAAGGAATCTTAGAAATTGAGTTGTTTGACGTATGGGGAATTGACTTCATGGGACCTTTCCCACCATCATACTCAAACACTTATGTTCTGGTGGCAGTTGACTATGTATCAAAATGGGTTGAGGCCATTGCCACACCCACCAATGATACTAAGACAGTGCTGAAGTTCCTCCAGAAACATATCTTTAGCAGATTTGGTGTCCCTAGAGTACTAATCAGTGATGGAGGCACTCACTTCTGCAATAAACAGCTTTACTCTGCCATGGTTCGGTATGGAATTCGCCACAAGGTAGCTACTCCATATCATCCACAAACTAATGGGCAAGCTGAAGTCTCTAACAGAGAATTAAAGAGAATCCTAGAACGGACAGTAAATACCCGTAGAAAAGATTGGGCACGGAGCTTGGATGATGCTCTGTGGGCTTACAGAACAGCATTCAAGACCCCTATAGGGACCTCTCCATACCAACTGGTGTATGGTAAGGCATGTCACCTGCCCGTGGAACTGGAACATAAGGCCTACTGGGCAACCAGATTCCTAAACTTTGATGCCAAATTAGCAGGAGAAAAAAGATTGCTCCAGCTAAATGAGCTAGAGGAGTTCAGATTCACAGCTTTCGAAAATGCCAAGCTTTATAAAGAGAAATAAAAAAAGTGGCATGACAGAAAGCTGTCATCTAGAATCTTTGAACCAGGACAGAAGGTTCTGCTGTTCAACTCTAGACTCAGGCTATTCCCCGGGAAATTGAAATCCCGGTGGAGGGGACCATACGTGATTACAAGCGTATCACCATATGGTTATATAGAGCTTCAAGATATTGACTCTGACAAGAAGTTCATTGTTAATGGACAGAGAATCAAGCACTATCTTGAAGGCAATGTTGAGCAAGAGTGCTCAAGGTTGAAGCTAGATTAAAAGCTCAGCAAGGTCCAGCTAAGGACATTAAAGAAGCGCTTGTTGGGAGGCAACCCAATTTTTATTTATTTTCATGGTTTTTCATGTTTTATTAGGTTCATGATCATGTGGAGTCACAAAATAAATATTAAAAATTGAAAACGGAATCAAAAACAGCAGAAGAAAAATCACACCCTGGAGGAAGCACCTGTCTAGTGTTCAACGCCAGAACAGAACATGGTTCTGGCGCTGAACGCCCAAAATGGGCAACATCCTGGCGCTGAACGCCCAGAACAAGCATGGTTCTGGCGTTCAACGCCAGAAATGGCTAGTAAATGGGCGTTGAACGCCCAAAATGGGCACCAACCTGGCGCTGAACGCCCAGAGTTGTGTGCAAGGGCATTTTGCATGCCTAAATTGGTGCAGGGATGTAAATGCCTTGACACCTCAAGATCTGTGGACCTCACAGGATCATTTCAAGATCTGTGGACCCCACAGGATCCCCACCTTCCCTCCTCATAATCCTAGTTTTTTTTCCCACATATTCTTCTTCATCTATTCCTTCTTCTTTTGCTCGAGGGCGAGCAACATTCTAAGTTTGGTGTGGTAAAACAATTATGTGAAGGATCTATAGCTCAGTGGTAGAACATGTGGCTACAAATCAAGAGATCCCTGAGATACCTCAGGGGATGCACTTCCCTCCACATAATTATTGGAAGCAACTGAGGATAGAAATACAAAAAATCACTAGGAATCAAGCCACAAAGGCAAGGAAGAGACATAAAAGAGCTCAAGAACATCATTGGTGCCTCAAGAAGGAAATGCCATCATCACTAAGGTGGACTCGTTCCTTGTTCTTACTTTCTCTGTTTTTCGTTTTCTCTATGTTAAGTGCTTATCTATGTTTGTGTCTTCATTACATGATCATTAGTAGTAATTAGTGTCTATTTTGATTTTATCCCCAATTAAGTTATAGTATATTTTTCTCATCATCAGCAAACATGAATAAAATAGTAGATCTTTTGAATAAGAGGCAATAAAATTTCGAGTTTTTAATAAGAAAAATTCTAATTAGTAACATGTGGTGGCAATGCTTTCTGTCTTCTGAATGAATGCTTGAACAGTGCATATGTCTTTTGAATTTGTTGTTTAAGACTGTTAAATATGTTGGCTCTTGAAAGAATGATGAACATGAGACATGTTATTGATAATCTGAAAAATCATAAAAATGATTCTTGAAGCAAGAAAAAGCAGCAAAGAACAAAGCTTGCAGAAAAAAAATATATATATAATAAAATAGGCAAAAAAAAAATTTATAGAAAGAAAAAGAAAAAGCAAGCAGAAAAAGCCAAAAGCTCTTAAAACCAAGAGGCAAGAGCAAAAAGCCAATTACCCTTAAAACCAAAAGGAAAGGGCAAATAAAAAGGATCCCAAGGCTTTGAGCATCAGTGGATAGGAGGGCCTAAAGGAATAAAATCCTGGTCTAAGCGGCTAAACCAAGCTGTCCCTAACCATGTGCTTGTGGCGTGTAGGTGTCAAGTAAGAACTTGAGACTGAGCGGTTAAAGTCAAGGTCCAAAGCAAAAAGAAGAGTGTGCTTAAGAACCCTGGACACCTCTAATTGGGGGCTTTAGCAAAGCTGAGCCACAATCTGAAAAGGTTCACCCAATTATGTGTCTGTGGCATTTATGTATCCGGTGGTAATACTGGAAAACAAAGTGCTTAGGGCCACGGACAAGACTCATAAAATAGCTGTGTTCAAGAATCATCACACTGAAATAGGAGAATCAATAACACTATCTGAATTTTAAGTTCCTATAGATGCCAATCACTCTGAGCTTCAATGGATAAAGTGAGATGCCAAAACTGTTCAGAAGCAAAAAGCTACTAGTCCCGCTCATCTAATTAGAATCTGAGCTTCACTCAAAAACTCTGAGATATTATTGCTTCTCAACTTATTAGTCTTCTATTTTATTTGTCTAGTTGCTTGAGAACAAGCAACAGTTTAAGTTTGGTGTTGTGATGAGCGGATATTTTATACGCTTTTTGGGGTTAATTTCATATAGTTTTTAGTATGTTTTAGTTAGTTTTTAGGAAAAATTCATATTTCTGGACTTTACTATGAGTTGTGTATTTTTCTGTAATTTCAAGTATTTTTCTGGCTGAAATTGAGAGAGCTGAGCAAAAATCTGATTCAGGCTTAAAAAGGACGGCTGATGCTGTTGGATTCTGACCTCCCTGCACTCAAAGTGGATTTTCTGGAGCTACATAACTTGAAATGGCGCGCTTCCAATTGCGTTGGAAAGTAGACATCCAGGGCTTTCCATCAATATATAATAGTCCATACTTTGCTCAAGGATAGATGACGTAAACTGGCGTTCAATGCCAGTTCTCTGCCCAATTCTGGCGTCCAGCGCCAGAAAAGGATTAAAAGTTGGAGTTCAACGCCAGAAATGGATCCAAACCTGGCGTTGAACGCCCAAAATGGCCTTATGCACGTGAATTGCTTAAGTCTCAGCCCCAGCACACACCAAGTGGGCCCTAGAAGTGGATCTCTGCACCATCTATCATAGTCTACTCACTTTTTGTAAACCTAGGCTACTAGTTTAGTATTTAAACAATTTTTAGAGACTTATTTTGGATCTCGTGACATTTTAGATCTGAACTTTGTACTCTTTGATGGCATGAGTCTTTAAACTCCATTGTTGGGGGTGAGGAGCTCTGCTGTGTCTCGATGAATTAATGCAAGTATTTCTGTTTTCTATTCAAACATGCTTGTTCCTATCTAAGATGTTCATTCGCGCTTAACTGTGATGAAGGTGATGATTCGTGACACTCATCACCATTCTCAACCCATGAACGTGTGCCTGACAACCACCTCCGTTCTATATCAGATTGAATGAGTATCTCTTAGATCTCTCAATCAGAATCTTCGTGGTATAAGCTAGAATTGATGGCGGCATTCATGAGAATCCGGAAAGTCTAAACCTTGTCTGTGGTATTCCGAGTAGGATTCAAGGATAGAATGACTGTGACGAGCTTCAAACTCCTGAAGGCTGGGCGTTAGTGACAAACGCAAAGGAATCAAAGGATTCTATTCCAACCGGATCGAGAACCAACCGGTGATTAGCCGTGCTGTGACAGAGCGCGTGAGCATAGTTTTCACTGGAAGGATGGAAGGTAGCCATTGACAACGGTGATCCACCAACACACAGCTTGCCATAGGAGGACGTGCGTGCGTGAACAAGAAGACAGAGGAAAGCAGAGATTCAGAAGACAAAGTATCTCCAAAACTCCAACATATTCTCCATTACTGCATAACAAGTAACCTTTAATCCATGCTCTCTTGTTTATTTGCAATTCACTTGATAAACATAATTGACTTCCTGACTAAGATTTACAAGATAATCATAGATTGCTTCAAACCAACAATCTCCGTGGGATTCGACCCTTACTCACGTGAGGTATTACTTGGACGACCCAGTGCACTTGCTGGTCAGTGGTACGAGTTGTGAAAAGTGTGATTCACAATTTGTGCACCAGAGGCTCTATGTCTTGTCTTTCCCATGGAGGTTCTGCATCTCCTAAGTCTTCAACCACTTCTTCTTCTTCTTGAACAATGACAACTTCTTCTACTTGTTCTAGTACGAAGTCATTCTCTGTCTTGTACACTGGGGTTTCTGGTATCTCCTTCATGCTATGCTCTTCACTAGACTGTCCACATGGGGATGTGGCTGATCCTTGTGTATTTAAGCGTCTAGAAGCCCATTGAATTAATACTTGCCCCAGTTGTTGAGTGGTTGCCTGAAATCGATCCACTGTTTCCTTGAGACGATCCTTTGCCTCTTGATGCACTCAGCTTTTATAAGTAGGATCATAGTACTCTTGGATTGATGGATATGGAGATAATAAATATTGAAGTGGTGGTTTTTGGGAGTAATTGGGTTGGAACTGGGGTGGTTCTATATATGGTTCATATGGCTCATAAGGTGGTTGGTATGGTGGTTGAGGGTTAGGGTCATATGGAGGTGAATGGTGGTAGTTGGCTTGTGTGTGTGGTAGTTCAAAGTTGTGTTGAGGAAAAGGTTCATAGGCATATGGTGGTGGTTGTTGATAGTCCATTGGAGGTGGTTGTTGCTATGATGGTTGATCAAATCCTTGTGGCTCCTCCCATCTTTGATTGTTCCAACTTTGATGCCTGTTCTCATTGTAATTTCTTCTTCCTGCAACATAATTGTAACCAGACTCATAGCCAAAGGGGTGAGAGTTCATAGTAGCAAAATAAAAATTAAAAATGAAAATAAATTTAAATTAAAAGGTTATTTAAATTTTGAATTTGAAAATTAAATTTTAAAATTTTAAATTTTAAATTTTGAAATTTAAAATTTGAAATTTGAAAATTTTTAAATTTAAATTTTGAAATTTTTTTTTTAAATTTGAATTTTGAAATTTGATTTTTGAAATAAGATAAGATAAGATAAAAATTTTAAAAATAAAAATCTGAATTTTTTTTTCGAAAAAATTAATAAAAAATATTTTTGAATTTAATGAGGAAAGAGAAAAACAATAAAATGACACCAAATTTCAATTTTTTTAGATCAAAACGAAGAAAACAACTAAGAACAGCTTGAAGGTCAAGATGAACGTGAAGAACAACTTGAAGATCAAGATGAACACTAAGAACAAATTTTTGAAATTTTTTTAATACTAAATAAAAACCAATAACCTCTTAATTTATGAAAAAATAAAAATAAAAACAACTAAACAAACAAAAAGCAAAAAATATTTACAATAACCAATAATAAGGCACACGTTTGCAATTCCCCGACAACAGCGCCATTTTGATGAGAGAACTTTTGCGTGGTCTAGAAATTTGCGGATAAATCCTCGTTGCAAGTATAGTTTCTAAACCTTCAAAAGTCCTTTCATACAAACGTTTTGGTTGTCACAAGTAACAAACCCCTAAATAAATTGATAACCGAAGTATTCAAACCTCGGGTCGTCTTCTCAAGGAATTGCAGGGAGGTATGTTCTTATTATTGGTTATGAAGATTGTAAATTGGGGGTTTTGGAAGTAAAGAAGCAGTATGTTGCACAAAAAGAATAAAATAAAATAGTAATAATAAACTCTTGGCAAGGTATAAAGACTGGAGGTCCTATCCCAGTTATCCTTATCAATTGTAATGAGAATTAGATTTTTCTCCCACTTTATTAACCTCTAACTATGTAGGTAAGTTAAGTGGATGAATTAATTCTTGAAGAATTCCAATTCTCAATCAACAATGAGTTTGATAACTCAAGAGTCACCGATTATTTAACCAAAGCCAAAAGGGGAGAAATTCTACTTGAATGAAAATAATTTGGATAAATCGAGAACTTTAATAAATTAAAGAAAGCAATCATAAGTCTGGAATACCTCAATTAACTCTAATAAAGACATCAAATGTAACATGAAAGAGTTCATAAATTAAATTGGAAAAATAAATAAAAATAAAGAACCTGGGATTGAGAGTCACTCCTAAAACTAAGAGAAATCCTAAATCCTAATCCTAAGAGAGAGGAGAGAACCTTTCTCTCTAAAAACTATATCTACTCCTAAAATTGTGAATATGAGAGCCTTCTTATGAATGGATGCATTCCTCCACTTTATAGCCTCTAATCTGTATTTTCTGGGCCGAGAACTGGGTCAGAAATAGCGCAGAATTCGCTGGTTGCGAATTCATTTGCGCTGATTTCCGTCACTTGCGACGCGGCCGCATAAATCACGCGATCGCGTCGCCTAGTGTCAGAGGAATTATAATATATTATATATCAAATCGAAGCCCCGGACGTTAGCTTTCCAACGCAACTAGAACCGCGTCGTTTGGACCTCTGTAGCTAAAGTTATAGCCGTTTGAGTGCAGAGAGGTCAGGCTGGACAGCTTAGCAATTTCTCCAACTTCTTGCATTCCTTCCATTTTTGCATGTTTTCTTCCCATCCTCCAAGCCATTCCTGCCTTATAATATCTGAAAACACTTAACACACATATCAAGGCATCTAATGGTAATAAGAGAGCATTAATAATAAGCAAATATAAGATCAAAGAAGCATGTTTTCAATCAAAACACATAATTAGGAAGGAAATATAAAACCATGCAAATAGTATGAATAAGTGGGTAAAGAGTTAATAAAAATCACTCAATTGAGTACAAGATAAACCATAAAATAGTGGTTTATCAGTTGCGCATTTCCTTTGTTATGATTGTGGTATGAATGTATGCTTTCCTTGTTTGTATTCCATTCTCTGCGCTTGTGTTATTTTCTTGTATTCTTCTGTTTGTGTTCTGCTATCTGTTTTCTCTATCTTCTCTACTTATCTGTGTTTTTTAATTACTGCTTCTTTGTATTCTTCTAATAGTCTGCTAAACAACATAGAATTAATGAACGTAACTAATAACCCCGACCCTACTAAGAACTCCGCAGTTCTTACCCCTTCTCTCTCCCTTCCCCCTTCAGATGGAAGTAAGAGTACCTTACCATAGTTCGCTGATGACCGTTCGCAAGAAGAGGATTCTGCTCTAGATAGTCTTCTGAGTCTAGGGTGAATATCGTTCTCTGATTATATGTATATACTGTGAGACCAGCCAACGTCTGCACCCCGTTCGTATGCGTACTTTAACCTAAATCCTGTGTACGAGATTCCTATTGTGTGGCTACTTCATGAGGTACCGGAGAGACGTCCTGTGGAAAAGTCTGATCGTGCAGAGGAGTAGCAGATGATGTTCTATCTTTTGATGACGTTCCACCTGACTTGAGTTTTGAAGACTTAGAACGTACTTTCCCTCGCTTTAGTATTTTAGAGGGACTAGGTGAGTATAGGGTCTAGGCTAGCCTGGGCGCCAGCTTAGGGACCTCTTGAACAGGTCAGGACCTGGGATGTTGTATGTATATACATGTATATAGATATTATTTAGCTATATCTAGGGGTGTTCTAACTAACAGTCTATATTCTAATAAAGGCTGAATCACCGAATGTTGTCAACTACTTGTGATGTATTTATGTGTGGTTGTTTATAACTGTTTTATCTGTTATTATTTGTGAATTGATTATAAATGATTCTGTCTATTAATCTAAACGTTTTCAAAAAAATAATACACCTCACAAGTTAACTACGCTTTTAACAACGAATCAGGCTCATATGATAAATAATAGATAATAATTAGGAAGACAAATTGGTAGCGCTCAGTTTCCGGTATGATCTAGACATATTGAAAATTGGGTCGTTACAATTTGGTATCAGAGCAGTTCGTTTCCAGTAGAGCCTAGGGAGTGGACTGACTATGCTTTATTGCATACTCTGTTATGTGTCTCATGCGTATAGGATATCCCAGTGATATATGTTGCATGATTGTTTCTGTGTTTTCATTTTGGGAATGTTCACACTTGACTTGAAGTGTTAAGACTGATCACCTTAACAATGATTGTTTGGTGTGAACAGCACTACAATGGGTTCACGGAGACGAGGCGTACGGGAAGGAATTCCTAATGTTAACTACGAGAGGGAACAGGAAACGTTTATGGCTACCATGAACAACGCGGCTGAAGTAGTGCGTGAAGCTGCGGTAACAGCGGCTAGGGCTGTTGAACGTCTTGGAGTGAGAAATGGGAATGATGAGAATAACTTAGAGCATCCTGAAATACCTATGACCCTTGCGACCTTTCTGAAGGTTAATCTGCCTAAGTTCAAGGGTAAACTCGTTGCGACTGACGCTGATAACTGGTTTCAAGGTATTGAATAATCACTGAGAGCGCAGCATGTTCCGGAAGGACAACACGTGGAGTTTGCTACTTATATGCTCGAGGGAGAAGCTGAGTACTGGTGGCAGGGGATACAGCGATTGCTACAACGTAATGAAGGTGACATTCCTTGGGATATTTTTAAAGATGAATTCTACAAGAAATATTTCTCAAGAGCAGTGCGTGATGCTAAAGAGATAGAGCTTATGCAGTTGAGGCAAGGGGATATGACTATTGCTGAGTATGCTCGTAATTTCGATGACTTGTGTCGTTTCTCTAAGATCTGTCAAGGGAATCCTGCTGACTTTGAAGAATGGAAGTGCTTGAAGTTTGAAGGAGGCCTTCGTGATGATCTGATGAGTTCAATAGTTCCGCTGGAGATACGTAATTTTGCTGAACTAGTCAACAAGAGCAAGTTAGTGGAAGAATGTATTAAGAAAGTGACTGTGGCCAAGGTGAGTCGCCAAAGATTTCCACCAAGGCATCTTAGCAATCATCAGGCAGCTGGGAGAAGGGTGCATTTTAAAGCGCGTGGCATACGACAGCATAAGAACCTACAAGTTGGTAACATTACTGCTCGCCGTACGGGTAAGAATGGAGGTAAAGTAAGGAAAGGCAATGGTAAACGAGCCCATCAGGCTTACATAAACACTGCATGTAAGCAATGCAGAAAAGAGCATGATAACAGGTCTTGCCAGTTTGGATCACCTAACTGCTATGCTTGTGGAGAACTTGGACATATTGCCAAGGATTGTTCGAAGGGATTTACTCAAAATTTAGTTAGAACCCAGCAACAAGGACGAGTGTTTGCTATCACTATTGACAATGTTGTGTAATCGAACGCCCTCATTCAAGGTCAGTGTTATGTCAAGAATCGATTTCTAACTGTACTGTATGATTCGGGTGCATCGCATTCTTTATTTCTCTAACTATTGCTTACGAGTTAGGATTATATTTCTTTAAATTGAATTTTTACTTGATTGTCCATACACCTGCATCCCAAAATGCTTTGACCAGTTTAGTGTGCCTGCAAGTACCATTCGCTATTAGGAACAGGACTTTTATACATGATCTAATATGTTACCCTCTATATGGTTTAGAAGTTATTTTAGGATTAGATTGGTTATCTAAGTATCATGCTTTCCTTGATTATTTTAAAAGAACTGCTGTTATTTCATCTGATAGTCTATGTACTAAACCATTTCTGTCCCACACCTTATATCTGAATTCTGTAAGAGTTACCTTAGACGGGAGGGATTATGAGGGGTACGTTCTGTTAGTGGCTAGCTCAAATGACAGTGAACTAAGCTTAGAACGAATCCGAGTGGTGAAGGAATTTCCTGATGTTTTCCCGGACGACATACCTGAGTTTCCTCCTTAGTGAGAGATAGAATTCAGCATTAAACTAGTACCTGGAACCGGACCGATTTCCATAGCACCGTGCCGGATGTCACCACTGAAACTTGCAAAGTTGAAGAAGTAGTTGGATGAGCTACTTGGAAAGGAATTTATTCGTCCTAGTGCATCATCTTGGGGAGCTCTAGTATTGCTAGTAAAGAAGAAGGACGGTGGAATCAGACTTTGCATAGATTACCGACAGCTAAATAAAGACACTATCAAGAACAAGTATCCACTTCAACGGATAGATGATTTGATGGATCAGTTGGAAGGTGCAACTGTGTTCTCGAAGATTGATTTGCGATCGAGCTATCACTAGATTCGAGTGAAAGAATCAGATATACCGAAGACTGTATTTAGAACTCGTTATGGTCACTATGAGTATACGGTTATGTCGTTTGGACTAACTAATGCTCCTACGATTTTCATGGATTACATGAATCGTATTTTCCGTCTGTACCTTGATCAGTTTGTAGTAGTTTTCATCGACGATATTCTCATCTATTCGAAGACAGAAAGAGTGCATGAATAGCATCTAAGGACTGTATTGCAGACACTGAGGACTCGGAAGTTATATGATAAACTATCAAAGTGCGAATTCTGGACAGCGAAGGTGGATGGAATTTTTGAAGGACTATGATTTCAAATTAAGTTATCACCCAGGGAAAGTGAACGTGGTGGAAAACGCTTTAAGCAGGAAGAATTTGAGTATCTCTTGGATGATGATACAGGAAGAAAAATTACTCGCAGAATTTGAGGACCTTAAGTTGGCTATGATTGAGACGTCAAGTGGAGTCCGTTTGGCCCAATTGCGTATAACACCAGATTTTAAGATTAGTATTCAGCAAGCACAAGCACAGGACTTAGAAATGATGACGATGCTGAGACTGATGAATACAAAAGAACCAGAAGCTGTGAGACAGGATCGTAGTGGCCTATAGAGGTACAAGAACAGAATTTGTGTGCCTAACTCTGGAGAATTGTGACAAAATATTCTTGCTAAAGCTTACCAAAGTAGATTTTCTATGCATCCTGGAGTGACAAAGATGTATCGAGATTTGAAACAAATGTTCTGGTGGCCGGGCTTAAAGAAAGAAGTAGCTGATTATGTCTCAAAATGTTTAACCTGCCAGAAGATGAAGGTGGAACATCAGAAGCTGTCAGGAATCCTGCAACCCTTAGAAATACCACAATGGAAATGGGAGCAGATTACTATGGATTTTGTCACAGGATTGCCAAGGACCTCAACAGGACACGATACCATCTGGCTAATTGTGGACAGGTTGACAAAGTCAGCGCACTTCCTTCCAATTCGAGTTGACTGTACTTTAGAAAGGCGGGAACGAATATATATTCAAGAAAACGTACGACTACATGGGATACCTTCGTAAATTGTCTCAGATCAAGTTTCGAGATTTACTACTAGATTTTGGGGAGCTTTTCAGAAAGCGTTGGAAACAGAATTGCACATGAGTATAGCATACCATCCTCAGATAGACTGACAATCAGAGCAGACAATCCAGACGTTAGAAGACATGTTACGATTATGTATGATAGACAACCAAAGCAGCTGGGATAAGTATTTGCTGTTGGTCAAATTTGTCTACAACAACAGTTGCCAATAAAGTATCGGGATGGCACCATACGAAGCTCTCTATGAAAGAAGATGTCGGACACCATTGTGTTGGAATGACGATGGGGAAGCTAGTGTCTTAGGTCCAAACTTAGTGTAAGAAACTACTGAGAAGATAAAGGAGATTCGTCGGAAGATCCAGACAGCACAAGGCCGTCAAAAGAGCTATACCGATAATAGACGTAGACCCTTAGAGTTTAGTGAGGGAAACCATGTCTTTCTAGAAGTAACTTCGATTACTGGAATAGGTAGAGCCCTTAAGACTAAAAAGCTTAACCTACGATACATAGAACCTTTCCAAATACTTAAAAGAGTCGGTCTAGTAGCTTATCAAATATCCCTTCCTCCTTATTTATCAAACCTTCATGATGTTTTTTTTTATGTCTCACAACTTAAGAAATATGTTCCCGATGAGAGTCACATTTCACAACCAGAAACAGTACAGTTATAAAATAATTTGACATATCAAGCATCACCAGTTCAGATCGTAGAAAGAAGTGATAAGCAGCTAAGAGGCAAGACTGTTCGCTTAGTCAAAGTAGCATGGGAACCAAGAGGAGAAGAAGAGCACACTTGGAAATTGGAAGATAAGATGAGAGATGATTACCCGCATCTATTCTCAGGTAACTGAAATTTTGAGGGCAAAATTTTCTTTTAGGAGGGTAGAGTGTAACAACCCTGATTTTCGAGTACATGAGATCTTTTCTAAAAGTATGGATTTCTCCGGAAGATCAGTAAAGGGAACACCTCTGTTATATCATCAAGCATCTCAATCCTCATTATCATTATGTCATCCTTAAGTTAGAACCTCCTCTGAGGCAAGCTCGATAATGCAATCGCGAAGAACCTTGTTTTTGAACCGTATCGGTTGGCAGTTTTGATTCTGATTTTCGTAAATAGTCTCTGTTTGACGAACCGGACTCGATTCATGAGAGGAGAGAGATAATAGTATAATATTATCATTATATTAGTATTAGAAAATGCTTGAATGACATTATAAGGTTACCTGGTCTGTTTTTGTTAAAAACAAAAAATCGGTTTAACCGGATTTACGGTTTACTGGTGCAGCTTAGCACCAGCACTCTCTGATGAATTTAGCAATGCTAAGGCCTCATTATACTTGTTCTATTCTCATAATAAATATGTTACTAGTGTCATTTATGCTAGTAGCTCAGAAAATAATTTTTAGAGATGTTTTTAAAAGTGTTCCGATACATCTAGTTTTAGTAGTTATACACCTGAGATATTTTAATATTATTTTAACCCACCTCCAAGCCAACCAATCAAAACTCACCTTACACCCCCAAGACCTCCAAGGCTGTCTCATTTCATCATTTTGGCCGAAAATAACAAGAGAGAAAAGAGAGAAACTTTCATGAACACTTAATCTTCAAAGCTTGATTTCTTCTGAACTAAAACTCAAATCAAAACTCCGATTTCACCAAAATGATCCTCTCTTCTTCCTCTACATAACCATGTAACTTATCAAGGATGGAAATAAGGTGAGATGGCTGTCTTCCTCCCATTTCAATTCGGTTTTCAAGGAAAACCATGCAAAATATGTGTTTTCTTGATGTTCTTCCTTAGGAATCATGCTTAACTTGACTTGAGGGCCAAGAAATGTGAATTTCCAGCAAGTCTAAGGTGAGATATCTCTTCCTAACATACTGAGTGAGATTTGGTCAGTTGAGAGTTTTTGGATTTAAAGTTGTTCTTGATGTGATTTAGGAGGAAAAAGTGCTTAAGGACCACCTGAAAGTTTAACCGAATTAGGAGCAGCAAAACCAGGTAGGGATTGAGGAATTTAATCTTGATTGATTGTGTTTGAGTTGTGTGATTATGATATGGTTTGGCTGTGCTTGAAATTGATTGTTTGTATGAGTAATTCTTGTTGAAATTTTGGTGAAAATTTGATGAAATTTGATGAAATTCAAGCTATGAATGTGTGTTCTTGTGGCTGTTGGAAAAGAAACCCTAGAGCTTAAATTGAGGTTCAATTTGTGTTAAAATCATGTAGAAAATATGGGGTTTTAGTGGCTGGAAATTTATTTTGAATTTTGGTAAAAATCGGTTGCTGAAAAGACTGAAAAACGGGTAAAAACAGAGAAAGAATTTGAAGAATATACGAAGAACACGAAGAACACTTTGATTGTGGTGAAGAACATTGAAGAACACCTTTTAGATCTTAGAAAGGGCAAGGAAGTAAATTTTTTTGTGTTTAAGGGGTTATATGGTAATTTCTGGAAGTTAGGGTGGTAAAAGTAGAAATATTAAAAGTTACGGGTGGTAAAAACTGAATTTTAAAGGTTAAAAGTAAAAGGTAAGTTAATTTTCGAAAATTTAGTATTAAAATAATAAATAATAATAAAATATTAAATAATAATATTTAATTAAAAATAATATTTTAATAAAAATAATAAAATAATACGAAAAATGCAGTTTTCTGTAAAAGCTTTAGAAAGACAACTTTAAGTGCAGAATCTCATAATTACCTTCATAAAACACTTAGGGAGTGGTAATAACATGATAGTGAGGCAAAGATAAAGAAAAGATAAAAAGTTAAAGAAAAGATAAAAACCAAAGAAAAAGTCTGTAAAATTTTAATGACAGAAAAACAGACAGAGACTAGTGAACGAACTAGGGCAACTTAGTTAGTACTTGAGTTGCGACTAGGGTTAGGTGTTATATGAAAAGTTAAACTGTTTCAGTATAGACTTAATGAACCTATACCTGGGACAGGCTAACTATTCATACCGAAATTTACATAAGCTTTAAATACACATGTTAAACAGAGAAATCAGAGCAGAATAAAGTAACACAGAGCACAGAGTAACCAGAGTAAAGTAAAGAGATACAAAGAGAAAAGAATAATATGATAAAGAGAAATGGTTTGAGCCAGGATATTGTAAAAGTGAAAGATGTAAAGTTTGTACAGTATGATTGAACAGAGAAAGAAAGAGGTACTGCATAAGAATGTGAAAATGATGATGAATAATGAGAATGATGATGAATGATGATAATGAGAATGATTATGTAATGATCTGCTGCATGAAGGCAGTCAGATAGATAGTGGTACGACCACAGAACGTTTTCCAGTGTTACACAGCTATTGAGAACTGTACCTGCAACTGATAACCTAGGGATCACTTGCAGAGGATATTAATTCATACACGGCTAGAATGCCGCACCTGTAAGGCAAGGATTGCTTACAGAGAATATGATTTCATACACGGCTGGAATGCCGCCACCTGTAAGGCAGAGTTTGCTTACAGAGGATATGACGCATACGTCGGTTAGTGAGAACTGTACCTATGCTGACTGGAAAACCAAACCCGTTTCAGCTGCTTCGGGTTACGTCGGGAACGGGTAGAAACTGACAGATGAGCTCATTACCTGCGCTAGGGCTAGACATGCATCATACTTGGTTGCGCATTTCCTTTGTTATGATTGTGGTATGAATATATGCTTTCCTTGTTTGTATTCCATTCTCTGCGCTTGTGTTATTTTCTTGTATTCTTCTGTTTGTGTTCTGCTATCTATTTTCTCTATCTTCTCTACTTATCTGTGTTTTCTAATTACTGCTTCTTTGTATTCTGCTAATAGTCTACTAAACAACATAGAATTAATGAACGTAATTAATAACCCCGACCCTACTAAGAACTCCCCAGTTCTTACCCCTTCTCTCTCCCTTCCCCCTTCAGATGGAAGTAAGAGTACCTTACCATAGTTCGCTGATGACCGTTCGCAAGAAGAGGATTCTGCTCTAGATAGTCTTCTGAGTCTAGGGTGAATATCGTTCTCTGATTATATGTATATACTGTGAGACCAGCCAACGTCTGCACCCCGTTCGTATGCGCACTTTAACCTAAATCCTGTGTACAAGATTCCTATTGTGTGGCTACTTTATGAGGTACCAGAGAGACGTTCTGTGGAAAAGTCTGATCGTGCAGAGGAGTAGCAGATGATGTTCTATCTTTTGATGACGTTCCACCTGACTTGAGTTTTGAAGACTTAGAACGTACTTTCCCTCGCTTTAGTATTTTAGAGGGACTAGGTGAGTATAGGGTCTAGGCTAGCCTGGGCGCCAGCTTAGGGACCTCTTGAACAGGTCAGGACATGGGATGTTGTATGTATATACATGTATATAGATATTATTTAGCTATATCTAGGGGTGTTCTAACTAACAGTCTATATTCTAATAAAGGCTGAATCACCGAATGTTGTCAACTACTTGTGATGTATTTATGTGTGGTTGTTTATAACTGTTTTATCTGTTATTATTTGTGATTGATTATAAATAATTCTGTCTATTAATCCAAATGTTTTTTAAAAAAAATACACCTCGCAAATTAACTACGCTTTTAACAACGAATCAGGCTCATATGATAAATAATAGATAATAATTAGGAAGACAAATTGGTAGCGCTCAGTTTCCGGTATGATCTAGACATATTGAAAATTGGGTTGTTACAGTCTATGCTCAATGCGGTGCTCAACAAATTCAGCAATGTTGGTCGGAAGGATAAGAAGGTGCTCATTGTTACAATTTCTCTCAGCCAGGATGGGGAACATCTACTCACAGTAGCGGTTAGTGAACCGTGCAATGTCCTTTGTTGGAAAAGCTTTTTCCTTTTCATCGACCTTGATAATCCTCTTGATTCGTTTTGTTGAGGGTTTCACCGCTGATGAAGATGGCTCTACCATTAGTGCTCTTTTTGTTCCTTTCCTTGCTGGTGGTTTGGGAGTAGCTTTCTCTTTACCCTTCTTGGTGGCCATCTTGAAAGGAAAAAAAGTAAGTACTTTTTTAAAAACTTCAAGGGTTAGAGCAAGGAAGAGGATAGGACGCGTGATAATCAATGCACGGTAAAGAAGGATGTCGTTAACACATGGTCATGACTACAGGTGAAAAGTTCATCACTGAAAATATAGTAAGTGCAGGTGATGACAATTAAATGCAAGATGTTTATTGGCATGCTGGCAAAGGCATGAGTAGCATGGATCAAGCATTAAATGTCCAAGTTAGATTATCAACTCTTTCAAACTAACAACCTGTTTGTATTGACAATTATATTTAATCAATAAAATATAAAAGGGGTTTTGTGAAAAACAGGCATTAGAGTAGTAGAATGACATAAAAGTAATGCATGATGCCATGCAGGCTTTTTCACAAACACATAGCATGCATGGTGAATATGTTATTGAAAGTATTGAAGTGAACATGCAAGCAACCCTTTAAGAAGTAATACTAATTGTCAAACAATTCCACAATAATCCACAAGCAAAATGTAAAAGAAAATAATCACCCAAATAAATTTTTAATACCAATTAAAGGAATAAAATAAAAAAGAAAACATAGATAATGAAAGTAAAAAGAAAAAGAAGAAGAAAACATTAATAAAAATAATAAAGGAAAAGTAAAAAGTAAGGAAAGAAAAGAACCTTGATAATGGATGTGAAAAATAAGGAAGGGGGAAAGTAAAAAGTGAGAAAGAATAAAGAAGGAAGAAGAAAGAAGAAAGAAATAAGAAGGAAAAGAAAAGATTTGGATTTAGGGAAGCAAAGATAAGATATTAGGCGTTGTTCTGGATAAGTTGTGCGTCGCGTGGTGTGTGATAATTTTCAGGTGACGCGGACACGTGGGTGATGCGATCGCGTGGCCTGATTTGTGCTACTGGCGCGAGTGCAGCCTCGCGTACGCACAACTCTCTGTTTTATACGCATTTTGTCAAAAATCTGGGTGACGCGAACACGTGGGTGACGCGGTCGCGTGGGCATATTTGTGCCTAAGGCACGCCTCCAGCCACGCTCTCGCGTGACTTTCTGTTCAATTCTCTTTTCTTCCGAATGCAACTATGACGCGGACGCGTCGCATGCGTTTTTTTTACATGCAGTATGCAAATGCAAATGCAGGCTATATGCAGCTATATGCAGAGATTATGAGAAGAGTCATTAACAAAAAAAGAAAAATAGAATAAATTAAAATAAAACTAAGACTGAAACTGAACGATCATACCATGGTGGGTTGTCTCCCACCTAGCACTTTGCTTTTACGTCCTTAAGTTGGACACTCTTCAGACTCATTCTACTTTTATTGGTGGGTCTTTCAAGAGGAAAACCTCTAGTACTTTGTGATCCTTAATCTTTTCTCCATGGTAAACCTTCAGGCGATGTCCATTGACCTTGATGAATTTGGAGCTAGAAGGATAATGCAGGTGAAAAACTCGATATGGCTCTACCTTTTCTACTCTATAGGGACCTTCCCATCTTGATCTCAGTTTACCTGGCATGAGCCTTAGCCTGGAGTTATATAGAAGAACTAACTCTCCTGGTCTGAATTCTCTCCTTTTTATGTGCTTGTCATGGACAACCTTCATTTTTTCTTTGTATCGCTTGGAATTGTCATATGCTTTTAGGCGAAGATTCTCCAATTCTGCTAGTTGCAGCTTCCTTCAGCACCAGCTTCTTCAAAATTCATATTGCACTCCCTCACAGCCCAGAAAGCCTTATGTTCCACTTACACTGGAAGGTGGCAAGCCTTTCCGTATACCAAGCGGAAGGGGCTCATCCCAATGGGTGTCTTGTACGCTATTCTATATACCCAGAGTGCATCTTGTAGCCTGGCACTCCAGTCCTTCCTATGAGGTTTTACTATCTTCTCCAGAATGCGTTTAATCTCCCTGTTAGACACTTCTGCTTGTCCATTGGTTTGGGGGTGATAAGCTGTTGCTACTTTATGAACAATCTCATGCTTTTTCAGTAATCCTATCAGTCTCCTGTTACAAAAATGAGTGCCTTGATCACTCACGATTGCTTGTGGTGACCCAAAGTGACAAATAATATGGTTTCTAACAAAGAAAACAACAGTGTTAGCATTATCAGTACGGGTAGGAATTGCTTCACCCATTTAGAAACATAATCTACAGCTAACAATATATAAAGGTAACCATTAGAGTTTGGAAAAGGTCCCATGAAGTCAATGCCCCAAATATCAAAAATTTCACAGAAAAACATAATCTGTTGAGGCATCTCATCCCTCTTGGATATATTACCAAACCTTTGGCATGGGGAACAAGATTTACAAAATTCAGCAGCATCTTTAAAAAGAGTAGGCCACCAGAATCCACAGTCTAGAATTTTTCTAGCTGTTCTTTGAGGGCCAAAATGTCCTCCACTCTCAGAAGAGTGACATGCCTCTAAAATGGACTGGAATTCTGATTGTGGTACACATCTTCTAATTACCTGGTCAGCACCACACCTCCACAAATATGGATCATCCCATATATAATATTTAGACTCACTTTTTAGCTTGTCCCTTTGATGCTTAGTAAAATTGGGAGGGAAAATATGGTTAACTAGATAATTAGCTACAGGTGCATACCAAGGAACTACTTCAGATACTGCTGGCACACTATCAAATGGGAAAGTATCATTGATAGGGGTGGAGTCATGCTTAATGTGCTCAAGGCGACTCAAGTGGTCTGCCACTAAATTCTGGTTACCACTCCTATCCTTAATTTCTAAATCAAATTCTTGTAGCAGCAGTATCTAACGTATTAGCCTTAGTTTGGACTCTTTTTTAGCTAATAAATATTTTAGAGCTGCATGGTCTGAGTACACTACTACCTTAGTACCAAGTAAATAGGCTCGGAATTTATCCAGAGAAAAAACAATAGCTAGAAGTTCTTTTTCAGTAGTAGTGTAATTAGACTGAGCAGCATCTAAATTCTTAGACGCATAAGCAATTACAAAAGGATCTTTACCTTCGCGCTGAGCCAGCGCCACTCCTACTGTGTGGTTGGAGGCATCACACATAATTTCAAATGGCTGGCTCTAGTCTGGTCCTCTCACAATTGGAGCTTGAGTCAGGGCGATCTTCAGCTTATCAAATGCTTTCATGCAATCTTCACTGAATTCGAACTCAATATCTTTCTGCAGTAATCTGGATAAAGGCAATGCTACCTTACTGAAGTCCTTAATGAATCTCCTGTAAAAACCTGCGTGGCCAAGGAACGAACAGACTTCCCTCACAGAGGAAGGGTAAGGTAAACTAGAAATGACATATACCTTTACTGGATCTACAGAAATACCAGTATTAGACACAACATGTCCTAGTACAATTTCTTGTTTTACCATAAAGTGATATTTTTCAAAATTCAATACAAGGTTTGTACTAACACACCTGTCTAATACTCTAGATAAACTATCCAAGCAAAGGCTAAATGAATCACCATATATGCTAAAATCATCCATAAAAACTTTTATACAATTCTCAATAAGATCTGAAAAGATGCTCATTATGCATCTTTGGAAAGTAGCTGGTGCATTACATAAGCCAAAGGGCATCCGTTTATAAGCATACGTTCCAAAGGGACATATAAAAGTAGTCTTCTCCTGATCTTCAGGAGCTATATGAATTTGAAAGTAGCCTGTATAACCATCTAAAAAGCAATAATGGGATTTACCTGACAGGCGATCAAGCATCTGATCAATGAATGGCAAGGGGTAGTGATCCTTGCGAGTAGCTTGGTTGAGACGCCTATAATCAATGCAAACTCTCCATGAATTTTGCACTCTAGTTGTCAGGAGCTCTCCATGCTCATTCTTTATTATTGTGACTCCAGACTTTTTGGGCACCACTTGTACTGGACTAACCCATTCACTGTCTGAGATGGGGTAAATGATATCTGCTTCAAGTAGTCTGGTTACTTCTTTTTTGACAACTTCTAAGATGGTTGGATTCAATCTTCTTTGAGGCTGACGGATAGGCTTTGCTTCCTCTTCTAGATATATTCTGTGTTCACAAACTTGAGGACTGATGCCTACTATATCCGCCAAGCTCCATCCAATTGATTTCTTATATTTTCTCAGCACACTGAGTAGTTGCTCTTCTTGTAGAGAAGTGAGTTCCCTTGCAATGATAACTAGGAACTTTTGATTATCCTCAAGGTAAGCATACTTGAGGTATGGAGGGAGGGGCTTTATTTCCAATTTCGGCTCATGGCTAGGCTCTGGATCGTTCGGGGCTAGTGATAATGGCAAAGTGTCCGCATTGTGCTCAGAGGGTGTCCCCACACTTGGATCTTGCTCCATGTGCTTCTCTTCTATTTCTTCTTGGTGAACTTCCGCTACAGTTTCATCAATGATGTCACACTGGAAGATAGAATGATCTTCTGGAGGGTGCTTTATAGCTTCATTTAAAATGAAACTCACTGCTCTACCATCTATCTCAAAGGAGTAAGTTCCTGAGAATGCATCCAGCTTGAACTTTGAAGTCTTCAGGAATGGTCTTCCAAGCAGGATTGATGATGGTCTGCCTGAGTCATTTGGGGGCATTTTCAGGATATAGAAGTCAATAGGAAATGTGAGCTGCTTAATGCTCACTAATACACCTTCAACAATTCCAACTACTGTAATAATGCTCTTATCTGCTAACACAAAACGAGCTTCCGACCTTTTTAAGGGAGGGAGCCTCAAGGTATCATATATAGACAATGGCATTATTCTAACACACGCTCCTAAGTCACACATGCAATCAGAAAATATTACACCTCCAATGGTACAGTTAACCATGCATGGACCTGGATCACTACATTTTTCAGGTATACCTCCCATTAAAGCAGATATAGAACTACCTAAAGGAATAGTTTCTAACTCATTAATTTTATCTTTATGAATGTATAAATCCTTTAGAAATTTTGCGTATTTAGGTACCTGCTGAATGACATCAAAAAGGAAAACAGTTACCTCAACCTTTTTGAATATTTCTACCATTTTGGGATCAAATTCCATCTGCTTCCTGGATTTCTTTGCAAGGTATGGAAAAGGGATAGGGATGGCGTCTTGTATAGCTTCAGCTTCCTTTGGTTTTCTGTTCCTTGGTTGAACTGCTTCTTTTTCAACTATGTCTTGTACGTCCTCTTCTTCTTCAGCATCTTCCACTTCCACCACATTCTCAGTTGGGGCGTGTTCTGGTGGGCTTAGCTCCTCATGGTTCCTCTCTTGCAGTGTGGTTCCGGACCTCAATGTGATGGCATTGATGCCACCTTTGGGATTAGGTAGGGGTTGAGAAGGAATTCCACTGGAGCTTGAGGGTTGGTTAATGGAATTAGGTAATGAATCTATCCTGGAGGTGAGAGCTTGTAAAGTGGCAATCAGACCATTCAAAGTAGAGTTCAGCTGTGTCTGCATGTCTTGTTGTTCTTGTGCAAGAGAACGAAGCATCTCGTCATTTGATGAGGAATTAAGGTAGGTGATCTGAGGAACTTGTTGTTGGTTATGCTGGGGTCCTTGAGATTGTCTTAGGTGAGGTGCTCTGTAAAGCTGGTTCTGATTCTGCTGTCTGTTGTTGTTATTCTACCTCTGGTTTCCATTGTTATCTCTGCCTCCTCTGTTATAGTTGTCCCTCCAGCCATGGTTGGAATTATCTCTCCAACCCTGGTTGGAGTTGTCCTGCCATCCTTGGTTATAGTTTCCACCTTGGTTGTAATTGCCGCTTTGTTGATTGTATCCTTGATTCGGGCAATCATAGAAGTTATGAGTAGCTGCCACAGTGTTGTCTTCTTGTTGGAGCTGCGAACATTCATCAGTATAATGACTATAATCAGCACAGATTCCGCACACTCTCTGTGGGACTAACTGTTGGCTCTGTTGTGGTGGGTGAGGCTGAGCTTATTGTTGTTGGTTCAACTGCATTTGCTTCAATAGGTTGGTCATTTCACATATACTCTGTGTAAGAGCAGTAGTTTCAATACTAGAGGAAACCTCTGCAACAGCCTTTGAGTGGTTGTGCTTGTGCCTGTGATTCCTAGTGGACTCAGCTAAATCGCTGATCAGTTGCCATGCTTCATTTGCGGTCTTGTACTTTTTCATAGAACCATTACTAGCACCATCCAGTGTAGATTTATCCTGAGGCTTCATGCCTTGTGTGAAGTAGCTGATCAACACCAGTCTATCGATCATGTGATGGGGGCATGCGTCTAGAAGGTTCTTAAAGTGCTCCCAGTACTCATAAAGAGTCTCTGATTCTCCTTGAACAATGCAGGAGATCTCTTTTCTCAGTCTATCTGTGACTTCAGGTGGAAAGTATTTTTCCAAAAATTCTCTCCTGAGCGTGTCCCAGTTGGTAACAGTCACTTCAGGTTGGGAGTAGTACGACTCCCTCGCCTTTCCCTCAAGAGAAAACGAGAAGGCGGTTAACAGAATAGAAGTTTCATCTGCACCATTACGCCTAATAGTAGAACAGGCTGTCTGGAAATCCCTTAGGTGCTTGATAGGCTCTTGAGTAGGTAAGCCATGAAACTTGGGCATCAAGTTGATTAGTGCAGTCTTTAGTTCGAAATCTGCAGCCAGAGTTGGATGATGCACTTGATACGACTGCAGTGTAAAATTTGGGGCTCCAACCTCCTGGAGAGTAATCCTCCTAGGTGCTGCCATTCTATCTGCACGTGAATGAACTGAATCAGTAGTAAAGGATCTTGTTTCGCTCTCAGATGGCGGTTTAGATTCGCCCTCAGATGAGACTGGTGAATCGATAACAATCACTTCACCACCCTCAGAGACTATCCTGCATCGAGCTCGCCTAATACGTGAAAGAGTTCTTTCAATTTCAGGATCAAACGCGGCTAAGCTCCAATCAGGCAGTGAACGCATCATTCAATGAAAGAAACATATAGCTCATGGCAAAAATAAAAATAAAATAAAATATGTACACCAATTAATAATTCAGCACACAATTGCAACTCCCCAGCAACGGCGCCAAAAACTGACGTGGAGGCAGAAGTCGGCTAATTAAGAAATCAATATAGAGAATGCGTTGAGAGTATAGTTCTTAACCAGCTAAGATCCACCTTGTCAATTTAGAAAAGTTGTCACAAAATTTAGAAATAATAATACTGGGAGTATGAGTCCAAGGTCGTCTCCCAACGAGTTGCAGGAAAGGGTGCTAACTTATTAATCAGGAATTTTCAAGAGAGTTTGAGTTTGGATAATGAGCAATTAAATAATTATAAATTAAAGCAATAAAAGTAAGAATGATTATTAATATTCCAATAAAAGGCCTTGACTGGGGGAATGATTAATTGGAAGTCCTATCCTTGTTGGGATCTCTTAAGTGTAGTATCAAAAAGGTTGTTGTTTTCACTTAGTTAACCCTTACTAAATAAAGGAAAGTCAAGTGATTGAGCTAATCCTTATTCGCAAATCCTAGTCCTCTCCCTTGGGAAGGTCTAGCGTTAGTAAATACAGAACTAGCCAACAACTTCCAATTTAATCAGCACTTAAGCCTTCCAACTCAAGTGTCTCCTTTTAATCAATCCCTATGTCAAGTATGGATATACTCTATTGACATGAATATAATACTCAGAAAAATATAAGAAGACATAATAAATTAATTAAAATAAAATAGAGATTAAAAATTAATTAAAAGTAAAAATAATCCTCTTTATCAACAATCCATGAAAATAATCCAATTAGAACTCTAAATAAAGTAAATAAGGATATGGAAAAATAAGGGACAAAGTAAACAAACTAGAATAATATCTTCAACGGAGGTGATGACTCTTCAATATCCAAAAGCATGAAACAATAACTAGGAATGTAAAGAGAAACTAGAGGAAGAGTAATTCTCTCCTAGATTCAGATCTAAAACTAAAAGTAATCCTAATATGAATGAATGTGTATCTCCGTCTATGCGTGTGTGTTGAGTCTCTACTTGTTTTCTGGCTTTGTTCTGTATTTCTGGGCCAAAAACTGGGTCAAAACGCGGCCCAAAATCACCCCTAGCATTTTCTGTTATTTCTACAGATCGCGCAGGTCATGCGTATGCGTCATCCACGCGTTAGCGTCATTCAGCGATTTTCCTTGTCACGCGTACGCGTCATGCACGCATTCGCGTCATTCGTGCAGACTCCAATCCACGCGTACGCATCAGGCACGCGCTCGCGTCGTTGTAATTTTCTCCATTCCACGCGCTCACGTGAGCCATGCGCGCGCGCCGGTGTTTGCTGATCATCTCCTTAGTTTCTTGTGTTCCTTCCATTTTTGCAAGCTTCCTCTTCATTCTCTAAGCCATTCCTGCCCTATGAAGCCTGAAACACTTAACACACAGATCACAACATCGAATGATATAAAGGATAATTAAAATATACTAATTAAAGATCTTTAGGAAGCAAGTTTTCAACCATAAAACGATACTAGAAAGGAGTTATAAAATCATGTATTTAGTATGAATAAGTGGGTGATGACTTGATGAAACCATTCAATTAAATACAAGATAAACCATAAAATAGTGGTTTATCAATCATCTACTATGTTACACCTTAATACCTAACCAGAACTCAACCAGAATGATCATGAATCCACACATGCATACAAAATTCGACATATAATTCGACCAATTTTTTCCAATGTTACACGATTCCACCAAAAACGACGACATATAAACAGGCATTCTAGACAAACTTACATGATGGCCACAGGTTTCAGGACCACAATTGTAAAGACCACTACTGTCTTCGACAATGGCACAACCTAACCTAGTACATGGTAACACCTGCAATAAGCCATACACTAATTGAATATTAGTATATAAGAAGAAAAACAGATCAACCCAGTACATGGAAGATCTGCAATAAGCCATTAGCACTCTATAACAAACTATAACAAACTATAACAAACTCCAGGTTGCACTCTACCTGCACAGCCACGTCTCTGAAATGATCAACCCATTAGCACTCTTTCTTTGACTTTTACTTAGAAAAGTAAGATGAATTAAATAAAGTGCAGGAACGGGGGAAATAAAGTCAAACAAATTTAGCAAATAAAGGATTCAGCAATAATGGCAAGCTCCAGTTTTTGAAAAAATTAGATTTTTCATTTGGACCATTAAACATCATCTGCAAGGGGATAAAGATGATGATCTACAACTTCAATACTTGATGAGCTAAAGCCTTTGAAATCCATGATGGTAACAGACAAGCTAGCTTATTTAAAGCATCATACCTGGTCTCCTTTGCTTTACCACAATTTATTACATACACAACATCATCTATGGTGATGCTACTCTCGGCGATAATTGTTGCTAGGACAATTTTTCTACAGTGGAAAAATAACAATCATCAAAATTACAAAACCTGAGAGTTAATAAAAAGTAGTAATCCGCTTTTTGCTGAACAAATGATGTATGTTAGAACAAAGTAGTGGCCAATCATCATGGTCAGATAACCTAGCAGTGTTAAGATTTATTTAGGTTCAAGGGATTAGGAATTTGAACACCTATACAGGAAAATTTATGAAAGGAAAGCAATTAAACTTGACTAACAAGTTGCAATTCACCAATTTTCCCAAGCCTAACATAACATTCTAGTTGAGTTTCAGCTTCTTCATTCTCTCATTTGTTCATATTTATGCTGCAAACTAGTATATAAGAAGAAAAATAGATCGTGTCAATTATCTATTGTGGTGGCTACATGATTTGTCATGGAAGTCACCAAATCATCAGTCTATATTGTCATGCCCTTCTCCTTCCTACTCTTACAGAATTACCGAACATTGAGTTATTCATGTCACTAAAAAAAAGGTTTTTATTTTCTGGTATTCGGACTGACTTACTACAACATATTAGCCTTCATATACTATTGAAATTAGTAGGGAACTTTGATAACTAACTCACAAAAATAAATACCATAAAACATATACGTATGTATAGGTAAAACAAGAACACGTAACTAGAAACATAATCAAATTCCAACCATGTTGTCCATATCAAAAAAACATCATATACAATTTTTGCTTTAAAAGCTTCAAGCAATTGTGTGTCTACATTCTAGTAGAAAAATTCAGAAAGAAGAAAATTATTCTTAAGTTTCTGAACCTAATAGAGGTGCTTCAGGTTCTATCTTTCATCTAATCATTAGACTTTGTTGATGAAGCCTCCTTCTCTCTTGCAGCTGCTTCTCTAGTCTTCTTCCTCAACTCTGCTTCTCTACTTTTCTTGTTCAGCAGCTTCTCTAGGATTACTATTCTTTCCTCTGCATGTGCTTGATAAACCATTATTTTATGGTTTATATTGTGTTTAATTGTGTGGATTTATCAAACCTTTACCCACTTATTCATGTGATTAGCATGTATTTACAATTCCTTCCCAAAAATTACTCAATGATTGAAAATTTGCTTCCTAGAGACTTTTTTTAATTATGTATTTTAATTCTCCTTTATTCCATTTGATTCCGTGACCCGTGTGTTAAGTGTTTCAGGCTTTATAGGGCATGAATGACTTGGAAATTGGAGAGGAGGCTTGCAAAAATGGAAGGAACACAAGAAATTGAGGAGATGACCAGCGAGAAGTGACGCGGACGCATGGCTCACGCGACCGCGTGAAATAGAGGAAATTGCAGTGACGCGCTCGCATGCCTGACACGAACACATGGATTGGAAACTGCACAAGTGACGTGAATGCATGGACAACGCGTACGCGTGGCAAGGCAAAACGCTGGATGACGCGAACGCTTGGATGACGCGATCGCGTGACGTGCGCGATCTGCAGAATCTGCAGAATTCGCTGGGGGCGATTTGGGCCCTGTTTTGACCCAGTTTTCGGCCCAGAAAAGAAGATTAGAGCCAGGGAACATGCAAAGACCAAGAACAACATTCATTCTGCATAATTTTAGTTTGAGATCTAACTTTACTCCTCCTCTAGGTTTTCTCTCTACACATTCATAGTTCTTAGGATTTCATTTTTATTGCTTTTTGGATTGGGATATTGAGAAGAGTTATTACTTCCACCAAGACTTCATCATTCTAGTTTGTTTTCTTACTTGTCACTTACTCTTCCATGTCCTTAATTTATTCAGAGTTACTATTAGATTATTTTTAGAATTTATTAATACAAGAATTATTTTTATTTTTAATTGGTCTCTTTGATTATTATTATTTATCATGTTTCTCTTTATTTCTCTTCCTTATTTTGTGAAATTTACATTCATAATGAGCGAGTAGTTCCATAACTTGATTGGGAGATGATTGAAAGGAGAACCTTGAGTTGGAACACTCAAGATAAAAATTGTAATTGGGTTTATTGTTGGATCGCCCTCTAGTCACTGACACTAGTCCTTCCCAAGGGAGAGGATTAGGACTTGTGAATAGAAATTGCCTTCCAACTTACTTGACTTTCCTCTACCTAGTAAAGGATAACTAAGCAGAACAACCTTCAATTATCACTTTTATCTTGGGAGAACTCCATCAAGGATAGGGCTTCCAACTAATCTACTCCCGGTCAAGGTTTTTATTTAAATTACATAAATTCTCTGATTTAATTTCCTGTTTACCAACTCAAACCATTTTAGAAAATATCTGATTAATAAAATAGCACACCTTTCTACAACTCGTTGGGAGACGACCTGGGATTCATACTCCCAGTATTTTAATTCTAATTTTGTGACAACCCCTTCTAAATTGATAAGTGGATTTTCGGTTGGTTAAGAATTGTACTTGCAACGTATCTCTTATAATAATTTCTTAACTCGCCAATTTCCGCCACGTCAATTTTTGGCACCGTTGTCGGGGAGTTACAATAGCGTGCTAAGTTATTGATTGGAATTTATTTATTTGCATTTTATTTTATTTTGCTACTATGAGCTGCATGTTTCTTTCGTTAAATGACGCATTTACTTCCTGATCCAAGCTTGCCAGTATTTGATCCTGAGATCGAAAGAACTATTTCACGTATAAGGCAAGCTCGGCGTCGGTTAGTCCTCCCCGAGGGCGAATCTGAAACGTCACGTAGGGAAGAAACAAGCCTCCGTTCTACTGATTCGGTTGATTTACGTGCAGGTGACATGGCAGCACTTAGGAGAGTTAGTATCCAGGAGGCTAGAGCCCCTGATTTCACACTGCAACCGTTTCAAGCGCATCACCTAGCAGTGGCTACAGATTTTGAGATAAAGACTGCACTACTCAACTTGATGCCTAAGTTTCATGGCTTACCTGCTCAAGAGCCTATCAAGATCTTTAGGAATTTCCAGGCAGCCTGTTCTACTATCAGGCGTGATGGTGCAGATGAAACTTCTATTCTGTTGAAAGCCTTCCCATTGTCTCTTGAGGGAAAGGCGAGAGAGTGGTACTACACTCAACCCGCAACAACTGTTTCTGACTGGGACACGCTTAGAAGAGAATTTTTGGAAAAATTCTTTCCAGCTGAAGTTACTGATAAACTGAGGAAAGACATTTCCATGATTGTTCAGGACGAGTCCGAGACTCTCTACGAATACTGGGAGCACTTCAACAACCTTCTGGAAGCATGCCCCCACCATATGATTGACAAGATAGTGTTGCTCGACTACGTCACACAGGGCATGAGGCCCCAAGATAAGACCATATTGGAAAGTGCTAGCAATGGGTCTATGAAAAAGTACAAGACCACTGATGAAGCATGGCAATTGATTAGCGACTTGGCTGAATCTACTAGAAATCACAAGCAGAAACAAGGCCGGTCAAAAGCTATTGCAAAGGTATCTTCTAGCAAGGAGACTACTGCTCTGACTCAGAATATATGTGAAATGACCAACTTACTGAAGCAGATGCAGTTGAATCAACAACAAGTGCAGCAAAGCCAATAGTTAGTCCAACAGAGAGTGTGCGGGATCTGTGCTGATTATAGCCACTATACTAATGAATGTCCGCAGCTCCAGCAGGAAGACAACATTGTGGCAGCCACTCATAACTTTTATGACCGCCCCAACCAAGGATACAACTAAGGTGGCAGCTACAACCATGGATGGCAGGACAATTTCAACCAAGGTTGGAGAGATAATTCTAACCAGGACTGGAGGGACAACAATAACAAAGGAGGCAGAGACAATCAGGGAAATCAGAGGTGGAATAATAACAACAACAGACAGCAGAACCAGAACCAGCCTTACAGAGCACCTCACCTGAGGCAATCCCAAGGACCACAGCACAACCAACAGCAGACCTCTCAGATCACTTATCCCTCTTCATCTTCTAATGATGAGTTACTACAATCTATTGATCGGAGACAGCAGGCCATGGAAAACAATCTTACTTCTACTCTAAATGGTTTGAACTCTACCTTGCAAGCTCTTATCTCACAGATTGAATCACTAAATAACTCCAACAACCAGCCTTTGAACTCCAGTGGAATCCCCTCTCAACCATTGCCCAATCCAAAGGGTGGCATCAATGCCATCACCCTAAGGTCCGGAACCACACTGCAAGAGAGGAATTAGGAGGAACCAATCCCATCAGAGCACGCCTCAGCTGAAGAGGTGGTGGAAGTAGAGGATGCTGAAGAAGAAGAGGACATACAAGACATGACTGAAGAAGAAGAAGCTCAACCACAGAAGGAAGCACCAAAGGATGCAGACCCTGCAGAAAACATCCTTCCTATTCCATTTCCACAAATTGCAAGGAAGTCCAGGAAGTAGATGGAACTTGATCCCAAAATGGTAGAAATATTCAAAAAGGTTGAGGTAACTGTTCCCCTTTTTTATGTTATTCAACAAGTACCTAAATATGCAAAGTTTCTAAAAGATTTATGCATAAATAAAGACAAAATTAATGAATTAGAAACTATTCCTTTAGGTAGTTCTATATCTGCTTTAATGGGAGGTATACCTGAAAAGTGTAGTGATCCAGATCTATGTATGGTTAATTGTACTATTGGTGGTGTGATATTTTCTGACTGCATGTGTGATTTAGGAGCATGTGTTAGTATAATGCCTTTGTCTATATATGATACTTTGAGGCTCCCTCCCTTGAAAAGGTCGGCAGCTCGTTTTGTGTTAGCAGATAAAAGCATTATTACAGTGGTTGGAGTTGCTGAAGATGTATTAATGAGCATTAAGGGACTCAAATTTCCTATTGACTTCTATATCCTGGAAATGCCCCCTAATGACTCAGGAAGGCCATCATCAATCCTGCTTGGAACACCATTCCTGAAGACTTCAAAGTTCAAGCTGGATGCATTCTCAGGAACTTATTCCTTTGAGATAGATGGCAGAGCAGTGAAGTTCAGCTTAAATGAAGCAATGAGACATCCTCCGGAAGATCATTGTATCTTCCAGTGCGATATTATTGATGAAACTATAGCTGAAGTTCACCAGGAGGAATTAGAAGAGAAGTACATAGGACAAGGTCCAAGTATGGAGACATTTTCAGAGGACAATGAGAGCACTTTACCATTATCACCAACCTCAAATAATCTAGAGCCTGACCATGAGCAGAAATTGGAATTAAAGTCCCTTCCTCCACACCTCAAGTATGCTTACCTTGAGGACAAGCAGAAGTTTCCAGTTATCATTGCATGGGAACTCACCTCCCAACAAGAAGAACAGCTACTCAGTGTGCTGAGGAGATACAAGAAAGTAATTGGATGGAGCTTGGCAGACATAGAAGGCATCAACCCTCAAGTTTGTGAGCAAAGAATATTTTTAGAAGAGGAAGCAACACCTATTCGTCAACCCCAGAGAAGACTGAATCCCACTATCTTAAAGGTTGTCATAAAAGAAGTGACCAGACTACTTGAGGCAGATATTATCTACCCCATCTCAAACAATGAATGGGTAAGCCCAGTACAAGTGGTGCCCAAGAAGTCTGGAGTCACTACAGTGAAGAATGAGCATGGAGAGCTCATGGCAACCAGAGTCCAGAACGCCTGGAGGGTCTACATTAATTACAGGCGTCTCAACCAAGCCACTCGTAAGGATCACTACCCCCTTCTATTCATTGATCAAATGCTAGATCGCCTGTTAGATAAATCACATTATTGCTTTTTAGTTGGTTACACAGGCTATTTCCATATTCATATAGCTCCTGAAGATTAGGAAAAGACTACTTTTACATGTCCTTTTGGGACTTATGCTTATAAGTGAATGCCATTTGACTTGTGCAATGCACCAGCTACTTTCCAAAGGTGCATGATGAGTCTTTTCTCTGACCTTATTGAAGACTGTATGGAGGTTTTTATGGATGATTTTAACGTTTATGGTGATTCCTTTAACCTTTGCTTAGATAGTTTATCTAGAGTATTAGATAGATGTGTCAGTACGAACCTTGTATTGAACTTTGAAAAATGTCACTTTATGGTAAAACAAGGGATTGTACTAGGACATGTTGTGTCTAATACGGGCATTTCTGTAGATCCAGCAAAGGTGGATGTTATTTCTAGTTTACCTTACCCCTCCTCTGTGAGGGAAGTCCGTTCGTTCTTTGGCCATGCAGGTTTTTACCAGAGATTCATTAAGGACTTTAGTAAGGTAGCACTACCCTTATCCAGACTACTACAAAAAGATATTGAGTTCGAGTTCAGTGAGGATTGCAAACAAGCGTTTGATAAGCTGAAGACCGCCCTAACTCAAGTTCCAATTGTGAGAGGACCAGACTGGAGCCAGCCATTTGAAATCATGTGCGATGCTTTCAACCATGCAGTAGGAGCAGCACTGGCTCAGCGTGAAGGTAAGGACCCTTTTGTAATTGCTTATGCGTCTAAGACTTTAGACGCTGCTCAGTCTAATTACACTACTATTGAGAAAGAGCTTCTGTCTATTGTTTTTGCTCTGGATAAATTCCGAGCCTATTTACTTGGTACTAAAGTAGTAGTGTACTCAGACCACGCAGCTCTAAAGTATTTATTAGCTAAAAAGGAGTCCAAACCAAGGCTTATACGTTGGATACTGCTACTACAAGAATTTGATTTAGAAATTAAAGATAGGAGTGGTAACCAAAATCTAGTGGCAGACCACTTGAGTTGCCTTGAGCACATTAAGGATACCTCCACTCCTATAAATGATAATTTCCCATTTGATAACCTGCAAGCAGTATCTGAAGTAGTCCCTTGGTATGCGCCTGTAGCTAATTATCTAGTTAGCCGCACTTTTCCTCCAAACTTTACTAAGCATCAAAGAGACAAGCTGAAAAATGAGTCCAAATATTATATATGCGATGACCCATATTTATGGAGATGTGGCACTGACCAGGTAATTAAACAGTGTGTGCCTCAATCAGAATTCCAGTCCATTTTAGAGGCTTGCCACTCATCTGAGAGTGGAGGACATTTTGGCCCTCAAAGAACAGCTAGAAAAATTTTAGATTGTGGATTCTGGTGGCCTACTCTTTTTAAAGATGCTGCTGAATTTTGTAAATATTGTTCCCTATGCCAAAGCTTTGGTAATATATCCAAGAGGGATGAGATGCCTCAACAGATTATGCTTTTCTGTGAAATTTTTTATGTTTGGGGCATTGACTTCATGGGTCCATTTCCAAACTCTAATGGTTATTTTTATATATTGTTAGCTGTAGATTACATTTCTAAATGGGTTGAAGCAATTCCTACCCGCACTGATGATGCTAACACTGTTATTTCCTTTGTTAAAAACCATATTATTTGTCGCTTTGGATCACCACGAGCAATCGTGAGCGATCAAGGCACCCATTTTTGTAACAGGAAACTAACATGATTACTGAAGAAGCATGGGATAATTCATAAAGTAGCAACAGCCTACCACCCTCAAACTAATGGGCAAGCCGAGGTGTCAAACAGAGAGATAAAGCGTATATTGCAGAAGATAGTCAAACCTCATAGAAGAGACTGGAGCACCAGGCTACAAGATGAACTCTGGGCATACAGAACTGCATACAAGACACCCATTGGAATGAGCCCCTTCCGCTTAGTTTATGGAAAATCCTGTCACCTCCCGGTTGAAGTAGAGCACAAAGCCTTTTGGGCAGTAAAGGAGTGCAACATGGGATTTGAGAAAGTCGGAGCTGAAAGGAAGTTGCAACTGCAAGAATTGGAAAGCCTTCGCCTAGAAGCTTATGAGAACTCGAGGCTGTACAAGGAAAAGATGAAGGCTGTGCATGATAAGCACATCAAGAGGAAAGAGTTCCAACCTGGGGACTTAGTCCTCCTTTATAACTCTAGACTGAGGCTCATGCCAGGCAATTTGAGATCAAAATGGGAAGGTCCATATAGAGTAGAGAAGGCTGAGCCATACGGAGTTTTCCACTTGAGTCATCCTTCAAAATCTGAATTCATCAAAGTTAATGGACATCGCTTAAAGCTATATCATGGTGAGAAGGTGATGAAAAACAAGGAGTTAGAAATCTTCCTCTTGGAGGATCCACCCACAGTAGAAGACTGAGCTAGTAGAGCGTCCAACTTACGGACGTTAAAGCAAAGTGCTGGGTGGGAGACAACCCACCATGGTATGATCGTTCCTTTATTTCTTCTTAATTTTCTCTGTCAATAACTCTTCTCATTATTAGCTTAGATAGTTTGCATCTTCATTTTCATAATTGCATTAAAAAAAGGGGGTCACGCGACGCGACAGCGTCGCTGACGCGTCCGCGTCGCAGGTGAGTACGAAAGAAAAGTAAATCGAACAGAAAGTCATGCGGGAGCGTGGCTGGAGGCATGCCTTTGGCACAAATCACCCCACGCGACCGCGTCGCTGACGCGTTCGCGTCATCTAGAAAAAAATACCTCCCACGCGTCCGCGTCACTCACGCGGACGCGTGATCTGAAAATCGACGTAAGAAAGGGTGCATAGCCGAAAGTTGTGCTGGAGTGGTGTTGGACTGGTGCTAGGCGCACAAGCCTCACCACGCGAACGCGTACCCCACGCGTCTGCGTCATATTCCAATATTGGCCACCCACGCGACCGCGTCCCCCACGCGATCGCGTCACCCAAAAATTTGGCAAAAAAGAGTTTCGAACAGAGAGTTGTGCGAGCACGAGGCTGCCCTCGCGCCAGTAGCACAAAACGAGTCACGCGTCCGCGTGACCAACGTGACCGCTTCGATTCATATGAGCGCAATTCGCGCGACCGCGTTCCCCACGCGTCCGCGTCGCTTGCGCCGCACAGCTTAACCTAATCTGCCAAAATATCTTATCTTTCTCTTCCCCCATTCCTACTTTTTCTTTTCCCTCCTTATTTCTTCCTTCTTCCTTCTTTCTCACCTTCTACTTTCTCTCTCTCTCACCACCATTATCAAGGTTTTTCTTTTCTTCATCCCTCCTTACTTTTCTATTCTTCTTTTTATTTTTATGTTTTCTTCTCTTTTTTTTTTCTTTTTACTTGCATTATCCATGTTTTTCTTTTCTTTCTTTTTCTTTTAATTGGTGTTGGAAATTTATTAGGGTCATTATTGTTCCTTATTATATGCTTGTGGATTGTTGCAAACTTGTTTGGAAATTATATATTAATTTTTTAAAGTTGCTTGCATGTTCAATTTATTATTTTCATTAGCTTATTTATCATGCATGCTATGTGTTTGTGAAAACGCCCGTATGGCATTGTGCACTATTTTTAGATTTCTTTTAATCTACTACTCTATATGTTTGCTTTTCACAAAACCCCTTTTTATATTTTATTAGTTAAATATAATTGTTAATACAAACAGATTGTTAGTATGACAGACTTGGTAATCTAACTTAGACATTGAATGCTTGATCTATACTACTCATGCCTTTGCCTGCATGCCAATAAACACCTTGCATTTATTTGTCATCATATGCACTTGTTATATTTCCATTTTTGTTTCTCACATATAGTCATGACCATGTGTTAACATCATTCATCTTTTAATGTGCATTGATTACCACATTTCCCGCCCTCTTCCTTGCTCCAACCCTTGACATTTTAACATACTTTTTCTTTTCTTTCTTTTAGGATGGCCACCAAGAAAGGCAAGGAGAAAGCTACTCCCAAACCACCCGCAAGAAGAGGAACAAAAAGAGCATTAGTGGCAGAGCCATCTTCAACTGCAGTTAAGCCCTCAACAAAAAGGATTAAGAGGATTATAAAGGTTGATGAAAACGAGAAAGCCTTCCCAGCAAAGGACACTGCGCGATTTACCAATCGCTACTGTGAGCAGATGTTCCCCATCCTGGCAGAAAGGAGTTACAACAATGAATACCTTCTTATCCTCCCGACCCATATTGTTGAATTTGTTGAGCCGCAAATTACACGAAGACAATGGGGTTTCCTACAGAGACAACCACGGCAGGTTAATCTTTCCTGGGTAGTCGAGTTCTACTCCAACTTTCACCTACCGACCCTGCAGTCTGTCTATGTCCGTCAGAAGCAAATCCCCATTACAGAAGAGGCTATTCAACGAACTTTAGATCTTCCCCTTACTCCAGAAGGACTGGATGCATTTCAAGAGGCCACACTCAAGCGCCAGATATACCAATTTGACTGGGACGCTGTTCTCAGAGTTATCGCGCTACCTGGCAGCAGATGGATCTATGGATACCATCATTCCCGTCCTAAGGGAATATCGGCTTTCGCACTTACCTTGGAGGCTCGCATATGGGCACAGATTATGTCCCATTATGTCTTTCCGAGCACCCACGATTCCTCCTTCACTGCAGACATGGCCGTTCTACTATGGTGCATCCTTACAGACCAGCCTTTGAACCTACCAAGACACATCCGGAATGCTATGGGACACGTACAAATTGCGGGCAACTTACCTTTTCCCGCCTTGGTTTCAGATCTCGTCTTAGTAGCCGGAGTCTCCTACAGAGCTGGAGACACCAAAGCCATGCTCCCACGGGATTATCAGTACGTCCCTAACGGGAAATATATTAGACTCCCAGCAGCCACTACAAGCCAACCTACCAAACCGGCTGAAGACATTCCTCCTTCAACACCACAAGCACCTACAACAAACCAACTGCTCCATCAGATACTTGAGAGGTTGGATCGGCAGGAACACAAAGCAAAGCTAAGAGAGCGTCGTAACAAGCGCCGATTCACATACCTCAATGAGCTACTTAAAGGAAAATACAGAGACTCAGACACCCCGGACTCCACTTCCTTTACCAGCACAGGGAGCTATGACGGTCTCGACTGTGGAGATACTGCTACCAGCCCACCTTTGTTCCTGACAGATGGCACCGAGGATGGTGCAAAGCCTTAAGTGTGGGGAGGTCGGTCAGTACCTGACTTCCGGAGGTAATTTCTCTTCCTGAACACCAATCAAATAGGATATTTAGTTAGTTTTTCTTTTGTAGAATAGGATAAATTGCATAGTAATAGATTAGCTGCATGCATGTTCTACTTGATTGAAAAGATAATAAGTTTCTTCTAAAACTCTATTTTTAGAACAAAATTTCACTAATTTTAATTAAAACTTTTATGTTAAATTTGCTTGAAGTTGTATTTGGAACATGGTTTTTGAGCTAAAGAACACACAACCTGTGAGACTTTGAGCCTAAACACATGGTTACATTATTTAACCATAAATATTTTATTCTTGTGTGTTTACTTCTCTATGATTGTAATCTATATTTTGTTTCATCCTATATGTCCAATGTTTAATATGTTTATATGCTTGCATATGATTGAGGCCATTATTTGTTTAACTCACTTATCCAAATTAAGCCTACCCCTTAAGTAACCTTTGTTAGCCACTTTGAGCCTTTAAATCCCATTTGTTCTTTATTTTACCACATTACTAGCCTTAAGCGGAAAAACAATTATATATCCCAATTGAATCTTTGGTTAACTTGAGGTAGAATTGTGTGTTAATTGAGTATGGGAAGATCGTGGGAACAAAAGATAATAAGGGAATGTGTCATGATAATATAATGGGAATTTGGGTACCTACTCATGTGAAACTGTAAAAGAAAAAAATGTAATAATTCTATGTGCATTGATAAGCTGTGTTTATGTTAAAAAAAATAAAAAAAATCAAAAAAAATATTCAATAATTAAATAAGGGGACAAAATTACCCTAATGCTAAATTAAAATTCAAAGATCAATCCATATGTGATAAAATTAAAATAAAAGTTGATACATGAGTATAGAATGTGAAAGAAAAAATTTTGGGTAGCTAGGTGTGAAATTTAAGTTATAAAGAAAATATATGTGTGTTAGGTGAAAGCTTGGGTTAGTTAAAGATTCAATTTATAACCTTACTTAGCCATATATGTACCCTTACCCTTACCTTGGCCCCATTACAACCTTGAAAAGACCTCATGATGTTTGCATTGGTATATTAAATGTTGTTGATTGGTTAGGAGAAGAACAAAAATTAGAAAGCATGATTAGAGAAGGATAGAGTGATTACCCTATACACTAGAGAGACTAGAGTGCACATACATCATCAGTGAGGGTTCAATGCTTAAATTTTATGTTTCCTGCTTTCATGAGCTACCTTCTTGCATTTTTATCTGTTGCTACTGTATAAGAATTGAATTAGTGGAATTTGATTTGTGATTGTCTTGAAGAGCTTATTTACTTTTGACCAAGTGGACAAGAATCATATAGTTGCATTCACATATATAGGTTGCATTGCATTGCGTGAGTTTTACATGTTCCTACTCATTTATTTTATCTCCTTCAACTAAGCATAAGGACATGCTAATGTCTAAGTGTGGGGAGGTTGATAAACCATTATTTTATGGTTTATATTGTGTTTAATTGTGTGGATTTATCAAACCTTTACCCACTTATTCATGTGATTAGCATGTATTTGCAATTCCTTCCCAAAAATTACTCCATGATTGAAAACTTGCTTCCTAGAGACTTTTTAATTCTCCTTTATTCCATTCGATGTTGTGACCCGTGTGTTAAGTGTTTCAGGCTTTATAGGGCATGAATGACTTGGAAATTGGAGAGGAGGCTTGCAAAAATGGAAGGAACACAAGAAATTGAGGAGATGACCAGCGAGAAGTGACGCGGACGTATGGCTCACGCGACCGCGTGAAATAGAGGAAATTGTAGTGACGCGCTCGCATGCCTGACGCGAACGCATGGATTGGAAACTGCACAAGTGACGCGAATGCGTGGACGACGCGTACGCGTGGCAAGGCAAAACGCTGGATGACGCGAACGCCTGGATGACGCGATCGCGTGACGTGCGCGATCTGCAGAATCTGCAGAATTCGCTGGGGGCGATTTTGGTCCCTGTTTTGACTCAGTTCTCGGCCCAGAAAAGCATATTAGAGCCAGGGAACATGCAAAGACCAAGAACAACATTCATTCCGCATAATTTTAATTTGAGATCTAACTTTACTCCTCCTCTAAGTTTTCTCTCTACACATTCATAGTTCTTAGGATTTCGTTTTTATTGCTTTTTGGATTGGGATATTGAAAAGAGTTATTACCTCCGCCAAGACTTCATCATTCTAGTTTGTTTTCTTACTTGTCACTTACTCTTCCATGTCCTTAATTTATTCAGAGTTACTATTGGATTATTTTTAGAATTTATTAATACAAGAATTATTTTTATTTTTAATTGGTCTCTTTGATTATTATTATTTATCACGTTTCTCTTTATTTCTCTTCCTTATTTTGTGAAATTTACATTCATAATGAGCGAGTAATTCCATAACTTGATTGGGAGATGATTGAAAGGAGAACCTTGAGTTGGAACACTCAAGAGAAAAATTGTAATTGGGTTTATTGTTGGATTGCCCTCTAGTCACTGACACTAGTCCTTCCCAAGGGAGAGGATTAGGACTTGTGAATAGAAATTGCCTTCCAACTTACTTGACTTTCCTCTACCTAGTAAAGGATAACTAAGCAGAACAACCTTCAATTATCACTTTTATCTTGGGAGAACTCCATCAAGGATAGGGCTTCCAACTAATCTACTCCCAGTCAAGGTTTTTATTTAAATTACATAAATTCTCTGATTTAATTTCCTGTTTACCAACTCAAACCATTTTAGAAAATATCTGATTAATAAAATAGCACACCTTTCTGCAACTCGTTGGGAGACGACCTGGGATTCATACTCCCAGTATTTTAATTCTAATTTTGTGACAACCCCTTCTAAATTGATAAGTGGATTTTTGGTTGGTTAAGAACTGTACTTGCAACGTATCTCAAATAATAATTTCTTAACTCGCCAATTTCCGCCACGTCAGTACTATCAAGTTATCCATTCCCAAATGTTCTTTAACATAATTCTGCTTCCCATCACCCGATCCCCTTGTAGCCTCCCCCGCTCTGACCCTTACAATGTGGTCATCAACCCAGAGAAAGAATTTGCAATGTGCTTCTGTCTCCTAAATCAAATAGAACACAATGAATGTATGGTGGTACAAAACACTCCAATTCAATCTAATCCACATATGTGACTGTAATTAATCCCTAAAGGCTAAATCTAAAAAATCCTTTCAAATTTTAAATCCATTTTTTATATAGATCAGGTTCCATGTCAATTCATGTCACAATCAACATTTTTAATCTAGGTACATCTATTTTCAATAAATCAACTTTTTTTCAGTTCTCAATCATTCTTCAAAATTAACCAGCACCAATATCAAATCATATACAATATCAACCCAATTTAACAGCAAATCGCTTACAAAATCAAATCATTTTCATAACCAATATGCATGCCATTCCAAACAATTCAAAATCACATCCACAACAACTTGAGCTAGGAAAAATAACCAAAATCTATATTCTAAACCTCCATTCCAAAAATTCAAAATTTACCCAATTTTAGCATAAACTTACTGATCATACATGAAGAATTGCATGCTTACCTTTAACAATGGGCATCCAAAAAATAGCCTATTCGAATTGGTAACATGTAACAGATGGCATATTTTTCGTAGAAGCATTTTGGGACAACACCATCTTTTACATCCCCAGGTTGCAGCGAACTTGAACTTGCATATGCAGCTATCAGTTCCTGTTATCCGCCAGCTTCGCCTCTGCCTTGTCTCGTGTTTGAGGAGTATGCATCACTGGCCATCAATCTGATTAACATTAAACACCACCATGAACAACTATTATCAACTATTGCATTCAAAATTGAAACAATCTGCTTCGATCAATGGTGATTAAAAAAAGTGAATAACAAAACAAATCACGCAAAATTGGTTGTGAAAATCGACAACAAAAACAAACGAATTAGCTAAAAGAAGAAGCAGTAGGCCTTACAATGGTTTTTCGAGAGGGTTTTGCACGTGGGTCGCCGGAACTGTTCCCGGCAAGGGGATGAGTTACGTTCTTCGACAGCTTCGAAAATACTTCACTCTGCCTGTGAGTCACAGAAAAGGACACCCGCGTAACCCTAGACGAAGAAGCAGTTGGCAGGGTCTTCGACGGGGTTCAGAAAAATCTGTCACACGATGAGTCACCGAAGAAATCAGAGGAATGAGGTAGAAGAAGAGGCTGTGGACATTAAAGCGGAATTTGGGGGAAGGTTTTGCGAGTGGGTCACCGGAAAAATCAAACGCTTCACCTACAGGAACGGTTGGAGGAGCAGCAAGGTAGAAGAGGAAGCTCTGGACATTACACTGGTATTTGGGAAAGGTTTTGCGAGTGGGTCGCCGAAAAATCAAACCCATCACCTATAGGAAGGGTAGAAGAAGCAGTGAGGTAGTAGAAGAAGAAGCAGTGGACATTACAGGGGTATTTGGAAAAGGTTTTGCAAGTGGGTTGCCGAAAAAATCACACCCATCACTTACAGAAAGGGTAGAGAAGAAGGAGTAGTGGACAGAAGGGTAGAAGAATCAGTGAGGTTGAAGAAGAAGCAGTTTCTTCGAAGTGTATTTTGAGAGGTAGAAGAAGAAGAAGCTGTAGACATTCAAATGGTATTTGGGGAAGATTTTGATTTCTTTGGTATTTGGGGAGGGATTTGTAAAATCAACTATTTGCACATTGCACCCATTTATATTACAGTATAAATACGTTATGTGATATAATGTAAATAATATAAAATACAATATAGAGTGAACATATTTATTGAATGAATTAATGAAAAGTTGAAAATTTTTTTGATCAAGGATTATAATGATGACACATATACAAGGATAACTTATCCACAAAATTGCTATGAGTTTAGAAGAAAACACCTAATATTTATATGACATATATTAAAAAAATCTAAACAAAATTTTAAGTTGTCAGTTTTTTCAACTATTAAAGACTACAAAAAGACGGACCATTGACTAATTGAATGTTGCCAATATATAGCACCACATTCACCTAGGATCAAGATCAAACGGCTAGCCTAACATTTTGTAGGCACCAATGACCAAAATATAAGAAATGCACCAAATATGTACCCCTAAAATAGAAGAACAATAATCTACAACAACTAGAAATAGAAACAACTTAACTTGAGTGCAAGGAGGTCTTGCTGTGCATGTAGAATGACGATATCTAGTACGTGCTATTTTGTACGATGGATGACGGCGGCTACTGGTGCAAAGAGGACGACAGCAACTGTCAGTGCAAGTGCATGGTGCCGTAAAGGACGACAGCCCCCCAATCTTAAATATTACACCCTTGCATCACACACTCACATAACACACGAGACTTGAACCTGAATGCGACTTGCAAGAGACATATAAATATGCCTTCTGTGCTAGGCTTCCGCTTCAACACCCCTACCTAAAAGTATGTATTTGTTCTAGACTTATAGTATGGCCTTGTTTCGTCCGCGCCGCTTACATTATAAATCCATAATGAAACCCCATAACAAAGTGAATGATACTATTATGCGCCAGGAAGCCCATTATATATCAATCCCTTTCTCCATGCGCGCACACATGGATTAACCAAGCCTTTGATATCTGACCCAAAAAAAAAAAAACACAAGCCTTTGATCTTTGGTCCCAACTCCAATGCGCGCACATAATGAATGCTCCTCGGACTCGGATGGAAAAGAATGTGATCGCTATAACATCGTTATCAAGCACTACATTGCTCGATTAATCAACCAATATTAGTCAAGAGGTCAAGATTCATCATTCTGAGGCATTTGAGGTGGGGTATGCCAAAAATCATTGCCATCAGGCCCCAACACTAATTAAAGAGGTTCTGAGCTTCAAAACAGTGAACTTAACAGTTGCCTCTCCAATACGGTTGATTCACAATTATTTTTGTCACAGCTAATAAAGATGAGAAGGATTCGTCAATTTTCTTTTCTCACAACTAATAAAGCTAGCTATCAAGGTTTCGCCCATTATATTTTTACTCTTCCTTTTTCCTTTATGGATCGGCAAAGCATATACATGAACTATGAAGGGATGGCCCCATGCCCCCATTGATTGAATAACGAGTTCACTCCAGGACAGTCGTAGGTAACTAGGTATTAACAGGAAAAAATATTAAAAAAAGAGACAGAAAAATCTAATGAAACTAAAAAAATATACATAAAAAATAATACAAATATTATTTTTCATAATTAATTACTCGCATTTTTAGAACATTGTTTTTCTTTCATACACGAAGCAATTCAAGATAAAAACAAGAGTATAAAACCAAAATACAAGAAACACAACACACAAAGGGAAAAAAAAAGGAAGAAAGGCCATGATGAAAATACAAGGCAATTAAGCAGACAGCAGGATGAGGGTGAACTGTAAAAAGAAAACAAGGAGGTCCCAACAGCATGCATCGTTCAGCAAGGTTCTCAATGAGAAGCACTCTGTTTTTCTTTCTCTTTGTCGTCCTCTGACTTGGGGTGATAGCCAGGGAGCTTCTCTTTGATCTTTTCCAAGATGCCTTTCTTTTCCTTGGTCTCACCCTGAGCCTCATGCTCATGATGTTGATGAGCAGTCTCAACGCACTCTGCTGCTGGTGGTGGTGGAGTGGTGATGGCCGTGTGCTCCTCAGCCTTCTTGTTAGCACCACCAGGTAGCTTCTCCTTAATCTTGTCGAGGAAGCCCTTCTTCTCCTCAGTATGATGAACCTCAACTTTCTCTACTGGAACTGCACCACTCTCCTCATGATGCTCCTCCTCCTTCTTGTGCCCTATCTTCTCCTCCACCTTCTCCTTCAACCCTTTCTTTTCCTTCTTCTTCCTTATCTTCTTCCCTCCTTCTTCAACCTCCTCCTCACTCGACTGCATGCACCGTACCATACGTCAACATTACATATTAATCATCAATCAGATCACACATATATAAATATTGAATGCAAATTAAACCTGACTAGAGCAGATCAGGCTACTCAACATATATATATAATTAATGAAGAACTACTTACAGAACTTGAGCTGCTGTCTGATCGGTGAAGCTTCTCCAAGAGGCTGGGTTTCTTCTCATGATCAGCCTCATCAGATACCTTAACCTTGTCGTCAAACTCGGTGGCGATCACCTCCTCTTGAGGCTTATTCTCACCCTCCTTTTTCTTACCAAGAAAATCTAAGACGCCGCGGTCCTGGACCTCCACGTCCCGGCTCTCAGATCCCTCATACTGCTTGTGGTGCTCCTCTGCCATGATTTTGATTATGAAGCGTAATGGAAGGAAGTAACGAACTGCTCTTTTTAGTAGTGGAATATGTATGCAGAAAGTAAAGTGATATATTTATGGCAGTATGGGTTTTCGAGAGAAGTCAAGAATCACATGGAATGGATTAGATGCATTTGGAAGCTTGAGAGAAACTCTATTTATACCACGCAAGGTTACGCGGATCTAACGCGATTTAACAAAATTAAAAAAGGCTAATCAATAGTCATACACAGTGTTAGTGTTGCCGACGTGTGACTTAAGTCAAGGTTAAGGGGCATAAATTAAAAATGAGACCGATGCTGCTGGCGAGTGTGTGCCAAGTGCGACGATGGAACCCACCAATCAGAGGCTGGACACGTGGGGAGGCGTGGTGTGGGACCCAAGTGTCGTCTCGATTGGACAAAATTAGGGAGGTCGGTGAAGGGCTGTGCTGGATCATTGACACGTGGCACTTGCATCATGCACAAGGACAGCATCGTTTTCTGGAGCTTCGGGTGCTTTGCCACTCGGAGTGGGACGTCGTTTATATCTGCTTTATTTATTTATTGATTTATGTATATAATCTTATTTTTGAATTGTGGATTCCGATGCATACTTACTGTTGGAGTTGGCAGGATACATGGTCGGTTCCGGGTGCATCCTCGAACAACTGCCCATTGTTTCATGTTATTAAATGTTAAAATCTATATTATTCATATCAAATTTGGGGACTTGGAATTGAATGTGAATGATATATCATTTTTATGCTGAATAAATGGTCTTTTCCATTAAGGTAAATGAATATTTTTTAAGAACAGGATTACGCTATGATGTCAATGTATACAAATCGACCGAAAGATGAGTCATATAATCTACCACTGAACGACCGATAAGTATGAGAATCAAACGTAATCACAATCATATTAAAAACATTTATATTTGATGGTTATCTTTTATTTTTTTGATTTAGCTAATTTGTGCCTAAAAGCACATTTTAAAAATATAATTATTGGTATAATTTTGGATTTATTAAGATTTGATTTATAGAATTAAAATATAAGTAAAATAATTGTCACTTAATTGTAGAATTTTTTTTCGGATTACGAAAACAAAAAATATTTAAAATTGAGGGATTACTAGTTTAAAGTAAGTCAAGTATTTATTAAGTACACTATATGTTTAAATACAGACACAATGCAAGAATGTAAAATTTAAAGGACAAGGCAAGATAAAATGTGGAAATACTATATGAAGATTTTTCAGAATAAAGATAAGATCATAAAAGAAGAATCAAGATAATGGTCAAAATTTTTCAGGAACAGATCTATTTGATCTACTTTTGAGTTCTATAAATAGAAAAAATTCAAAAAAAAAAAAATGACTTCGATCAACAACACTAGGTCATCACATAAATTTTGTAAAAACTCTCAATTTCAGCCACACAACAGAAGAGCATGAAATGTAAGTGCATATGAGTGTTGGAATCCATTTTATTTTGTCTTTTATTTTTTTGTTTTAATTTCTTTATTTTGAATGTTTCTTTATTATTTTACTTTTTTTTTAATTTCTATTTCATTTTGACATTTTCATTTATTCATTTTCACTTATTCAAAGTACTATTTTACTTTATTTCTCTTTTATTTGCTATGATTATTCACTGATTGTTCGATCGACACAATGCGTTTCGACACGAACACTAAGTAATTTATGGGTCGAGCTCACTGTTTTTTTAGAGGAGTCTGATGACAAGTCATCTTAGCCTAGTTTCACTAGCCTTTTTCTTTTGTTTTCACTTGAATTGTGCACTTTCTTGAGCTACAAGTAAGCTAATTTGGGTAGATTTTCATGCTTCCTTTGATTGAATCAACCATGTATGAATTCATGCTATTTCATGAGGTTTTAGGCTATAATTGTCACATATTATGATAAAATGAATATCTCATGATTTTAAGCATAGCTTTGATGTGTTTGGTTGATTAATGATAGGTGAAGAAAGCTTGGAGAATGGTTGAAGCAAGAAGGAATGGCTAGGAGTAAAGAGAAGACAATGGAATAAGTGAAAATGAACCAGGAAGCAAAAAGCTGGACCAAAAGTTAGCCTCAAACTTTTGCACAAACTTTTGGGTGAAAAGTTAGCCCCAACGTTAGCCCCTAACTTTTGGGCTAACGTTGGCACATGAAAGTTACTCCCTGGGCACCAAAAGTTTGCGCCAACGTTAGCCCCTAACTTTGTGGCTAACGTTGGCATGAGAAAAACACTCCCTGGGCACCAAAAGTTTGCGCCAACGTTAGCCTCTAACTTTTGGGCTAACGTTGGCACATGAAAAACACAAAGGGGGAGCAAAAGTTTGCGCCAACGTTAGCCCCTAACTTTTGGGCTAACGTTGGCGCCATAAGTGCACTAAGGAAGGCCAACGTTGGAGCAAAAGTTAGACCCCTAACTTTTGCACCAACGTGGGTATCAGCAAAATATGGGGGCTGATATGAAAAGTTGGACCAAAAGTTTGCCTCAAACTTTTGGTCAAACTTTTACTCAAACTTTTGCAAAACTCCAACCCGGTTCACTTGGTTCACTTTGGTTCCTCTCCAAACTCCAAGAGCAATCAACCAAGGCCTCTCTCAACCCAATTCCACCAAGAGCAAAGGCCCAACTCAAGGCTTGAAGATCATTTGAAGAAAGTGTATAAATAGGATAGAATTCAAGTTATTAAAGGAGCTTTCCTTTTGAGTTTTCATAATAGCTTTTCCTTTCGGAGCTTTCCTTTGGAATTTTCATAATAGTTTTCGGAGAGCTTTGGATATTGAGTGATCTTTAATTTCTTAGTTTCGGGGAAGGAGAATTCCACTCTCTTCCTCTTAGTTTTATTGCTTTCAATTTCAATTGCAATTATCTTGGATCTTGGGTTGGAGAATTAAAGGAATTTTGTTTCAATCTCATCCGAAGATCTCTCTGCTTCTTCTACTGCTTATTGAATTTAATTTCTGTTAATTGTTCTTCATATACTTTCTTTGCAATTTACAATTCCTTGGCAATTGTTCTTGTTGGATCTAGGAAGGCATTGAGATCTAGACTTGGTTTTCTAGTCTCTTGGGTCCTGAGATCTGAATTCTCATTTTACTGCTTTCATGCTCATTTTACTTTTCTGGTTGAGATCCGGTTTGATTCAAGACATCTTCTATTTCTCTGTTGGTTGCACTTTACTTTTCCTCGTTTAATTTCTGCAAATCCAACTCCCAATTCCCTTTACAATTCAAGCTATTTACATTTCTTGCACTTTAAGATTCTGCAATTTACATTTCTTGCGTTCTAAGTTTCTGCCATTTAATTTCTTGTTATTTAAGATTCAGCATTTAAATTCCTGTTCTCTTTAATTTCATGTCAATTACCCATTCCCTTTACTTTCCATGCAATTTAAATTCTGCAAATCACAAATCACTCAACCAAATCTTGATTCGCTTGACTAAATCAACCACTAAACTAAAATTGATCAATCCTTCAATCCCTGTGGGATCGACCTCACTCCCGTGAGTTATTATTACTTGATGCGACCCGGTGCACTTGCCGGTTAGTTTTGGGTGTTTTGGAGGAATTCGTTTCTTCCACAGAAATATCCCATCAAGTTTTTGGCGCCGTTGCCGGGGATTGATTAGATTGACAATGATTAAGTGAGGTGGCAATTTAGATCAAGCACTTTTTCTTTAATTTTTGACTAACCCACAACTGTTTGAAGTTTTGTCTCAACTGACTATACTCAATTTGCAAAAGTATCACTGTGTGTTCAGTTGTTGATTTATATGTCATAGGGAAGAAGGGCAGCCAAAAGGAAGGATATCATTGAAGAAGGAGTTTCTGAGAAAGAAGAACATCACAACATGAAGCCACAACTCATTACACTAATAGAGAACAATTGTTCCTATGGTGGAAATCCCTTGGAGGACCCTAAACAGCATCTATCCATTTTTCTGAAAACTTGTGGGGCTGTCAATCTCAATGGTGTAGACCATGATACCATTAAGCTCTTGTTATTTCCCTTCTCACTGAAGGATGAAGCGGCACAATGGCTTGAAACTTTTCTCCAAGGAAGTATAACTAGTTAGGATGAATTGGTTACGAAGTTTCTAGTCAAATTCTCCTCATCCCAACAACATATCAAGATGAAAGAAGGAGTACATCCATTCATACAAAGAGAGGAAGAACCATTGTTCAAAGCATAGGAGAGATACAAGAAAGCAAATGACAAGGTGGATTTTCAAGCGTTCTATGAAGGATTAACCTCAGAAACAAGAAGAGCAGTAGATTACTTCTCAGATGGCCTACTCAAGGCAACAGCAACCATCCAAGGAACTGCAGGGTTCAGTGACAAAAGAGCCAATAACCAACACTCATTTGAGACGCCACGGAATGCAATTTCAGAAAAGGAAGTAATGAATCTTGAAGGAGTGAGAGCAACCATGAATCAAAACAAACAGCTATACCAGCAAACTCAGCAGCAATTGGAATCAATAGCTAGACAAATTGATTCTCTACATTCTGCCACAGTGAACGCACAATTTCCACCATGGAAACCACATTCTTATCTAAGAATGAGGGAATCTCAGCATCAGGAACAAAGGGACTTCAACTATAACAACCCCAACTTCCCAAACCTGCAAAAACACCACCATACCAACAAAAATCACTACACACTACCCCAATATACACACCTTCAGCCCTGTCCTACCTCACCGCCTGCCCAACATGACCTACATCAATCACCACAATTAACACAGCCACAACCAATCCTAAACTTCCAAAGACTCTATGTTCTAGAAATGATGATGGAAAGGTTTATAAAATTTCAAGAAATGACAATAATAGAGTAGGAGGATATAAGGAAAAGCCAAGAGGCATATCTCAAGAGAATTGAAAGGTACATGGAACAACTGGTTCAAAACCTTGCTGAATTGGGTGAGAAGAAGGGGACTCTGAACCCAAAGAGCCATGAAAAGGATGCTGTGTTGAAAGAGAAGGGAGTCATGGAGGAAAGTAAGAAGGCTATGGAAAGAGAAACAGAGGGAAGGAAGCCCATAGCAAGAGGAGGAAACCTAAGGCAACAGAAGCCTCAACTTCCATGAGCACAGAGTGAAGGATGTCAAGCTAGTGACAATAAAAGAGCGCTTGTTGGGAGGCAACCCAACCGGAGGTAACTATCTTTTCATATCTATTTCAATAAAAAGATTAATTAGTTTTATCTATATTGTAAGAAGCTAAGTTTGGTGTTGCACACCAAAACAATCTAAGGGAGAATGAAGTATTCTAAGTTTGGTGTTCCACCAAAATCTCATCATAAAACACATTCTCACTTTCTGCATAGTGCTGGCTTCAAGCATGTTGGATGAATTATTTAACTATTCTGCTGTTTCCTAGTTTTTAGTTTTATTGCTTTTGAAAAAGAAAAAAAGAAAAAAAAAAAGAGTTTCACACATGGTTAATTCAATGCATGAGAACCATTGGCAAGGTACTAAGTTTGGTGTTCCCACACCAAAGTAAGTTCAAAAGCCCACAAATAAATCATGCAAGCTAACCATTTCTTCTCTCAAGTGCTTGGGGAACAAGCAACTTTCAATATCACTGCAGAGTACCATACAAGCTTTTGGAAGGATTAAGCATCATCAACCAAAGAAATGAAAGAGGAATGTGTGGATCAGTGGTGATGATGATGAGGAGTAAAGCAAGCGAACTCCAAAAGGTTGTATTGTTAAGTGATTATCTTACATCAAACACTGCTATGATTGAGAGTGGTTTAGTTTCCCTGATTATCTGTCTGTTTAGCATAGTTTTTCTGTAATTCAATAAGCAAGATGCTTGATCATTCACAACATTTTTCTTTTCAAAACTTGTTTGCACTCAATGTTCAAAAATTACATCACATGAAAGTTCTTTGAAAAGAAGGATTGAGGAATCAAACAATTTTGAGGCAAGCAAAAGATTAGGAGAAGTGGTGGTTCTAGTTGTATGATTATGTATTGAGGTTGCATGCTTGTGAAAACTTGCATGGGAGCTCATAGGCAGGACATGAAGTTCAAAGAAGTATTGTGGAGATTCTCAAAAATTTATTGATCCAAGAAGCAGCAAACAAAACAAAAGAAAATACAAAAACAAAAAGAACATGGCCCAAGGCTCTGAGCATCAATTACTAGGCAGAAAAAGAAAGAAAAAAAGAAACAAAACTCAAAGAGTTGTTAGCCTAGTAAATGCTTGTGGTTGAGCTGTGTCAAGGAAAGAGGCTTGAGCAAGTAAATCCTTAGGGGTGCTTTAACACCTAATACCTTAAAACCAACTGGTTTAGCAGTATTGATTGAAAGCTTATCTAAAGAGCCACTTTGAGACATGACACTTAGAGTCAAGGCCAAAGTACATAAACTATAAGCTGCTTCAAGGTGACTACATATAAAGAGATCTCCATGATACCATTTAGATGAAAATCCTAAGACCTAAGACTCCCAATATGTGAGGACTAGTGAGCACTGAAGCCCTTGCAAGAGCATATGATTTAGAGTTCACCCCATTGACACTTAATCACTTCACTCACAGGACCTTACAATTTATTCTTCAATCCATCTTAAGTGAAAGAACCTATGAGCATAATTCATTTCTTGCTTGGGGACAAGCAAGCTTTAAGTTTGGTGTTGTGATGACAAGTCATCTTAGCCTAGTTTCACTAGCCTTTTTCTTTTGTTTTCACTTGAATTGTGCACTTTCTTGAGCTACAAGTAAGCTAATTTGGGTAGATTTTCATGCTGCTTTTGATTGAATCAACCATGTATGAATTCATGCTATTTCATGAGGTTTTAGGCTATAATTGTCACATATTATGATAAAATGAATATCTCATGATTTTAAGCATAGCTTTGATGTGTTTGGTTGATTAATGATAGGTGAAGAAAGCTTGGAGAATGGTTGAAGCAAGAAGGAATGGCTAGGAGTAAAGAGAGGACAATGGAATAAGTGAAAATAAACCAGGAAGCAAAAAGCTGGACCAAAAGTTAGCCTCAAACTTTTGCACAAACTTTTGGGTGAAAAGTTAGCCCCAACGTTAGCCCCTAACTTTTGGGCTAACGTTGGCACATGAAAGTTACTCCCTGGGCACCAAAAGTTTGCGCCAACGTTAGCCCCTAACTTTGTGGCTAACGTTGGCATGAGAAAAACACTCCCTGGGCACCAAAAGTTTGTGCCAACGTTAGCCTCTAACTTTTGGGCTAACGTTGGCACATGAAAAACACAAAGGGGGAGCAAAAGTTTGCGCCAACGTTAGCCCCTAACTTTTGGGCTAACGTTGGCGCCATAAGTGCACTAAGGAAGGCCAACGTTGGAGCAAAAGTTAGACCCCTAACTTTTGCACCAACGTGGGTATCAGCAAAATATGGGGGCTGATATGAAAAGTTGGACCAAAAGTTTGCCTCAAACTTTTGGTCAAACTTTTACTCAAACTTTTGCAAAACTCCAACCCGGTTCACTTGGTTCACTTTGGTTCCTCTCCAAACTCCAAGAGCAATCAACCAAGGCCTCTCTCAACCCAATTCCACCAAGAGCAAAGGCCCAACTCAAGGCTTGAAGATCATTTGAAGAAAGTGTATAAATAGGATAGAATTCAAGTTATTAAAGGAGCTTTCCTTTTGAGTTTTCATAATAGCTTTTCCTTTCGGAGCTTTCCTTTGGAATTTTTATAATAGTTTTCGGAGAGCTTTGGATATTGAGTGATCTTTAATTTCTTAGTTTCGGGGAAGGAGAATTCCACTCTCTTCCTCTTAGTTTTATTGCTTTCAATTTCAATTGCAATTATCTTGGATCTTGGGTTGGAGAATTGAAGGAATTTTGTTTCAATCTCATCCGAAGATCTCTCTGCTTCTTCTACTGCTTATTGAATTTAATTTCTGTTAATTGTTCTTCATATACTTTCTTTGCAATTTACAATTCCTTGGCAATTGTTCTTGTTGGATCTAGGAAGGCATTGAGATCTAGACTTGGTTTTCTAGTCTCTTGGGTCCTGAGATCTGAATTCTCATTTTACTGCTTTCATGCTCATTTTACTTTTCTGGTTGAGATCCGGTTTGATTCAAGACATCTTCTATTTCTCTGTTGGTTGCACTTTACTTTCCCTCGTTTAATTTCTGCAAATCCAACTCCCAATTCCCTTTACAATTCAAGCTATTTACATTTCTTGCACTTTAAGATTCTGCAATTTACATTTCTTGCGTTCTAAGTTTCTGCCATTTAATTTCTTGTTCTTTAAGATTCAGCATTTAAATTCCTGTTCTCTTTAATTTCATGTCAATTACCCATTCCCTTTACTTTCCATGCAATTTAAATTCTGCAAATCACAAATCACTCAACCAAATCTTGATTCGCTTGACTAAATCAACCACTAAACTAAAATTGCTCAATCCTTCAATCCCTGTGGGATCGACCTCACTCCCGTGAGTTATTATTACTTGATGTGACTCGGTGCACTTGCCGGTTAGTTTTGGGTGTTTTGGAGGAATTCGTTTCTTCCACAGAAATATCCCATCAGAGTCGTATCTGTTCCCCAAACTGAGATCTTGATACAAGCTCGATTCGACACCCTGTCGAAAAAAAAAAAAATGAGTGAAACAAATTGGCACGCCTAGTAGAACCCTGGATTAAGTTCTCGTGTCAAGCGTGTATGCGATTATGCAGTAATAAGGTAATAATGTCTGATAGAGTTTCGACTTCGACTGATATGTCGAATAGTGATATAGGAAATTCTATAAAAGGCCCTGAGATAGAGGTTGTTCTATCGACTGGCCTTTCAAGTCGAATGTTAAACTCAGTTATTTCAGAAGCAATTCCAAAAATTATACTTATTATATGGCCTCAATATGAGTTACCCCCAAATGATTCTCCACCTTTGGAGAATCCTAATATAGAATATCCAGCAAGTGTTGCTGCTATAAGGAATAACTCTTTATTCAATTCAGTACCACCTCTTCCAGGGTATCATTTAATGGGGCCATACAATTATAGCCCTGGCATGGCAAGCTGCCATGCATGTATATCAACACTTAATGAATAACCTTCCATATCTAGGATCAATCTTCATATCATAACTTACCTCTATCACGCTAAATGCCTCATCAACACAAGGCACAGGGGCATTAAGGTTGCCTACAGGAAAGGCAGGCACCTCTAGACTTCTAAAAATATTAAGACAATTTCTATTGGAACAATGTCTTATAATACGGTCAAATTTTTTGTTGTGTTTAGGCAACAAATAGAGAATAGCCATAATGACTTGGTTAATATGATCACATAGTAGATGGAAACAGTTTTAAATCCTATAATAGAAAATAATAATGCATGGATAGAGCAGATAGTTCGATGTGTCATTGATATTGCAGGGGCAGTCAATTGACCGTTTATTCCACCTAATTCTCCTCTAATACTGAATAAGGGAGAAGACACAAATAGAATATTAAATGAAGCTAGAGAAAACAATGTTATTCAAGCTTATGGTCAAAACATAACTCAAGCTATCGAGCAAATCCTAAATAGAGTAGGATTGAATATAGGGGTGACAAATCAATCTTATTTTATATCTCATTTTTCATATTATGTCTTGCAACTTGAACTTTCAATGGGAGTCAAAACTCCTAAATCTCTTACAAAGTTTGCTGGAAAAGTTAGGAGCCAACCGTAGAGCACATTGCTCGATATACAATCGAAATTGGTGAACTGGTCAATAATGAATATTTGAAAATGAAATACTTTTCTTTTTCACTTACAAAAAATACCTTCGCCTAGTTTTCAAACTTGTAACCTATTTCGATACATAGTTGGACTCAATTAGAAAGGAGCTTTCAAGATCAATTTTTTAGGGGATAAATAAAGGTGAATTTGTCTTATCTATTCACTGTAAAAAGAGAAAAGGGTGAGTCGATCGATGACTATTTTATCCGATTCAAGAATATGAGAAATAAGTGTTTCCCTCCTATTTCGGAACCTGAAGTAGTTAAGATGACCATCAATGGGCTTGATTTTAATATTTGAAAGAAATTAGTGAATCAACAATTCCTCGATTTGGCTCAACTAGCTGATAAAGTGCAGCAAATAGAAAAATTAAATAAATAAAAAAGAGGAGCTAGAGTTGTAACACCCTAATTACCCTAGGACTTACCTCTATCCGTAAAGCAAAGGTTAATCAGAGGTTACGACAATTCTAAGGCTTATATAATTTATATAGAAGGAAATAATATATTCTAGAAGCCCGATGAAGGATTAAGCTCAATAACAGAATTACAAAAGTGCGAAACGTTCACACAAAGCTAACGCACAAGACACAAGGTATAGATGCAAGAGAATATAACATATATAGATATAAGAGTATAAAAATCATAGGGAACTACCCGCAGCTTGCGGAGTTTAAGCCGACTAGTTACAAATAGAAAGATACAGAGTTTTGGAGTTAAAACAGCTTATACAACTTATCTCTCAAGTAAGCCTCTAAGGCCATAAAGTCTAAAACAAACGGGTGAGAGAAAGTACTACAACAAAATAAAATAGAAATAAACCAAGAAGAAACCATACTCCGCTCTGCCACCATGTCCGCAATTTCACCGAGGTAAGTTATGACCTGCATCTGAAAAACCACAACAAAGTATGGAATGAGAACCGGAGGTTCTCAGTATGGTAACTGAAAATCGGATTTCTGCTAGTAAATAATTTTATAAAAATAATCGCGTTGTAAGTATAGTTTCTAAACCAACAGAGAATCCTTTCGTACAAAAGTTTGGTTGTCACAAGTAACAAAACCCAATAAAATTTATAACCGAAGTATTCAAACCTCGGGTCGTCTTCTTAAGGAATTACAGGGAAGTATGATTTATTATTGGTTATGAAAAAAGTTATATTTATGGGTTTTTGAAATAAGGAACAAGTAATTTAAATGGCAAGAAAAATAAATTAATAATTAGAAAAACTCTTGGCAAAGTATGAGAACTGAAAATCCCATCCTAGTTATCCTTATCAGGTGTGATGAGGATTAGTATTGCTCTCACTTAGTTAACCCTTACTAAATAAAGGAAAGTCAAGTGGACTAATCAATCTAATTCCTCAAGTCCTAGTCAACTCATGTGGAAAGACTAGCTTTAGAGGGATCCAAATCAATCAGCAATTTCTAATTTTCAATCAACAGCTGAGTTTGACAACTCAAGTGTCACCAATTACTCAATCAAAGCCAAAAGGGGAAAATCTAAATTAAATTGGAACATAAATAACATAAATAACATAAATAAAAGAAAGCAATCTTAAATCTGAAAATACCTCAAATTATATTAAATAGAAAATCAAATTAAACATAGGAATCCATGAACCAATTTGGGGAAAATAAACAAACTAAAGTAATAGAGTAATTAAAAGTAAAAGAGAAATTAAATTAAAGGAACATTGAACCTGGAATGAAGAAAACGAAGGAATCCTAATCCTAAAACCTAAGAGAGAGGAGAGAGCCCCTCTCTTTAGAAAACTACATCTAAAACCTAAAATTGTGAATTATGAATGTTGTCTATGTTGTATGAATGAATGGATTGATTCCCCACTTTATAGCCTCTAATCTGTGTTTTCTAGGCCAAAAACTGGGTCAAAAATAGCCCAGAAATCACCCTAGCGATTTCTGGTACGTACAGGTCGCTACAAAATCACGCGTTAGCGTCGTCCACGCGTTCGCGTGGATTGAGTTTTTTGCCAGGTCACGCGTGCGCGTCGCCTGGATTCGGAGCAGCTTTGGCAAATTATTTATCGTTGCGAAGCCCCGAATGTTAGCTTTTGAACGCAATTAGAACCACCTCATTTGGACCTCTGTAGCTCATGTTATGACCGTTTGAGTACCAAGAGGTCAGGCTGGACAGCTTTAGCAGTTCCTTCATTTTCTTGTATTTCTTCTACTTTTGCATGCTTCCTTTTCATCCTCTAAGCCATTCCTGCCCTATAAATTCTAAAATCACTTAACACACATATCAAGGCATCGAATGGTATAAATAGAGAATTAATATTTGGTAATTTAAAGGCTTGGGAAGCAAGTTTCCAATTATAGAACAAAATTAGGAAGAAAAATGTAAAACCATGCAATTTATATGTATAAGTGAGTAAAGAGTTGATAAAAACCACTCAATTGAGCACAAGATAAACCATAAAATAGTGATTTATCAACCTCCCCACACTTAAACATTAGCATGTCCTCATACTAAGCTCAAGAGAAGCTATAAAGGAGTGAAGGGGAATGGTAAAACTTATGAAATGCAACCTATCTATATGAATGCAACTAAATGTAAAATGCTTCTACCTACTTGGTTAAAAGTAAACAAATATTTCAAGAACAAATATGAACTGGATTTCACTTAATTCAAATCATAAAAATGAAGTACAAAGACTTGCAAGAAGAAGATAGCTCATGAAAGTCAGGAACAAAGAATCGAGCATCGAACCCTCACCAGAAGTGTATACACTCTAATCACTCAAGTGTTTAAGGTTCGACTCTCTCAATTTTCTACTAACCTTGCTTTCTAAGGCTTGCTTTTCTTCTAACAATCAACAAAAATTTAATGCATAAATACACATATCAAGAGGTCTTTTATGGGTTGTAATGGGGTTAGGGTCAAGGTAGGATTGTATTTGGTCAAGTGGACTAAAATCTGAATCCTTAATTAACTTAAACTTTCCACCTAACTTAGACAATCCATAAAATCAAAATACAAAATCTAACTATCCATTAACCATGTTTTCCACATATTCATGCATCCTAATTTCGAGTACAGTACATATGCATTGCTTTCTCTACTTACTTTGGAGCATTTTGTCCCCTTTTACTTATTTGCTCTTTTTCTTTTCTTTTTCTCCTATATATATATATATATATATATATATATATATATATATGCCTATATTTTTTTTTTCTTTTTTTTTCTCAATGCATATGATTAAATTATTGAATGCATGAACATGTCCTAAACATTTCTTTCACATTTTCATAAAGAAGTTTAACATACTTAATTTCCAAAACCAAATGTTTCCAAACCCACTTTCTCCACACTTAATTCATGAGCACTCTCACTAGTCTAAACTAACCAAGAATTCAAATTAAGGACATTATTATTTTCCACTTAGAGTTAGTGATGAGCTAAAGTAAAGAACAAAGGGGTATAATAGGCTCAACATTGGTTTGCAAAGGATAATGAAAGGGTAAGGCCATATGGGTATGTAAGCTCAGTGAAACAAAGGCCTCAATCATATAAGTGCATGCATACATCAAACAATGGAAATATAGAATTAAGCAAGACAAAGATCACAATTTTAGAGAGAACAACACACACTAAAAATAAAATATTGGTTGGTAAAATGCAACCAATCAAATAGGCTCAAAATCTTACTGGTTTTGTGTGTTCGAGCTCTAAACTATGTTCCAAAATATAATTTCTTCAAACAAGTTTAATAAAAAGTTTTAATTTAAATTAGTGAAATGCTCTAAAAAGTTTCTTGAAAAAGAAAATATTACTTCAACCAAGTAGTGGTAAAATATGCACAATATCAAACAATTATGCAATCAAACATGCAAATACAACAATGAACAAACAAAGAAAATAAAACATTGGTGTTTGAGAAGGAAATAACTAACCTATGGAGATCGGTATCGACCTTCCCACACTTAAAGATTGCACCGTCCTCGGTGCATGCTGAGATGTGCAAGTGGACGGGCTGCTACAACTGATGCTTTTCTCTAGAGATTGTGCAGATGGACTTGTCTGTTGCCCCATTGAGAAGTTTTCTGTTTTCCTTCCTCGGTGGCCATCCTGAAAGAAGAGGAAAAAGAAGAAAAGTAACCCAAAAACAAAGATAGGAAACAATTTAAAATATGGTTGGGTTAATGTCAAATAATAAGGGTCTCAATTACATGGTAGCTACAATATGCAAGAGAGAAGACAGTAGAAGCAAACGGCATATCAATAGTGCAAAAATTGCAACAAAGGGGAAGAAAGTGTGGGTAATGCAAGATAGTATAAGCTCATGTCAATGCAAAAGGAATACAAGTATCAGAAAAGATCAACATTGACTTAAATAATATTACCCAACAGTGGAAAACAAGTCACTAAGCACCAAAATAATACCAGAAAAGATGTAACAGTTGAATAAGAAAATTTAACACCATTGGAAAAATAATAGACTTAGAAAAGAAAATAAAAGTGTGGGTAATGCAAGATAGTATAAGCTCATGTCAATGCAAAAGGAATACAAGTATCAGAAAAGATCAACATTGACTTAAATAATATTACCCAACAGTGGAAAACAAGTCACTAAGCACCAAAATAATACCAGAAAAGATGTAACAGTTGAATAAGAAAATTTAACACCATTGGAAAAATAATAGACTTAGAAAAGAAAATAAAAATATGCGCAAAATTAAAATACAATGAATGAAAGTATGCAAATAAATTAAGTAAAATAGAATGAAAGTGAAGAAGGATGAGAAGTTAAAGAGATGAAGAAGAAGAAAGTAAGAAAGGAGGAAGAAAGAAATAAGAAGGGAAAAGAAAAATTAGGATTTGGGGCGCTGATCTGGATAAGCTGTGCGTCGCATGTGACACGGACGCGTGGAGCACGCGATCGCGTGGTGTGTGATAAGTTCAGGTGACGCGGACGCGTGGGTCACGCGATCGCGTGACCTGATTTGTGCTATTGGCGCGAGTGCAGCTTCGCGTACGTACAACTCTCTGTTTTATACGCATTCTGCCAAAAATTTGGGTGATGCGTTCGCATGGGTGACGCGATCGCATGAATCGCCATATTTTGAAAGACGACGCGGACGCGTGGGGCACGAGGTCGTGTGGTAGGGCTTGTGCTTCCAGCACCATTCCAGCCCCACTCCATTATAACTCTCTGCCATACACTTTTTTACGTCGATTTCGCAGGGTCACGAGTGCGCATGGGCGACGCGCACGCGTGGCAGGCTATTTTTTGCGTGGGCATGGTTGTGCCTAAGGCACGCCTCCAGCCACGCTCTCGCGTGACTCTCTACTTCTTTTTTTCCTTGTTTCGCATGCACCTATGACGCGGACGCGTCAGCAACGCTCGCGCGTCGCGTGCTTCTTCATTTTTTTTATGCAGAATGTAGAATGAAGATGCTGATGCAGATGTTATGAATGACACTAATAAACATAAAGCAGAATAAAATTAAATAAAACTAAGACTGAAAAGGAACGATTATACCATGGTGGGTTGTCTCCCACCTATCACTTTTAGTTAGAGTCCTTAAGTTGGACATTTGGTGAGCTCCTTGTTATGGAGGCTTGTGTTTGAACTCGTCTTGAAACTTCCACCAATGCTTGGACTTCCAATAAGCTCTATCAATTCCAGATACATTCCCCAAGCTTTGATGGAGTTCTTCACAAGCTTTGAGCTCCCAAAGTCGATCCTCATGTATGCCTGGATCCTAAATCTTGTTTCTGCACCCGTCTTCAAGTGGAACATGATGATTCCATACGGGTGGTAAGCAATCCGAATTCTCACTAAGGCATCCAAACAACTTCCTAGACCCATTTAGTTGAGCTTTACACCAACCTTTGCATTTAAACTTTGAGCTCCCAACCACAACGAACCTAGGATTGTGTTGCCAACCACTAACAATCTCCCTCTTACTCTTAAAGCCACAAAGAGCTCTAAGCTGACCATCTGTCTCAAGTAAACCATATTCAAGTGGAAAAGTAAAGGTTAAGGATAAGAATTTTACCCACTTGAATGTTGTATTGGATGGTAATGGCTTTGGGGGAGAGGTCTCCAACAGCTTTGGGAAGGTGATTTCAAGTTCCATTCCCTTGTGCTCTCCCTTGATAACTTCCACCTCTTTGCAAGCTTCTTCAGTTTCAACCTCTTCCTCTTGGTAGCTTTCTTCCAATCCAATATCTTTTTTATTACTCACCAAGGGCATGGGAGGTTGTGCTTCTTCTTCTTTCATCTCCATCTCTTGATCAACCTCTTCAAAGTCTTTAGCCATGATATGCCTTGGAGGTTGTACACCCTCTTCAACATCAAATTCAAACTCCTTAGAAGGGGGTTCTATGACTGGGCTTTCCCATGGACGTTTAGCATCTCCTAAGTCTCCAACCACTTATTCCTCTTCAATAATTACTGCTTTGTCTAGTTGTTTTAGTATAAAATCGTACTTATCCTTGATGATTTTCTTTTCATGATAACTCCTTTCAACTATTCCTTCATCTTCAAGGGTCTCTCCTATCTCCACATTTTGGGTCTCCTCTTGCTCTAAGACAAAATCAGAATCCTCCTTGATGTCTTCCTTCACTAATTCTTCAACCACTCCTTCGATTTTAAGGGACTCCACTACCTTCATCTGTAGGGCCTCCTTTAGCTTCTTATGAAGTATAGATTCACGAAGATGATTCCTTCTTTCTTGTTCCATATCAATAGCATAACTGGGATCATCTTGCTCTTAGATTGATGGATGTGGGTGCTCTTCCATGGAGGGTGGTGATGGGATGGGAAGATTATTATGTGGTTGAAAAGGAAGCGCACTAAAGCTTGAGGGTTGAATATTAGAGGTAGAGGGTTGGTCCATGCAGGATATAAGATTTTGGAGTGTAGAGGTGAGACCAATGATATTAGAGATGAGTGTGTTGTTATCCAATAGAGGTTAGGGTGGATGGGAGGGTTCATTTGTTGGGAGAAAGGGCTCATAATGCGGAGGTGGTTATTTTTGATAAGGATATGGAGATGGTGAATATTGAGGTGAATAGTGTAAATGGCCTTGTGAGTTTGGTGGTTCAAAGGTATGTTAGGGAGGTGGTTCATAAGCATATGGTGGGGCTTGTTGGTAATTACAAGGGGGTCCACCATATTCATCATCTTGGTACGCATCATAGAATGGTTGTTGGTTATAGCGCATTGGAAGGGGTAGTTGCCAAGAGGGTTGATCAAATCTTTGTGGCTCCTCCCATCTTTGATTCTTCCAACCTTGATGCCTATTTTCATTATAGTTTCCATTCCTTACAACAACATTGGAACCAAACTTAAAGCGACGGGGGTGAGAACTCATAGTAACTAATAAAAATTAAAAACAAAAATAAAAACAAATAAACAAGAAAAATAAAATATTTACAGTAACCAATAATAAGGCACACGTTTGCAATTCTCCAGCAACGGTGCCATTTTGACGATCAAATTTCTGCTAGTAAAGAATTTTATAAAAATAATCGCATTGTAAGTATAGTTTCTAAACCAACAGAGAATACTTTCGTACAAAAGTTTGGTTGTCACAAGTAACAAAACCCAATAAAATTTATAACCGAAGTATTCAAACCTCGGGTCGTCTTCTCAAGGAATTGCAGGGAAGTATGATTTATTATTGGTTATGGAAAAAGGTATATTTATGGGTTTTTGAAATAAGGAACAAGTAATTTAAATGGCAAGAAAAATAAATTAATAATTAGAAAAACTCTTGGCAAGAGAACTGGAAATCCCATCCTAGTTATCCTTATCAGGTGTGATGAGGATTGGTATTGCTCCCACTTAGTTAACCCTTACTAAATAAAGAAAAGTCAAGTGGACTAATCAATCTGATTCCTCAAGTCCTAGTCAACTCCTATGGAAAGACTAGCTTTAGAGGGATCCAAATCAATCAGCAATTTTAAATTTTCAATCAACAGCTGAGTTTGACAACTCAAGTGTCACCAATTACTCAACCAGAGCCAAAAGGGAAAAAATCTAAATTAAATTGGAACATCAATAACATAAATAAAAGAAAGCAATCTTAAATCTAAAGATACCTCAAATTATATTAAATAGAAAATCAAATTAAACATAGGAATCCATGAACCAATTTGGGGAAAATAAATAAACTAAAGTAATAGAGTAATTAAAAGTAAAAGAGAAATTAAATTAAAGGAACATTGAACCTGGAATGAAGAAAACGAAGGAATCCTAATCCTAAAACCTAAGAGAGAGGAGAGAGCCTCTCTCTCTAGAAACTACATCTAAAACCTAAAATTGTGAATTATGAATGTTGTCTATGTTGTATGAATGAATGGATTGATTCCCCCACTTTATAGCCTCTAATCTATGTTTTCTGAGCCAAAAACTGGGTCAAAAACAGCCCAGAAATCGCCCCCAGTGATTTCTGGTACGTACAGGTCACTGCAAAGTCACGCGTTAGCGTTGTCCACGCGTCCGCGTGATCTACGTGTGCGCATCGCCTGGCTTCGGGGCAGCTATGGCAAATTATATAGTTGCGAAGCCCCGGATGTTAGCTTTCCAACGCAACTGGAACCACCTCATTTGGACCTTTGTAGCTCAAGTTATGACCGTTTGAGTACCAAGAGGTCAGGCTGGACAGCTTTAGCATTTCCTTCAGTTTCTTGTATTCCTTCCACTTTTGCATGCTTCCTTTCCATCCTCTAAGCCATTCCTGCCCTATAAATCCTGAAATCACTTAACACACATATCAAGACATCGAATGGTATAAAGGGAGAATTAATATTTGGTAATTTAAAGGCTTGGGAAGCAAGTTTCCAATTATAGAACAAAATTAGGAAGGAAAATGTAAAACCATGCAATTTATATGTATAAGTGAGTAAAGAGTTGATAAAAACCATTCAATTGAGTACAAGATAAACCATAAAATAGTGGTTTATCTTAACAGTGCCCAATATGTAAGATGTAAGGCTCCGGGATGCCGAAGGCAATCCTAGAACTTCACATCGAATACGGAATATTCAAGCTTAGAATAAAATAAATAAATAAAGAATTTAAACCATAAATCGGGTTATCTAAACTTAGGGTAATTCTAACTAATACTAATCACCGCTGTCCCACAGCCTTCACCAACCTACCCTCCATGCGATCCCATCGCCACCGCCTACCTAACCTCCTCTGCACCAGACAAACACAAATAATACAAACAAGTAATACACAGGTAATATTCATATATAGCAAGTAATTCAAGAAGCAAGTAGGCATGTTATACATTTAGGCAAACTGCAAGTAGTCAAAGCAAACAAGCACATAAGAGATGCATATAATGAATGCCTGTCCTATTGGCTCGTGATATCACTTGTCGGTTCGTAAATGCCAACCCGACACATCCTTCCGGATGTAGCCTTTTCTGCCACGCCAGAGATATAGTGTCCTGCACACTCATGCAACAGCAAATCTGCTACACTAGAGATATAGTGCCTTGCATACTCATGCAGTAGGGAGTCTACTGCATCAGGGATATAGGCCCCTAAAAGAGCAAAATTGTCGGCTAAGAATTTCTTCTCGGTTAGAGGAAATAAGTTCGTTGCAAGTATAGTTCCCAACCGACAAGTAATGCTCAATCAAAGTTTTAATGTTGGTTGTCACAAGTACACACCCCAATAAAATAACCGAGAGTATTAATCCCGGGTCGTTCTCCTTAGGAATTATAATGAAGTGCTTTATTATTGGCTATGAAGGGATGTTTTGGGGTTTTTGTAATAAGGAACAAGAAATGTAAATAACAAGAATTAATAAAAGAAAGGAAGAACTCTTGGCTAGACATAGGTAATTGAGATCACTATCCTTGTCTACAAACTATGTATTGACAATTATGAGGAACCAACCCATTAAGTCTACTTCTAAGTTTTAAGTACGTCAAAAGTCTACTCCTAAGCTTGAAGTACGTCAAATAGGCTTGATCAACATTAACCATAAGTCCCAACCTAGCTATTAATTAGCTTAATAGTAGGTTAGTGTCAATGGACATTTAATTGACCACATATGGTTCTCAAATCACCAATTCAATGAGACCCAATGACTCAAGGTCACTCAATTCCCTTAGCCTAGGCCAAGAGTAAAGAAAGCTACTCAAAAACTAGTGAAAATATTCTATCAAACACCTAGTGTCCAATAAAAGTAAACATCACAAAATGCAAGAATTAATGAAACCCATAACTAACACAAGCAAGAAATCAACAATAGCAATTAAGATAAACATAAAAAAAACATGGAAACATAAAAATTGCATTAAAGGAAATTAAAATCAACAAAAGTTCATAAACATAAAAATGGCAAAATGAGGAAATTAACAAGAAAAACTAAAAGAATTGAGACAATATAACAATAAAAGATAAAGAGAATTGAAATAAAAACTGGTGCACGAAATTGTGATCTCAATGGCGCTAACAACTTGGTACGCACAATTGTAATCTCAACTCTTTTTCACAACTTCGCACAACTAACTAGCAAGTGCACTGGGTCGTCCAAGTAATAAACCTTACGTGAGTAAGGGTCGATCCCACGGAGATTGTCGGTTTAAAGCAAGCTATGGTCATCCTTGTAAATCTCAGTCAGGTGGATTAAAATCGTTATGAAGTTTTGATAATTAAAATATAAATAAAATATAAAATAGGATAAAAATACTTATGTAATTCATAGGTAGGAATTCCAGATAAGCGTCTGGAGATGCTTTGTTGCTTCAGAACCTCTGCTTTCCTATTGCCTTCTTCCAACCATGCGTTACTTACTTCCATGGCAAGCTATATGATCCTCTCGGATGAAAACAAATCCATCTGCGCTGTCACCGCAGGGCTAATCATCTGTCGGTTCCCGCTAGCGTCGGAATAAGACCATTGTCTTTTTGCACACTATCACTTGTGCCCCACATTCGCAGGTTTGAATATCGTCATAGTCATCCCTTTCCAGATCCTACTCGGAATACCACAGACAAGGTTTAGACTTTCCGGATCCCAGGAATGGCTGCCAATAATTCTAGCCTATATCACTGGTGAACAAAATTGTGATCATCAATGGTGCCAACATCATGGTACGCATAATTGTAATCTCAACTCTTTGTCACAACTCCGCACAACTAACCAGCAAGTACACTGGGTCGTCCAAGTAATAAACCTTACGTGATCCCACGGAGATTGTCGGTTTGAAGCAAGCTATGGTCATCTTGTAAATCTCAGTCAGGCGGATTCAAATGGTTATGGAGAATTCATAATTTAAAATATGAATAAAACATAAAATAGGATAGAGATACTTATGTAATTCATTGGTTGGAATTTCAGATAAGCGTGACGTGGCAGAAATTGGCGAGTTAAGAAATTATTAGAAGAGATACGTTGCAAGTAAAGTTCTTAGCCAACCAAAAATCCGCTTATCAATTTAGAAGGGTTGTCACAAAATTTAAATTAAAATACTAGGAGTATGAGTCCCAGGTCGTCTCCCAACGAGTTGCAGAAAGGTGTGCTATTTTATTAATCAGATGTTTTCAAAAAAATGGTTTGAGTTGAATAACAGGAAATTAAATTAGAGAATTTGTGTAATTTTAAATAAAAGCCTTGGCTGGGAGTAGATTAGTTGGAAGCCCTATTCTTGTTGGAGTACTCTCAAGATTAATTGATAATTGAGGGTTGTTCTATTTAGTTATCCCTTACTAGGTAAGGGAAAGTCAAACAAGTTGGAAAGCTATTTCTATTCACAAGTCCCAATCCGCTTACTTGGAAGGATTGGTGTCAGTGACTAGAGAGCAATCCAACAATAAACCCAATTACAATTTTTCTTTTAAGCATCCCAACTCAAGGTCTTCCCTTCAATCAACTCCCATCCAAGTTATGGAACTACTCGCTCATTGTAAATGTAGAATTCATAACATAAGAAAGGAAAATATAGAAAGACATGATAAATAATAATCAAAGGGATCAATTAAAAAATAAAAATAGTTCTTATATTAATAAATTCTAAAAATAATCCAATAATATTTCTGAGTAAACAAAGGACATGGAAGAGTAAGAGACAGGTAAAGAAAACAAACTAGAATGACGAAGTCTTGCTGAGGTAATAACTCTTCCCAATATCCCAGTGCGAAAAGAAATAAAAATAAAATCCTAAGAACTATGAATGTGTAGAGAGAAAACCTAGAGGAGGAGTAAAACTAGATCTAAAACTGAGAATTCGTCTGTAATGAATTGTTGTCCTCCGTTTTTCCATGTTCCTTGGCTCTGGTTTGCTTTTTTGGGCCGAAAATTGGGTCAAAACAGGGCCCAAAATCGCCCCCAGTGAATTCTGCAGATTCTGCAGATCGCACATGTCATGCGATCGCATCATTCATGCGGACGCGTCATTCAGCGTTTTGCCTTGCCATGCGTGTGCGTCGTCTATGACTCCGCGTCACTTGTGCAGTTCCAATCCGCGCGGTTGCGTGAGCCATGCATCCGCGTCACTGCGATTTTCTCTATGTCGTGCGGTCGCGTGAGCCATGCGTCCGCGTCACTTCTCGCTGGTCATCTCCTCAATTTCTTGTGTTCCTTCCATTTTTGCAAGCTTCCTTTCCAATCTCCAAGTCATTCATGCCCTATAAAGCTTGAAACACTTAACACACAGATCACGGCATCTAATGGAATGAAGGAGAATTAAAATACATAATTAAAAGTCTTTAGGAAGCAAATATTCAATCATGTAATAATTTTAGGAAGGAAATATAAATGCATGCCAATCATATGAATAAGTGGGTAAAGAATTGATAAAACCATACAATTAAGCACAATATAAACCATAAAATAGTAGTTTATCAACCTCCCCACACTTAAACATTAGCATGTCCTCATGCTTAGTTGAAGGAGATAAAATAAATGAGTAGGAACATGTAAAACTCATGTAATGCAATGCAACCTATATATATGAATGCAACTATATGATTCTTGTCTACTTGATCAAAAGTAAATAGGTTCTTCAAGACAATCACAAATCAAACTCCACTAATTCAATTCTTATACAGTAAGAACAGATAAAAATGCAAGAAGATAGCTCATGAAAGCAGGGAACATAGAATTTTAAGCATTGAACCCTCACTAATGATGTATGTACACTCTAATCTCTCTAGTGTATAGGGCAATCACTCTATCCTTCTCTAATCATGCTTTCTAATTTTTTTTCTTCACCTAACCAATCAACAACAATTAATATATCAATGCAAACATCATGAGGTCTTTTCAAGGTTGTAATAGGGCCAAGGTAAGGGTAAGGATACATATATGGCTAAGTAAGCTTATAAATCGAATCTTTAATTAACCCAAGCTTTAACCCAACATATATATTCTATATAACTTAAGATTCACACCTAGCTACCCAAAATTTCTCTTTCACATTACATACTCATGTATCAACTTTTTATTTTAATTTTATCATACATGCATTGATCTTTAAATTCTTAACTTAGCATTGGGGTAATTTTATCCCCTTATTTATTTATTGAATATTTTTGATTTTTTTTTCAACACAAACATAAAAAATAAACATAGCTAATCAATGCACATAGATTTTTAATTTTTATAGTTTCACACGAGTAGGTACCCAAATTCCCATTATTATCATGACACATTCCCTTATTATCTTTTGTTTCCACAATTTCCCATACTTAATTAACACACACAATTCTATCTTAAGCTAACCAAAGATTTAATTGGGGTACAAAATTGTTTTTCCGCTTAAGGCTAGTAATGTGGTAAAATACAGAACAAATAGGATTTAAAGGCTCAAAGTGGTTAACAAAGGTAATTGAAAGGGTAAGCTTGATTTGGATAAGTGAGTTTAAACAAGTAATGGCCTCAATCATATGCAAACATATAAATAAACATTGGACATATAGGATGAAACAAAATATAGATTACAATCATGGAGAAGTAAACACACAAGAATAAAATAATTATGGTTAAATAATGTAACCATGCATAAATGCTCAAATCTCACAGGTTGTGTGTTATTTAGCCCAAAAATCATGTTCCAAATACAACTTCAAGCAAATTTAACATAAGAGTTTTGATTAAAATTAGTGGAATTTTGTTCTAAAGATAGGGTCTTAGAAGAAACTTATTGTCTTTTCAATCAAGTAGAACATGCATGCAACTAATCTATTACTATGCAATTTATCCTATTCTACAAAAGAAAAACTAACTAAATATCCTAATATATTGGTGTTAGGGAAGAGAAATTACCTCCAGAAGTCAGGTACTGACCGACCTCCCCACACTTAAGGCTTTGCACTGTCCTCGGTGCCATCTGTCAGGAACAAAGGTGGGCTGGTGGCAGTATCTCCACAGTCGGGACCGTCATGGCTCCCTGTGCTGGTAAAGGAAGTGGAGTCCGGGGTGTCTGAGTCCTTGAATTTTCCCATAATCAGCTCCTTAAGGTATGTGAATCGGCGCTTGTTATGACGCTCTCTTAGCTTTGCTTTCTGTTCCTGCCGATCCAACTTTTCAAGTATCTGATGGAGCAGTTGGGTTGTTGTAGGTGCTTGTGGTGCTGAAGGAGGAATTTCCTCAGCTGGTTCAGTAGGCTGGCTAGTAGTGGCTGTTGGGAGTCTAATATATTTCCCGTTAGGGACGTACTGATCATCCCATGGAAGCATGGCTTTGGTGTCCCCAGCTCTGTAGGCGACTCCGGCTGCTGAGACGAGATCTGAGACCAAGGCGGGAAAAGGTAAGTTGCCCGTAATCTGTACGTGTCGCATAGCATTCCGGATGTGTCTTGGTAGGTTCAGAGGCTGGTCTGTAAGGATGCACCATAGTAGAACGGCCATGTCTGCAGTGAAGGAGGATTCGTGAGTGCTCGGAAAGACGTAATGGGACATGATCTGTGCCCATACGCGAGCCTCCAAGGTAAGTGCTAAAGCCGATATTCCCTTAGGACGGGAATGGTGGTATCCATAGATCCATCTGCTGCCAGGTAGTGCGATAACTCTGAGAACGGTGTCCCAGTCAAATTGGTACATCTGACGCTTGAGTGAGGCTTCTTGAAAGGCGTCCAATCCTTCTGGAGCAGGGGGAAGATCTAGAGCTTGTTGAATGGCCTCTTTTGTAATGGGGACTTGCTTTTGACGTACATAGACAGACTACAGGGTTGGCAGGTGGAAATTAGAGTAGAACTTAACTACCCAAGAAAGATTAACCTGGCTTGGCTGTCTCTGGAGGAAACCCCATTGTCTTCGTTCAATTTGTGGCTCAACAAAGGTAGCAATATTGGGTGGGAGGATAAGAAGGTATTCGTTGTTGTAGCTCTATTCTGCCAGGATAGGGAACATCTGCTCACAGTAGCGATTGGGAAATCGCACAGTGTCCTTTGCTGGGAAGGCTTTTTATTTTTCATCAACCTTTATAATCCTCTTAATTCTTTTTGTTGAGGGTTCAACTGCAGTTGAAGAAGGCTCTGCCACTAATGTTCTTTTGGTTCCTTTTCTTGCTGGTGGTTTGGGAGTAGCTTTCTCTTTTCCTTTCTTGGTGGCCATCCTGAAAAGGGAAAAAGAAAGTAACATGAATTCAAAGGGACAGAGCAAGGAAGATGATGGTATAAGTGATAATCAATGCACGGTAAAGAGGATGTCGTTAACACATGGTCATGACTACATGTGAAAAGTTCACCAATGGAAATATAGAAAGTGCATTTGATGACAATTAAATGCAAGGTGTTTATTGGCATGCAGGCAAAGGCATGAGTAGCATAGATCAAGCATTTAATTTGTTAAATATGTTATCACTCGTAACAAACTAACCATCACGTTTGTATTGACAATTAAATTAAATTAATAAAATAGTAAAGGGAATTTATGAAAAGCAAGCATTGAATAGTAGAATAGAATAATGTAGAAAAGGCATAATGCCATATGGGCTTTTTCACAAATACGTAGCATGCATGATGAATAAACTATCAAAATTAATAATTTGAACATGCAAGCAACCCTTTAAAAAGTAATATATAATTGCCAAACAATTTTGCAACAATCCACAAGCATATAATGAGAAATAATGACTCAATTAAATTTCTAACACCAATTAAAAAAAAAGAAAGAAAAAAATATGGATAATGAAAGTAAAAAGAAAAGAAAAGAAGAAAACATAAAAATAAGAAAGATAATGAAAAAGTAAGGAAGGAAGAAGAAAAGAAAAACCTTGTTAATGGTGGTGAGAAAGTAGAAAGTGAGAAAGAATGAAGAAGGAAGAAGGAGGAAATAAGGAAGGAAAAGAGAAAATAGGATTTGGGGAAAAGAAAGATAAGATATTTTGGCAATTTAGGGTAAGCTGCGCGGCGCAAGCGACGCAGACGCGTGGGTGACGCGTTCGCGCGAATTGCGCTTATTCGGATTGACGCGGTCGCGTCGGTCACGCGGTCGCGTGACACGTTTTATGCTACTGGCGCGAGGGCAGCCTCGCGCTCGCACAACTCTCTGTTCAAAATCTTATTTTGCCAAATTTTGGGTGACGCGATCGCGTGAGTCACGCGACCGTGTGAGTGGCCAATATTGGAATATGACGCGGACGCGTGGGGCACGCGTTCGCGTGGTAAGGGCTGTGCGTCTAGCGCTAGTCTAGCACCACTCCAGCATAACTTTCAGCTATGCACCCTTTTCACGTCGATTTTCAGGTCACGCGGCCGCGTGGGTGATGCGGTCGCATGGGAGGCCAATGTTCCCACATGACGCAGACGCGTGGGGCACGCGGTCACGTGGGGTGATTTGTGCCAAAGGCACGCCTCTAGCCATGCTTCTATGTGACTCTCTGTTTGCTCTCTTATTCTTTCTGAGCCACCTGTGACGCGGACGCGTCATTGATGCGGTCGCGTTGCGTGAAATTTTTTTTTTGAAATAAAAATATGCAAATGCAGGTGCAAGCTAAATGTGCGAATAAGGAGAAGAGTTATTGAAAAAGAAAACTGCGAATAAAGAAAAGAACGATCATACCATGTTGGGTTGTCTCCACCTAGCACTTTGCTTTAACGTCCGTAAGTTGGACGCTCCACTAGCTCAGTCTTCGGCTATGTGTGGATCTTCCAAGAGGAAGATCTTGAGCTCCTTGTTTTTCTTCAACTTCTCGCCATGGTGCAGCTTTAAATAGTGTCCATTAACTTTGATGAGTTCAGAGCTTGAAGGATGACTTAGGTGAAAAACTCCGTACGGTCCAGCCCTTTCTACTCTGTATGGACCTTCCTATCTTGATCTCAACTTGCCTGGCATGAGCCTCAGTTGAGATTTATAAAGGAGGACTAAGTCCCCAGGTTGGAACTCTCTCCTCTTGATGTTCTTATCATGTACAACCTTCATCTTCTCCTTGTACAGCCTTGAGTTCTCATAAGCTTCCAAGCGAAGGCTTTCTAATTCTTGCAGTTGCAACTTCCTCTCAGCTCCGGCTGTTTCAAATCCCATATTTCATTCCTTTACTGCCCAAAAGGCTTTGTGCTCTACTTCAACTGGGAGATGGCAGGCTTTTCCATAAACTAAGCGGAAATGACTCATCCCAATGGGTGTCTTGTATGCTGTTCTGTATGCCCAAAGTGCATCTTGTAGCCTGGTGCTCCAGTCTCTCCTATGAGGTTTGACTATCTTCTGCAATATACACTTTATCTCTTTGTTTGACACCTCGGCTTGCCCATTAGTCTGAGGATGGTAGGCTGTTGCAACTTTATGAATTATCCCAAGCTTCTTCAGTAAGCATGTTAGTTTTCTGTTACAAAAATGGGTGCCTTGATCGCTCACGATTGCTCGTGGGGATCCAACGCGACAAATAATGTGGTTTCTAACAAAGGAAACAACAATGTTAGCATCATCAGTGCGGGTAGGAATTGCTTCCACCCATTTGGAAACGTCATCCACAGCTAACAATATATAAAAATGACCATTAGAGTTTGGAAATAGACCCATGAAGTCAATGCCCCAAACATCAAAAACTTCACAGAAAAGCATAATTTGTTGAGGCATCTCATCCTTCTTGGATATATTACCAAATTTTTGGCATGGAAAACAAGATTTACAAAATTCAGCAGCGTCTCTAAAAAGAGTAGGCCACTAGAATCCACAGTCTAAGATTTTTCTAGCTGTTCTTTGAGGGCCAAAGTGTCCTCCACTCTCAGATGAGTGGCAGGCCTCTAAGATGGACTGGAATTCTGATTGAGGCATGCACCGTCTAATTACCTGGTCAGCGCCACATCTCCATAAATATGGGTCATCCCATATATAATATTTAGACTCGCTTTTCAGCTTGTCTCTTTGATGCTTAGTAAAGTTTGGAGGAAAAGTGCGGCTAACTAGATAATTAGCTACAGGTGCATACCAAGGGACTACCTCAGATACTGCTTGCAGGTTATCAAAAGGGAAATTATCAGCTATAGGAGTGGAGTCATGCTTAATGTGCTCAAGGCGACTCAAATGGTCTGCCACTAAATTCTGGTTACTACTCATATCCTTAATTTCTAAGTCAAATTCTTGTAGTAGCAATATCCAACATATAAGCCTTGGTTTCGATTCCTTTTTAGCTAATAGATACTTTAGAGCTGCGTGGTCTGAGTACACTACTACTTTCGTACCAAGTAAATAGGCTCAGAATTTATCCAGAGCAAAAACAATAGCAAGAAGCTCTTTTTCAGTAGTAGTATAATTAGACTGAGCGGCATCTAAAGTTTTAGACGCATAAGCAATTATAAAGGGGTCCTTACCTTCACGCTGAGCCAGTGCTGCACCTACTGCATGGTTGGAGGCATCACACATTATTTCAAATGGCTGGCTCCAGTCTGGTCCTCTCACAATTGGAGCTTGAGTCAGGGCGGTCTTCAGCTTATCAAACGCTTGTTTGCAATCCTCACTGAACTCGAACTCAATATCTTTCTGCAGTAGTCTGGATAAGGGAAGAGCTACTTTACTAAAGTCCTTAATGAATCTCCTGTAAAAACCTGCATGGCTAAGAAATGAACGGACTTCCCTCACAGAGGAGGGGTAAGGTAAACTAGAAATAACATCCACCTTTGCTGGATCTACAGAAATGCCAGTATTAGACACAACATGTCCTAGTACAATCCATTGTTTAACCATAAAGTGACATTTTTCAAAATTCAATACAAGGTTTGTACTGACACATCTATCTAACACTCTAGATAAACTATCAAAGCAAAGATTGAAGGAATCACCATATACACTAAAGTCATCCATAAAAACCTCCATACAGTCCTCAATAAGATCAGAGAAAAGACTCATCATGCACCTTTGGAAAGTAGCTGGTGCATTGCATAAGCCAAAGGGCATTCTCTTATAAGCATAAGTCCCAAAAGGACATGTAAAAGTGGTCTTTTCCTGATCTTCAAGAGCTATATGAATATGGAAATAGCCTGTGTAACCATCTAAGAAACAATAATGTGATTTACCTGACAGGCAATCCAGCATTTGATCAATGAATGGAAGAGGATAGTGATCCTTACGAGTGGCCTGGTTTAGGCGTCTGTAGTCAATGCAGACCCTCCAGGCGTTCTGAACTCTGGTTGCCATGAGCTCTCCATGCTCATTCTTCACTGTGGTGACTCCAGACTTCTTGGGCACCACTTGTACTGGGCTTACCCATTCACTGTCTGAGATGGGGTAGATGATATCTGCCTCCAGTAATCTGGTCACTTCCTTCTTGACAACCTCTAAGATAGTGGGATTCAGTCTTCTCTGGGGTTGACGGACAGGTCTTGCTTCCTCTTCTAAAAATATTCTGTGCTCACAGACCTGAGGGTTGATGCCTACTATGTCTGCCAAATTCCAACCAATTGCCTTCTTATGCCTCCTCAGCACATTAAGTAGCTGCTCTTCTTGTTGAGAAGTGAGTTCCCTTGCAATGATAACTGGAAACTTTTGCTTGTCCTCAAGGTAAGCATATTTGAGGTGTGGAGGGAGGGATTTCAATTCTAACTTCTGCTCATGGTCAGGCTCTGGGTTGTCTGGAGCTGGCAACAATGGTAAAGCACTGTCATTGTCCTTAGAAAGTGTCCCCACACTCGGACCTTTTCCTATATACTTCTCTTCAAATTCCTCCTGGTAAATTTTAGCCACGGTTTCATCTATGATGTCACACTAGAGGATAGAATGATCCTCCGGAGGATGCTTCATAGCTCCATTCAGATTGAAGATTACTACTCGGCCATCTATTTCAAAAGAGTATGTTCCTGAAAAAGCATCTAATTTGAACTTTGAGGTCTTCAGGAATGGTCTTCCTAGTAGGATTGATAATGGCTTCTCTGAGTCATTTTGGGGCATCTCCAAGATATAAAAGTCAATGGGAAATGTGAGCCCCTTAATGCCCACTAATACATCTTCAGCTATTCCAACCACCGTAATAATGCTTTTATCTGCTAACACAAAACGAGCTGCCGACCTTTTTAAGGGAGGGAGCCTCAAGGTATCATATATGGACAAAGGCATTATACTAACACATGCTCTTAAATCACACATGCAGTCAGAAAATATCACACCACCAATAATATAATTAACCATACATGGACCTGGATCACTACACTTTTCAGGTATACCTCCCATTAAAGCAGATATAGAACTACCTAAAGGAATAGTTTCTAATTCATTAATTTTGTCTTTATGTATACATAAATCTTTTAGAAACTTTGCGTACTTAGGTACCTGCTGAATAACATCAAAAAGGGGAACAGTTACCTCAACCTTTTTGAATATCTCTACCATTTTGGGGTCGAGTTCTAACTGCTTTCTGGCCTTCCTTGCAATTTGTGGAAATGGAATAGGAATGGCGTCCTTCACAGCTTCAGTGTCCTCTGGTGCTTCTTCCTGTGATTGAGCTTCTTCTTCAGCCATGTCCTGTATGTCCTCTTCCTCTTCAACATCTTCTACTTCCACTACCTCTTCAGCTGAAGCGTATTTTGGTGGGTTTGGTTCCTCCTGATTCCTCTCTTACAGTGTATTTCCGGACCTTAGGGTGATGGCATTGATGCCACCCTTCGGATTGGGCAAGGGTTGAGAGGGAATTCCACTGGAGTTTGCCTGTTGAGTGTTTGAAGTATTAGGTGGTGCCAGCTGAGAGATGAGAGCTTGTATGGCGGATGCTAGGCCATTAAGTGAACTTTCCATGTTCTTTTGTCCTTGTGCAATGGATTGAATAGCCTCTTCACTCGAAGAGGAATTAGATTGAGTGATCTGCGGAACTTGTTGTTGGTTGTGCTGTGGCCCTTGGGACTGCCTCAGGTGAGGTGCTCTGTAAGGCTGGTTCTGGTTCTGCTGCCTGTTGTTGTTATTATTCCACCTTAATCTATGGTGTGTAGAAACTCCACCGTTGAAAATACAAAAGTGATAATGGTGATCATTGGCTTTGGCCCCAGAGAGGGAACCAGAAGAACCAAGATCAAAAGTATGATCAAGTGTGTAAAATATAATAGCAAAAGGTCCTATTTGTAGAAAACTAGTAACCTAGGGTTTACAGAAATGAGTAAATGATGCAGAATCCACTTCAGGGACCACTTGGTGTGTGCTTGGGCTGAGCGTTGAAGCTTTCAAGTGTAGAGGCTTTTCTTGGAGTTAAACGCCAGCTTTTGTGCCAGTTTGGGCGTTTAACTCCAGCTTTTATGCCAGTTCTGGCGTTTTGACGCCAGAATTTCTATGCTGACTTGGAATGCCGGTTTAGGCCATCAAATCTCGGGCAAAGTATAAACTGTATATATTGTTGGAAAGCCCAGGATGTCTACTTTCCAACGCAATTGAGAGAGGACCAATTGGGCTTCTGTAGCTCCAGAAAATCCACTTTGAGTGCAGGGAGGTCAGAATCCAATAGCATCTACAGTCTTTTTTCAGCCTCTGAATCAAATTTTTGCTCAGGTCCCTCAATTTCAGCCAGAAAATATTTGAAATCACAGAAAAATACACAAACTTATAGTAAAGTCCAGAAATGTGATTTTTATTTAAAAACTAATAAAAATATAATAAAAACTAACTAAAATATACTAAAAACATACTAAAAACAATGCCAAAAAGCGTATAAATTATCCGCTCATCACAACACCAAACTTAAATTGTTGCTTGTCCCCAAGCAACTAAAAACAAAGTAGGATAAAAAGAAGAGAATATACAATGAATTCCAAAAAAATCTATGAAGATCAGTCTTAATTAGATGAGCGGGGCTATTAGCTTTTTGCTTCCGAACAGTTTTGGCATCTCACTTTATCCCTTGAGGTTCAGAATGATTGGCATCTATAGGAACTCAGAATTCAGATAGTGTTATTGATACAGTCTTGGCCGTGACCCTAAGAATTTTTTTTCCAGTATTATCACCGAATACATAAATGCCACAGACACATAACTGGGTGAACCTTTTCAGATTGTGACTTAGCTTTGCTAGAGTCCCCAATTAGAGGTGTCCAGAGCTCTTAAGCACACTCTTTTTGCTTTGGATCACGACTTTAACCGCTCAGTCTCAAGCTTTCACTTGATACATTCACGCCACAAGCACATGGTTAGGGACAGCTTGGTTCAGCCGCTTAGGCCAGGATTTTATTCCTATGGGCCCTCCTATCCACTGATGCTCAAAGCCTTGGATCCTTTTTATTTCACCCTTGCCTTTTGGTTTAAAGGGCTATTGGCTTTTTCTGCTTGCTTTTTTTCTTTTTCTTTCTTTTTCTTTTCTTCTTTTTTTTGCATATATTTTTTTGAAAGCTTTTCACTGCTTTTTCTTGCTTCAAGAATCAATTTTATGATTTTTCAGATCATCAATAACATTTCTCCTTTTTCATCATTCTTTCAAGAGTCAACAATTTTAACATTCATGAACAACAAATTCAAAAATATGCACTGTTCAAGCATTCATTCAGAAAAACAAAAAGTATTACCACCACATCAAAATAATTAATCTGTTTTAAAATTCGAAATTCGTGCACTTCTTTTTCTTTTTTTGATTAAAACATTTTTCTTTTAAGAAAGGTGATGGATTCATAGGACATTCATAACTTTAAGACATAGACACTAAGACACTAATGATCATGTAATAAAGACACAAACATAGATAAACATAAAGCATAAAAAATCAAAAAACAAAAAATAAGGAACAACGAAATTAAAGAACGGGTCTACCTTAGTGATGGCGGCTAGTTCTTCCTCTTGAAGATCTTATGGAGTGCTTGAGCTCCTCAATGTCTCTTCCTTGCCTTTGTTTCTCCTCTCTCATGATTCTTTGATCTTCTCTAATTTTATGAAGGAGGGTCGAATGCTCTTGGTGTTCCACCCTTAGTTGTCCCATATTGGAACTTAATTCTCATAGGGAGGTGTTAATTTGCTCCCAATAATTTTGTGGAGGAAAATGCATCCCTTGAGGCATCTTAGGGATTTCATGATGAGGAATTTCCTCATGCTCTTGTCCATGAGTGGGATCTCTTGTTTGCTCCATCCTTTACTTAGTGATGGGCTTGTCCTCATCAATGAGGATGTCTTCCTCTATGTCAATTCCAGCTGAATTGCAAAGGTGACAAATGAGATGAGGGAAGGATAACCTTGACAAAGTAGAGGACTTGTTCGCCACCTTGTAGAGTTCTAGGGATATAACCTCATGAACTTCTACTTCCTCTCCAATCATGATGCTATAGATCATGATAGCCCGGTCTATAGTAACTTCAGACCGGTTGCTAGTGGGAATGATTGAGCGTTGGATGAACTCCAACCATCCCCTAGCCACGGGCTTGAGGTCATGCCTTCTTAGTTGAACCGGTTTCCCTCTTGAATCTTTCTTCCATTGAGCGCCCTCTTCACAAATGTCTATGAGGACTTGGTCCAACCTTTGACCAAGGTTGACCCTTCTAGTGTAGGGGCGTGCATCTCCTTGCATCATGGGCAAGTTGAATGGCAACCTTACATTTTCTGGACTGAAATCTAAGTATTTCCCCTGAACCATTGTAAGCCAATTCTTTGGGTCCGGGTTCACACTTTGATCATGGTTCTTGGTGATCCATGCATTGGCATAGAACTCTTGAACCATTAAGATTCTGACTTGTTGAATAGGGTTGGTGAGAACTTCCCAACCTCTTCTTCGAATCTCATGTCAGATCTCCGGGTATTCACCCTTTTTGAGCTTGAAAGGGACCTCGGGGATCACATTCTTCTTGGCCATAACTTCATAGAAGTGGTCTTGATGCACCCTTGAGATGAATCTCTCCATCTCCCATGACTCAGAGGTGAAAGCTTTTGCCTTCCTTTTCCTCTTTCTAGAGGTTTCTCCGGCCTTAGGTGCCATAAATGGTTATGGAAAAACAAAAAGCAATGCTTTTACCACACCAAACTTAGAAGGTTTGCTCGTCCTCGAGCAAAAGAAGGAAGAGAGTAAAGGAAGAAGAAATAGAGGAGATAGAGGGGGTTAGTGTTTCGGCCAAGGGGGAGAAGTAGTATTTAAGATGTGTGAAAATGAAGGGGTGAAGATGTGTTTATATAGGAGTGGGGAGAGGGTAAGGTTCGGCCATGTATGGGTGGGTTTGGGAGTTAAAGTTTTTTGAATTTGAATGGTGAGGTAGGTGGGGTTTATGATGGATGGATGTGGATTGGTGAAGGGTTTATGGAGAAGAGGGTAGGAGGTTGGTGGGGATCTTGTGGGGTCCACAGATCCTGAGGTGTCAAGGATTTCTCATCCATGCACCAATTAGGCTTGCAAAACGCCCTTTGCTGCCAATCCTGGCGTTAAACGCCATGTTGCTGCCCATTTCTGGCGTTTAATGCCAGCTTTTTGCCCTTTTCTGGCGTTAAACGTCAGTCTGGTGCCCATTTCTGGTGTTAAACGCCCAGAATGGTGCTAGACTGGGCGTTTAACGCCCATTCTACTACCCTTACTGGCATTTAAACGCCAGTAAGCTTCTCCTCCATGGTGTGCTATTTTTAATACTATTTTTCATTCTTTTTTGCTTTTTCAGTTGTTTTTATGACTTCACATGATCATCAACCTACAGAAAACATAAAATAACAATGGAAAATAGAAATTTAACATAGATAAGTAAAATTGGGTTGCCTCCCAACAAGCGCTTCTTTAATGTCAGTAGCTTGACAGTGGGCTCTCATGGAGCCTCACAGATACTCAGAGCATGATGATGGCCTCTTAACACCAAACTTATAGTTTGGTTGTGGCCTCCCAACACCAAACTTAGAGTTTGAATGTGGGGGTTTTGTTTGACTTTGTATTGAGAGAAACTTTTCATGCTTCTTCTCCATGGTTACAGAGGGAGATCCTTGAGCTTTAAACACAAGGGAGTCCTCATTTACTTAAAGGACCAATTCTCCTCTGTCAACATCAATCACAGTTTTTGCTGTGGCTAGGAAGGGTCTGCCAAGGATGATGAATTCATCCATACACTTCCCAATATCTAGGATTATGAAATCAGCAGGGATGTAGTGGTCTTCAACCTTTACCAAGACATCCTCTACAAGTCCATAAGCCTGTTTTCTTGAATTGTCTGCCATCTCTAGTGAAATTCTTACAGCTTGTACCTCAAGAATCCCTAGCTTCTCCATTACAGAGAGAGGCATGAGGTTTATGCTTGACCCTAGGTCACACAGAGCCTTCTCAAAGGTCATGGTGCCTATGGTACAAGGTATTGAGAACTTTCCAGGATCTTATCTCTTCAGAGGAAATTTCTGCCTAGTCAAGTCATCCAGTTCTTTGGTGAGCAAAAGGGGTTCATCCTCCCAAGTCTCATTACCAAATAGCTTGGTATTTAGCTTCATGATTGCTCCAAGGTACTTAGCAACTTGTTCTTCAGTAACATCTTCATCCTCTTCAGAGGAAGAATACTCATCAGAGCTCATGAATGGCAAAAGTAAATTCAATGGAATCTCTATGGTCTCAGTGTGAGCATCAGATTCCCATGGTTCCTCATTAGGGAACACCTTGGAGGCCAGTGGACGTCCATTGAGGTCTTTCTCAGTGGAGATCACTGCCTCTTCCTCTTCTCCAGGTTCGGCCGTGTGGGTTATGTTGATGGCCTTGCACTCTCTTTTTGGATTCTCTTCTGTATTGCTTGGAAGAGTACTAGGAGGGAGTTCAGTAACTTTCTTACTCAGCTGACCCGCTTGTGCCTCCAAATTTCTAATGGAGGACCTTGTTTTAGTCATGAGACTTTGAGTGGTTTTAATTAAACCAGAGACTACAGTTGCTAATTTAGAGTGGTTTTGTTTGGAATTCTCTGTTTGTTGCTGAGAAGATGATGGAAAAGGTTTGCCATTGTGAAACCTATTTCTTCCACCATTATTGTTGTTGAAGCCTTGTTGAGGCCTCTGTTGATCCTTCCATGAGAGGTTTGGATGATTTCTCCATGAAGGATTATAGGTGTTTCCGTAGGATTCTCCCATGTAATTCACCTCTTCCATTGCTGGGTTCTTAGAACCATAAGCTTCTTCTTCAGATGAAGCTTCCTTGGTACTGACTGTTGCTGCTTACATTCCAGACAGACTCTGAGAAATCATATTGACTTGCTGAGTCAATATTTTGTTCTAAGCCAATATGGCATTTAGAGTATCAATCTCAAGAACTCCTTTCTTCTGACTTGTCCCATTATTCACAGGATTCCTTTCAGAGGTGTACATGAATTGGTTATTTGCAACTATTTCAATGAGTTCCTGAGCTTCTGCAGGCGTCTTCTTCAGATGAAGAGATCCTCCAGCAGAGCTGTCCAATGACATCTTGGACAGTTCAGACAGACCATCATAGAAGATACCTATGATGCTCCATTCTGAAAGCAAGTCAGAAGGACACCTTCTGATCAATTGCTTGTATCTTTCCCAAGCTTCATAGAGGGATTCACCTTCCTTCTGTCTGAAAGTTTGGACTTCCACTCTAAGCTTGCTCAATTTTTGAGGTGAAAAAAACTTTGCCAAGAAGGCATTGACTAGCTTTTCCCAAGAGTTCAGGCTTTCTTTAGGTTGTGAATCCAACCATGTTCTAGCTCTGTCTCTTACAGCAAAGGGAAATATCATAAGCTTGCAGACCTCGGGATCAACCCCATTGGTCTTGACAGTGTCACAGATTTGCAAGAATTCAGCTAAGAACTGATGAGGATCTTCCAATGGAAGTCCATGAAACTTGTAATTCTGTTGCATCAGAGAAACTAATTGAGGCTTAAGCTCAAAGTTGTTTGCTCCAATGGCAGGGATTGAGATGCTTCTCCCATAGAAGTCGAGAGTAGGTGCAGTAAAGTCACCAAGCACCTTCCTTGCATTGTTGGCATTGTTGTTGTTTTCGGCTGCCATGGCTTCTTCTTGTTTGAAAGTTTCTGTTAGGTCTTCTATAGAGAGTTATACTTTAGCTTCTTTTAGCTTTCTCTTCAAGGTCCTTTCAGATTCAGGATCAGCTTCAACAAGAATGCCCTTGTCCTTGCTCCTGCTCATATGAAAAGAGAGGAGAAGAAAATATGAAATCCTCTATGTCACAGTATAGAGATTCCTTGAGGTGTCAGAGGAAAATAAAAATAGAAGGATGAGGTAGAGAAGAGAGAATTCGAACTTATCAAGAGGGACAGAGTTCGAATTGCTGATAATGGAGAAGTGTTAGTCCTTTAAATAGAAGGATTTGAGAAGAGGGGAAGAATTTTCGAAATTAAAGTAAAAAGATTTTGAAATAACTAAAAGAAATTTTGAAAATTTGGTAAATGATTTTCGAAAACTAAGATTGGGAAAGAAATTAAGTGATTTTTTTTGGAAAAGATTTTGAAATTAGAAATCAAAAAGATATGATTGAAAATTAATTTTGAAAAAATGTGATTGAAAAGATATGATTGAAAAGATATGATTGAGAATCAAATTAAAAAGAGAAATTTTTAAAATTAAAGTTGATTACTTGACTAATAGGAAATTAAAAGATATGATTCTAGAATTAAAATTTGATCCTTTCTTAATAGGAAAGTAACAACTTGAAAATTTTGAATTAAATCATTAATTGTAGCAAGGATTTTCGAAAATAATAATAATTTAAAAAATGGAAAGAAATTGATTTTGAAAAGATATGATTGAAGAGATATGATTTGAAAAAGATTTGATTTTGAAAAATTGTGAATATTTGAAAAAGATTTGAATTAAAAACAAAATCTTCCCTCTAGTGTCCTCCTGGCGTTAAACGCCCAGAATGGCATCCATTCTGGCGTGTAACGCCCAAAATGCTACCTTTTTGGGCGTTTAAACGCCAGTTTTCCTTCCTCACTGGGCGTTTTGAACGTCCAGCTTTTTCTCTGTAATTTCTCTGCTGCATGTTCTGAATCTTCAATTTTCTGTATTATTTGACTTGAAAAGACATGGTTGGAAAACTAAGATTAAATCAACAATGCATGCAAGACACCAAACTTAGAAGTTTGTATACTAAGGACTATAACAATTTGAAAATACATATGAGAAACAACAAAAGACACAAAACAAGAGAATTTAAAGATCAGAGCAAGGAAATCATCAAGAATAACTTGAAGATCAATGAAGAACATAATGCACATATTCGAAAAAATGCAAGAAAAATAAAGACATGCAGGACACCAAACTTAAAATTAGACACTAGACTCAAACAAGAAATATAAAATATTTTTGGTTTTATGATTTTATAAAATTTTTTTTTTGTAATTTTTTCGAAAATTAGGTGGAAAAAGAAAATAAGGACTTCAAAATTCTTAATGAGAATTCCAGGAATCATGCAATGTTAGTCTAAAACTCCGGTCCAAGAATTAGACATGGCTTACTAGCCAGCCAAGCTTTCAGTGAAAGCTTCGGTCCAAAACACTAGACATGGCCAATGGCTAGCCAAGCTTTAGCAAATCATTACGTTCAACAGCAAGATTGATAGAAATCAACAAGCCCTTGTGATGATAAGTTGAAACCTCGGTCCAAAAGTTTAGACATGGCTTCTCAGCCAGCCAGACTTCAACAAATCATCATGAAACTCTAGAATTCATTCTTAAAAGTTCTAAAGAACAAAATAGAAATAAAATTTTTTTTTAAAAAAATTTTCGAAAATTAAAAGGTAAAAAGCTTAAACATAAAATAAAATTACCTAATCTGAGCAACAAGATGAACCGTCAGTTGTCCAAACTCGAACAATCCCTGGCAACAGCGCCAAAAACTTGGTGCACGAAATTGTGATCATCAATGGCGCCAACATCATGGTACGCACAATTGTAATCTCAACTCTTTGTCACAATTCCGCACAACTAACCAGCAAGTGCAGTGGGTCGTCCAAGTAATAAACCTTACGTGAGTAAGGGTCAATCCCACGGAGATTGTCGGCTTGAAGCAAGCTATGGTCATCTTGTAAATCTCAGTCAGGCGGATTCAAATGGTTATGGAGAATTGATAATTTAAAATAAGAATAAAACATAAAATAGGATAGAGATACTTATGTAATTCATTGGTAGGAATTTCAGATAAGCGTATGGAGATGCTTTGTTCCTTCTGAACCTCTGCTTTCCTATTGCCTTCTTCCAATCAATCATACTCCTTTTCATGGCAAGCTATATGTTGGGTTTCACCGTTGTCAATGGCTACCTCCCGTCCTCTCAGTGAAAATGTTCCAAATGCGCTGTCACCGCACGACTAATCAGCTGTTGGTTCTCGATCATGTTGGAATAGGATTTATTGATCCTTTTGCGTCTGTCACTACGCCTAACACTCGCGAGTTTGAAGCTCGTCACAGTCATCCCTTCCTTGATCCTACTCGGAATACCACAGACAAGGTTTAGACTTTTCGGATCTCAGGAATGGCCGTCAATTGATTCTAGCCTATACCACGAAGGTTCTAATCTTAGATTAGAAACCCAAGAGATACACATTCAAGCTTGTTTAAATGTAGAACGGAAGTGGTTGTCAGGCACGCGTTCATAGGTGAGAATGATGATGAGTGTCACAGATCATCACATTCGTCAGGTTGAAGAACGAGTGTATATCTTAGAGAAGAAGTAGGCGTGAATTGCATAGAAAAACAATAGTACTTTGCATTAATTCATGAGGTCAGCAGAGCTCCACACCTTAATCTATGGTGTGTAGAAACTCCACCGTTGAAAATACAAAAGTGATAATGGTGATCATTGGCTTCGGCCCCAGAGAGGGAACCAGAAGAACCAAGATCAAAAGTATGATCAAGTGTGTAAAATACAATAGCAAAAGGTCCTATTTGTAGAAAACTAGTAACCTAGGGTTTACAGAAATGAGTAAATGATGCAGAATCCACTTCAAGGCCCACTTGGTGTATGCTTGGGCTGAGCATTGAAGCTTTCACGTGTAGAGGCTTTTCTTGGAGTTAAACGCCAGCTTTTGTGCCAGTTTGGGTGTTTAACTCCAGCTTTTATGCCAGTTCTGGCGTTTTGACGCCAGAATTTCTATGCTGACTTGGAATGCTGGTTTGGGCCATCAAATCTCGGGCAAAGTATAGACTATTATATATTGCTGGAAAGCCAGGATGTCTACTTTCCAACGCAATTGAGAGCGCGCCAATTTGGCTTCTGTATCTCCAGAAAATCCACTTCGAGTGCAGGGAGGTCAGAATCTAACAGCATCTGCAGTCCTTTTTTAGCCTCTGAATCATATTTTTGCCCAGGTCCCTCAATTTCAGCTAGAAAATACCTGAAATCATAGAAAAACACACAAACTCATAATAAAGTCCAGAAATGTGATTTTTATTTAAAAACTAATAAAAATATAATAAAAACTAACTAAAATATACTAAAAACATACTAAAAATAATGCCAAAAAGCGTATAAATTATCCGCTCATCAACCATGAGGGTTCTAATCTTAGATTAGAAACCCAAGAGATACACACTCAAGCTATTGCAGATAGAACGGAAGTGGTTGTTAGGCACGCGTTCATAGGTAAGAATGATGATGACTGTCACGGGTCATCACATTCATCAGATTGAAGTGCGAGTGAATATCTTAGAGAAGAAGTAGGCATGAATTGAAGGAAAAACAGTAGTAATTGCATTATTTTATGAAGAACAGCAGAGCTCCACACCTTAATCTATAGGGTGTAGAAACTCCACCGTTGAAAATACATAAGTGAAAAGTCTAGGCATGGCCGAATGGCCAGCCTCCCAAAGAGGGTTCAATCATCAAAACATGATTAAAAGATAGATATATCCAAGATTGAAAATACAATAGTAAAAGGTCCTATTTATAATGAACTAGTAGCCTAGGGTTTACAGAAATAAGTAAATGATGCAGAAATCTACTTTCGAGGACCACTTGGTGTGTGCTTGGGCTGAGCATTGAAGTTTTTTCATGCTTAGGCTGTTCCTGGAGTTAAACACCAGCTTTGATGCCAGTTTGGGCATTTAACTCCAATTCTGGTGACAGTTTGGGCGTTTTACGCCAGAATTCCTTGGGCTGACTTTGAACGCCAGTTTGGGCCATCAAATATCAGGCAAAGTATGAACTATTATATATTGCTGGAAAACCCAGAATGTCGACTTTCCAACGCAATTGAGAGCGTGCCAATTGGGCTTCTGTAGCTCCAGAAAATCCACTTCGAGTGCAGGGAGGTCAGAATCCAACAGCATCTGCAATCCTTTTTCAGCCTCTGAATCAGATTTTTGCTCAGGTCCCTCAATTTCAGCCAGAAAATACCTGAAATCACAAAAAAACATACAAACTCATAGTAAAGTCTAGAAATGTGATTTTTATTTAAAAACTAATAAAAAATAATAAAAAAGTAATAAAAACATACTAAAAACTATGTGAAAACAATGGCAAAAAGCGTATAAATTATCCGCTTATCACCATACCAAACTTAAATTGTTGCTTGTTGACGAATGGATTTTTTGTATGGTCTAGAAATTCACAAATATATAATCGCGTTGTAAGTATAGTTTCTAAACCAATAGAAAATCCTTTCGTGGAAAAGTTTTGGTTGTCACAATAACAAACCTAGTAAAATTTATAACCGAAGTATTCAAACCTCAGGTCGTCTTCTCAAGGAATTGCAGGGAGGTGTATTTATTATTGGTTATGGGTATTTATCTTTTTGGGGTTTTTGAATAAGGAAACAAGTGATTTAAATGACACGAAAAATAAATTAATAATTATAAAGAAAACTCTTGGCAAGGTATGAGAACTGGGAATCCTAGGATACGACGCTGGTGATGAGCGGCGACGGTGAAGAAGAGATGAGCAGCAATGCAACAGCTTGGCGATAGAGCACGACGGCGGCGAGTGATAAACCCATATTTCATGAGTTCTTTTGTGCTTAATTTGAGTGATTTATTCAATCCTCCACCTACTTATTCATATTAACTGCATGGTTTTACTTTCCCTTCCTTATTATGTCATATTGTGAAAAACATGTTTTTCTAAGCTTTAAAAATTAATTATTTTAATTACCTTTATTTCCATTCGATGCCGTGATTAGTGTGTTGAGTAGTTTCAGATTTTCTAAGGCAGAATGACTTAAAGGATGGAAAAGGAAACATACAAAAATGGAAGGAGAAAGCAAAACGGAGCTTTGAAGGAAACTGGTATTTACGCGATCGCATGGACGAGGCGATCGCGTGCCAGAAGCAAAGATGCAGCGACGCGGCCGCATGACTGACGCGACCACGTGGCAAGGAAAAGCTCCGAATGACGCGACCGCGTGACCCACGCGGACGCGTGACAGAGGCCACGTATCAGAATTTACAGAATACGTCCCCAGCGATTTCTGAAGCCCTTTTTGGTCCAGATCCAAGTACAGACAGCATAGACCAGAGGTTATAAAGTGTGGGAATGCAACCATTCAAAAGAGCTGGCATATTTTATTTTTCAATGATTTAGATTTAGTTGAGAGGGAGATCTTCTCCTCTCTCTCTTAGGATTTAGGATTTCTTCTCGCTTTAAGAGTGACTCTCAATCCAGGTTTTATATTTCTTTGCTTTAAACTTCCCTTTTACTTTATTTATTTATTTCAGTATCTGAGTTGGCTATTTACCTTTATAATTGAATCTATGAATTCTTCCATGTTACAGACTGTTATTTGAATTAATGATAATTGAGGTATTTTCAGTTTATGATTGTTCTCTTTGATTTAAGTTACCATTGCTTCCCATCTAAGGACATTTTTATTGTTCCAGCAATTTTACTTTTTCCCCTTTTGATCCTGGTTAAGAATTCAGTAACTCAACAGTTATTAAACTCAACATAATTGATAATCGTTATCTTGCTAATTGAGCTGAACTTAAGTAATCCCAACCTTTTCTTAGGAAATAAATAGGATTCAAAGGTAAATTTAATTAGTCCCTTGACTTTCCTTTGCCCTAATAAAGGTTGACCAAGTAGAGTTTAGATTCAACTTTTATTATAGTTGAGAGAGATAACTACGTTGGACCTCCAACTTCTCTTACCTTGCCAAAAGTCTGCTTTACAGTATTTATTTATTTTAATTGCCATTTACTTTACTTGTCATTTAAATTACTTGCTTCTCATCTTCTAAACCCCGATTACAACCTTTATAGCCAATAATAAGAACATACCTCCTCGCAGTTCCTTGAGAAGACGACCCGAGATTTGAATACTCGGTTAACAATTTTTAAAGGGGTTTGTTACTTTTGACACCCAAAACATTTGTATGAAAGGACTTTTGAAGGTTTAGAAACTATACTTGCAACGAAGATTTATCCGAAAATTTCTAGACCACGCAAAAGTTCCTAACGTCAAAATGGCGCCGTTGTCGGGGAACTGCTAACGTGTGCCTTATTATTGGTTATTGTAAATATTTTTCTTTTTCTTGTTTATTTATTTTTGTTTTTTCCTGTTTATCTTTATTTGCTACCATGAACTCTCACCCCTCTCGCTTTGAGTTTGGTTCTAATATTGTTAAAGGAAATAGAAGTTATAGTAGGAACGCACATCAAGGTCAGACCAATCAAGGATGGATAGAACCAAGAGGATCTAATCAGCCCTTTTGGCAGCAACACCCTCCGAGATATCCTGGACAAAGACCATTCTACAATGCATACGCAGCTGAAAGATATGGTGGACAACCTTGTAACTACCAACAAGCCCCACCCCGTGCATGTAAACCATCCTTTCAATATAACCTCGAACCACCACACTCACAAGCTTCTCTTCACCATTCGCCACCATATGATCCTTCCTTACCCTAGTGCCAATCCAATCGCTCCCAATCGCCACCACTTTCCTTTGTGTCATGTCCAAGTCCAGCAACCCGAGAAGCAGAGGTTCGCCTAACGGAAACAGTAAATAAATTTCAAACAACCATTCAACAACTGGAGCAAGTGATAATTCAATGGGTTTCTAGGCGCTCAAATACACAAAGATCAGCCACAGCCCCATGTGAACAGTCTAACGAAGAGCGTAGCATGAAGGAGATACCAGAAACTCCAGTGGACAAGACAGAGAATGAATTCGTACTAGAACAAGTAGAAGAAGTTGTCATCGCTCAAGAAGAAGAGTTGGTTGAAGATCTAGGAGATGCTGAACCTCCATGGGAATCCAGAATTGAAGAACACGCCGTCAAGGAGACTACAGTTGATGCTAAGGAGGATATTTCTCCAAGGCAAGTCGTTTATGAAGAATCAGACGGAATAATCCAAGAAACAAATTTCCTCGATAGTGATAGTCACAAGTCTAGCTCCCTTAGTGATGAACTTGCACCCGCAAGTGAATTCTCTGAGATCAAAGAATCTTCCCCAAGTGAATATGAAGATGATGCAGAAGTAGATTTCTCTCAACCTCCAATCTATGACTCAAGTGATGAGGAAGACACAGAAGACTTTGACCAGGACACAGATACAATTGAAGATCTTTGCAAAGAAGTAGAGGAATTCACAGAAGAGCACAAAGAAATGGAACTTGCAGAACCACCAAAAACACCTATCCTAAGGCCATTACCACCTAATACAAGCTTCAAGTGGGTACAATCCTTAACTTATAACTTTACTTATTCACTTGAATATGGTTTGCTTGAAACAGATGGCCAGCTTAGAGCTCTCTGCGGCTTTAAGAGTAAGAGGGAAATGGCTCGTACTCAGAGCTAGTGCACAAGGTTCAATAAGGTTCCACGCTTCACCTCGAAGTACACGGATTGGTATCATGCTCAATTGCATGGATCACGGAAAACGTTTGGTCACCAAGGTGAGATTCTACTTTTTAAACCGCCCGAATGGAAACATGTAGATCAAGACGGAGGCGGATTTAAAAGCAAGGCTTGGAATCCTAGACTCTATCCTGACATTCGTCATCCCGGGAGCCTGAAAATCTGTTTGGAGCTGTTCAGAAGCTTTGCATGCTTGGTTTGGGACCCCGGAGGCTATTGGCATTTCAAGCACTGGTGGAGATTTTTAGACGAATTTAAACATAAGCCGCCATAACAGGATACTCCTCCAATGTCCAACTTAAGGACTTTAACTAAAAGTGCTAGGTGGGAGACAACCCACCATGGTACGGTCGCTTCTTTTTTCAATTTATTTCTTGTTAATTGCTTTCACTTTTCCTTTTTCATTTTAATTTATTAAACCTGGAATCATGCATAGCATTCATGTTAATCATTGCATTCTGCATTTTTCATGCATATATAAAAAAAGGGGTGCACGACGCGACCGCATGCCCCATGCGATCGCGTCATATTACGAGAAACACCACCCATGCGACCGCATGACCCACGCGGCTGCGTGATATATATATATCGGCGTAAGGATCCAATGAACAGAAAGTTAGGCTGGAATCGTGCGGCCCTTGTGCATTTCGCACAAATTGGCCCATGCGATCGCATGCCCCATGCGATCGCGTCACTTGCACAATACCAATCCCACGCGACCGCGTGAGCGACGCGATTGCGTCGCATGGATTGCACATCACCCCAAAAGGAGACAGAGAGTTGCGCTAAAACGGCGCTGGAGTCGTGCGTTTAGCACGAATTCCAGCGACGTGATCGTGCGACCCACGCGATCGCGTCACCCCTCTTTCCCCCCCTCTCATGCGATCGCGCGCCCCACGCGATCGCGTCCTTCCCATTTTCACCCCAACCACGCGACCGCGTACCCCACGCGGCCGCGTGGATTCAAAAATATAACCCTCCAGCCACGCGAACCCTATCAGTCGCGCAGCCCCCCACCCCCAATCCTCTTCTCCCTCTCTGCTTCTTCTTCCTCCAACCACCACCCAGCACCACCCAGCCGCCACCGCACCACCACCCAGACGCCGCCGCCGTTCAGACACCGCCGCCGTACCACCCCCTCCCCCTTTTTCTTCTTCTTTCTTCCTCTCTCCTCCCCTCTCCGCCACCACCCAGAAGCACCACCCACCACCGCCGGCCACCCACCCGCAACCCCCCTCCCTTCTCTATCACTAACCCTAAGACCCTATCCCCATTCCCCCTCAGCCGCCACCGCGCCGTCGTGCCCCGCCACCGTGCCGGACACCACCACCGCCATCACCCAACCGTTCTGCTTCTTTCGCTTTCCAGGTTCCGCAACACGCACTCCCTTTTATCCGTTCGTCGTTTTTCTATACTTTTTTTTTCCGTTTCTGTTCATACTTAGGATAGATAGATATGCATGCTATAGTGGATTTTTAGGTTGTTAGGTAGCTTAGGCTGTGGTTAGTGGATCTAGGTCTGTTTACTTGTACTGTTCTTGTTTCTGTTTTATCATAACTGCAATTCTGCTGTTCCTGTGACCTCATTCATATGCTGTGATTTCTTGCATTTGCTGCTTGTTACTCTGAATTTTCCTGTTTCTATTAATTATAGGTAACTACAGCAAGTTTTTAATTCATATGCACTGCTATGATTGCTGTTTATTTTTCGGGACAATCCAATTTTAGCCGGAATGCTGCCCAAATTTTTTGTAAATTGTTTTCCTTCATGTTTTGGTTTGGCATTTCTGAACTCTGTTTTACCCAAACCGTTTCATGAATGCTATGGCAGACTTTCTTATCCTCTTTGGTTTCCTGGTTCATAAACTGCATTTGTGATTCACTGATTCCAATTTTTGCTTTCTTTATTTCTATTCGAATCAGCATCACCCTGTTTTCCTTGTTTGATTATGAGTACTTCTATTCTTACCTGTGAATCCTTGTTATATGAAATTTTTTTTCTATGCCACTTACTTTTACCCGCACTTTACTAACTCACTAATTTTAATTTACTAATTTCTTCTTCAAATTCTAACCATACTAACCCTTTTGATCTCTTTTCTGTTTATTTTCACTTTCCTCTAACTTTCTAACCATGGCATATTGATTATTTTTCCATTTAACATAAATTCAATCACATTTCATATACTCATTTTCCTTATTTTATTTCTCCTTTGCCGCTTTGAGTTACCTTTGTTTAATTGCCTATTTGCTTTACTATTTTTATCCATATCCTGGTTTTCTGTTTTTCAGGATGTCTGCCTCACAAAGGAAAGGAAAAGGCAAGGCTACTGGCAAGCGCAAGCGAGGAGATTCCTCCCAGTCCATCATTTCCCTCATGCACGATTCCTCATGGCGGGAGAAGAATTTCACACAGCAGGAAAAAGCTGACCAGCTGCTCCCTGCAAATGATCCTATAAAATTTGCAAACCGGTACTGTGAGCTGAGGTACCCGGCTTTTGCAAACTCCAGAAATCTATACCTGGAGCGAACTCTGAAGATTCCAGAAGCACTCCAGCAGTACACCACTGAGCAAATCAAGCAAAAGGGCTGGTTCATTCTGGAGAGAACACTGACAGAGGTCAACGCATCTTGGGTCCGGGAATTCTACTGCAACTACTACCTCACCACCCTAGATGTAGTGAACCTGAGAAGAAAACAAATTCTAGTCACTGAGGAGGCCTTAGAGGACATTCTCCAACTCCCAACCAAGTCCGATCAGCCTGATGGTTATTCAAAGGCTGAGGAGGACATGCGTCAGATGCAGTTTGATTGGGATGCCGTGAAGGCACGGATAGCTCTCGACTCGACAGTTCCTTGGGAGATGGGTCAGGACACCACCATGCCTCGAGGGATCAAGAGAGCGTACTTAAATGATGAGGCTTGGTTATGGCATCAGATCTTGAGTAATTATGTGATGCCGAGTACTCACGAGACGGAGATCCCGGCTGCTATAATCACCCTCCTTTGGTGTGTGATGGAGGGGAAGGACCTTTATCTGCCACGCTTTATCCGGCATTTTATGGCCAGGGTCCACGTCCGAGGCACCCTCCCTTTTTCGTATCTGGTTACACAGCTAGGCCGTCGAGCTGACGTGCCATGGGAGGATGCCGATGAGAGACCACCAGCGGCGGATTGCAGGAAGATCATTCCTCACAGCAGGAACTTCTTAGCTTTGGGCTACAGACCACCACCCTTCACTGCTACCGATGAGTCAGCCCCACCGTCTGCTGGACCCTCTTCATCCACAGCTGCCACTGCTGCTCCTGCTGCTACCACTGCACCTTCACCTGCCTCTGAGCCCGTATACCGCCTCGTGCACCGCCTATTCCGATAGCTTGATCAGATGGAGCGCCGTAACCGGCGCCGGTATGAGATATTGGAGCATCGCAACAAGCGACGCTTTGAGCACCTGAAGCTGATGATATGATCCGGCGACATCCCCTCTGAGCCCGACACACTATCTGAGCCATCAGAGGAGGAGGAGGATGGGCACGAGGAGGAGACTCATTTCCAGGAGGAGACCCATCAGCAGGCAGCCACAGAGCAGGCTGCTCCGCATCAGGAGTTTATGCCCCAGATAGAGGCTGCGGATCCGGAGATCCCGATCCAGTCAGCCCCACCTCTACAGCAGCCAGACCCTCAGCCCACCACCACCGCAGAGCCTCCAGCTGCCATCCCTACCAGTGATGACACCCCTTTACACTTGGCTTGATTGAGCATCAGGGACGATGCTTCATTTTAAGTGTGGGGAGGTCGCCATCTCTGGCGTTTATTTTGGTGAACCACTACATACTTTTTCTTTTATTTTGAATATTTTTCTGTATTTTTCTTTTTACTGTTATTTTCTGAGTACTTATACATTGCTTTTATATTTTTACTCTATTTTTGCATATTGCATCTTTAGTTCATATTTTTAGTTATTTAGTTTAGTTTGCAATTCTGATTTATTAGTGGATTAATTAGTATAGTTTAGTTTGCAATCCATAAAACCTTGTATATAGCATTACATGATGTAGTTAAGCTGACAACATTTCATTAAGGAGGAACATTAAAACTTTAAAAGCTACCCTAAATAATTTTTTTATGAGAATAATGGGAATTTTTAACTAAACCTGCATAACATATATGAATGATATATGATGCTTGAGTTAGAGAACACACAGCCTGTGAGTCTTGAGCTTAATTGTATGGTTGCATTCAAACCATAACTTCATTCCTGTGTGTTTCGCTTCTTTTTATTCTGATGTTCTTTACTTTGCTTTAATCTATATGTCCAATTATAGAATATAGAATAGATATATATCAAAAGAATGATTGAGGCCATCATTTGATTTTAGCTCACTTACCCCAGAATAACCTACCTTTCACATCACCCTTGTTAGCTCCCTTGAGCCTTTAAAATCCCTTTTATTCTATTTAGCCACACTACTAGCCTTAAGCAGAAAAATAAAATAAAATCCCAAGTTGAATCCTTGGTTAGCTTAAGATAGAAAATTATGAATAGATTAGAACATGGGAAACCTATTGGGAACATGGATGATAGAAACAAAAGGGTAGGAAAGTTAAAAGAAATAAAATAAGTTTGGAAAGCATGCTCATGAGAAAATCAAAGTGATTTAATTGCCATGTGCCTTAAAAAAAAAAAGAGAGAGTTATTTTTCAGCATTTAATAAAAGGGGATACAAAAGAACCCCCCCAATGCAACAATACACATGGGATAAAAATAAAATTTGAAACATGAGCATGTAACAATAAGTGGGATAATATGGGAAAATAGGTAAAGAGATTTTGTTTTACTAAATATGTATGTTAAGGTGAGATCTTAGTCTAATTAAGGATTCACTTATTAGCTCACTTGACCCTATACATAAATCCTTACCTTTACCTTGACCCCATTACAACCTCAATTAAAGACCTCATGACTTTTTGGTATGACTATATTTTATAATTGTTGATTGGTTAGATAAAAAACAAAGCTATAGAAAGTAAGAATAAAAAGAAAAGTAGAGTGAATAAACCCAGTAAACACTGAGTGACTAGAGGGTAAACACAAAATCCAGTGAGGGTTCAATAACTCATCAACATATATCTGTACTTAATTTGCTAATTATTTTGCAAGTTTGTACAATGTTTTCTTTCCCATCTCATTTGCTGAAATGCTTCATTATTTAAAGGTTGGCTAAACATATACATGACTCCTTGAGAATATGAACTAACTTGACTACATGTAAGCTTTATATATGAGTGAATAATTTAGAGTTGCATGATGCATCATTCATTTAGGTAGTTGCATTTAAATTAGGTTGCATTGCATGACATTCCATCACTTTAACCTTAATTATTTACCTTGGGTTTAGCATGAGGACATGCTAGTGTTTAAGTGTGGGGAGGTTGATAAACCCATATTTCATGAGTTCTTTTGTGCTTAATTTGAGTGATTTATTCAATCCTCCACCTACTTATTCATATTAACTGCATGGTTTTACTTTCCCTTCCTTATTATGTCATATTGTGAAAAACATGTTTTTCTAAGCTTTAAAAATTAATTATTTTAATTACCTTTATTTCCATTCGATGCCGTGATTAGTGTGTTGAGTAGTTTCAGATTTTCTAAGGCAGAATGACTTAAAGGATGGAAAAGGAAACATACAAAAATGGAAGGAGAAAGCAAAACGGAGCTTTGAAGGAAACTGGTATTCACGCGATCGCATGGACGACGCGATCGCGTGCCAGAAGCGAAGATGCAGCGACGCGGCCGCATGACTGACGCGACCGCGTGGCAAGGAAAAGCTCCAAATGACGCGACCGCGTGACCTACGCAGACACGTGACAGAGGCCACGTATCAGAATTTACATAATACGCCCCCAGCGATTTCTGAAGCCCTTTTTGGCCCAGATCCAAGTACAGACAACATAGACCAGAGGTTATAAAGTGTGGGAATGCAACCATTCAAAAGAGCTGGCATATTTTATTTTTCAATGATTTAGATTTAGTTGAGAGGGAGATCTTCTCCTCTCTCTCTTAGGATTTAGGATTTCTTCTCGCTTTAAGAGTGACTCTCAATCCAGGTTTTATATTTCTTTGCTTTAAACTTCCCTTTTACTTTATTTATTTATTTCAGTATCTGAGTTGGCTATTTACCTTTATAATTGAATCTATGAATTCTTCCATGTTACAGACTGTTATTTGAATTAATGATAATTGAGGTATTTTCAGTTTATGATTGTTCTCTTTGATTTAAGTTACCATTGCTTCCCATCTAAGGACATTTTTATTGTTCCAGTAATTTTACTTTTTTCCCTTTTGGTCCTGGTTAAGAATTCAGTAACTCAACAGTTACTAAACTCAACATAATTGATAATCGTTATCTTGCTAATTGAGCTAAACTTAAGTAATCCCAACCTTTTCTTAGGAAATAAATAGGATTCAAAGGTCAATTTAATTAGACCCTTGACTTTCCTTTGCCCTAATAAAGGTTGACCAAGTGGAGTTTAGATTCAACTTTCATTATAGTTGAGAGAGATAACTACGTTGGACCTCCAACTTCTCTTACCTTACCAAAAGTCTGCTTTACAGTATTTATTTATTTTAATTGCCATTTACTTTACTTGTCATTTAAATTACTTGCTTCTCATCTTCTAAACCCCGATTACAACCTTTATAGCCAATAATAAGAACATACCTCCTCGCAGTTCCTTGAGAAGACGACCCGAGGTTTGAATACTCGGTTAACAATTTTTAAAGGGGTTTGTTACTTGTGACACCCAAAACGTTTGTACGAAGGGATTTTTGTCAGTTTAGAGACTATATCTACAACGCGACTGTTTTTATGACATTCTTTACTGACAAAAAATCCCAACGTCAGTGAGACATCCCTTCGAGCTCCTCGGCGGCAGCACAGCAGCCCGACGGTGGCAGAACGGAGATGGAAACAAGCCCTAGCAACGGCGATAGAGCTTCAGTGGCCACGAAGCACCCCCTTCTTCTCTCCTCCATCGCGTTTTCTTTTTTCCTCGAGCTCTCTCTTTCTCACTGGCGCTCGACAACGATGGCGGCGGAGCCCTAGCCGGCGTCGTCCTTTCCTTCCTTCGCTCACTTCTCTTCTTCTTCCCGTTCTCCCCCTTTCAGATTTCTTTCCTCTTTTGTGTGTGGGTGGAGTGAGGATGAGGGTGTATGTCACGTGAGTGAGGGTGACTGGGTGAGGGCAAATTTTTGCTGTCTTTATTTGAGGGTGTGTTGTGTGCGAAAGGGTTGGCGAAGGTGAGGGTTATGTGCGAAGGTAAGAATGGCGAAAGGGTGTGCTTCTGGAGGGAAGAGGGTTTGCTGTGCACGAAGTGGTTTGTGAGTGTGTGTTCTTCTGGAGGAAATTGAGAGGGGAACAAAAAATTTACTAAGTGTTAGGGATTTGCCATATATACATTAGGCATCACTTTTAAAGCGCACCCAAAACATAATAAATAAGTTACTTTTTAAAAGCGTTCTCTTTGATACGAAAAGTGAACTTATAGTTATCAACCTATGGCTACGCTTTATAAGTGATTTCTATAATACCTAAGGCTACACTTTTTAAATGATGCCAAAATTGTGTATCTTTTTCTCTTACAGAAAGGCAACACGGAGAAAAGCGTAGCCTATTCATAGAATAGGCTACGCTTTTCAAATGTAGCTTAAAAAAAGTGTGGCTGAATGGGTATTTTTCTTGTAGTTCCTATCCTAGTTATCCTTATCAGGTGTGATGAGAATTAGATTTTGCTCCCACTTAGTTAACCCTTACTAAATAAAGGAAAGTCAAGTGGACTAATTAAATTGATCCTCAAGTCCTAGTCAACTCCTGTGGAAAGACTAGCTTTAGAGCGATTCGAATCAATTAGCAACTCCAATTTCAATCCACAGCTGAGTTTGATAACTCAAGTGTTACCAATTAATCAACCAAAGCCAAAAGGGAAGAAAATCTACTCGAATGAAAATAATTTGGATAAATCGAAAACATCAATAACATAAATAGAATAAAACAATCTTATACCTGAAATACCTCAATTTATATTAATTAAGAAAATCCTAACATGAATGGTTCATAAGCCAAATTGAAAAGATAAATAACAATTAAAGTAATAGAATAAATAAGAGTAGAAAATAAATTAAAGGAACATTGAACCTGAAAAGAAGTTGAAATCCTAATCCTAAAACTTGAGAGAGAGGAGAAAGTCTCTCTCTCTAAAAACTACATCTAAGTCCTAAAATTGTGTATTATGAATGTTGTCATTATTTCTTCCTCGTTCTCTTTGATTCCTCCATTCTCTGGCTTATATTCTATGTTTTTGGATTTGGAATTGGGCCGAAAAAGGGTCCAGAAATCGCTGGGGGCATTTTCTGCAGATTCCTGTACGTGGCGTCTGTCACGCATACGCGTGGGTCACGCGTTCGCGTCATTTGCGTTCTGCTCAAGGCACGCGTCCGCGTCAGTCACACATTCGCGTCGATGCTATTTTGCGCTAGGCACGCGTCCGCGTCATCCATGCGTTCGCGTCGCTACCTTTTCTTCAAAACTCCATTTTTGTGCTTTCCTTCCATTTTTTGTATGTTTCCTTTCTGTCCTTTAAGCCATTCCTGCTCTATGAGACCTGAAAATACTTAACACACAAATCACGGCATCGAATGGTAATAAAGGATAATTAAATTTAATGTTTTTAAAGCATAGGAAATATGTTTTTCACATATATCATAAAATAAGGAAGGAAAAGTAAACCCATGCAATTCATATGAATAAGTGGGTGAAGAATTGAAAAAAACATTCAAATTGAGCACAAGATAAATCATAAAATATGGGTTTATCAACCTCCCCACACTTAAACAATAGCATGTCCTCATGCTAAATCCAAGAGAAAGAGTAAAGGTAGAATGGTGGAATCTTATGCAATGCAATCTATTCTAAATGCATGCTACCTACATGAATCATGCAATTCTAATTACTATCCACCTATATATATAGAGCTTACATGTGGTTAATTTGATTCATATTCTCCAAGGAATCATATATGTAAAATTAAGACCAAGCCATACTTTCACAATTGAGTTTGGTTAAAATATTTCACAAACTTGCAAGACAGTTAAATAATTAAATCTGGATATATGGAGATGAGCTATTGAACCCTCACTGGATTTTGTATTTACTCTATAGTCACTCAGTGTTTGGGGTTAATCACTCTATTCTTTTCTATTCATGCTTTCTAAAACTTTGTTCTTCATCTAACCAATCAACAAATATACAATGTATACATACAAACATCATGAGGTCTTTTCAAGGTTGTAATGGGGCCAAGGTAAAGGTAAGGATATATATAAGGCTAAGGGAGCTATAAGTTGAATCCTTAATTAGTCTAAGATCTCACCTAATATATACATTCCCTATAAAAATTTTAAAATTATCCTGGTTTTCCCAATTTTTCCCACTTTTGTGTCACATACTCATGTACCAAGTTTATTTTGTTTTTACCTCCATGTGCATTGATTTATTATTGGGGCGAATCTGTCCCCTTATTTAATTACTTAAAATATATTTATTTTTTATTTTATTTTATTTTATTTATTTATTTATTTATTTATTTTTTAAAACATAAACATAACATTTTTAATGCACATGGTGTTTTCATTTATTTGGGTTTCATATGAGTATGCTCCCAAAATCCTGATTATTAATTTAACCCTTCCCTATCAACCCATGTTCCCACATTTTCCCACACTTAGTGTGCATCACAATTTCTATCTTAAGCTAACCAAGGATTCAACTTGGGATTTTTAATTTTGTTTTTCTGCTTAAGGCTAGTAATATGGTTATAGAACAAGAGGGGATCAAAAGGCTCAAGGGGGCTAACAAAGGTGATGTAGGAGGTAGGCTTATTTGGGATAAGTGAGAAAAAATTCAAATAATGGTCTCAATCATATGTGGGTATGTATCTACATTCTATATTGGACATATAGATTAAAACAAAGTAAAGATTACAAGCATAGAAAAGAAGTGCGAAACACACAGGAATGAAATTTATGGTTGAATGTAACCATACAATTAAGCTAAAAAACTCACATATTGTGTGTTCGTTGGCTCAAAAACCATAGATCAGTTATGTATGTCATGCAAGTAGAAATTAGGAAGTTACATTTAACTCAATGTGAATCTTAGGATGGCTCTTAAAAACTTAGTGTTCTTCCTTGAAGAAATGTTGTTAACTAACTCACATTTGTTGATATATATATATATATATATATATATAGTGTGGATTGTTGTGATTCTGTTATACTACAGTTTCTAGTTTACTCTTTTTATTTTCAATTAATCCAAATTATCGTATGCTAAAAGGGTAAACTAAACTAATTAATCCATATATTCTATATCACAACTTAATAAGCTAAAAGTGCAACGAAACTAGATATCTAAGATAAATATATAAACCAAAGTACAAAATGCAGAAATACAGTAAAAATATAGAAAAATGTGCAAGTACTGGAAGATAAATAAGATAAGATAAAATAAAAATAAAAATTAAAAATACAGAAAAATAAGCAAAATAGGATAAAAAGAGAGTCTGAAAAGTGGTTCACCAAAATAAAGTTCGCCGGAGATGGCGACCTCCCCACACTTAAATAATAACATCGTCCTTGATGCTCACTCAAGCTGGGTGTGAAGAAGTGTCATCTCCGGAAGGATGTGCAGTAGGTGTCTCTGAGGTGGTCTGAGGCTCTGCAATTTGTATGAGTGTCGGAGGGTCTGCCTGCTGAAGTGGAGGCTCTGCCAGTAGAGGGATCTCTGGATCAGCCGACTATATCTGATGGGGCTCCTCATGGTGTGGCGCAGCCTGCTCAGGTCCTGCCTGCTCAGCCTCTGCTTGTGCCTTCTCCTCATGATCGTCCGCCTCCTCCTCAGATGGCTCAGAAGGGGTGTCAGGCTCGGAGAGGATATCGTGGTGGCCAGATCGGATCATCAACTTTAAGTGCTCACAGCGTCGCTTGTTGCGGCGCTCAGATCTCTCATATCGCCGCTGGTTGCGGTGCTCCATCTGGTGCAACCGGTCGAATAAGCGATGCACGAGGTGGTAGATGGGCTCGGAAGCAGGTGAGGGTGCAGTAGTGGTGGCTGGTGTAGCAGGGCCTGAAGGGGCAGCAGAAGATGTGGCTACCTCAGCAGAGTCAGTGAAAAATAGAGGTCTGTAGCCTAAAGCCTGGAACTTTCTACTGTGAGGGATAATCTTCTTGCAGTCTGCAGCGGTTGGCTTCTCATCTGCCAGCTCCCAGGGCACCTCAGCTCGGCGGCCCAAGTGAGTGATCAGGTATGGGAATGGGAGGGTGCCTCTGACATGGACTATGGCCATGTAATACCGGATAAAGTAGGGCATATATAAGTACTTTCCCTCCATCACACACAAGATGAGGGTAATCATAGCAGCTGGCACCTCTGTCTCATGAGTGCTCGGCATCACATAGTTACTCAGAATCTGCTGCGAAATCCGAGCCTCATCGTTCAGATAAATGATCTTAATTCCTTTGGGGGCCACTGCGGACTTGCCCTTGACCCAGGGGACAGTAGGATCAAGAGCTATAGTCCTCTTGACTGCGTCGCAGTCAAATCTCATGAATCTCATATCTTCCTCAGCTTTTTGGGAACCATCTGGCTGATCTGACTTAGGATGAAGTTAGAGGATTTCTTCAAGTGCCTCCTCAGTAACCAGTATCTGCTTGCCTCTGAGTTGGACTGCATCCAGGGATGTTTTGAAGTAGTTACAGTAGAATTCTCTAACTCAGGATGAGTTGATTTCAGTCAAATTCCTTTCCAAGAAGAACCAACCTCTCTGTTTAATTTGGTCTGAAGTGTATTGTTTGAGTTCTTTTGGAATTTTGAGTGTCCTTTCCAGGTATAAGTACCTGGAAGTGGCAAAAACTGGATACTTAAGCTCACAGTATCGGTTTGCAAACTTGACAGGATCGGTGGCAGGTAGTAGCTGATCAGCCTTTTCCTGCGGGATAAAGTTCTTCTCCCGCCAGGAATCGTCATGCAGGATATCCAAAATAGAGGTAGAGGCTTCTCCTCTTTTCTTTTTGCCAGTGGTTGCTTTACTCTTTCCTTTACTTTTAGGGTCAGACATCCTGAAAAGCAGAAATTCCATAATACAGTTTAAGAACTAAAGCAGGAAGATAGGTAAGTAAATAGGATTTATCAATATAGGCATAAAGGCAAAAGAGCAATAGAAGCATGAGATGAGTTAAATATAAGTAAATTTTGGACTGTATGCAAGTGAAAGGTTTGAGAGTAAAAATCACAATCCAAAATATATGATATGTGGGATTCTTGTTAATTAGGAAACAGTAATCATGTTTTGAGTTAGAAAGTTAAAGTGGTTAGGTAAAAAGAGAAGTTAGAAAGTTAAAGCAGTTAGTAGGTAAAAAGAAAGTGAAAGTAAGTGGCATGATAATGGGTTTCCTAGTTAACAATAAATTCACAAACTTGAAGAACAATCAACTCGTATTCAAACAAAGGTTGCAGTTTATTGATGATAATATATAAGATTGCTAAAGGAAAGAAAAGAAATCATTAATAATGCAATTTAGTAATCCGGGAACCAGAAAGAGTGAGAATGCAAGCCCATTCATTCATGAATTGGCTAGCTTGAAATCAAACAGCGCAAAACTTGAAATCACTAAAACCAATTCATGAACGGGAGTTGAGTGAAACAATTTACTGAAAAAATTTGGACAGCATTCTGGCTAAAATTAGATGTTCCCGGGTAATAAACAGCAAGAAAATCAGTTCATATGACATTAAATAGTGCTGAAAAGATTAACAAATTAAAAAATAGTGTAACAGCAGCATCAAACATGAAAGAGCAACATATGAACAGCATCATCATCACAACAAATTTAGAATTGTGAATCAGATAAAAACATGTAGCAAGAACGGTGCAATTATTAGGCCTAAATCCAGTAACCACATCCTAGCTACCTAACCACCTAAAATCCACTACGATCATGCATCTCTAACTATTCTAATTTGAACAGAAACTGAAAAATATGCAACTAACTAACTAACTGATAGAGGAATCGGTGTTCGGCGGAACCTGGTGTGCAGAGGAACAAATGTATAGATCAGAGAGATGGTGGGAGTGTGGTGGTGGTGTTGGTGACGCGGCGGCGATGGGTGGCAGTACGACGGCGTTCCTAGGTGAAGGCAGGGGTGGCTGTGTGGTGGGTGTGGGTTGAAGGGGGTTAGGAAGGAGAAGGAGAGGTAGGAGGGGAGGGTTGGGGGCGTGGTGGCCGGTGGGTGGTCCTGGGTGGTGGCAGCGGTGCTGTGGCAGTTCGTTGGCGGGACTGGGCATCGTGGGTGGAGGAGGGGAAAGGAAAGGGGAAGAAGAAGGGGAGGGGGTACTTCGGTGAGTGGTAGCTGCGCGGCGATGCTGGTGGTGGGCCGGCGGTGGTGGGTTGCAAAGGAGGGAGGAGAGAGTGTAGAGGAGGAAGAAAGAAGATGAAGTGTGACGCGCTGGGGGGGGGGGTAGGGTTTCGCGTGGGTGGGTGTTAGTGATTTTGAATCTACGCGAACGCGTGGAGTACGCGATCGCGTGATTGGGGCGAAAATAGAATGACACGAACGCGTTATTGACGCGATCGCGTGAGTCAGGTAAAATGGAGGTGACGCGTACGCGTGAAGCACGCGAACGCGTCGCTGAGAATTGTGCTAAACGCACAGTTCCAGCGTCGTTTTGGTGCAACTCTCTGTTTCCAATAGGGTCCATAAAATCCATACGATGCATTTGCATCGCTCACGCTTTCACGTGGGGTATGTGTAGTGCAAGTGACGTGTTTGTGTCAGGGATGCGAACGCGTGGGCCAATTTGTGCTAAACGCACACTAGCCGCACGATTCCAGCCTAACTTTCTGGGTGTTGGATCTTTACGCCGATTTCTAATCGACGCCCACGCGTGGCCCATGCGCACGTGTGGGGTGCTCGCTTTTTTTTATGCAGGATGCAACATGCAATGCTAATGTGGGTGCTGTGAACAATTCCAGGTTCAATGAAAATAGAATGAAATAAAACTCAAAAACAAACAAAACGAAATAAAATCAAAATTGAAAAAGGAACGAGCATACCATGGTGGGTTGTCTCCTACCTAGCACTTTTGGTTAAAGTCCTTAAGTTGGACATTTGCTGAGCTTCCTGCTATGGTGGCTTGTGCTTGAATTCATCCAAAAATCTCCACCACTATTTGGATTGCCAATAGCTTCCGGGATCCCAAACTAGGCATGTAAAGCCTTTGAGTAAATTCAAACAGGTTTTCAGGCTCCAAGGGTGCTGAATGTCAGAATAGATTCCAGGATCCCAAACCTTGCTTTTATATCCGCCTTTGTTTCGATCTATATTTTTCCAGCCAGACGGTTTGGAAGTTGTATTCTCACCAAGATGACCAAAAATCTTCTGAGACCCATGCAATTTAACTCAAAACCAATCCTTAAACTTCAAAGTGAAGCGTGGAACCTCATTGAATCTTGCATACCAGCCTTGAGCACGAACCATTTCCTTTTTACTCTTAAAGCCGCAAAGAGCTCTAAGCTGGCCATCTGTTTCAAGCAAACCATATTCAAGTGGAAAAGTAAAGATAAAGGCTAAGGATTTTACCCACTTGAAATTTGTATTGGATGGTAATGGCCTTGGAAAAGGTGTTTCCAGTGGTTTTGCAAGCTCTACTCCCTTGTGTTCTTCTGTGAATTCTTCCACTTCTTTGCAAATTTCTTCAACTACAATCACGTCTTGGTCAAAGTCTTCGATATCTTTCTCATCGCTCAAGTCATAAGTTGGAGGTTGAGAAAAGTCTACCTCCGCATCATCTTCGTATTTATTTGGGGAAGATTCTTCAATCTCAAAGAATTCACTTGCGGATGCAAGTTCATTACTAGGAGAACTTGACTCATGATTATCATTATCAAGGAAACTCGCTTCTTGAGTTGTTCCGTCCAGTTCTTCATAAGATACCTACTTTAGGGGCTGTGCACTATCCTCCTTAGCATCAATTGCAAATTCCTTGACGGAATTCTCTACAGTTCTGGATTCCCATGGAGGTTCAATATCTCCTAAGTCTTCAACCAATTCTTCTTCTTCGATAATTTCAGCTTCCTCCAATTGTTCCAATACAAAATCATGCTCCTTACTATCCAGTGTAGTTTCTAGTATCTCCTTCATGCTGTGTTCTTCATTAGATTGTCCACATGAAGCCATGAGGGTTCCCTGAGTGTCCGAACGTCGGGAAGGTAATCGATTTATCGCTTGATTCAATTGGTGAAGGGTTGCATCAAATTTTTCCACTGTTTCCTTGAGACGCTCCCTTGATTCTTGGGGTGATGGATATGGACATGGTGCATAGGAAAGTGGTGGTTCTTGGGAGTAATTGGGTTGGAATTTGGGTGGATACGGGTTAGGGTCATATGGAGGTGAATGGTGGTAGGGGGCTTGTGAGTATGGTGGTTCAAAGTTATGTTGATGAGGTGGGTTATAGGCGTATATTAGGGCTTGTTGGTAACCACAAGGGGGTCCACCATATCTATTATCTTGGTATGCACCTCGGAATGGCTCTTGATTGTAGTATACTGGTGGGGGTTGGTTATCACGAGAAGGTCCACCGTAACTATTGTCTTGGCATGCATTGTAGAATGGTCGTTGTCCATGGTATCTTGGAAGGTGTTGTTGCCTAAAGGGTTGATCAGATCCTCGTGGCTCCGTCCATCTTTGATTGTTTTGACCTTGATGCATGTTCCTGTTATAGCTTCCATTCCTTTCAACAATATTAGAACCAAACTCTAAGCGACGGGGGTGAGAACTCATAGTAGCTAATAAAAATTAAAAACAAAAAGAAAAACAAATAAACAAGCAAAATAAAATATTTACAATAACAAATAATAAGGCACACGTTTGCAATTCCCAGGCAACGGCGCCATTTTTTGACGAATGGATTTATGTATGGTTTAGAAATTCACAAATATATAATCACGTTGTAAGTATAGTTTCTAAACCAATAGAAAATCCTTTCGTGCAAAAGTTTTGATTGTCACAATAACAAACACAGTAAAATTTATAACCAAAGTATTCAAACCTTGGGTCATCTTCTCAAGGAATTGCAGAGAGGTGTATTTATTATTGGTTATGGGCTTTTATCTTTTTGGGTTTTTGAATAAGGAAACAAGTGATTTAAATGACAGGAAAAATAAATTAATAATTATAAAGAAAACTCTTGGCAAGGTATGAGAACTGGAAATCCTATCCTAGTTATCCTTATCAGGTGTGATGAGAATTGGATTTTGCTCCCACTTAGTTAACCCTTACTAAATAAAGGAAAGTCAAGTGGACTAATTAAATTGATCCTCAATTCCTAGTCAACTCCTGTGGAAAGACTAGCTTTAGAGCGATTCCAATCAATTAGCAACTCCAATTTCAATCCATAGCTGAGTTTGATAACTCAAGTGTTACCAATTAATCAACCAAATCCAAAAGGGAAGAAAATCTACTCAAATGAAAATAATTTGGATAAAAAAAAATCAATAACATAAATAGGATAAAACGATCTTATATCTGAAATACCTCAATTTATATTAATTAAGAAAATCCTAACATGAATTGTTTATAAGCCAAATTGAAAAGATAAATAACAATTAAAGTAATAGAATAAATAAGAGTAGAAAATAAATTAAAGGAACATTGAACCTGAAAATAAGTTGAAATCCTAGTCCTAAAACTTGAGAGAGAGGAGCCTCTCTCTCTAAAAACTACATCTAAATCCTAAAATTGTGTATTATGAATGTTGTCATTATTTCTTCCTCGTTCTCTTTGATTCCTCCATTCTCTGGCTTATATTCTGTGTTTCTGGATTTGGAATTGGGCCGAAAAGGGTCCAGAAATCGCTGGGGGCATTTTCTGCAGATTCTTGTACGTGACGTCTGTCACGCGTTCGCGTCATTTGCGTTCTGCTCAAGGCACGCATCCGCGTCAGTCTCGCGTTCGCATCGATGCTATTTCGCGCTAGGCACGCGTCCGCATCATCCATGTGTTCGCGTCGCTGCCTTTTCTTCAAAACTCTATTTTTGTGCTTTCCTTCCATTTTTGTATGTTTCCTTTCTGTCCTTTAAGCCATTCCTACTCTATGAGACCTGAAAATACTTAACACACAAATCACGGCATCGAATGGTAATAAAGGATAATTAAATTTAATGTTTTTAAAGCATAGGAAATATGTTTTTCACATATATCATAAAATAAGGAAGGAAAAGTAAAACCATGAAATAAATATGAATAAGTGGGTGAAGAATTGATAAAAACATTCAAATTGAGCATAAGATAAATCATAAAATATGGGTTTATCACTTGTCCCCAAGCAACTAAAAACAAAATAGGACAAAAAGAAGAGAATATACGATAAATTCTGAAAACATCTATGAAGATCAGTCTTAATTAGATGAGCGGGGCCATTAGCTTTTTGCTTCTGAACAGTTTTGGCATCTCACTTTATCCTTTGAAGTTCAGAATGATTGCCATCTATAGGAACTCAGAATTCAGATAGTGTTATTGATTCTCCTAGTTCAATATGTTGATTCTTGAACACAGTTACTTTATGAGTCTTGGCCGTGACCCTAAGCATTTTATTTTCCAGTATTACCACCGAATACATAAATGCCACAGACACATAACTGGGTGAACCTTTTCAGATTGTGACTCAGCTTTGCTAGAGTCCCCAGTTAGAGGTGTCCAGAGCTCTTAAGCACACTCTTTTTGCTTTGGACCACGACTTTAACCGCTCAGTCTCAAGCTTTCACTTGACACCTTCACGCCACAAGCACATGGTTAGGGACAGCTTGGTTTAGCCTCTTAGGACAGGATTTTATTCCTGTGGGCCCTCCTATCCATTAATGCTCAAAGCCTTGGATCCTTTTTCTACCCTTGCCTTTTGGTTTAAAGGGTTACTGGCTTTTTCTTCTTGCTTTTTTTTCTTTTTTTCTCTTTTTTTTTTGCATAAAATTTTTTTCTTTTCTGCAAGCTTTTCACTGCTTTTTCTTGCTTCAAGAATCAATTTTATGATTTTTCAGATTATCAATAACATTTCTCCTTTTTCATTATTCTTTCAAGAGCCAACAATTTTAATATTCATAAACAACAAATTCAAAAATATGCACTGTTCAAGCATTCATTCAGAAAAACAAAAAGTATTGTCACCACATTAAAATAATTAAACTATTTTAAAATTCGAAATTCATGTACTTCTCTTTCTTTTTCAGAAAACATTATTTTTTTCATTTAAGAGAGGTGATGGACTCATAGGACATTCATAGCTTTAAGGCATAGATACTAGACACTAACGATCATGTAATAAAGACACAAACATAGACAAAACATAAGGCATAATTTTCGAAAAACAGAAAAAAATAAGAACAAGGAAATTAAAGAACGGGTCCACCTTAGTGATGGCGGCTAGTTCTTCCTCTTGAAGATCTTATGGAGTGCTTGAGCTCCTCTATGTCTCTTCCTTGCCTTTGTTGCTATTCCCTTATGGCCATTTGATCCTCTCTAATTTCATGGAGAATAATGGAATGCTCTTGGTGCTCCATTTTTAGTTGCTCCATATTGGAACTCAAATCTCCTAAGGAGGTATTGATTTGCTCTCAATAGTTGTGTGGAGAAAAATGCATCCCTTGAGGCATCTCAGGGATCTCTTGATGAGGGACTTCCTCATGCTCTTGTTAAGGTCCATAAGTGGGCTCTCTTATTTACTCCATCCTCTTTTTAGTGATGGGCTTGTCCTCTTCAATGAGGATGTCTTCCTCTATGACAACTCCAGCTGAATTGCATAGGTGACAAATGAGATGAGGGAAGGCTAACCTTGCCAAAGTGGAGGTTTTGTCAGCCACTTTGTAGAGTTCTAGAGATATGACCTCATGAACTTCTACTTTCTCTCCAATCATGATGCTATGGATCATGATAGCCCGGTCTATGGTAACTTTAGACCGGTTGCTAGTAGGAATGATTGAGCGTTGGATGAACTCCAACCATCCCCTAGCCACGGGTTTGAGGTCAAGCCTTCTTAATTGAACCGGCTTGCCTTTGGAGTCTCTTTTTCACTGAGCTCCTTCCACACATATGTCCATGAGGACTTGGTCCAACCTATGATCAAAGTTGACCCTTCTAGTGTAGGGGCGTACATCTCCTTGCATCATTGGCAAGTTGAATGCCAACCTTAAATTTTCCGGACTGAAATCTAAGTATTTCCCCCGAACCATTGTAAGCCAATTCTTTGGGTTCGGGTTCACACTTTGATCATGGTTTTTGGTGACCCATGCATTAGCATAGAACTCTTGAACTATTAAGATCTTGACTTGTTGAATGGGGTTGGTGAGAACTTCCCAACCTCTTTTTCGAATCTCATGTTGGATCTTCGGATACTCATTCCTTTTGAGCATGAAAGGGACCTTGGGGATCACCTTTTTCTTGGATACAACTTCATAGAAGTGGTCTTGATGGACCTTTGAGATGAATCTCTCCATCTTCCATGACTCAGAGGAGGAAGCTTTTGCCTTTCCTTTCCTCTTTCTAGAGGTTTCTCTGGCCTTAGATGCCATAAATGGTTATGGAAAAACAAAAAGCAACGCTTTTACCACACCAAACTTAGAAGGTTTGCTTGTCCTCGAGAAAAAGAAGAAAGAGGGAAGTTGAAGAAGAAGAAAATGGACGAGATGGAGAGGTGTGAGTGGTTCGGCCAAGGGGGGAAAGGAGTGTTTATGATGTGTGGAAATGAAGGAGGGATGAGGGGTTTATATAGGACTGGAGAGAGGGGTAGGGTTTGTGTATTAGGGGTTGGGTGTGGGAGGGAAAAGGATTTTGAATTTGAATTGTGAGGTGATTGGTGAAGAGGTGATTTGAGGAAGGGTGTTATGGGAAGGTGAAGAGAAGAGAGAGAGAGAGAGTTGAGGTAGGTGGGGATCCTGTGGGGTCTACAGATCCTGAGATGTCAAGGATTTCTCATCCCTGCACCATTTTGGCATTTAAATGCCCCTTGGAGTGCCAATCCTGGTGTTAAACGCCAGTTTACTGCCCATTTCTGGCGTTTAACGCCAGCTTTTCTCCCCTTTCTAGCGTTAAACGCCAACTTTTCTTCCCTTTCTGGCGTTAAACGCCAGTCTGGTGCCCTTTTCTGGCGTGAAACACCCAGAATGGTGCCAGACTGGGCGTTTAACGCCCATTCTGCTACCCTTATTGGCGTTTAAACGCCAGTAAGCTCATTCTCCAGGGTGTGCTATTTTTAATGCTGTTCTTCATTCTGTTTTTGATTTTTCAGTTGTTTTTGTGACTTCACATGATCATCAACCTAAAGAAAACATAAAATAACAATAGAAATTTAACATATATAAGTAAAAATTGGGTTGCCTCGCAACAAGCGCTTCTTTAATGTCAATAGCTTGACAGTGGGCTCTCATGGAGCCTCACAGATACTCAGAGCAAGATAATGGCCTCCCAACACCAAACTTAGAGTTTGAATGTGGAGGATCTGTTTGACTCTGCATTGAGAGAAGCTTGTTATGCTTCTTCTCCATGTGTACAGAAGGAGATTTTTTAGCTTTAAACATAAGGTAGTCCTCATTCACTTGAAGGACCAACTCTCCTCTGTCAACACCAATCATAGCTTTTGCTGTGGCTAGGAAGGATTTGCCAAGGATGATGGATTCATCCTTATTCTTCCCAATGTCCAGGATTATGAAGTCAGCAGGGATGTAAAGGCCTTCAACCTTTACCAAGACATCCTCTACAAGTCCATAAGCCTGTTTCTTTGAATTGTCTTCCATCTCTAGTGAGATTCTTGCAGCTTGCACCTCAAGGATCCCTAGTTTCTCCATTACAGAGAGGGGCATGAGGTTTATACTTGACCCTAGGTCACACAGAGCCTTCTCAAAGGTCATGGTGCCTATGGTACAAGGTATTAAAAATTTTCCAGGATCTGGTTTCTTCTGAGGTAATGTCTGCCTAATCAAGTCATTCAGTTCATTGGTGAGCTAGGAGGGTTTATCCTCTCGAGTCTCATTACCAAATAACTTGGCATTCAACTTCATGATTGCTCCCAGGTACTTAGCAACTTGCTCTTCAGTAATGTCTTCATCCTCTTTAGAGGAAGAATACTCATCAGAGCTCATGAATGGTAGAAGTAGGTTTAATGGAATTTCTATGGTCTCTATATGAGCCTCAGATTCCCTTGGTTCCTCAAAGGGGAACTTCTTTTCGTTTAGAGGACATCCCATGAGGTTTTTCTCACTGGGAATCACGTCTTCCTTACTCTCTCCAGGTTCGGCCATGTTAGTCATGGTTATGGCCTTGCACTCTCTCTTAGAATTTTCTTCTGTATTGCTTGGGAGAGTTCTAGGATGAGTTTTAGTAATTTTCTTACTCAGCTGACCCACTTGTGCCTCCAAATTTCTAATGGAGGACCTTGCTTCAGTCATAAAACTGAGAGTGGTCTTAGATAGATCAGAGACTACAGTTGCTAAGTCAGAGTGGCTCTGCTTAGAATTCTCTGTCTGTTGCTGAGAAGATGATGGAAAAGTTTGCTATTGCCAAACCTGTTCCTTCCACCATTATTATTATTGAAGCCTTGATTAGGCTTCTGTTGATCCTTCCATGAGAGATTAGGGTGATTCCTCCATGAAGGATTATAGGTGTTTCCATAGGATTCTCCTATGTAAATCACCTCTTCCATTGCAGGATTCTTAGGATCATAAGCTTCTCCTTCAGAGGAAGCTTCTTTAATACTGCCGGATGCAGCTTGCATTCCAGTCAGACTTTGAGAAATCATATTGACTTGCTGAGTCAATATTTTATTCTGAGCCAGTATGGCATTCAGAGTATCAATCTCCAGAACTCCTTTCTTTTGCGTTGTCCCATTATTCACAGGATTTCTTTCAGAAGTGTACATGAATTGGTTATTTGCAACCATTTCAATGAGTTCCTGGGCTTCTTCAGGCGTCTTCTTCAGATGAAGAGATCCTCCAGCAGAGTTGTCCAATGACATCTTGGACAGTTTAGACAGACCATCATAGAATATGCATATGATGCTCCATTCTGAAAGCATGCCAGAAGGACACCTTCTGAACAACTGCTTGTATCTTTCCCAAGCTTCATAGAGGGATTCGTCTTCCTTCTGTCTGAAGGTCTGGACTTCCACTCTAAGCTTACTCAATTTTTGAGGTGGAAAGAACTTTGCCAAGAAGGCATTGACTAGCTTTTCCCAAGAGTTCAGGCTTTTTTTAGGTTGTGAGTCTAACCATGTCCTAGCTCTGTCTCTTACAGTAAAGGAAAAAAGCATAAGTCTGTAGACCTTAGGATTAACCCCATTGGTCTTAACAGTGTCACAGATTTACAAGAATTAAGCTAAAAGCTGATGAGGATCTTCTAATGGAAGTCCATAAAACTTGCAATTCTGCTGCATTAGATAAACTAATTGAGGCTTAAGCTCAATGTTGTTTGCTCCAATTGCAGGAATTGAGATGCTCCTTCCACAGAAGTCAGAAGAGGGTGTAATAAAGTCACCAAGCATCTTCCTTGCATTGTTGGCATTGTTGTTATTTTCGGCTGCCATGTCTTCTTCTTTTTCGAAAATTTCTGTTAGGTCCTATCCAGAGAGTTGTGCTTTAGCTTCTCTTAGCCTCCTCTTCAAGGTCCTTTCAGGTTCAGGATCAGCTTCAACAAGAATGCCATTGTCCTTGTTCCTACTCATAAGAAAGAGAAGAAAACAAGAAGGTCTGGAATCCTCTATGTCACAGTATAGAGATTCCTTGAGGTGTCAGAGGAAAACATGAATAGCGGGATGAGGTAGGTAGATAAGAATTCGTACATATGAAGAGAGAGAGAGAGACCGAATTGCTAATTAAGGTGGAGTGTTAGTCCTTAAATAGAAATAGATGAGATAGGGAATTTTCGAAAATTTTTAAAAGAAACAAAATAAAATTAAAATTTAAAACAATTAGTTAATTAAAAAAAATTTTGAAAAATGGTTAATGGTTTTTCTAAAATTAAAAGTGAGAAAGTGGTTAGGTGATTTTGAAGAAGGTTTTGAAATCAGTAATCAAAAAGATATGATTGAAAATTATTTTGAAAAAGATGTGGTTGAGAAGATATGATTGAGAAGATATGATTGAAAAACAATTTAAGAAGATTTGAATGTTTTTTTGAAAATCAAAGTTGATTACTTGACTAATAAGAAACTACAAGATATGATTTTAGAATTTAAAGATTGAACCTTTCTAAATAGGCAAGTAACAACTTGAAATTTTTGAATCAAAATATTAATTGTTAGCATTAATTTTGAAAATTATGAAATAAAAATAAGAAAAAGATTTTGAAAATCAAATTTTAAAAATTTTCGAAAATATTAAGAAGGAAATTGAAAAAGATATGATTTGAAAAAGATGTGATTTTGAAAAAGTATGAAGATTTGAAAAAGATTTGAATTAAGAACTAACTTACCTCCCTTGTGTTGTTCTGGCGTTAAACGCCCAGAATGGTATTCATTCTGGCGTTTAACGCCCAAAATATTACCCTTTTGGGCGTTTAACGCCCAGCCAGGTACCCTGCCTGGCGTTTAAACGCCAGTTTTCCTTCCTCACTGGGTGTTTTGAACGCCCAGCTTTTTCTCTGTAATTCCTCTGCTGTATGTTCTGAATCTTCAATTCTCTGTATTATTGACTTGAAAAGACATAATTTTGAAAGTTTTTTGAATTTTTAATGATGAGAGAGAGCAACAACAAAATAAAACTAATCATGAATAACTAAGATCAAATAAACAATGCATGCAAGAACACGTTGAATGTCAAGATGAACATCAACACATATTTTTAAGAAAAGAATGACATGCAAAACACCAAACTTAGAAATTTTCATTCTATAGACACTAATAATTCAAAAATGCATATGAAAAACAAGAAAAGACACCAAACAAGAGAATTTAAAGATCAGACCCAAGAAAATCATCAAGAACAACTTGAAGATCAATGAAGAACATAATGCATATATATTTTTTTTTTCAAAAATTTTTAAGATAGATTACAGTTATGCAATTGACACCAAACTTAAAATTTGACACTAAACTCAAACAAGAAATATAAAATTTATAGTTTTTATGATTTTATAAAAAAAATGTTTTGTATTTTTCAAAAATTATTTGGAAAAGAAAATAAAGAAATTCAAAATTTTTTTAATACAAATTTCAGGAATCATGCAATGTTAGTCTAAAGCTTCAGCAGGACATTACATACAACAGCCAAATTGATGGGAATCAACTAGCTCCTGTGATGATAAAAGCATCATCTGAAACTCTAGAATTCATTCTTAAAATTAAAATAAAATTACCTAATTTGAGCAACAAGATGAACCGTCAGTTATCCAAACTCGAACAATCCCCAGCAACGGCGCCAAAAACATGGTGCATGAAATTGTGATCTCAATGGCGCCAACAACTTGGTACGCACAATTGTAATCTCAACTCTTTTTCACAACTTTGCACAACTAACCAGCAAGTGCACTGGGTCGTCCAAGTAATAAACCTTACGTGAGTAAGGGTCGATCCCAAAGAGATTGTCGGTTTGAAGCAAGCTATGGTCATCCTTGTAAATCTCAGTCAGGTGGATTAAAATGGTTATGAAGTTTTGATAATTAAAATATAAATAAAATATAAAATAGGATAGAAATACTTATGTAATTCATAGGTAGGAATTTCAGATAAGTGTCTGGAGATGCTTTGTTGCTTCAGAACCTTTGATTTCCTATTGCCTTCTTCCAACCATGCGTTACTTCCTTCCATGGCAAGCTGTATGATCCTCTCGGATGAAAACAAATCCATTTGCGCTATCACCACAGGCTAATCATCTGTCAATTCCCGCTAGCATCGGAATAAGACCATTGTCTTTTTGCACACTATCACTTGTGCCCCACATTCGCAGGTTTGAAGCTCGTCACAGTCATCCCTTCCCAGATCCTACTCGGAATACCCCAGACAAGGTTTAGACTTTCTGGATCCCAGGAATGGCTGCCAATAATTCTAGCCTATACCACGAAGGTTCTAATCTTAGATTAGAAACCCAAGAGATACGCACTCAAGCTATTGCAGATAGAACGAAAGTGGTTGTCAGGCACACGTTCATAAGTGAGAATGATGATGAGTGTCACGGGTCATCACATTCATCAGGTTGAAGTGCGAGTGAATATCTTAGAGAAGAAGTAGGCGTGAATTGAAGGAAAAACAGTAGTAATTGCATTAATTCATGAAGAACAGCAGAGCTCCACACCTTAATCTATGGGGTGTAGAAACTCTACCGTTGAAAATACATAAGTGAAAAGTCTAGGCATGGCAGAATGGCCAGCCTCCCAAAGAGGGTTCAATCATCAAAACATGATTAAAAGATAGATATATCCAAGATTGAAAATACAATAGTAAAAGGTCCTATTTATAATGAACTAGTAGCCTAGGGTTTACAGAAATAAGTAAATGATGCATAAATCCACTTCCAGGGCCCACTTGGTGTGTTCTTGGACTAAGCATTGAAGCTTTTTCGTGCTTAGGCTGTTCCTGGAGTTAAACGCCAGCTTTGGTGCCAGTTTGGGCGTTTAACTCCAATTCTGGTGCCAGTTTGGGCGTTTTACGCTAGAATTCCTTGGGCTGACTTTGAACGCCAGTTTGGGCCATCAAATCTCCGGCAAAGTATGTACTATTATATATTGCTAGAAAGCCCCGAATGTCTACTTTCCAACGCAATTTAGAGCGCACGAATTGGGCTTCTATAGCTCCAGAAAAACCACTTCGAGTGCAGGGAGGTCAGAGTCCAACAGCATCTGCAGTCCTTTTTCAGCCTCTGAATCAGATTTTTGCTCAGGTCCCTCAATTTCAGCTAGAAAATACCTGAAATCACAGAAAAATACACAAAATCATAGTAAAGTCCAGAAATGTGATTTTTATTTAACAACTAATAAAAATATAATAAAAAAGTAATAAAAATATACTAAAAACTATGTGAAAATAATGCCAAAAAGCGTATAAATTATCCATTCATCAAAAACAAGAATTAAAAGTGAATAAAAGAGAATTTAACCTAAACTGCCTTAAATTCTAGAGAGAATGGAGAGCTTCTCTCTCTAGAATTCTACCTACAACATGACGAAAACTACACTATGAGTCTCCCCCTCCATTTCCTTGCCATTCATGGGTTCAAAAGCATCAGAAATGAGTTGGATTTGGGCCTCCTTGAGCTCAGAAATCACCCCCAGTGTTTTGCCTCTAAGTGAGTCACGTGACCAACATCATGCGTGCGCGTAGATGACACCTGCGCGTGGATGACGCGTGCGCGTCGCTTGCTGATTCTCTGGTCACGCGTACGTGTGGGCGACGCGTACGCGTCACTTGGGAATCTTCATCTCACGCGTACGCATGGGTGACGCGTGTCCGTGGCCTTCAGTTCAGCAAATCCTCATTTCTTCATGAATTCTCCATTTTTGCATGCTTTTTCTTCATTCCTTCAACCCAATTTTTGCCTTCTAATCCGAAAATCACTTAACAAACATATCAAGGTATCGAATGGAATCAAAGTGAATTAAAATTAGCAAATTAAAGGCATAAAAAGTATGTCCTCTAAAATCCCCTAAAATGTGAGAAAAGATGATAAAATCCCCTAAAATCAACACAAGATAAACCACAAAATTAGAGTTTATCAAACCTCCCCACACTTAAACTAAGCATGTCCTCATGCTAAACCAAGAAAGACAAGAAAAAGGGTATGAACATTTATTCGATGCAAATAACCTAAATGCATCTATCTATATGAATACAACTAAATGCAAAATACTTCTACCTACTTGGTTAAAAATGAATCAATCTCCAAGAACATATATAAGCAAGTAGGGCTAAGATCATATGATGATTCATGAATCCCACCAATTCAAATATAAAAATGAAGTTCAAATAAACTTGCAAGAAGAAAGCTCATGAAAGCCGGGAACAAGGAATTGAGCATCGAACCCTCACCGGAAGTGTATCCGCTCTAGTCGCTCAAGTGTATAGGGTTGATCACTCAATTCTCTTCTAATAATGCTTTCCATGATTTATTTTTCTTCTAACAATCAACAGTTATTCAATGCATGCATACATTTATCATGAGGTCTTATTCATAGGTTGTAATGGGGCTAGGGTCAAGGTAGGATGCATATGGTCAAGTGAGTTTGAAATTTGAATCTTTGATTAACCTAATAAGCTCTCACCAAACACATATAACAACCTATACAATTCTAATACAATACCTAGCTACCCATGATTCCCACTTTTTCACATACTCATGCATTCTCTTTAATTCACATTCCATGTGCATTGTTATTATTACTTTGCTTAGGGGCATTTTTGTCCCCTTTTTATTGCATTTTTTTGTCTATATATATATATATTTTTTTTTTTTCTATTTTTTTAATTTTCTTTTGACATATATTTTCCATATGGTTTTACATATTCAATGCATGAGTATGTACCCAATCCCATGATTTTCAACAAAAATACAAAATACACTTTTACCTTAACCAATGTCCCAAGTTTCCCATACCCAAATGATACACACCCTCACTAGCCTAAGCTAATTAAAGATCCAAATTAAGAGACATTTATTGTTTTCCACTTAGGGTTAGTGATGTGCTAAAATTAAGAACAAAAGGGATTAAATAGGCTCAAAATTGGTTAACAATGGTTGATGAAAGGTAGGCTATTTGGGTAAGTGAGATAAATAAAATGATGGCCTCAATCATATAAATGCATTCATATATGGAATAATGGACATAAAGAATCAAACAAATCAAAGATTACAATCATAGAGAGAGATTAATACACACAAGAATGAAAATAAGTGGTTATATGATGTAACCACGTAATTGGGCTCAAAACTCACATGCTTGTGTTCTTAGTTCAAACACCATGTTCCAAAATAAATTCTTCAAGCAAGTTCAACAAAATTTTTTTTTTCAAATTGGTAGGGTGCCCTAAAAATAGTTTCTTGGAAAAGAAATCATCACCCTAACCAAGTAGTCCTAATAAGAAAGAAGTGATAAAATATGTACAAATTCTAACTAACATGCAACCTAACATGCAATGCAACAACTAGCTAACAAAGAGAATTAAAAATTGGTGTTGAAAAAAGAAGTGGTTACCCATGGAGTTCGGTCAGACGACCTCCCCACACTTGAAGATTGCACCGTCCTCGGTGCATGCGAAGAAGAGCAAGGTGGATGGGTTGCTACAATTGGTGAGCTCCTTCAAACGATTGTACGGATGGACTTGTTTGTTGCCCCACTTAGAAGCTTCTCGTTTCCTTTCCTTCTTGGTGGCCAGCCTAAAAGAAAAGAAGACGAGAGAAAATTAAGCCTATAACAAAGATAGCAAAGCAAATAGAACATAGGCGGGGGCTAATGCCAAATAAGAGTAGGGTTCTCACTACATGTTAGCTATGCATGTAAGTGAGAAAACAATATAAGCTAAGGCATATTAACTAATACTTAATGCAAGAGTAAAGTCAAAGCATAAGTAAATGCCATTAAGAGCATGCTAAGCACCAAGTTCAAACAAGAATTGACACCAACAAGATTAGTGATAAGCATAAAAGTATTTGGTCCTATCCTAACTCAATGATAATGAGGTACAAAAACAAAGAATAATGAGTTAGGGAGGACTAATCACTAATCTTGTGTGTGGAATAAATATTACAATTAATACTAAATAAGTCATGCAACATCAAAATGCTCCAAGAATTTCTCAACAATTGAGTAAGAGAATTCAACACCATTATTAAAATAAGAAACTTAGAAAAGAAACTAAGAACAAGTTATAAAAAAAAAGTAAAATGTAATAAATGAAAATAAGCAAATGCAACATACAAAAGAAAATGAAAGTTGAGAGAAATAAAAAGTGAAAATTTAAAAAGAAGGAGAAGGAGAAAGTAAGAAAGAAAGAAGAATGATTTGGGAAGAAGAAAAGAAAAAGAAAGAAGAAGAAAGGAGAAAGAAGAAAGAAAAGAAGAGAAAAGAAAACATGGCAGAGCAGGGGAAATAGGGCACGGTGACGTGTTCGCTTCGGCGACGCGTACGCGTCGGTAGGCAGGATGGTGGATCGACGCATATGCGTCGTCCACGCGTGCGCATGGATGGCAGGAGGGACAAGCGACGCGTAAGCGTCACCCACGCGTACGCGTGAGTAGCAGTTGTGCTCCCTGCACAATTCTCGCACAAATTTTGCACAACTCTCTGGTTTTTTTACCAGGAGTCCCAAAATGCCACACGACGCGTGCGGGTTGGCCACGCTTAGGCGCGGCGCACAATTTTTTTTTTTACATATGAAAACAGAAACAGGGCACTCTCCTATTCTACAAGCATTCTAAAATAATCAAAATTCAAATTTAATAACAAATCTTTTGATTTTTGAAAAATTTCCAAATACAAAACAAACAAAACTTACACTTCAAGCAAAATACAACAACTATTCTAATCAAAACATGAATTTAACAAATAACCTATCAATCAAAGCAATATATAAGAGTATAGAAAATAAGAAAAACTACCTACAATGGCAACTCAATTCATTCATTGATTATATATACAAGAGAATGAAAAGAGTTTACCATGGTGGGGTGTCTCCCACCTAGCACTTTTAGTTTAAGTCCTTAAGTTGGACTATTGGGAGGCTCCTTGTCATGGTGGCTTGTGCTTGAATTCTTCTTGGAACTCCCCACCAATGCTTGGTCCTCTATTGTGCTCCAAGATTTCCGATGAGTTGTACCAAGTCTTGATGGAGTCCTTCACAAGCTTGGAGCTCCCAATGTTGATCCTCATATTGTAGACCAGGATCCCAAACCTTGTTTTTACACCCATCTTCTAATTGATCATCATGATTCTATTTGGGTGGATTATTCCTTGGAATTCTCAAAGAAGCCTCCAAACAACTTCCTAGACCCATAGAATTTGGTTCTATAGCAACCATTGCTATTCAACTTTGAGCATGCAACCATCATAAACTTAGAGTGATGTTTCCAACCACCACATAACTCTCTTTTACTCTTAACTCCACAAAGAGCTCTAAGTTGACCATCATTTTCAATCAAACCATATTCAAGTGAGAAAGTAAAGCTTAGGGATAAGAACTTTACCCACTTGAATATTGTGTAGGATGGTGACTTAGGAAGGGATGGTCCCAATGATCTTGCAAGTTCCACTCCCTTGTGCTCTTTTTTGACTATCTCCACCTCTTTGCAAGCTTCTTCAATCCCAACCTCTTCCTCTTGGTAGCTCTCTTCCAATTCAATCTCTTCTTCATTGCTTACTAAGGGCATGGGAGGTTGTGCATCTTCTTCTTTAATCTCAATTCCATGTCCAATGGGAGAGGATTCAATTGTAGATAAGAATTCCTCAATGATTGAATCCATCTCTTGATCAACCCCTTCAAAGTTTTCCACCATGATATGCCTTGGAGGTTGCGCACCCTCCTTAACATCAATGTCAAGCTTTTTGGAAGAGAACTCTCTAATTTCACATCCCCATGGACCTCCAACATCTCCTAGATCTTTAACCACTCCTTCCATTTCAATCATCTCTACCCTCTCCTCTTGTTGCACTCCTTGCTTCAACTCTTCTTCTCCACCTTGAAGCACCAAGCTCACTCCCTCACTATGCTCCTTGATTTCTTCTCCACATTCCACAATGGGAGTGCCTTGATCGCATAGGCTTAGGTGGGAGGAGACCATGTTGCGAACGGCTTCCGCCACAGTAGCAAGCACAGCTTCTATCTTCTTGAACTCTTTTTGTGTCTTTTCTTGCCTTTGGAGGTAAGAGCTAATATCCCTTTGTTGTGCTAGCTTTAAGGCATGGAGAGACTCATCCATTGGATGTGGTGTAAGAAAGGGTCCATTATTTGGGGGAAAGGGTTCATAATTGGAAGGTGATTCATCTTGGTAAGGGTATGGAGATGAGGTATATTGAGGTGGTTCTTGGGGGATAATTGTGTTGGAATGGTGGTGGTTCCATGTATGGTTCATATGGCTCATAAGGTGGTTGGTATGGTGGATAAGGATTAGGGTCATATGGAGGTGTTTGGTGATAAGGGGCTTGTGAGTATGGTGGTTCAAAATTATGTTGGGGAGGTGGTTCATAGGCATATAGTGGTGGTTGTTGACAACCACAATGAGGATCACCACATCCATTAGATAAATATGCATTAGGAGTGGAATTATACCTATAAGAGACTGATAGCGCGAGAATTTTGTGTTGGGTTTGGAATCAATGATGCACGAAAACTTGTCTCTCAACAAATTTCCCTCGGCAAGTATACCGAATTATCGTCGAGTAAAAAATCAATAGAGTGAGGTCGAATCCCACAGGGATTGATTGGTCAAGCAACTTTAATCAGAGGAATATTCTAGTTGAGCTAAGCAGAAATTGAGTTGATATTTGCAGAAACATAAATGGCGGGAAAGTAAATAACAGAAAGTGTAAATGCTAGAAATAAAGAGCAAAATATAAATGGCGGAAAGTAAATTGCAGAATCTTAAATGGAGAATTGGGGAAATGAACATGAAAGTAAATGACAAAAAGTAAAAAGAATGGGTAAGATCAGAAATGGGGTATTCATTGGGCTCAGGAGATGTTGTATTCTCCGGATCAAGTTCATTCTCATCTCTTCCTCAATCAATACATTCATTGATCTCCTTGGCAATCTTAAGTGATTGGATTCCAATTCCTTGGCAACCCAATCTCTCAAATCTTGATCAATAGCTAATTCATTGGTCTAATTGCTCATGAGAAGAGATGAAGTATGGTCACTGATTATACCACATGTATTCCCAAATCAAAGTGTTGGTAGGATTATATGTCACCATATCCATCCAAATCCTAATTTGGTCCAACATAAGAAAGCATTTCTAGCATGATCTCTTCATCCCTCTTCCAAGGTCCGAAGAGATCCAAGTATCAATAGCTTCTTTTCCAAGACAACTACCCAATAGGATGAAGATTGAAAGCTTTCTAGTAAAATCAAGAGAAAAGAAAGAAGAAGAATAATGAAAACTATTATTGATCCATCAAATTACAACAGAGCTCCCTAACCCAATGAAAGGGGTTTAGTTGTTCATAGCTCTGGGAATGGAAAGCGTAAATGAAAAGTACATTTTGAAAACTAAAACTAGAAGTTGCAGAGAAAGTAAAATATACAGAGTGTAGTTCTTCTCAATGCCCAAAAGCTCCCTATCTAGTTCAAAACTACTCCTATATATACTACTCTTCTGATCTTCTAGTTGGCTCTTCAAGTCTTGGATATGGGCCTTTGGATCTTTTATTTGAAGCAGTTACAGTCTTCAGTGGGCTCAGCTTTGCTTGCAGAAAAAGTGTGAGTTAGGCATGGACGTTAGTTAGGACGTTAGTGGCGTTAACATTAAGTGAAAATGTGGGTTCGAGAACGTTAGTGACGATCACTTTTTTCACTAACGTTCCAAGCCAAAAATGGTCCACGTTAACTTCAACGTTAGTGGCACTAACGTGACCACTAACGTTGCCTCTTGGTCCTTCGCAAACATTATTGGCGTTCACCTTTTCCAATAACGTTGCTTATTGCCCCTTTTCCCCACGTTAGAGTTCACGTTAGTATAATTAACGTGATCATTAACGTGGGCTTGCCTTTCTTTCGAGAGTGTTAGTGACACTTACCTTTGTCACTAACGCTCCAAACGCCCCTCTTTTCCACGTTAGAGTTTACGTTAATTAGATTAACGTGGTATCTAACGTGGTGGTGATTGCCATTCCCAACGTTAGTAACAAAGGTGAGTGTCACTGACGTTGGTTCATCAATTCTTCCTCCACGTTAGCTTCCACGTTAATGTAATTAATGTGGCAACTAACGTGGGCAATAATGGCTTAATCCAACATTAGTGACAAAGGTGAGTGTCACTAACGTTGGTAATTCCTTATTCCTTCCACGTTAGAGTTCACGTTAATATAATTAACGTGACTCTTAACGTGGCCAAGTGTGCCCCTTTTCCAACGTTAGTGGTATTCACTTTTACTACTAACGTTGGAGCTTCCTTTCTCCTCCACGTTAATGTAATTAACGTGGCAACTAACGTGGGCTATAATGGCTTTCGAAGGCGTTATTGGCGATCACTTTTCTCATTAACGTTGCAAGCTAGCTCCCATTCCACGTTAGTGGTCACGTTAATTAGACTAACGTGGCTACTAACGTGGTTCTTCCTTGCTTCCTTTGTCCTGAAATCAAGCAATTAAAGTGCATCAAAGCTCTATTCCAAGTCATCAGATCATGAATTATCCAATTTGTCATTCAATTCATGCATAATTCTCATAAAATCATGTAAAGTTCATAATGTTTGCTTGAATCAAGATGTAAGTGAATATCTACCCAAAACTTGCTTATTCACTAAGAAAATGCATGAAACTACCCTAAAACAGTAAAGAAAAGGTCAGTGAAACTGGCCAAAATGCCCTGGCATCACAACACCAAACTTAAAGCTTGCTTGTCCCTAAGCAAGTACTGAAACATAAGAATGATGAATGAAAGAACAAGAGACATAAGTTCTAATTAAAGAAGTAAAGCTCTTGGTTTATGGGGTTTCATGCATAGCAACTTAGGTTCATTCCTTTACTGGTTTCCAGGTCCTTATCATGCTTTTGAATACTTGCTTGATTGCATCCTATGAGATCCTTATTCTTTGATCCTATCTTTTTTTCTTTCAGGGTTTATTGCATCCTTAGGCTAAGTGCTCTGTGAGGGGGTGACTCTTTAAAATAAGCTTTCAGTCAACACTCCCGAACCAGTTGGTTCAAGGTGCTAGGTGTTGAAACACCCCTAAGGACTTACTCCCTCAAGTCTCTCTCCCCCATACATACACACCACAGGCACATGGTTTGTTATTTTCTTTCCTTGAGGCCTTGGTGTCCAGCACCTCTTGGGTTACTAAATGTTCTGTAGCAAGGTTGCTCTTGATAGTGGATTTTCAGTTGGTAATCCCGGGTTAGTTAACCTAAGTTACCAAGTGATGAAGCACTCCTAAGAACTTATTCATCCAAGCAGATCCTTGGTACAAGATCACCACAGACACATCCCTTAAGATTCAAACCCTTGGTGCCTAGCCTTATTTCTTATTATTTTTCTTTCTTTTTCAAACTCTTATTGTTCTTTTTCTTTTTCTTATTAGGATCTTGTTGTTTGGTTAATCTCATAGAATGTGTTTCAAGCATGTAATTCAATGCATAAGTGTCCTCATACCTTACAGGTGATCCAACTTAGCTAATCTATTATCCCACCACCAACCTTGAGGACTTATTTCACCATATGAACTCTACTCTAGTTTCTTTCATAACATTCTCTTTCATTAAATTCAAAGGGCAAGCATACAAGTAAGTAGGATGAAAATAAAAACAGGTAACTCGGACCAGCACACATAGACTTAATAACTGAAAATGCTAAAAACAGAATCAAAAATTCCTAAGCTACTATGGAAGCATGTTCTATTTCATACATGATTTTCCTTATTTAGACTTGAAAAAGATAAAACGAAGAGGAAACTCCACCACCTTTTACTCACGGGGCTGCCCATGCTCTCCTTTTTGTTTGTCCTCTTTGTGTCCACTTGTGTTTCCTCGTATCCGTGTCATTCTTGCTCTTTTCCAATCTTCAAGTGCTTTCCTTACTGATTCATAACTCCTTTCGACTTTTTCTCTTTCTTCTCGCACTAAGTCATCCTTCACTTCTTCATATCTTGTGATTCCCGGATGCAATATAGGCAGTTGTTCGACTAAGTATCCGAGCTTGGCTTGAGTGTTCACATGATGTCCAGTCTCACTCATGTAAACTCCTTCTGAGAACGCCCTGTATTCGTCGAAGAGTTCTGCCTGTTCTATTTGTTTCCGATGCATCTCATGTATGTGTGCACCTTGATGTGCTTGGATGTTGATTAGCTTTTGGATGGCTTCTTGTTGTTGATCTTGCCTTTGTTCCAACCTGTGGAAGGATTCATCCTATTGTTTCCCTTGTTCCAGTTGCTGCTCCATCATTTGCTTTTGCCACTCCTCCTGTTGATTCATCCATCTGGAGAATGATTCTTCTTGGCGGTTCATCACTTGTAGTTGAAGCTCTTTTTGTGCCCCTTGATTCTCCACGTATTGTTTAGATAAGCCATCAATGGCTTCCTGTAATTGGTGCATGTCCAAAGTGGCTGGGGCTTGCTCCCCTAGGTCTTGTCCTTTTACCACTTGATGGGTTGTCCTCTTTCTTAGCCTTCGTTGAGGTAGGGGAGATGCAACAGCATGCATCCGTCGAACAGTAATAGGGATGCCCGTTTTTATCCATTCGGGGTTCTCATCTTCGAACACTACCCCAGCTCTGTCACACAGATGGAAGATAGTACTGGGGTCGCCTAACTTTCCTCCATAATCGCTTTTCTCGGCCATCTTCCTAATGCCTTGGGCTATGAGTTCATGAACCTTGATCTCTCCCCGTTTAAGTATACATTGCACCATTGTTGCTCTCTTAAGATTCACCTCTGAGTTATTCCCGGTGGGGAGGATAGATCTCCTTATAATTTCGAACCACCCCTTTGCTTCAGGGGTAAGGTCCCCTCTCTTGATGAACTTGGGCTTCCTCTGGGGATCTAGTACCCAATCAGCTCCTTGCACGCAAATATCTTGCACAATCTGGACATAATTGGGACTACTATCTATTCTGGATTGATAGCTTTCCTCTACAAATGGTATGCTTCTTAGTTTTAACGCCCTCATAATGCTCATGGGACTAAAATTCACTGTTTCTCCTCTTACAAAACTTATATAGGACTCATCTGCCTTATCATACCGGACTGCATTTGCATAAAACTCTCTTACAAGGGTTGCATTTACTTTGGTGACCGGATCAGTAAGGAGCTCCCATCTTCTTTTTTCCACTTTCTCTGAAATTTCGGGGCACTCAGTTTTCTTGACTTGAAAGCCTAGCTCATATATGATCTCCTTATCAGCCATCCACCCAAATTGAAGTGCATGGTGAAAGGTTCTAAACTTCATTTCATCAAAAGGGCGTTGCTCCATAGGCTCCTTCCCCTTTCTTCTTTTAGAGCTGGATGAGGCCATGAGTGACTTCCGAATTTAAATTTGTAAAAGTATGGATGATTGGTGAGAGTATCTTTGATGGGGTAAGAGGTGTTGGGTTCCGAAAGTGAGAAGTACAAAGAATGAGAATTGGAATGTGAAGGGGGTACGGAATAGGAACCACTTATATAGAAAAGTGGTGAGTAGATGAAAGGTGTGGATTGATGGTGTAGGGGTGTGATGGACGGATGGGGTTTAGCATGGGATGAGCACAAGGATCATCAACTTTATGATGGGGTTGGTTTGAATTCCAAGGGTGTTGTTCTTCCAATGTTGCATGGCAACATTTTCCAATGCATTCCCCTTGAAGACATGTGTATAGTCCCCATTTTTGAAGTGGCCGAACCCTCCTTCTTCAATTGTCCCATCAATTCCTTCCAATTCTTCCTTTTATTTCTCCTACAAGAAAAAAAGAATGTAATTAATAAATTTTTGGATAATGGGGGCAAAAAATAAAGGAAAATGGGATAACTACTTTTTTTTTTAATTTTTTTTGTTTTAACTAACTAAGTGCTGAGTTAGGCATGGACGTTAGTTAGGACGTTAGTGGCGTTAACGTTAAGTGAAAATGTGGGTTCGAGAACGTTAGTGATGATCACCTTTTTCACTAACGTTCCAAGCCAAAAATGGTCCACGTTAACTTCAACGTTAGTGGCACTAATGTGACCACTAACGTTGCCTCTTGGTCCTTCGCAAACGTTATTAGCATTCACCTTTTCTAATAACGTTGCTTACTGCCCCTTTTCCCCACGTTAGAGTTCACGTTAGTATAATTAACGTGATCGTTAACGTGGGCTTGCCTTTCTTTCGAGAGCGTTAGTGACACTTACCTTTGTCACTAACGCTCCAAACGCCCCTCCTTCCCACGTTAGAGTTTACGTTAATTAGATTAACGTGGACTCTAACGTGGTGGTGATTGCCATTCCCAATGTTAGTGACAAAGGTGAGTGTCAATAACGTTGGTTTATCAATTCTTCCTCCATGTTAGCTTCCACGTTAATGTAATTAATGTGGCAACTAACGTGGGCAATAATGGCTTAATCCAACGTTAGTGACAAAGGTGAGTGTCACTAACGTTGGCAATTCCTTATTCCTTCCACGTTAGAGTTCACGTTAATATAATTAACGTGACTCTTAACGTGGCCAAGTGTGCCCCTTTTCCAATGTTAGTGGTATTCACTTTTACCACTAACGTTGGAACTTCCTTTCTCCTCCACGTTAGCTTCCACGTTAATTACACTAACGTGGGCTATAATGGCTTTCGAAGGCATTATTGGCGATCACTTTTCTCATTAACGTTGCAAGCTAGCTCCCATTCCACGTTAGTGGTCACGTTAATTAGACTAACGTGGCTACTAACGTGGTTCTTCCTTGCTTCCTTTGTCCTGAAATCAAGCAATTAAAGTGCATCAAAGCTCTATTCCAAGTCATCAGATCATGCATTATCCAATTTGTCATTCAATTCATGCATAATTCTCATAAAATCATGTAAAGTTCACAATGTTTGCTTGAATCAAGATGTAAGTGAATATCTACCCAAAACTTGCTTATTCACTAAGAAAATGCATGAAACTACCCTAAAATAGTAAAGAAAAGGTCAGTGAAACTGGCCAAAATGCCCTGGTATCAATCGATCAAAACAAGCATCAATTCATTGGTAGCATAGTCCAAACCAACAATGAATTCTCACAATCAAATGTTAAATTCAAATTAATATAACCGAGATCAAGAGTAATTTAACCTCGGGTCGTTCTCCCTAGGAGTTGCAATAAAATGTACAATTATTGGCTATGGGAGGAAATGGGGGTTTGGATGATTACAAGAGAGCAAGTAATGTAAATGGAAAGAAAGTAAATGATCATGCAAGGAATTAAAATTCAAAGCAATAAAAGTCAGAAATAAAGTGAAAGGGAAAGAAACTTAAAATGCAAGAAACCTCTTGGCATGGGTTGGGAGCTAAGGTTACCTATCCTAGTCATTGACCACAAACACATGATGATTATGAAGAGTTAATCCTACTTAGTCAACCCTACATCGAGGATAAGTCAAATAGGTATAGTTGATTCTAATCCCTAAGTCCTGGTCAACATTATTGGGTCACTTGAAGTTAAGGAAAACCAAATCAACTAACTACTCTAATGTATCAAACAAGAATGGACATCAATGACTCAAGGATCACCAAAGTTCTCAATACCAAGCCAATAGTGAAGAAAAACTATGTAAAAACTAAGCCAAGCATTTTATCAAACACTTGGTGTGCATGAAAATAAAATAATATTAAATTGCATTGAAAATAAATTCTAACTACCAAAAGCAAGAAAATGAAAATAACGACTAAAGAAAGCAATAGTAACATGAAAACATAAATTTGCATTAATTGAAATTAAATTCAACAAAAGTGTTCATAACATAAAAGTGACAAAAGAAAGGGAATAACAAGAGAAATAGAAGGAAAGAACAAAGATGCAATAACAATAAATTACAAGGAAAAGTAAATGAAAAACAAGAATTAAAAGTAGAAATGACAAGAAATTAAACTAAGAAACCCTAATTCTAGAGAGAAGGGGGAGCTTATCTCTCTAGAAAACAACCTACAAAATGCTAAACTAACCCTAATTTCTCCCTTCCCCTTTCACATGGAATGAGGCCTTCCTTGATATAGGCAAAATCAACTTTAGAAAGTCCAAAAACTGGGCTCTGCAGGCCCAAAAATTGCCCCCAGCCATTTGCAATAAATGAGTCATGCGCTGGAACTTTTGCGTACGCACAGATGTGTGCGTACACACACATGCTGATTTTCTTCTTGTGCGCATGCACACATGGCTGTGTGGCTCTTGTGCGTACGCACAGGGGGTTGTGCACACACATACTCCAATGTGTGCTTCTCCTTTATTTTCTTCATGTTTTCTCCCTTTGTACATGCTTCCTTCCACCTTTGTCTTGCCAAACTTGCCTTTAGGACCTTAAATCGCTCAACAAACATGTCATGGCATCGAATGGCATAAAAGTGGGATTAAAATCACTAATTTAAGCACAAAAATACATGTTTTCACAATTAAGCTCAATTTAGGGAGAAGACACAAAAATATGCTATTTAGATGAATAAATGTGGGTTTATGTGATGAAATCTACCCAAATCAAACCAAAATATATCGTCAAATATGGATTCTTCAATTCCCCCACACTTAAACAATAGCATGTCCTCATGCTAATCACAATCAAAGGAGAATGATAAAGAGGGAAGCAATTTATTAAATGCATCTACTTATATGTATGCAACTATACTAAATGATATATATATATATATATATATAAGAAGATACAATATGAGAGATGGAATCATAAAATTGAGCGATTGAACCCCTCACCGCATGTGTATACACTCTAATTGCTCAGTGTTTAGGGCTTAATCAGTCAATCCTCCTTTAATCATGTTTTTCAAATATTTGCAAGTCATCTAACAGTCAACTAATACTTGATGAATGAATGCAAATATCATGAGGTCTTTTGTGGGTTGTAATGGGGCTAGGGTAAGTGTAGGATTAGTATGATTAAGTGGACTAATAGATTGGATCTTTGATTAGCTCAAGTATCCCATCTAATCCTATACTAACCTATTTATACCAAAGAAAAACAACCTAACTTCCCATTTACCTCTTTTCTCATATTCACTCATGCATTCTCTTTCCAATTCACACACATATGCATCGTTTATTTGCATTGTTATTTTCTTTTCTTTTCTTTTCTTTCTTTATCGTATAAGAGGGATGCATATGTTCTAAGTGGTGAATGCATGAGTGTCTACCCATTTTTTCCAAATATTCTCAATGAACACCCAAACTAACTTTCTACCAATGTTTCCCCACAAATTTTCCCACACTTAATTGATACACACTCCTCAAACCCAAGCTAATCAAAGATACAATTCAATGACATTAATGATTTTTCACTTAGGATAAAAGATGTACTTAAAATTAGAACAAAAAGGGAATTAAAGGCTCAAAAGTGGTTTACAAAGGTAGATATAAAGGTTGGCCATATGGATTAAGTGAGTTCAATTCAAAAATGGCCTCAATCATACTAAATGCATTCAAAACAACAAATATTAGACATATAGATTACAGCTAAGATTACAATCATAAAAGGAGTTTATCACACAAGAACAAAAATTGTGGTTGAAAATGTGCAACCATCCATTAAAGCTCAAATCTCACTAGGTATTTTGTTCAAGCTCTTTTCTATGTTCCATAACAAAGAATACTTCATGCAAGTTCAAAAACAAGTTTTCAAATCTAATCAATGGAATGCTCAAAATGAGATTTCTTGAAAATTCTATGTTGTTTTAACTAAACTTATTTCCTATACCATGCAATCAAGCAAACAAAACTATAGGCAAACTAAAATATATACAAGCAAACTAAACAAAATGCAACGTCATGCAACACTAAACAAATATTCACAAAGACATAACTACTAAAAACTAAAGAAAAATAGTGCAAGTGTTGAGAAAGAGAGATTTATGCCCCGAAAATTGTGGATCCTCCCCCACACTTAAACATTGTACGGTCCTCCGTGCATGCACTCAATCCGGGGATGAAGAGATGCGAGACTCCACCTTCAGCTGGTGGGCACCGGGGCTCGGTTGCTGTATAAACACATAAACAACAACTGAAAAAAAGTCATAGTAGTGTGGTATGATAAAAGACAATGTGTGTATTCTAAATGTGCATGGTTTAGAATACAACACATTGGTTAGTTAAAAACAGATACCACACAATCAACAGAAAAAGCATGTATTCCTCAATTAAGTGGCCTAGGTTACAAGTGAAGAAAAACAATAGTTAAATGCACAAACAAACCTAGATAGCCACAACTAAAGTGAATTGAATATATAAGATATCGGATATTGAAATTGTGCAAGTGAAAGCGCAAGGTGAATATAAAATGGCACAATCAACAATAACCAATCCAAAGAAGAAAAGCAAACTACTTGTTTATCATGACACATAATGCAATAGTCACATAATCAAGGTACTTGTTGCAAAAAGTGACAAGCTAGATAAGAGTCAAGTTAAGTCACTCAAACAAATGCAAAGCATTAACAAGAAACAAGTACCGGACATGTGGTGAATTTGATATGAAATTCATGATGAACAAGTAAGTACAACTCAATTCACTAAAGTAAAAGTGCACAATTGAAGATGTCAATCAAGGATAAAGTTTAACACATATGGTCGTGACAACATATGAATCAAACTCACTATTTATCTAGGCAATTAAACAAAGCTTTAATGTTTAATGCACATATTCATTAACAATTAAACCAAAATTCAAGCAAGAAGCAACCCAATCAATCATCAATCACACACTTGCAATTTATTCAATCAAGAACAATTAAACTAAAACTAATATAATTACTAAAACAAAAATGAGATGCAATGAAAACTAACAAGAACAAGAAGAAAATAGGGTAAAAGAGGAAGAAGAGAGGGGTGGAGGGGAAAAGAAGAGAAGGAATAGAGAGAAGAGAAGAAAAGGAGTAAAGTGGTGAGAAAACAGGGGTGTGCGTACGCACAGGTACGTGTGCGTATGCACACTGGGCGAGAAAGGGAAGGTGTGCGAGCGCACACTCTATGCGAGCACTGCGGACAGAGAAGGAAACAGTACGCACAAAACACTTTTTTTTTTAATGAGGATCATGTGTGCATGCACACATGCGGTAAAAGGGTTAAGGGTGCATGAGCACAAGCCGTGCCAACGCTCCCACCAGAAGGGATGCAAGTTGGCGTGCAGACGTACAAGCCTGTGCGCTCGCACAGAGAGTGCGAAAAAGGGAATGTGTGCGTACGCATGAGAAGGTGCGCACGCACAGGTCGTAGAAAATAGGAGAATGTGCGCGCACAAGGCGTGCAAGCGCTCCTAACAGGGACTTGGCAGGGTAGTGTGCATATGCACAGAGGGGTGCATACGCACAGAACTCAAAAATTTGTTGTTGCGTGCGTGCGCACAAGGGTATGCCCACGCATATGCCCTGTTTTTCCCAAAAATTTTCTTTAAAAACTAAGGCACCAAGCCTTAGCTCAACCAAAAATTAACATCAAAACATGCAAGAACCCATAAATTCATGATCCAAACCAAAATCAACCTAACAAATCTCAAAATTAAACTAATTCTAAGCTAACCAAGATAAACAAAAATGCAATCAAGGCGAATTATATACAAAGAGAAGGGTTGAAACAATGTTACCATGGTGGGGTGTCTCCCACCTAGCACTTTGGTTTAATGTCCTCAAGTTGGACTTATGGAGAGCTCTAATGGAGACTTGTGCTTGTATTCATCTTGGAACTTCCAACAATGCTTGAACCTCCAAAATTCCCAATTGATTACACCAAGCTTGGATGGAGTGTCCAACAAGCTATGAGCTCCCGACAAGAAAAACAAGAAGCAAACAAGAAAAACATAGTCACATTAACCAAAAGCAAGCAACATATGTACAACCAACCAAAAATAAGCTATTTACTCTATTCACATATGTACAATAGCCACTAACATAACACCATTGCGACTCCCTGGCAACGGCGCCAAATTTGAGAGCGCGAGAATTTTGTGTTGGGTTTGGAATCGATCAAAATAAGCATCAATTCGTTGGTAGCATAGTCCAAACCAACAATGAATTCTCACAATCAAATGTTAAATTCAAATTAAAGTAACCGAGATCAAGAGTAATTCAACCTCGGGTCGTTCTCCCTAGGAGTTGAAATGAAATGTACAACTATTGGCTATGGGAGGAAATGAGGGTTTGGATGATTGCAAGAGAGCAAGTAATGTAAATGGCAAGAAAGTAAATGATCATGCAAGAAATTAAAAGTCAAAGCAATAAAAGTCAAAGCAATAAAGTGTAAGGGAAGGAAACTTAAAATGCAAGAAATCTCTTGGTATGGTTGGGAGCTAAGGTCACCTATCCTAGTTATTTACCACAAACACATGATGATTATGAAGAGTTAATCCTACTTAGTCAACCCTACATCGAGGATAAGTCAAATAGGCATAGTTGATTCCAATCCCTAAATCCTAGTCAACACTATTGGGTCACTTAGAGTCAAGGGAAACCAAATCAACTAACTACTCTAATGTATCAAACAAGAATGGACATCAATGACTCAAGGATCACCAAAGTTCTCAATACCAAGCCAAGAGTGAAGAAAAACTATGTAAAAACTAAGCCAAGAATTTTATCAAACACTTGGTGTGTATGAAAATAAAATAATATTAAATTGCATTAAAAATAAATTCTAACTACCAAAAGCAAAAAAAAGAAGAAAATAACGACTAAAGAAAGCAATAGTAACATGAAAACATAAATTTGCATTAATTGAAATTAAATTCAACAAAAGTGTTCATAACATAAAAGTGACAAAAGAAAGGGAATAACAAGAGAAATAGAAGGAAAGAACAAAGATGCAATAACAATAAATGACAAGAAAAAGTAAATGAAAAACAAGAATTAAAAGTAGAAATGACAAGAAATTAAACTAAGAAACCCTAATTCTAGAGAGAAGAGGGAGCTTTTCTCTCTAGAAAACAACCTACATAATGCAAAACTAACCCTAATTTCTCCCCCCTTTCACATGGAGTGAAGCCTTCCTTGATATAGGCGAAACCAGCTTCAGAAAGTCCAAAAACTGGGTCCTGCGGGCCCAAAAATCGCCCCGAGCGATTTGCAATAAATGAGTCACGCGCTGTGACTTGTGCGTATGCATAGGTGTGTGCGTACGCACACATGCTGGTTTTCTTCTTGTGCGCACGCACCGAATGTTGTGCGCACGCACGCATGGCTGTGTGGCTCTTGTGCGTACGCACACACACTCCAATGTGTGCTTCTCCTTTATTTTCTTCATGTTTTCTCCCTTTGTACATGCTTCGTTCCACCTTTGTCTTACCAAACTTGCCTCTAGGACCTAAAATCGCTCAACAAACATGTCATGGTATCAAATGGCATAAAAGTGGAATTAAAATCACTAATTTAAGCACAAAAATGCATGTTTTCACAATTAAGCTCAATTTAGGGAGAAAACACAAAAGTATGCTATTTATATGAATAAATGTGGGTTTATGTGATGAAATATACTCAAATCAAACTAAAATATATCGTCAAATATGGATTCATCAGAGACCGGAGGAGGTTGTTGCCAAGAAGGGTGATCAATTCCTTGAGACTCCTCGCACCTTTGATTGTTCCATCCTTGATGCATATTGTCATTGTAACTCCCATTTCTTACAACATAATTTGAACCAAACTCATAGCCAAAGGGATGAGAATTTATAAGCAATAAAGAATAAAAATAAATACTAATAAGAACTAATAAAAACTAACTCCTAAAGCAAGCAAAAACTAATAAAAAAGCATATTAACATATATAATAGCCAATAACATAACACCATTGCAATTCCCTGGCAACGACGCCAAAAACTTGAAAGAGCAAAACTGTAGGCTGAGAATTTCTTCTCGGTTAGAGGAAATAAGTTTGTTGCAAGTATAGTTCCCAAACGACAAGCAATGCTCCATTAAAGTTTTAATGTTGGTTGTCACAAGTACAAACCCCAATAAAATAATCGAGAGTATTAATCCCGGGTCGTTCTTCTTAGGAATTACAATGAAGTTCTTTATTATTGGCTATGACGGGATGTTTTGGGATTTTTTTAATAAGGAACAAGAAAGGTAAATAACAAGAATTAATAAAAGAAAGGAAGAACTCTTGGCTAGACATAGGTAATTGAGATCACTATCCTTGTCTACAAACTATGTATTGACAATTATGAAGAACCAACCCATTAATACTACTTCTAAGCTTTAAGTACATCAAAAGTCTACTCCTAAGCTTGAAGTACGTCAAATAGGCTTGATCGACATCAACCATAAGTCCCAACCTAGCTATTAATTAGCTTAATAGTAGGTTAGTGTCAATGGACATCAAATTGACCACATAGGGTTCTCAAATCACCAATTCAATGAGACCCAATGACTCAATGTCACTCAATTCCCTTAACCTAGGCCAAGAGTAAAGAAAACTATCCAAAAACTAGTGAAAACATTCTATCAAACACCTAGTGTGCAATAAAAGTAAACATCACAAAATGCAAGAATTAATGAAACCTATAACTAACACAAGCAAGAAATCAACAATAGCAATTAATATAAACATAAAAAGGACATGGAAACATAAAAATTTCATTAAAGGAAATTAAAATCAACAAGAGTTCATAAACATAAAAATGGTAAAATAAGGAAATTAACAAGGAAAACTAAAAGAATTGAGACAATATAACAATAAAAGATAAAGAGAATTGAAATAAAAACAAGAATTAAAATTGAATCTAAGAGAATTTAACCTAAACTACCCTAAATTCTAGAGAGAAGGGAGAGCTTCTCTCTCTAGAATTCTACCTACAACATGATAAAAACTACACTATGAGTCTCCCCCTCTATTCCCTTGCCATCCTTGGGTTCAAAAGCATCAGAAATGAGTTGGATTTGGGCCTCCTTGAGCTCAGAAATTGCCCCCAGCGTTTTGCCTCTAAGTGAGTCACATGACCAACATCACGAGTGCGCGTCGCTTGCTGATTATCTGGTCACGCGTATGCGTGGGTGACGCGTACACATCGCTGGTGAATCTTCATCTCACGCGTACGCATGGGTGACGCGTGCGCATGGTCTTCAGTTTAGCAAATCCTCATTTCTTCATGAATTCTCCATTTTTGCATGCTTTTTCTTCATTCCTTCAACCCAATCTTTGCCTTCTAATCCTGAAATCACTTAACAAACATATGAAGGCATCGAATGGAATCAAAGTGAATTAAAATTCGCAATTTAATGCCTAAAAAGCATATTTTTACTCTTAAGCCCAAATTAGGAGAAATTCACAAAACCATGCTATTTCATTGGATAAATGTGAGAAAAGATGATAAAATCCCCCTAAAATCAACAGAAGATAAACCACAAAATTGGGGTTTATCAGCCCCGCACACTTCATGCAGCAGAGAAGGAAACAACGACAATCGTTCATGCAGCAGAGAAATCTGCTACGCTGGAGATATAGGCTCCGCACACTCTCAACAACAACTTCTCATGCAGCAGAGCAATCTGCTACGCCGGAGATATAGGCTTTGCACACTCTCAACAACAACTTCTCATGCAGTAGAGAAATATGCTATGCCAGGGATATAGGCCCCGCACACTCTCATATAATCCAATAACTTCATCGACCTCAAATCATCACCAGACATTACCATTTCTCATCTCAAATCACTTTCAATTATCAATTCTCAACATTCCAAGGATATAGTGCCTGGCACACTTTCCTTCAATATCCATCAAGCTCATAATAACCATCATCAGTTCTTAATTCCATTCCAAACTCATTAGTTCATTAGTTTCTAAATTCGTTGTCAGTAATCACCAAGTTCACTACTCTTCTTCTTCTCTCAACCAAACTCATCCTCAATACACCAGAAATCTAAACCTCCGTTTGCTAACTTTTCAAAGTAAAACCCAAATTAAATCTCCTAGGACCTTTTCCCATATTTTAATACCCAAAAAAATAAGCCAAAGAGTCTTAAATAGGTGTCACAGAAGAATAGTTAAAAACAAAGTTTTAGAAAAAAATAGGGCATCTGCGTACGCACAAAGGTGTGCGCGCGCACGCCCAGGAAAGTTTTCAAATGTGTGCGTACGCATAGAGGTGTGCGTATGCACAGGGAGTAAAATTTTCAAGCTCTGTTCATTCGCACAAGACGTGCGAACGCCCTCAGTAGAGTGCACCTTCCAACATGTGCGTGCGCACAGGGCTAACATCTTGCCAAACTTAGTTAGTTGTGTGTGCACACAGGCCGTGCTAGCACTACCATCAGTGAGCCTTCCCTTGTGTGTGCGTACGCACAAGGCTATGCGTGCGCACAGTTTCAAAAACTCACAGGGGTGTGCGTGCGCACACGGATGTGTGTGCGCACACAAACCAGAAATCACAAATTCTGCAGCATGCACAAAATTCAGATTTTGACACCAAACTTTGAATGATTATAACTTCCTCTACAAAAATCCAAATTCGGCAAACCTTATATCAATTTAAATATTTTTCCATGAACCTTAATTTAAAGCAATTTCCAATAGATTTTGAAAACTGGGGCTCAAGTTATGAGCCGTCAAAGTTCACCAAAAATTCGTTTTTACCAAAAACCTCAACCTCAATTTTAACCAACCCTCAATCCAAAACCAACTCAATCACTTTTCAACCATACCACAACAACCCAAAATTTATACCAAACACTACTTCAACCATTTTCTCAATCACACAACCTTCTAAACCATTCAACAATTCTAAATCCAACCAAATTCACATTTTTCATTTTCCATTAACCTTATTAACATCAATATGACCACTCACCATCACCATCCATCATCAACGTCACATATTTCCAAACTTTCATCAAATAAACTCATCATCATTAATTCATCATCATCATCATTAACACTCATACTCATTATTCACAATTCTCACCAGTCCATTCAATTCATCAAACCTCTTCACTCATTTACTTTCAACATGAACCACAATAACCAACAATCAAAAGTCATCATCAACATCCATCTTCAAACCTCAACACCCACCAACATAACTCATCAATAATCATCACCTAACAATATATATATATATATATATATATATATATATATATATATATATATATCATCACATTCAAACTCATTCAACCTACATCCAAATCATCATCAAGCATAACATTTATATACAATTAATCATACAATCACATCCTTCAACCTATCTTAAAGTCAACTAGCCTAAGTATCCAAAAACATTACATATTACATAAAGGAAACCGAAACCATACCTTGGCCGATTCCCAAACGCACCAAACACCAAAACGAAGCCACCAAGCTTGATCCAAAGCATCAACCAACTCTAACAAATACCAAAACTCAATCTAACATCACATAACATACAAACCTCAAACCTAGGGTTCACAAAAATAACTAACCACAAGGGTTTAGTGAAACCTTACCTTACGCAGCGCGATTAGGGGCAAAATCTAATAATACTCCAATGCTAGATCACTCCTAAACAACCAAAACACAAGGAAACTCAAAAATCCAAAGCCATTTTTGAGTTCAAATGGGAAAACGAAAACTGGGAAGGGTACAAAGGAATACTCACCACAAAATCTAAATATTATCGAAGAGCTTGACAAGAGTTTCGCGTGACCACAAACGGTTCGTCAATCAGAGCTCCGGATCAAAAGTTATGGAGTTTTTGAAGGACGAGGTGAATAGTGAAACCCCTCTTCTCCTCTCTTCCCCTTACTAGCGCCCCTTTCTTATTTTGGGGTGAAAATGAGCTAAAATGCTTATTTAATGAGCATATATTTGTTGGGTCTTGGGCCCGGTCCAAACCATTAGCATTTTTTTTTGTTCGTTTGGCTCACTTTGGGCCAAAACCTTTAAGATTAGTGTCCGATTTTCAATTTTAAATTATTTTTGTCTTTTCAAAACAACAAATTTAATTTTCCAAAATACGCGGTACTGGACAGACTAGAGCCGGTACTGTCAGCTTAAGCCCCAGTACGCATTTTTACAAAAACTTTTTGAAAAGGGTACATTTTCCAACTTAGAAAAAATTCCTTGAAATCAAATTTCATCTTTTTATTTTCAAATTAAAACTTATAAATTTTGAATCTACTCCGGGCACTAAAATTATTTTATTAAAACGGTTTTACGTGAAAAACTCCGGTTCTTACATTCTCCCTTCTTAATAAAATTTTTGCCCTCGAAAATTCGAATTACGCGATATATCCTCCTCGAAGCGTTACACTGTGTCGATGTCCCCTCTCGCCTTCCGCTGCGTCACTCTGATTATCGTCATTAAAGAGTCCGAAAAATTTTTATTAAAATCCAAATACCGATTTTGTAATACTTTTTGAAACCTTTAAAACAAGTTCAATCTGAATTAGTTCATTGTTAAAACTTCCTCAAAAGAGTCAAAAATCATTTACTCAGAATTCGATTACTTTAAATCACAATTTTCTTAAATAAAAATTTTCAATTTGAAATCCTTTCGATAAGATAAATTGGAAACCAAATTCACGATTGAACAAAATCAGATAACTCACTTTTCTTTTAAACCATATCGTTTAAATCAAGAGTTCCGACCAACTTTCAAAACCAAATCATATAAACCAAAAGTTTTAAACTAAATTTCAAAATCATTTTAAGCTTTAAAACTTTTTCAACAAGAATCCAAGCCATACTGTTTAGAAATTAAAAATCATAGCTAAAAACCACAGAAAGCATCCGTCTTTACCTCTGTTGCCACTACTGCTGAGCCGTACCCATCAACCGATATGCCCCAAACTCCACGAACTGTTTCTGGAACACGTCGAGCTTTGTAACACATAGGTTAGGTTAATCATTCTCACAATCTCTCTGTTAACGTGATTGACCTCATCCGTGAGTTGCTATTCGGGTTTTCTTTCCATACCAAACAATCGATATCAAGGTGATCAGTCTCAATATCTCAAGCTCAGTGCTTCAATTGTCCCCAAAGGCACTCACAAACAAGCATGCTATGCATATCAAACAGATATCCTAAATAGCATGAAAGAAAAATGACCTAGAGAGTGCAACGAAGCACAATCGGTACATCCCTTAGGCTCACGAGGACGAACCGCTCTGTACCACTAAATGTAACACCCTAATTACCCTAAGCCTTACCTCTAGCCGTAAAGCAAAGGTTAATAAGAGGTTATCATAATTCTAAGGCTTATATATATTTATATAGAAGGAAATAATATATTCTAGAATCCTGATGAAGGATTAAGCTTAATAACATAATTACAAAAATGCGAAACGTTCACATGAAGCTAACGCACAAGACACAAGGTATAGATGCAAGAGAATAGAACATATATAGATATAAGAGTATAAAAATCATAGGGAACTAGCTACAGCTTGCGGAGTTTAAGTCGACTAGTTACAAATAGAAAGATACAGAGTTTTGGAGTTAAAACAGCTTATACAACTTATCTCTCAAGTAAGCTTCTAAGGCCATAAAGTCTAAAATAAACGGGTGAGAGAAAGTACTACAACAAAATAAAATAGAAATAAACCAAGTAGAAACCATACTCCGCTCTGCCACCATGTCCGCAATTTCACCAAGGTGAATTACGACATGCATCTGAAAAATAACAACAAAGTATGAAATGAGAACTAGAGGTTTTTAGTATGGTAACAGTTCCCAATATGTAAGATGTAAGGCTCTGGGACACTGAAAGAAATCCTAGAACTTCACATCAAATACGGAATATTCAGGCTTAGAATAAAATAAATAAATAAAGAACTTAAACCATAAACCGGGTTATCTAAACTTAGGGGAATTCTAACTAATACTAATCACCGCTGTCCCATACCCTTCACCAACCTACCCTCCATGCGATCCGATTGCCACCGCCTACATAACCTCCTTAGCACTAGACAAACGCAAATAATGCAAACAAGTAATACATAGATAATATTCATATATAGCAAGTAATTCAAGAAGCAAGTAGGCATGTTATACATTTAGGCAAACTGCAAGTAGTCAAAGCAAACAAGCAAATAAGAGATACATATGATGAATGCCTTTCCTATTGGCTCGTGATATCACTTGTCGGTCCGTAAATGCCAACCTGACACATCCTCCCAGATGTAGTCTTTTCTGCCACGCCAGAGATATAGTGCCCTGCACACTCATGCAGCAGCAAGCTCATTCAACCTACATCCAAATCATCATCAAGCATAACATTTATATACAATTAATTATACAATCACATCCTTCAACCTATCTTAAAGTCAACTAGCCTAAGTATCTAGAAACATTACATATTACATAAAGAAAACCGAAACCATACCTTGGTCGATTCCCAAATGCACCAAACACCAAAATGAAGCCACCAAGCTTGATCTAAAGCCTCGACCAACTCCAACAAACACCAAAACTCAATCTAACATCACATAACATACAAACATCAAATCTAGGATTCATAAAAATAACTAACCACAATGGTTTAGTGAAACCTTACCTTATCCAATGAGATTAGGGGCAAAATCTAACAATACTCCAATGCTAGATCACCCCTAAACAACCAAAACACAAGGAAACTCAATAATCCAAAGCCATTTTCGAGTTCAAAGGGGAAAACGACAAATGGGCAGAGTACAAAGAAATACACACCACAAAATCTAAATAGAATTGAAGAGCTTGACAAGAGCTTCGCGTGGCCGTAAACGGCTTGTCAATCGGAGCTCCGGATCAAAAGTTATGGAGCTTTGAAGGAGGAGGTGAATAGTAAAACTCCTCTTCTCCTCTCTTCCCCTTACCAGCGCCCCTTTCTTATTTTGGGGTGAAAATGAGCTGAAATGCTCATTTAATGAGCATATATATGTTGGGCCTTAGGCCCGGTTTGGGCCCGGTCCAACCCTTTAGTGTTTTTTTTTATCCGTTTGGCCCACTGTGGGCCAAAACCTTTAAGATTAGTGTTCGGTTTTCAATTCTAAATTATTTTTATCTTTTCAAAATAATAAATTTAATTTTCCAAAATATGCGGTACTGGATAGACTAGAGCCGGTACGTATTTTTACAAAAAATTTTCAAAAAAGATACATTTTTCAACTCAGAAAAATTCATTGAAATCAAATTTCACCTTTTTATTTTCAAATTAAAACTTCTAAATTTTGAATCTACTCCGGGCACTAAAATTATTTTATTAAAACGGTTTTATGTGAAAAACTCTGGTTCTTACAAGAGTCGAACAAAAGGAAGCCTTTTTTTTAATAAAAAGGTGAATTTTGTTGATTGTATGAGTGAGGATGAGTCACATAATAAGTCAGCTTTTGCTGCAGAATTGAAAGATGGACCTCCTTATGTGTGTCGATCTCTCAATTCACCAAAAGATAAAACATCTTTGTCGGGGAAAAAATTACTCTTTTGACCTAACAAAAGCTTAACAAAGTTTTGATATGTTGTTAAAAGATAAGAAGCTTGTACTCCTTAAAGAAAAATGAATGCCATATCTGGCTGAGATGAGAAATAAAAAATTTTGTAAATTTCATCAAACTTCTGGATATTATACTAATAATTGTGTTCGTTTCAGGAATTTGGTACAAAAGGCTATTGAGGACGGATGACTGAAGTTTGCTAACAAACCTAAGATGAAGGTCGACTCTAATCTTTTGTAGGTCACGTCGAATTTTGCTGAAACAGAAGAATCGGCCTTCTCAATCAACATGGCTTTTGTTGAACCTGTAAAGAAAGATGAACAATTCGAATTAGATATGTTCGAATCAGAAAGGTCTATTTATCCAAAATCATGAGAAGACTTGTTGGATTTTTTTGGTAAGGCAAAGAAAAGACAAAGGAAATGTGGCTATATACCCTCGATGTAGTGCACTGTTCAACACCTCAGCTACCAAGGCTTACGACTCATTCAAAAAAGTAGAGAGCGTGTTCATTAAGAGGAATTAAGGTAGGCTTGACTATAGCAAGGAGCTAAAAGTCGAGATTCTATAAATGCCCCTATCAAATAGCAAATGCACACTGTGGTAACAGTCGATCAAAAATCACAAGGGGTGTCAAGTCAAACTAGAGTTCCTCCATCAAATGTGTCGAATAATAGATGGGTACAAAATAATTCTCCAAACTACTCCAGGAATTACAATTTTAATATTTTTAAAGGAGGTTTTGGAAATTGGGCTGGAGCCCAAAAAAGATGAGCTTTTCGACGAGGGCCAAGTAGAAGAGGAGGAGGTTGAGCAAGGTTTCGACACTATTTTCAAGAAAGATCTTCCTTCATTCCAAGAGCTATAGCTCAAACACAAAATGCTTATGTCGATACACATAAGCCATAACCAAAACTAAGCAAGGAAAGTAAGTCACCTCAGAAACAAGAACAGAAAATAAACAAGCCATCTTGGGTAAAGTAAATTTTCTTCGACACTTCATTTCAAATATATCTGAAAAAATAAAGATATTTACTCCTTTATTAAAATTGAAGCAGGGAGAACAATTTAAACAGGAGGAGGAGCACCATGAGGCTTTTGACCAGATAAAGAGATATATGATTTTACCACCAATCTTGGAACCTATCAAACAAGGTTGACCATTAAAATTATATATTGCTGCATCAGATGCAACTTTATGGAGCATGCTGGTCCAAGAAGACAAAGATGGAAACGAAAAAGTGGTTTACTATCTGAGTCGAATGCTGACTGAGGCAAAAACTAGATATAGTGCAGTCAAAAAATTTTGTTTAGCCCTTTATTTCTCTTGTACCAAACTTAAAAGTTATTTAATTAGAAAGAATGTTTATTTTTTGTCAAAATTCGATGTTATCAAATACATGTTTTCTTATCCAATATTAAGAGGAAGAAATAACAAGTGGATGTTAATATTAATCGAATAATCGTTATTTTATGTCCCTGCCAAAGGTGTCAAAGGGCAAGTGAGTGATGATTTCTTAGCAGATCATCCTTGCGTCGAGATTGATGAACAGCCCCAAATTAGGTATCTTGAGCTCAAACCTTGGAGGTTATTTTTTGATGGGTCGAAACATCAAAACAGAGTGGGAGTAGGAATAGTTCTAATCACCCCTGATGATATTTCTACCAAATTTAGGTGTTGACTAGAATCAGGTCTATCAAACAATGAAGCAAAATATAAGGCTTTAATTATTGGCCTAGAACTTTTGATGCGGTGTGGGTCATCATGGATCAATTGACAAAGTCTGCTCACTTTCTGCCTATAGGAGTAAACTATTCTTTGGATGAACTGGCAAGGCTATACATCAAGTAGGTTGTAAGGTTGGATGGTGTGCCCACAACTATTGTGTTGGACCAAGATCTCCAATTCACTTCGAAGTTCCGGGGAGCCATTCAGAAGGCGTCCGAAATGCAATTGTGTTTAAGCACGACTTATAACCCACAAACAGACGAACAATCAGAAAGAACGATTCAAACTTTAGAAGATATGCTGAGGGCGTGTGTGTTGGATCAACCAAGAAGCTAGATCGGTAAATGCGGTTTGTGAAGTTTGCGTACAATAACAGTTATCCTGCAAGCATTGGAATGGCTCCGTATGAAGCGCTGTTTGGAAGGAAGTGCCAATCTCCAGTTTGTTGGTATGAAGTGGATGAATAAAGTATTCTAGGTCCTGACTTATTAGCCAAGACAATTGAACAAATTAAGCAAATATGAGCTAGAATTCTCACTGCACAAAGTCGTCAGAAGAGTTACACAGATCAGCGGCAGAAGCTGTCGGAATTTAATGAAGACGATTTTGTATTTCTGAGAGTTACTCCAACCATGGGTATCAAACAAGCAATAAAGACCAAGAAGTTAAACCCTAGGTATATTGGACCCATTGAGGTGTTGAGATGGATTGGACCAATGTCCTATCATGTGGCTTTACCACCACATCTTTCAAACCTACATGACGTCTTTCATGTATCACAACTTCGCAAATACACACCCGATGCAACTCATGTCTTAGAACCCGAATCGGTTCAGCTAAAGGAGAATCTAACATAACAACTGTTTCTGATCAGGATTAATGATGTCAGCATAAAAAAACACTGAGGAAAACATGTAATTGAGCAATTGAACCTTCACCGGATGTGTATCCGCTCTAGTCACTCAAGTGTTTAGGGGTTGATTCACTGGATTCCCCCCTAATCATGCTTTCCAAGATTTGTTCTTCATCTAACAATCAACAATTATTTAATGCATGCATACAATTATCATGAGGACTTTCTCAAAGGTTGTAATGGGGCTAGGGTCAAGGTAGGGTCATATATAGTTAAATGGACTAGAATTTGAATCTTTGATTAACCTAGACTTTCCCACCTAACCTAAGATAACCTATACAATTAAGTTCTAACCAAATTATAACTACCCATTCTTCACTTTTTCACATACTCATTCCTTTTTATTTCACAACACTTATGCATTGATTCTTATTGTACTTTACTTTGGGGTGTTTTGTCCCCTTTTATTATCTTTCTCTTTTTTTCTCATTTTTCTTTCTTTTAAACTATATACAAGAACATCAATACACAAGATTTAACATTTGATTAATACATGAGCATGCACCCAATTCCCAAACATAGCAATACAAAGCATCTTTTTATTCCAACCAATGTTCCCAAGTCTCCCCAAACTTGAATAAGAAGTACTCTCACTAGCCTAAGCTAATCAAAGATCCAAACAAGGGAAATTTATTGTTTTTCGCTTTAGGCTTGTAATGTGCTAAAATAAAGAACAATTGGGTTAAGCGTAGGCTCAAAATTGGCTAACAATAGAAGGTAAAAGGTAGGCTATTTGGGTAGGTGAGCTTTATGAAACAATGACCTCAATCATATAAATGCATGTATACAAGGAATAATGGACATATAGAATTAAATAAATTACGAATCACAATCATAAAAAGAGAATAATTGCACACAAGAAGGAAAATAAGTGGTTATATGATGTAACCACATCATTAGGCTCAAATCTCACATGCCTGTGTTCTTAGCTCAAAACATGCTTCACAAAATATATAATTCAAGCAAGTTCCACGAAAATTTTCTCAATCAATTGGGGTGGTGCCGTATAGATAAATTCTTTGGAAAATTTTATTGTTTTGACTAAGCTTATCCTAAATGCAATGTTGTTGTTGTGATTTAGAAATTTTAAAATTTCCTTAGTTTATCCCTTATTTTTCAATCAAACCAAATTTCTTATGTAAAAAAGGTAAACTTGGGTTTCAACAATCCAAAATGTTTTCTTAATCACAACTAAAGAGCTAAAACAACTACATAAAGCAAATCTCACTAGAAACGAAATATCTACCAACCAAGATGCAAAATGCAACAACTAAAATAAAAGTACCAAAATAACAAATATATAAAATAATCCCAAAATTGCAGTAAAAATAAAGTGCAAAGTACTAAAACTAACACAAAATAAGTGATAAATGTCCAAAATTGTTCACCCAAAATAGCAATCCACCGACGGTGACAACGGTGACCTTCCCACACTTAGAATGAAGCATCGTCCACGATGCTAATGCTCGGACTCGGGGTGAGAGTCAACTGTTGCGTCTGGCTGGGGCTGAGGCTGTGGCTCCTCATGCTCCTCCTCCTCTGCTGAAGAAGGGTCGGCAATAGTGGGCAACTTGATGCCCAGTGCTACAAACATCTGATCCACTCTATCAAGGCGTCGCATGATGCGGCGCTCACTATGCTCCATGAAGCGGAAAAGATGCTGTACCAGTAGATATGTCGGCTGGTGGTGGTGGTGGTATAGGTGCTGGTGGTGGTGGTGGTATAGGTGTTGCTGGTGCGGTAGATGGACCCGCTACGGCTGAAGAAGAAGAAGGTCTAGGTGTCGCTGCTGCTGAGGCTCGAGCTCTAGATCGACACCGGGATGGAGGCTTCTCATTCACCCATGTCCCCCACGGAATCATGTTCTCCTTCCCGTGGACCAGGGGTGGTGTCTCATTATCCGCCCTCCATGAAACACCGGCTCGCTCAGCCATCTCAGTGACCAAAGTCGGGAATGGGAGTGTGCCACGGACACGCCATCGCTGATAAATGGATTTTTGTGTAGTTTAAAATTCACAAATGAAGTCTCATTGCAATATAGTTTCTAAACCAACAAATAATCTTTTCATACAAAAATTTGTTTGTCACAAGTACAAACCCCTAAAATCTATAAACCGAAGTATTTAAACCTCAGGTCGTTCTCCCTAGGAATTGCAATAAAGTGTCTTGTTATTGGTTATGAGGTATGTTTTGGGGTTTTTGAGATAAAAAACATGAAATGTAAATGGCAAAGGAAATAAACTAATTGCTAAAAAGGTCTTGGCAAGGGTTGGTGGTCAAGGATCTCTATCCCTATCACTAACCACAACATGAGAATTGGCAAGGGTCAACCCCATTAAGTCATCCTCTAACTAATAAAGGAAAGTCAAATGAGCTATGTCAATCCAAGTCCATAAGTCCTAGTTCTACACCAAATCAATTAGTGAGATCTAGTGTTAATGGCTCCCAATTGTCAATCACTTGGACATTAGTAACTCAAGAGTTCCTAAGTTACCTTCTCAAGCCAAAAGCATAAAATTCTACTCTAAAATCTAACCAAGCATTTTATCAAACACTTGGAAGGCATAAAAGGAAAGCATAGTAAAATTGCAAGGAATGTAAATCTAGACTACTCAATTGCAAGGAATTAAACAACAACAAATTAAATCAACAATAAAGGAATCATGAATCATAAATTGCATTAAAAGAAAATAGAGGAAACAAAAGTGCATCAACATAAAAGTAGAGAATTACAAGAATTAAATGCTACACTAGAGAGAGAAGAGGTAGAAGAAGAAGAAATTGCAATGGAAAAGTAAATCTAAGCATGAAATTAACCTAGATCTAAGAATTCCTAATCTAGATCTAACCTATTCCTAATTCTAGAGAGAAGAGAGAGCTTCTCTCTCTAGAAACTAATTAAAGCATGATAAAACTAAAATAAAACTCACTAACTAACTAGATGCCTCATCCCTCGTCAATCCTTAGGTTAAATACCATCAGAAATGAGTTGGATTAGGCCCACAAGGCTTCTAAAATCGCTGGCCATGAGTTACATTAAGTGAATCATGTGCAACCATCGGTGCGCACGCGTACGGTGTGTGTGATTGCCCCTAAACGCGATGCAACTATGGAAAATATTATATCATTTCGAAGCCCCGAATGTTAGCTTTCCAATGCAACTAGAACTGCATCATTTGGTTCTCTGTAGCTCAAGTTATGGTCGATTAAGTGCGAAGAGGTCGGCTTGACAGCTTTTGCGATTCCTTCATTTCTTCATGAATTCTCCATTTTTTCAAGCTTTTTCTTCATTCCCTTGATCCAATCTTTGCCTCCTAAATCTGAAATCACTTAACAAACATATCAAGGCATCTAATGGAATCAAAGGTAAATCAAGATTAAACAATTAAGGGCCTAAAAAGCATGTTTTCACACTTAAGCACAAATTAGGAGACAATCATGAAACCATGCTATTTCATGGAATAAATATGGGTAAAAGGTCATAAAATCCCCTAAATTAAGCATAAGATAAACCCTACAAAGGGGTTTATCACTCGCCACATGAATCTCCTGATCAAACGGAGAAAGTACACCTACTTCCCCTCCATAATACAACTAATCAGGACGAGCATGTCCACCAAAATCTCAGTAAAATGTGTGGTCAGCATGACATAGTGGGCCAAGATCTGCTGCCATGTCCTAGCCTTCCTCGTCAGATGAGAAAATAACATCCCCTTGGGTTTCCTATTATCAGCATCCATCTCCCAAGGGGCATCCGAGGTGGCAACAATACACCTCAAGGCATCATAATTATATGTCATACAGTGTATCTCGACTCCAGCCTGTACATATGCATCTGTGTCACTAGTCTTAGGCAAACAGCCGAGTGCATCCTCAATAGCAGCCTCTATGACCAATATTCGTCCGCCTCGCAGATAAACCGACTCAAGGTTATGCCTGAAAAAATTACAGTAGAACTCCTGAACCCATGAAGTGTTCACCCTACCCAGCTCCCTATCAACAAAACCTAGACCCATCCCCTCAATACGGGTCGCAATGGACTGTCTTAGATCAGCGGGAATGGCCAGTTTCTTCTCTATGTTGAGGTTCTTCGGCCGGTAGTTTGGGAAGCGGAGCTCGCAGTACAGGTTAGGAAACCTGTGTGTATGGGTAGGCGGCAGTTGTTAATCTGCCTTCTCCTTCTCTGAAAGAGGGTTCTTAGTATAATCGGTGAAAGGAGAAGTAGCGGAAGATTGAGGTTTCTTCCTCTTTCTAGAGGTAACCTTTGCTTTGCCTCTATCAGACATCCTGAAAAACAGATATGATAGGATATAAACAATTAAGCCAAGTAGAGAAATATAAAGCAAGGCATTAAGCACATACAGAAAGCAAGAGGAAGGACATGTAATCATGAAGTGAGTAAAAAAGATGAAAACTTGGAATGCAAGCAAACAAAAATATAGAATTCAATCCAAAATGCAACCAATAAATCATGCAACAATAATAGAATGCTTGTTTGTCAAGCCACACTAGTCATCATGCCTCAAAGAATATAGAGGTGTTAATAGGAAAACTAGGTCAAAAGTTAGAAAAATAGGTCATATATGAGTGGCATGACAATTGTGGGACTTAACCAAGAGAAGCTCAATTAGTATAGAAAACAAGTACACTCACATTCATGAGGATGATGCAAGTCATTGATGATGAAATATGAATTTGCATAAAGCAAACAATGGAAAGCAAGACAACAACAATGCACAAGGTCACTAAGTTTGTAATAATTGGTGTTGAAAGATGTGAAACATGCACTTTGTGTAACGAAAAGCAAGTTGAAAACAATTTTAAGTTAAAAGGGTTACACTAGTGGAGGGTACCAATTATGACAAATGAATGAACCTTATTCAAGAAAAATACAAGTTAAGATCAAATGGTGAGTGTAGCATTGGCTTCATTAGTCAAGTAAGTTGAAAAAGGAACCTTGACCAAGAAGTCATAAGGCAATTGACTTAACTTGAAATGTGGAAGCACAAGAAGGTTCAAACTGATGAGTTAGGCAAGGTACTATTTGACACAGAAATCCGACAAATAGTTCCTTGAACTAACATGTTTTCAATGCGTATCAACGGGAAACAAAATAAAAACGGAAACGCCAACCAAAGTGGCCTAAGAATTGAACTTGGCGTAAGTGAAGTAAATCTCAAAGTCAAAAGGGTCAAGTTCAATTCCTAGGTCGCAACTTGAAGAACAAAATAATTTCCAGAAATTTTGGCAGCATTCCGGCAGTAATTTGGAGGTTCCAGGATAGCAAAAAGCAGCAAATTAACAGATATGAATTCATCAAACATGCAACAAGCAGCAAGTTCATATGGTTTAGGCGACATCTGGTAAAATTATTCAGCAAGGCAACAGTGAAACAATAGATAAACCAAAAACCAACATAGCAGTTACAGGAATGTACAGAACAGTAACATCAACCACCATTCAGCAAAACAATTTCAATTCAGCCAATTCGGATAACAAGAACGGAGCATTTATCAGGCCTAGAATCCTCTAACCATAACCTAGCTACCTAACCACATGCATTTTGATGCTACCCTAATCAAACAGAAATTCAACAACTAATCTAAGTAAACAGAAATAATAGCATAAAAGAAAAGGCAGAGTAGGAGGCAAGGGAACCTGAGGAGAGCAGAGGCAGAACTGAAAATGAAAAAGGGTGAGAAGTGGTGCAGTGCCACCTGAAGTGGTGGTGGCATAGCTCACGGCGATGCTAAGAGAGTGGCGCAAAGCAGGGTGAGCAGGGAGTAGCGCAGAAAAGAAAGGAAAGAAATGTAGCGCTGAGCAAGGGAGAAAAGGAAAGACAAGGTGTTGGTGGTGATGATTGGTGGTGGTTGAAAGGAGGTACGCTGGCGGCAGTGGAGGCCGCGGCGGAGCTCGGTGGCAGAGGAGAGAAAACGAGCGGAGAAGGAAAGAGAGGGCGAGGAAGAGACGGAGAAGAGAAGAGGAAAGAGAAGAGAGAGGGGAATAGGATGGCGACGGTGGCGGTTATGGAGGCTTTGTGATTAGGGGAAGGAGAAGTGAGCAGTGGAACGTTGGAGATAAAAGGGTGGGGGTTGCGCGAATGGCTAGGGCTTCTGCGTCCTTGGGGTTATTGTTTTGAATCCACGTGTACGCGTCTATTGGGCGTCCGCGTGGGTGGGCGAAAAGATGATGGGCGCAGAAGCGTCATGTATGCTTAAGTGCGGATGGAGAGAGTATGCGTTGACGCGTACGCGTGCATTGAGGATTGGGCCAGAAGCACAGCGTTGGCACCAAGTTAGCATGACTCTCATGTAGAAGTATGGGTGCTGCACCCGCGCGTCGATACGTACGCGTGATGTACGCGTCCGCGTGAGTTGCGGCTTGTGCGAAAAGCCCAACGTTCACGCCAAACTTGCGCAACTCTTTGGAAAATGTATGGGGCTGCATTCATTCATCGATGCGTACGCGTTCAGCGTGTGTACGCGTCCGTGTCCGCTCCCCCCCTTTTTTCAGAAATACTAAAAACAGCTTAAACTCTTCCTAACACTACCTACAACTCAAGACCAACTAAAAATGCCAAAATCACAAAATTATTTTTGGCTTTTGAAGAGTTTTCAAGTACAAGCAAGGAAAACTTGCATCACAAGCAACTACAACCAAGTTATTAAAGCAACTATATGAAGAGAAAACTACCTACAATGGCAACTCAAATCACTTATTAATCAAATCTACAAGAGAGAATGGACAGAGTTTACCATGGTGGGGTGTCTCCTACCTAGCACTTTTAGTTTAAGTCCTTAAGTTGGACATTTGGGAAGCTCTCCATCAAGGTGGCTTGTGTTTGTACTCATCCTTGAATCTCTAAGGAACTTTGCTCCTCAATTGATTGTCAGAAATTCCAACCATTTTCACCAAGCTTGGGTGAAGTTTAACCCAAGATATGAGGTCCCATAGTTGATCTTCGATGTGCGATCCGGGGTCCCATACCTTATTTTCACACCCGTCTTCAAGTTGATTGTCATGGTTCTTCCATCCGGGTGGTTGATACATAGAATTCTCCTTAGCACACCAGGGTTTCCTTCTAGACCCACACAAAGTAGCATTCATCCAATCATGGTGCCTACACCTTGAAGGTTTGACCTTAATGAGCCTAATACCAAACTTCCAACCACTACACAACTCCCTCTTACCATTAACTCCACAAAGAGCTCTAAGTTGCCCATCCATTTCAATCAAGCCATATTCAAGTGAGAAAGTGAACCTTAAGGGTAAGAATTTCACCCACTTGAAGGTTGTGTTAGATGGTGACTTAGGAAGGGACATCTCCAATGGCTCTTCAAGCACTATTCCCTTATGCTCTTCGTTGGTTGTTTCCATCTCTTGACAACTTTTTTCAATTTCTTCTTGCTTGTCAACTTCTTCTAAATCCTCCTCATCGTCAATCGAATCAAGCTTTGGAGGTTGTGTGAAGTCCCATTCAATATCAACTTCACAGTCAATGGAAGGGTCTCCAACAAGGTCACCAATATCACTTGGCTTGGAGTTGTCTTCAATAACTTCAATTTCTTGTGCAATGGGAGGTGATTCAATTTTGGATAGAAAGTCATTGATGATTGAATCCATCTCTTGATTAGCCTCTTCATATTCTTTAATTTGGATAGTTTTCGGAGGTTGTTGAGACTCCCATGGTGGTTCTGCATCTCCAAAATTTTCAACCACGTCTCCCTTTTCTTCAATAATCATAGGTTCCTCCAATTGCTCCAATACAAAACCCAACTCCTCCTTCTCCACCGGACTTTCCAATCTCTCCTCCATACTTTTCTCTTCTTTGGAACCTTCACATGTGGCTACGAAAGTACCGTGTGTGTTCAAGCATTGGTAGGCTAGAGTGTGCACTACCTTGGTCAAGTTAGTCACAAACTCTAGTGTGTTCCTTTGCATATCCGCTTGTCCTTGAAGTAGCAAGGTGAGAGAGTCATCTATTGGGGCTTGGGGTGGATAAGAGGGTTCATCATTTTGGAGAAAGGGTTCATAGTAGGAAGGTGGTTCCACTTGAGAAGGGTATGGAGATGGTGTGTATTGAGGTGATTCTTGGTAGTAGTCATGATATGGTTGTGGTGGTTCTAAAGGTTCTTGCTCGTAATGGTCACAAGGATACGGTATGGGTGATTGGTCATATGATGGATATGGATCATAGGAAGGTACTTGATAAAAAGGGGCTCGTGAGTAGGGTTGATAGTCATCTTAAGGGTAAAGTTCATAGGCATATGATGATGGCAATTGATTGTCACAAAAAGATTCCCTTAGCCATTGAATTGACATGCATTAGGATGATGGTTATACTTATAAGTATTCGGAGGTTGTTGCCAATAGGAGTGATCAATTCCTCGAGGCTCCTCCCCTCTTTGTAGGTTTCATCTTTGATACATGTGGTCATTGAAGTTCACATTTCCTACAACACAATTAAAACTAAACTCATAGCCAAATGGGTGAGAATTCATAGTGGAAAACAAAATCAAAACTAACAAAGTCCTAAAACTAACAAAAACTAACAAACAAGCAAAAGACAAGCATATTCACAATATTCACATATATACAATAATCAATAACAAGGCACACAATTGCAATCCCCAGCAACGGCGCCATTTTGATGAATGGAAAATTGATGGTGTAGAATTTCACTAATGAAATTGTGTTGCAAGTATAGTTTCTAAACCAACAATAATCCTTTCCTGCAAAAATTTGTTTTTCACAAGTACAAACCCCTAATAAATCTAATAACTGAAGTATTTAAACCTCGGTTCGTCTCTCAAAGGAATTGCAGGGTAGTGTTCTTGTTATTGACTATGGACATGTATATTTGTGGGTTTTGGATGAGAAACAAGAAAAGTAAATTGCGAAGGAATTCAAATGATGAAAAGGTCTTGGCATGGTTTGGTGGTCAAGGATCTCTATCTTTATCACTAACCACAATATGATAATTGCAATGATCAATTCTACTAAGTCATCCTCTAATAAGTAAAGGAAAGTCAAGTGAGCTCTATCAATCCAAGTCCATAAGTCCTAGCTATTCACTAATTGAATTAATGAGAGCTAGAGTCAATGGCTACCAACTATCAATCACTTGGACATTAGCAACTCAAGAGTTCCTAAGTTACCTTCCCAAGCCAAGAACATAAAATTATACTCTAATACCCTCTCAAGCATTTTGACAAACACTTGGAAGGTATAAAAGGAAAGAATAGTGAATTGACAACAAGAATGAAATCTAACAACAATTTATTGCAAAGAATTAGCAACAACAAGCAAGGAGAACACAATTAACATGAGTTACCTCAAATTGCATTAAAAGAAAATAAAAGGAACAAGAGTAGATCAACAACAAAGTATAGAAACAAAAAAGAGGAAATTACAACAATAGAATAGAAGAACAAGATGTAGCACAAAGAATTGAAAGGTAGAAGTAGATGAAAGCATGAATTAAAACCTAGATCTAATTCTAACCCTAGAGAGAAGAGAGAGCTTCTCTCTCTAGAAACTAAACTAAAGCTAGAACTAATTCCTAATGTGATAGAATGAATGCCTCCCAAAATGATGCCTCTCCCTTTCAATCCTTGGTCTTATTAAGTGTTTTAGCGCCAAAGTTGGTTCAAATTGGGCCCCACAGCCTTTACGAATTCGCTGGGCACGATTTCACTCAAAAATCACGTGCCAGCACCGATGCGTATGCGTACAGCACGCATGCGCGTCCTTGGGGTTTTATGATCCACGCGTGCGCGTCCCTTGGGCGTGCGCATGGATGGGTGCATCCAAATCTTTGGCTTTTTCCATGTGTTCTCCAGTTTGCATACTTTTCTCTTCACTCCTTTGATCCATTCCTAGCCTTTTGAATCTGAAATCACTAACAAACATATCAAGGCATCTAGTGGAATCAAAGGAAGATTAAAATGATCAAATTAAGGGTCTAAAAGCATGTTTTCACATTTAAGTACAAATTAAGGAAGAATCACAAAACCATGCTATTTCATTGAATAAATGTGAGAAAAGGTTGATAAAATAATCTAAATTCAACACAAGATAAACCCTAAAAACGGGGTTTATCAATTCTTGAAGTCAGCTGTACCAGCTAGGTAGGCACGACCTCAAGCCAGTTGCTCGAGGATGGTTGGAGTTCATCCAACGCTTCATCCTTGCTACGAGTAACCATTCTGAGGTTACAGTCGAGATAGCAGTGATGATTCACTGTATCATACTCAGCAATGAGGTGGAGGTGCACGAAGTGATGCCTCAGAAGTTCTACAAGATAGCTGACAAGTCTTCCACCTCTGTGAGACTGGCTTTCCCCTATCTCATCAACCGCCTATGTACAGTAGTTGGAGCTCACATTAAGGTAGATACCACGATTGACATTGAGGGGCTGATCACTAGGAAGGGTATGGAGTGTGCTCACGTTAGAGAGCTTGGGCATGGACTACAGCAGGAGCCAGTTCCTCCTCCTCGGTAGTAGAACCTTCCGGAGATGCCTCAGGGAATCTATTTCCCTCTCCGTGACTACTGGGACCAGTAAGCCACATCTATAGGGGAACTGCCATCATCCATAGATCAGCTGAGGATCAAGCATTAGGATCACTCAGCTCTTCTTCATCAGCTAGTGGAGGCGCAGTTGAGGCAGGAGCGTGACATAGAGGAGCTGAAGCGTTAGAGAGGATTCCCCAGAGGGAGTAGCAGCCACCATCACTACAAGAAAAAAGGCCTATGGCCACGCTTTTTTCTTGCCACGCTTTAAAAGCGTGGCCAAAAGTGGTCAATGGCCACGCTTTTGTGAGGGTGGTGATAGATTAGAGATTTGGCCACTTTTTTTTTGCCACGCTTCAAAAGCGTGGCGAAAAGAGTCAACAGCCTCGCTTTTGTAAGCGTGGCAATTGATTAGAGAAACGGCCACGTTTTTTTTACCACGCTTCAAAAGCGTGGCTATAGAGAGAAACAGGAACGTTTTAAAAGTGTGGCGATAGGGTTTCATTACGGCCACGCTTTAAAAGCGTGGCCAAAAGGTTTAAAAAAGAAAAACCCTAATGACCCGGCCCCCAACCCGGTCCCCACCCTAATGACACTATTTCAACCCAGTCCCCAACTCTTTCACCCTGGCTACCCTAATCTAATCGATCGAGCTCACATCCCCTTTCACCCTGGCCACCCTAATCGATCGAGCTCACAACAGCGCCGCAGCCCCACTCCCCCTTTTCTCCTCTCCAACGCACACAACACAATACTCATACGCACCACCTCACCCACGCGGAAGAGGAGAGCTAGAGGAAGGAGACGCCACCTTGCTGCCAGCTCCGTCGAAGACCAGCCTACCGCCGCTGTCGAGTCAAACCCGAGAGAGTGTGTGCAACGATGAGAGAGGAGGAGCCGTCACCAAACGCGTCGTCACCGTTGGAGGAGCTTCGCTCTTCGCCGCCGCCGAGGAGGGGAAAGAGGAGCTGCTCCCTCGCTAGTCATCGTCGTGCTTCCTGGTTGCCGATGAGGGAGCTGCGAGAACCGTTGCAGCTGTTGAGTAAATCTGTGCTTTTAATTGTTATTACTCTTTTCCAATTGATTTTAGGAAATCGAAGTTTTACAGATTCGATAAGGAAAGGAACCGTGGAAGGAGAGAACCGATGGTGCCATCAAGTTCCCTAAGAATAAGGTTAGTAGCAGGGTTTGGCTTCTCATCTGAACAAAATTGATTTGTGCTTCTTTGTTTATGTTTATTCTCTGATTCATTTGTGCTTCCCTAGTTCCCTGATTCTTCCGTTCGTAAGTAGTTAGAGAAGTTTAAATGATATTTGTTTGAGCCTCATATAATAATGTCGAACGTGGTTCTTTTGCTGTCATTATAGTAGTTAAATCTCAGAAGGTTAATTGGTTCATTTGTGCAACTAAGTTTTGTTCTTTTTTTTGTGTTTATAATGAACAAAATCATTGCTGAGTGTGGTTCTTTAGCTGTAAGCACTCTAAATCATTGAAAAAGGTAATTCATGGATTCCATATTTTTTTCATTTGAAAATCATACTAGAACAATATAATCTGATATAAGAAGCTGTTAATGAGCTTGATTTATATTTATAAGAAATTATAAACTGATTGATTGAATAGCTTATCTGCTTTTGCTTTGTTGCTGCTACCTGACTCTGTTCCAATCTTAGCCTCAGGTGCCTTTTTCCTGTATTTGCAGAACTTCTCTCAAGAGCTTCAAAAGCTTGAGGAGTATTGCATGAACCAGAAATCCATTGATTCAATGGTACCTATATATATATATATATATATATAACTCTCTTATTAATGCTTTTACTTTGTTTAATTTTCTTCAGCACCGCTTGGTTCATCTGTATTTGACCTAATGAGCTCTTTTACTTGCATGAACTAATTGAAATCTCAATATTGAGTTGCTTGATTCATAGTACTAAGTTTGATGAGAAGAAAACTGAGTTGATACTTATTTAATTTTTGTCATTTTATTTATTTAACACCATGTTTTTATTTGATTATTATTATTCATAGTACAAGGTTTCCATTGGAGCAACTTGTAATCTTTCTTGGCCTGCTGGCCGTCTCGTGATCCAAGTACTAGATGATTTCTACGGACCCCGTGGTTAAGGTGCATAACGTACCATGCATAAGCACACACTTGCTCTCACACTCATGCACTCATGGGAAGAATTTCTATCAGTTTGTGCTCAATAACACTGCTATTTTCAATTATAATTGTAGTTATACTCAACATGCTTCATTGTTATTGCTTACTTCTTGTTAGCAAGATAAATTTTACCATGAAAGCACCATCAGAAACTTACTAATCAATTTTGCTCCTTTGTCCATGATATGCATTTGTAAAATAGAATTTGTAAACATAGCATTTGTAAAATAGCATCAGGGGTCCACAGCAAAGGAAATACCGAGTTGGTATTGATAACTTCCTTGTGTTACTGATTGGCGGAATTCTTATTGCAATGCCAACTGTCCTTTCAGTTACAATGGCTATTGGTTCACACAAATTGTCTCAGCAGGTTACATTTAGTTTATTGATTCAAATATTTTGTTGAGCTATATAGGATGGAATGTAATGTTGTGCTTAAGTTCCTGAGAACTAAAATATAGAAACACGAAGACAGAGACTACATAGAAAATCAGGCACATTTTGTTCCTAGATAGAAACTTTTTTTCTGTTTCTGTATCTATCTCCTTCAAATAGGTTTGTACTCTACATTTTTGTCTTGGTGCAGTTACCAAATAGGGCCTACTTGTTATCCTTTAATGATAAAAGTTATTATCTAATGATTATAGGTTAGGTACTAATGATATAAATCTTTGCAGGGTGCTATAACAAAGAGAATGACTGCAATGGAAGAAATGGCCAGAATGGATGTCCTATGCAGTGATAAAACAGGCACATTAACTCTCAACAAGCTTACAGTGGACAAGAATCTAATTGAGGTTTGATAACTCATTTGTCCTAACATTTTGAAACATAGTTAAATGTAAAGAAGATAGTTTCTTAAAGAAAGAAGATAATGGAAAGACAAAGAGTAACTCCATTGTCGATACAGCCATTCATGTGTTTTCAAAATACTAACCTGTTTCTTCTTTTTCCAACAATGATCAATATCTGGCAGGTCTTTGCTGATGGAGTTAATCAGGACATGGTTGTACTTATGGCTGCAAGGGCATCAAGGCTAGAGAACCAAGATGCAATTGATTGTGCAATTGTATCTATGTTAGCAGATCCAAAGGAGGTACTATTTCAACTACCAACCTGGTTACTCCTTTGGATCATCTTTGAATCATTTGAAAAATTAAAAAATAAAACTGATGCCTTACTGACTACTAGTGGGAGATTTTACCTCCAGAAATTTTTCTCAGGAATTAATTGTTTGTAACCAAGAAGGGAAACGGATCACATCTCATACTCTTGAAAAAAAAATACCCTTACAGGTGATCAGCTTGCAATTACTAAGGAAACAGGAAGGCGTCTTGGAATGGGCTCTAACATGTATCCTTCTGCGTCGCTGCTAGGAGAAAGCAAAGATAATTTTGCTTCTGTTCCCGGCGATGATCTTATAGAGAATGCAGATGGTTTTGCTGGTGTCTTTCCTGGTAAGTATAATAGCAATCACAGAAAAGCTCTAATCTAAATTCTTGTCTATTTTCTGATTATATATGTTCCCTCAGAGCACAAATATGAGATTGTGAAGAGCTTACAAGCTAGAAAGCACATTTGTGGGATGACTGGTGATGGAGTGAATGATGCACCAGCTTTGAAGATAGCAAACATAGGTATCGCTGTAGTAGATGCAACAGATGCTGCAAGAAGTGCCTCTAATACAGTTCTAACAGAACCTGGGTTGAGTGTGATCATAAGTGTTGTTTTAACTAGCCGTGCAATTTTCCAAAGAATGAAAAACTACACAGTAATCCCCCAACTACGAAAATATTAAGAAAATATTGCAATAGTCCTTGTTGTAACAAAAAATTCAAAGCCTTATTTTATTTTTCTTTTGCAGATATATGATGTATCTATCACCATCCGTATTGTGGTAAGTTATAAGTGCATATATGATATATGGAGAATTTAGCAGTGATCAAGCCATCATTTTCTTTCCTTCTCATTTTCTTTCCTTCTCATTTTCAGTTTATTTTGGGTTGCAGGTTGGCTTTATGTTACTCACATGCATTTGGGAATTTAACTTTCCTCCCTTTATGGTTCTTGTCATAGCCATTCTCAACGATGGTATTACTATCTGCTCTCAAATACCATATTTAAAATGCATTATTTGGAGGTCTTCTCTACAGTTATAGTAACAATAGCTACAATTATGTATGATCTAGAGGAAAGAAGTTTAAGAGGGCTAGAGGAAGGAGGAACAGCGAAGGACTTAGGATTTAAGTTGTATTATTTTTGTATTTTTCTTTAGTTTTTATTTTTGGAATTTGAACTCGAGATTTATTTGGTATTTGAGTATGTTTTTTAATGTATAAAACAATTATAACAAAAATTATATATGTCTATAATTATTATTTGATTTGTCTTGTAATATAAGTTTGGTAATAAAAAAGAAATAAAAAATTTATATTTTGTATTGATGAAGGTAAAAATCAAAAAAAAGATTTTTTTTTTAAATTTTACAAGGCTATTGCCACGCTTTTAAAGCGTGGCCGTATCTCTAGCTATGACCACAATTTTCTAAAGTGTGGCCATATCTCTCTATCGCCACGCTTCAAAAGCGTGGCTATATCTCTCTCTATCACCACGCTTTGAAAGCGTGGCCATATCTCTCTCTATCGCCACGCTTCAAAAGCGTGGCTATATCTCCCATATGGCCACGCTTTTAAAGTGTGGCCATATCTCCCACATACGGCCACGTTTTTACAAGTGGCAGTTTGTAAAAAAGCGTGGCAAAAAAAGCGTGGCAATAGGCTGAAAAAAGCGTGGCAATAGAGCAACCGCCACCCTTTTATAGATCACCCTTTCAAAAGCGTGGCGGTAGCTCAAAAAGCGTGGCGAAAAGCTATCGCCACGCTTTTTTCAGCTTTTTGCCACGCTTTAAAAGCGTGGCAATAGACGTGTTTTCTTGTAGTGCATGACTGAGTTGGTTAGGTTTCATTCTCCTTTCCTTTATCTTATTTCTGTTTTTCAGTATTTTATTTTATTTTTTGTTTTCTATCCAAGTTGCATGATCACTAGTAGGATTTCCTTGCTTTCTAGTTAGTTGTTTATTTTAGTATTTTATGTTTATTTTTAAAAAGACGTCTCATGTATTGCCTACCGAGCTTAAAGAAATATCAAAAGAAAAAGAAGTAGTAAAATGCATGTGATTTTGAGTTATATTATAAGTTGTTCTAGCTACTTTGATGTGGTGGAATTATCCTTAATTCTGAATGTATGAATTAACTGTGCATATTTGATATGGGAGTTAAGAATATTGGTTCTTGAGGAAAAGGAACTTAGAGAAGTATTATCGATTCTCTAAAATAAGAAAAAGATTAATTTTTGAAGCAAAACAAACAGCAAAAAGAATTGAAAAAAAAGAAAAAAATAAAAAGAAAGGTCCAAGGCTTTGAGCATCAATGGTTAGGAGGGTAAAAATTGATCTAAAGCTCAAAAGAGTGGCTTCCCCTAGCCATATGCTTGTAGTACGAACGTGTCAAGTAATCCTTGAGACTGAATACTTAAAGTTGTGACCCATTGCTATTACAGAGTATGCCAAAGGGTCTGAGGGCCACTATCTGGGAGGAATAAAAAGAAATATTGGAACACAAGGAGTTCCGCAGTTAAGTGCTTGTGGTGTTCTTGCATCAAGTTAAGCTTGAGAACAAAACACTTAGAGTCACGGCTAAGCTCAAGGTGCAAAGCACCAAAGAAATGAAAAAGCTGTGTTCAAGATCAATTAGAGCCTAAAGAAGAGAATCTATAATATCATCTGAGTTCTAGTTCTGAAGGATACCAGTATTTCTGAACTTCAAAGGATAGTAAGATGCCAAACTTATTTAGAAAAAGAGTTTCATTAGCCCTACTCAGTAACTAGGCCTGAGCTTAATTGATAACTCAAGTCTTGGGCATTTTTTCTTCTCAGTCCTATATTGTTTTGGTTGCTTGAAGACAAGCAACATTTTAAGTTTGGTGTTGTGATGCGTGAGAATCTTGTACCCTTTTTTCCTTTATTTTTAGTTGTTTTTTAATAGATTTTATTTAATTTCATAGTAGTTTAGTGCAAAAATCATCTTTGGATGCTACTTTGAGTTATTTTAGTGTTTTTGTGATTTCAGGTGAAATTTGGAGCAATTTGACAAAGTTTGGAGCAAAAAGGAAAAAAGCTGGCGTACTCCCCTTGGGGCGCTAAACGCCAAGCTGGCGTTTAGTGCCAGCAGCATGCTCGTGGCCCCTCCCTCTAGGGCACTATGGCGTTTAGCGCCAGCAAGCTTGCTTCGAAATTAAAGGCCCACTCTTTTGGCATCTCAAGTGGATTTAGCATTTATTAGTTTTATTTTATTTTCTTTTTGTAATTTTTATTTACAAACAATCTCTTTTTGTCTTAGAATTTATTATTTTATTTTATTTTCTGAATCAAATTAGGTTAGTATAAAAGGGAAAAGATTCTCCCTTTGGAAGGGTCGAACATTATTCTCTTCCGCACATTTTTCGGAACCCTAGTTTTCTCTGTAAGTAATGAGCTACTAAACCTCTTTGGTTAAGGTTAGGAGATCTGTTTATTTCTATGGATTAAGAAAATTCCTTTTCTATTTTAATTAATGTATTAAATCAGTTTCAATGATTGTTTTCGTTCTTAATCTTATGAATCTGGGTGGAACGAGAGTATGACCCTTATTCTACATGAGTTCTTGTGATTCTCGAGAGACTTATCTCACTTGAACAACAGCTTGAAATCAAATTCCTCCTAAATTACTAATTACATGAAATAATTGAGATACGTGACATATAATCCTGTTAGCTTTTGGTAATTAGGGTTTTATGTGGCCATAAACTAGTTTTGAACTTAACCCTCTCATCGGAATTAAGTGACTACGACGGTGGCTATTAATAAAGGTTAGAGGAGACTAAATTAATAAGACATTAGGGTTTAGTCATTTATAATTTGCCATAGAATGAATCATACATTGTTAAAATAGTTGGTAAGAAAATTTAATCCAGAAAAGTAAACATCTCCAAAACCTTAACTGTTTTCTCTCACTGTTTTTACACTAAACCTTTTAATTGCTTTCTTTATTCTCTTGCAAATTGTTTTATGCGAATTATACCATCAAAACCCTTTTTCTGTTTGCCTAACTAAACCAACTGGATAACCATTGTTGCTCAGTCCGATAATCCTCGTGGGATCGACCCTCACTCACCTAAGATATTAATTGGATGACCTGGTGCACTTGCTAGTTAAGCTGTGGGAATCTCTAATTCCCACACTACTATGCTTCTGAATATACTCTAGGTTTTGTGTATATGCTATTTAGGATATCTAACTGATAAATATAGTATAATTGTTCATAAGCTTGCATTTAGGACTTTGAAGCACTAGACTTGAGATATTGAGACTGATCACCTTGATATCAATTGTTTGGTGTGAATAGGAACCAAATGGCATCTTGTGGACATGGACATGGCCAAAGAAGAGGTCAGAGAGATAATGAAGAACTTGAAACCACTGGAAATAATCCGGTAAACTTCATGGCCGCATTAGAAAACATGGTTGCTGCTATGCAGGCCACAGCTGAGGTACTAGGGCAACAAGCTGGTAATGGGAATGGAAGTAACGATGGTAACGGGTCGATGACCTTAGCTACATTTCTGAAAGTAAATCCACTCATTTTTTGGGGAACGACGAACCCTACAGAAGAGGACAATTGCTTTCAGGCTATGGAGAGAGCTCTACAAGCTCAACAAGTGCCTGAGGACTGGTATGTTGAGTTCGCCACATATCAGTTGATGACAGAAGCTCAGTTCTGGTGGCAAGGAGCTCATCGTCTTCTATAGCAAGGCAATACTGTGATAACTTGGGGCACTTCCCAAGCCGAATTCTACAAGAAATATTTTTCCAACTTGGTTAGGGCGGTGAATGAGATAGAGCTTATGTAGTTGAAGCAGGATTCTATGTCGGTGGCAGAGTACCCAGTAGACATCCTGGGCTTTCCAGCAATATATAATAGTCCATACTTTTCCCGAGAATTGATGGCCCAAACTGGCGTTCAAAGTCAGCCTAAAAGATCTTGGCGTAAAATGCCCAAACTGGCACCAGAATTGGAGTCTGGCACCAAAGCTGGCGTTTAACTCTAGGAAAAGCCTAAGCACAAAAAAGCTTCAATGCTCAGCCCAAGCACACACCAAGTGGGCTCCGGAAGTGGATTTTTGCACTATCTGCACTTAGTTACTCATTCTCTGTAAACCTAGATTACTAGTTTAGTATAAAAACTACTTTTAGTGATTTATTTAAGAGTCTTTTGACCATCTTTTGGAAGATATGTAATCATAGACTATCATTTGGGAGGATGGCCTCACGGCCATGCCTAGACCTTTTTCACTTATGTATTTTCTACGGTGAAGTTTCTACACCACATAGATTAAGGTGTGGAGCTCTACTGTTCTTCATGAATTAATGCAATTACTACTGTTTTTCCTTCAATTCACGCCTACTTCTTCTCCAAGATATACTCTTGTTCTTAATTCAGTTAAATCGGAATGAAGGGGTGACCCGTGACAATCACCCAATCTTCGTTACTCGCTTAGCCAAGATCGCGTGCCTGACAACCACAAAGCGATCTACATGATGTTCAACGTAGTCATTGGACGACAGCTGGAGTATACTCTCTTGGATATCTAATACACGGATCGAGTCTGTGAGATTAATATCTTCGTGGTATAGGCTAGAACCATTGGCAGCATTCCTGAGATCCAGAAAGTCTAAACCTTATCTATGGTATTCCGAGTAGGATCTGGGAAGGGATGACTGTGACGAGCTTCAAACTTGCGAATGTTGGGCGCAGTGACAGTGTGCAAAAGGACAATGGTCCTATTCCGATGCTAGTGGGAACCGACAGATGATTAGCTGTACGGTGACAGCACATATGGATTTGTTTTCATCCGAGAGGATCATACAGCTTGCCATGGAAGGAGGTAACGCATGGTTGGAAGAAGGTAGTAGGAAAGCAGAAGTTCAGAAGCAACAAAGCATCTCCAGACGCTTATCTGAAATTTCCACTAATGAATTACATAAGTATCTCTATTTTATTTTCTGTTTTATTTATATTTCAATTAGCAAAACCTCATAACCAATTGAATCCGCCTGACTGAGATTTACAAGGATGACCATAGCTTGCTTCAAGCCGAGAATCTCCGTGGGATCGACCCTTACTCACGTAAGGTATTACTTGGATGACCCAGTGTACTTGATGGTCAGTTACGCGGAGTTGTGAAGAAGTGTTGAGATCACGATTCCGTGTACCAAGTTTTTGGTGCCGTTGTCAGGGATTGTTCGAGTTTGGACAACTGACGGTTCATCTTGTTGCTCAGATTAGGTAAGTTTATTTTATGTTTAAGCATTTTATTTTTAATTTTATTTTTGAAAAATAATACAAAAAAAATATAGTTTTCAAAAAATTCAAAAAAAAAATTGTGTGTTCTTCAGAATTTTTAAGAACGAATTCTAGAGTTTCATAAGATATGTTGAAGCCTGGCTGGCTGTTTAGCCATGTCTAATCTTATGGTTTATATTGTGTTTAATTGTGTGGTTTTATCATGATCCTTACCCACTTATTCATTAATTTAGCATGCATTTATATTTCCTTCCTGAAATTATTACATGATTGAAAACTGCTTCCTAGAGACTTTTAATGATGCATTTTTAATTCTCCTTTATTCCATTCGATACCGTGATCTGTGTGTTAAGCGTTTCAGGCTTTATAGGGCATGAATGAGTTGGAGATTGGAAAGGAAGCTAGCAAAAATGGAAGGAACACAAGAAATTGAGGAGATAACCAGCGAGAAGTGACGCGGCCGCATGGCTCATGCGACCGCGCGAAATAGGAGAAATCACAGTGACGCGGCAGCATGGCTCACGCGACCGCGCGGACTGGAAAAGCACGAGCGACGCGAAGACATGGACGATGCGAACGCGTGGTGGGGAAAAGCGCGAATGACGCGTCCGCATGGATGACGCGATCCCGTGACATGCGCGATCTGCATAATCTGCAGGATTCGCTGGGGGCGATTTTAGACCCTATTTTGACCCAGTTTTCGGCCCAGAACAGCAGACTAGAGCCAGAGAACATGCAGAAACCAAAGAAAACATTCATTCTACACAAGTTTTAATTTTAGATCTAGTTTTTACTCCTCCTCTAGGTTTTCTCTCTAGACATTCATAGTTCTTAGGATTTAATTTGCGATTGCTCTTTGCATTGGAACACTGAGAAGAGTTATTACCTCATCAAGACTTCGTCATTCTAGTTCGTTTTCTTTACTTGGCTTACTCTTCCATGTTCTCTGCTTTGTTTAATTTTACCATTGGAATATTCTTAGGATTATTTAATACAAGGATCACTTTTATTTTTAATTGACTATTTTAATTTTTATTTACAATGTCTTTCTTTCATTCCTTTTCATATGCTATGAATTTTACCTTTACAATGAGTGAGTAGTTCCCTAACTTGATGGGGAGTTGATTGAAAGGAATCCTTGAGTTGGAAGGTTCAAGAGAAAGATTGTAATTGGGTTATTGTTGGTTTGCTCTCTAATTCCTGACACCAATCCTCCCCAGAGTGGATTGGGACTTGTGAATAGAACAGCATTCCAACTTGTTTTACCTTTCCTTACTTAGTAAAGGATAACTAAACGAAATAACTCTCAATTGTCAATTAATCTTAGAGTATTCCACCAAGAATAGGGCTTCCATGTAATCAACTCCCAGTCAAGGCTTTTATTTACATTATTCAATTTCATCAATTTAATTTCCTGTTTACTCAACTCAAACTTTTTCGAAAACATCTTATTAATAAAATAGCTCCCTTTCCTGCAACTCGTTGGGAGACGACCTGGGATTCATACTCCTAGTATTTTAAATTTCAATTTTCTGTGACACCTTTCTAAATTGAGCGGTGGATTTCTGGCGAGTTAAGAACTACACTTGCAATGTATATATTCTAATAATTTTTAATTCACCAATTTCTGCCCGCATCACAGAGCTAGGACATGGTTGGACTCACAACCTAAAGATAGCCTGAACTCTTGGAAAAAGTAGGTCAATGCTTTCTTGGCCAAATTCTTTCCACCTCAAAAGTTGAGCAAGCTTAAAATGGAAGTCCAAACCTTCAGACAGAAGGAAGGTGAATCCCTCTATGAAGCTTGGGAAAGATACAAGCAATTGATCAGAAGGTGTCTTTCTGACATGTTTTCAGAATGGAGCATCATATGTATATTCTATGATGGTCTGTCTGAATTGTCCAAGATGTCATTGGACCACTCTGCTGGAGGATCTCTTCATCTGAAGAAGACGCCTACAGAAGCCCAGGAACTCATTGAAATGGTTGCAAATAACCAATTCATGTACACTTCTGAAAGGAATCCTGTGAATAATGGGACAACTCAGAAGAAAGGAGTTCTTGAGATTGATACTCTGAATGCAATATTGGCTCAGAACAAAATATTGACTCGGCAAGTCAATATAATTTCTCAGAGTCTATCTGGAATGCAAGCTACATCAGGCAGTACTAAGGAAGCTTCCTCTGAAGAAGAAGCCTATGACCCTGAGAACCCTGGAATGGAAGAGGTGAATTACATGGGAGAATCCTATGAAAACACCTATAATCCTTCATGGAGGAATCATCCAAATTTCTCATGGAAGGATCAACAGAAGCCTAATCAAGGCTTCAGTAACAATAATGGTGGGAGAAATAGGTTTGGCAATAGAAAACCTTTTCCATCATATTCTCAGCAACAGATAGAGAATTCTAAGCAGAGCCACTCTCACTTAGCAACTGTAGTCTCTGATCTATCTAAGACCACTCTCAGTTTCATGACTGAAGCAAGGTCCTCCATTAGAAATTTGGAGGCACAAGTGGGTCAGCTGAGTAAAAGAGTTACTGAAATCCCTCCTAGTACTCTCCCAAGCAATACAGAAGAGAATCCAAAAAGAGAGTGCAAGGCCATAAATATAACCAACATGGCCGAACCTAGTGAGGAAGAAAAGGCAGTGATTTCCAGTGAGGAAGATCTCAATGGACGTCCACTGGCCTCCAAGGAGTTTCCTAATGAGGAACCAAAGGAATCTGAGACTCATATAGAGACCATAGAGATTCCACTAAACTTACTGTTGCCATTCATAAGCTCTGATGAGTATTCTTCCTCTGAAGAGGCTGAAGATATTATTGAAGAGCAAGTTGCTCAATTTCTAGGAGTAATCATGAAGTTGAATGCCAAGTTATTTGGTAATGAGACTTGGGAGGATGAACCCCCATTGCTCATCAATGAACTAAATGATCTGTTTCAACTGAAATTACCTCAGAAGAAACAGGATCCTGAAAAGTTCTTAATACCTTGTACTATAGGCACCATGACCTTCGAGAAGGCTCTGTGTGACCTGGGGTCAGGGATAAACCTCATACCCCTCTCTGTAATGGAGAAACTAGGGATCTTTGAGGTGCAAGCTACAAGAATATCACTAGAGATGGCAAACAATTTAAGGAAACAGGCTTATGGACTTGTAGAGGATGTCTTGGTGAAGGTTGAAGGCCTGTACATCCCTGCTGATTTCATAATCCTAGACACTGGAAAGGATGAGGATGAATCCAACAACCTAGGAAGACCCTTCCTAGCCACAGTAAGAGCTGTGATTGATGTGGACAAAGGAGAGCTAGTCCTTCAAATGAATGAGAACTACCTTGTGTTTAAGGCTCAAGGATCTTCTTCTGTAACCATGGAGAGAAAGCATGAAAAGCTTCTCTCAATACAAAGTCAAACAAAGTCCCCCACACTCAACTTCTAAGTTTGGTGTTGGGAGGCCAACACTAAGCTCTGGATCACTGTGAAGCTCTTTAAGAGCTTCACTGTCAAGCTATTGACATTAAAGAAGTGCTTATTGGGAGGCAACCCAATGTTATTTAATTATAATTGTTTATTTTCCATTGCTATTTTATGTTTTCTTTAGGTTGATGATCATGTTAAGTCACAAAAACAACTGAAAAATCAAAAACAGAATGAAAAACAGCATCAAAAATAGCACACCCTGGAGGACAGGCTTACTGGCGTTTAAACGCCAGTAAAGATAGTAGAATGGGCGTTTAACGCACAGCCTGGCAGTATTCTGGGCGTTAAAATGCCAGAATGGGCAGCACTCTGGGCATATAATGCCAGAAAAGGCTATCTGGCATCTGGCTGGCGTTAAAGGCCAGAAATGGGCATCTGGCTGGTGTTTAACGCAAGAAATGGGCAGCAGGCTGGCGTTTAATGCCAGAATGGTGCAGGGACTCGAATTCCTTGACACCTCAGGATCTGTGGACCCCACTGGATCCCCACCTACCCCACCTCTTCTTCTCTCCTCTTCACACCTTTCTATAACACTCTTCCCCAAACACCCTTGACCAATCCTATCAATACCCTCTTCCCCACTCACATCCATCCATCATTAAACTCCACCTACCTCACCATTCAAATTCAAACCATTTCCCTCCCAAACCCAACCCCTCATACACGGCTATCCTCTCAACCTTACCATATAAATACCCCTCCTTACCACCTTCATCTTCACATAACATACACACTACTACCCCCTTGGCTGAACCCAAACCACTACTCCATCTCCTCCATTTCTTCTTCTTCTACTCCTTTCTTTCTTCTTTTGCTCGAGGATGAGCAAACCTTCTAAGTTTGGTGTGGAAAAATCTAAGCTTTTTGTTTTTCCATAACAATTAATGGCACCTAAGGCCAGAGAAACCTCTAGAAAGAGGAAAGGAAAGGCAATTGCTTCAACATCTGAGTCATGGGAGATGGAGAGATTCATCTCAAAGGTCCATCAAGACCACTTCTATAAAGTTGTGGCCAAGAAAAGGGTGATCCCCGAGGTCCCCTTCATGCTCAAAAAGAGTGAATATCCGGAGATCCGACGTGAGATTCGAAGAAGAGGTTGGGAAATTCTCACCAACTTCATTCAACAAGTCGGGATCTTAATGGTTCAAGAGTTCTATGCTAATGCATGGATCACTTAGAACCATGACCAAAATGTGAACCCGAACCCAAAGAATTGGCTCAAAATGGTTCGGGGGAATTACTTGGATTTTAGTCTAGAAAATGTGAGGTTAGCATTTAACTTGCCAATGATGCAAGGAGATCCTCACCCTTTCACTAGAAAGGTCAACTTTGATCAAAGGTTGGACCAAGTCCTTAAGGACATTTGTGTGGAAGGCGCTCAATGGAAGAGAGACTCAAGAGGCAAGCCGGTTCAACTAAGAAGGCTTGACCTCAAGCCCGTGGCTAGGGAATGGTTAGAGTTCATCCAATGCTCTATCATTCCTACTAGCAACCGGTCTAAAGTTACAATAGACCGGGCTATCATGATCTAGAGTATCATGATTGGAGAGGAAGTAGAAGTTCATGAGATCATATCCTTGAACTCTATAAGGTGGCGGACAAACCCCCCACTTTGGCAAGTTAGCCTTCCCTCATCTCATTTGTCACCTATGCAATTCAGCTGGAATTGTCATAGAGGAAGACAGCCTCATTGAAGAGGACAAGCCCATCACTAAAAAAAGGATGGAGCAAACAAGAGAGCCCACTCATGGACCTCGACAAGAGCATGAGGAAATTCCTCATCATGAAATCCCTGAGATACCTCAAGGGATGCACTTTCCTCAACAAAACTATTGGGAGCAAATCAACACCTCCTTAGAAGAATTGAGTTCCAACATGGGACAACCAAGGATGGAGCACCAAGAGCATTCCGTCCTCCTCCATGAAATTAGAGAAGACCAAAGAGCCATGAGGGAGGAACAAAAAAGGCAAGGAAGAGACATAGAGGAGCTCAAGCACTCCATAAGATCTTCAAGAGGAAGAACTAGCCGCCATCACTAAGGTGGACCCATTCTTTAATTTCCTTGTTTCTATTTTTCTGTTTTTCGAAAATTATGCTTTATGTTTTGTCTATGTTTGTGTCTTTATTACATGATCATTAGTGTCTAGTGTCTATGTCTTAAAGCTATGAATGTCTTATGAATCCATCACCTTTCTTAAATGAAAATTTTTTTTAATTACAAAAGAACAAGAAATACATGGTTTTGAATTCTATCTTGAAATTAGTTTAATTATTTTGATGTGGTGGCAATACCTTTTATTTTCTGAATGAATGCTTGAACAGTGCATATTTTTTGAATTCGTTATTTATGAATGTTAAAACTGTTGGCTCTTGAAAGAATAATGAAAAAGGAGAAATGTTATTGATAATCTGAAAAATCATAAAATTGATTCTTGAAGCAAGAAAAAGTAGTGAATATAAAGCTTGCGAAAAAAAAAGAAAAAGAAAAAATGCAAAAAAAAATAAAGAAAAAAAAGAAAGAAAAAGAAAAAGCAAGCAGAAAAAGCCAATAGCCCTTTAAACCAAAAGGCAAGGGTAAAAAGGATCCAAGGCTTTGAGCATTAATGGATAGGAGGGCCCAAAGGAATAAAATCCTGGTCTAAGCGGCTAAATCAAGCTGTCCCTAACCATGTGCATGTGGCGTGAAGGTGTCAAGTGAAAAGCTTGAGACTGAGCGGTTAAAGTCGTGGTCCAAAGCAAAAAAGAGTGTGCTTAAGAGCTTTGGACACCTCTAACTGGGGACTCTAGCAAAGCTGAGTCACAATCTGAAAAGGTTCACCCAGTTATGTGTCTGTGGCATTTATGTATCCGGTGGTAATATTGGAAAACAAAATGCTTAGGGTCACGGCCAAGACTCATAAAGTAGCTGTGTTCAAGAATCAACATACTGAACTAAGAGAATCAATAACACTATCTGAATTCTGAGTTCCTATAGATGCCAATCATTCTGAACTTCAAAGGATAAAGTGAGATGCCAAAACTATTCAGAAGCAAAAAGGCTACTAGCCCCACTCATCTAATTGGAACTAAGTTCATTGATAAGTTTGGAATTTATTGTATTTTCTCTTATTTTTATCCTATTTTGTTTTTAGTTGCTTGGGGACAAGCAACAATTTAAGTTTGGTGTTGTGATGAGCGGATAATTTATACCCTTTTTGGCATTGTTTTTACATAGTTTTTAGTATGTTTTAACTACTTTTTATTATATTTTTATGAGTTTTTATTCAAAAATCATATTTCTGGACTTTACTATGAGTTTGTATGTTTTTCTGTGATTTCAGATATTTTCTGACTGAAATTGAGGGACCTGAGCAAAAATCTGATTCAGAGGCTGAAAAAGGACTGCAGATACTGTTGGATTCTGACCCTGCTGCATTCGAAATGGATTTTCTCGAGCTACAGAAGCCCAATTGGTGCGCTCTCAATTGAGTTGGAAAGTAGACATCCTTGTCTTTCCAGAAATATATAATAGTTTATACTTTGCTCGAGAATTGATGGCCCAAACTGGCGTTCAAAGTCAGCCTAAAACATCTTGCCGTAAAATGCCCTAACTGGCACCAGAATTGGAGTTAAATGCCCAAGCTGGCACCATAGCTGGCGTTTAACTCCAGAAAAAGCCTAAGCACGAAAAAGCTTCAATGCTCAGCCCAAGCACACACCAAGTGGGCCCTGAAAGTGGATTTCTGCACTATCTGCACTTAGTTACTCATTTTCTGTAAACCTAGATTACTAATTTAGTATAAAACTACTTTTAGTGATTTATTTAAGAGTCTTTTGACCATCTTTTGGAAGATATGTAATCATAGACTATCATTTGGGAGGCTGGCCTCATGGCCATGCCTAGACCTTTTTCACTTATGTATTTTCTATGGTGGAGTTTCCACACCCCATAGATTAAGGTGTGGAGCTCCGCTGTTCTTCATGAATTAATGCAATTACTACTGTTTTTCCTTTAATTCACGCCTACTTCTTTTCCAAGATATACTCTTGTTCTTAATTCAGTTAAGTCAGAATGAAGGGGTGACCCGTGACAATCATCCAATCTTCGTTATTCGCTTAGCCAAGATCGCGTGCCTGACAACCACAAAGCGATCTACATGATGTTCAACGTAGTCATTGGACGACAGCTGGAGTATACTATCTTAGATATCTAATACACGGACCGAGTCCATGAGATTAGTATCTTCGTGGTATAGGCTAGAACCATTGGCAGCATTCCTGAGATCCAAAAAGTCTAAACCTTGTCTGTGGTATTCTGAGTAGGATCTGGGAAGGGATGATTGTGACGAGCTTCAAACTTGCGAATGTTGGGCACAATGACAGTGTGCAAAAGGACAATGGTCCTATTCCGACGCTAGCAGGAACCGACAGATGATTAGCCGTGTGGTGACAGCGCATATGGATTTGTTTTCATCCGAGAGGATCATACAGCTTGCCATGGAAGGAGGTAACGCATGGTTGGAAGAAGGTAGTAGGAAAGCAGAAGTTCAGAAGCAACAAAGCATCTCCAGACACTTATCTGAAATTCCCACCAATGAATTACATAAGTATTTCTATTTTATTTTTTGTTTTATTTATATTTCAATTAGCAAAACCTCATAACCAATTGAATCTGCCTGACTGAGATTTACAAGGATGACCATAGCTTGCTTCAAGCCGACAATCTCCGTCGGATCGACCCTTACTCATGTAAGGTATTACTTGGACGACCCAGTGCACTTGATGGTCAGTTACACGGAGTTGTGAAGAAGTGTTGAGATCACGATTCCGTGTACCACTTAGTAATTTAGTCTCCTCTAACTTTCATTAACTGCCACCGTCATGGTCACTTAATTCCAATTAGAGGGTTAAGTTCAAAACTAGTTTATGGACATAAAAACCTTAATTACCCAGAGCTAACAGGATTATATGTCACATATCCCAATTAGTTTATATAATTAGCAATTTAGCAGGAATTTACTTTCATGTTGTGTTCAGGTGAGAGACCTCTTCCAAGGGTCACAAGAACGCATCTAGAATAAGGGTCATACTTTCATTTCACGCAGATTCATGAAATTAAGTATGAAAGTAATCTTTAAAACTGAATTAGTGATGCCAGGGCATCTTGGCTAGTTTTACTAGCCATTTTTGGTATGCTTTAGGTTGGTTTCATGCATTTTCTTAGGAAATAAGCAAGTATTTGGTTGAAAATGCAATCATACCATGATTTAAGCAAACATTGTGAATTTTGAATGATTTCAAAGAATTATGCATGAATTGAATGATAAAATGGATGATGCATGATCCCATGATTAAGAGCAAGACTTTGATGCACTTTGTTTGATTGATTTCAGGTAACAAGAAGCAGAGAAGAGCCACGTTAGTGGCTACGTTAGTGCCACTAACGTGGCCATTAACGTGGAAGAAAAGAGAAGCCCCAACGTTAGTGAGAAAGTTAATGGCATTAACTTTGAAGAAGGAGAGCATGGAACGTTAGTGGTAAAAGTAAACACCACTAACGTTAGCGAAGGGCAAAAAGACCCACGTTAGTTTCCACGTTAGTTACATGAAATGTGGGAACTAACGTGGAAGGAAAGGGAAACTCCAACGTTAGTGGAAAAAGTGAACGCCACTAACGTTTGCGAAGCCAAAAACACCCACGTAGGCATTAACGTAGAAGAAAAGAGGCAGCTATGAAAGTTAGTGGAAAAATTGAACGCCACTAACGTTTGCGAAGCAAAGAAGGCCTACGTTAGTGGCCACGTTAGTGCCACTAACGTGGACACTAACGTCGGCAAAATCTCACCTGGCAGCCTGACCATGCCTTCTTCAAATAAAAATAACTTGAGCCACAAAGCTTCAAATGAGGTGATTCCAGTGGCATTGGAAAGTAGGATTCCAGAGCTTTCCAGGCATATATAGAACTACATGGTGGATACTAAATTTGAGGGAGAAAACCTGCCCAAAAAGTGCAAAGATGAACATGGGATCAACCTGTAGTAAGGCCAGCTGACCTCTTCACCTTCCAAAAAGTGTAACTCGAGCTGTAGAGCTCCAAATGATGCGCTTTCAAAGGCGTTGGAAAGTAGACATCCAGGGCTTTCCAACAATATATAATAGTATAGGGTGCACATTGAGCTCCAGAACCTGGCAATATTAATCCCCTGAACGCGGACGTTATTGGCCCTCACTTTTTCCAATAACGCCAGTGACTATGCCAGCGACCTTGTCCACTTCAAAGGAGCATAACTTGAGTTGCAGAGGTCCAATTGAGATGATTCCAGTTGCATTAGAAAGCTGAAATTCAGAGCTTTCCAACGAAATATAATGCTCTATAGTGGACATGAAATTAGAGCACAAACTAGAGGCATCTTTTAAGCCCCAAAAATACCAACTGGGTAGCAAGTGTGACGTTAGCCACACTAACTTCAGCACTAACGCCACACTTGTAGCGTTAGTGTGGCTAACAGTAGCACTAACGATTAGCACCTGGACCTCAACTTGATTCACTTCTCTTTCAAGGACCACCCAACCACAAGGAAGCAAGCCCACAAGTGTCAACCAATCAAGGTCACAAGAAGAATCTAAAATAGGAATTTTCATTTAATTATAATTTACTTTTTGTTTCATTTCATTTTGTAATTTAGGAGAGCCTACATAAAGGCCTTAGTTTTAACATTCAAGGCATCCGGGGGAAGGAAGGGGGATTGGAGAGAGAATTCTATAATTGGGGATTGAAGAGGGGTTTTCGGACTCCCTCCCCTCACACACTTTTCCTTCTCTTTTTTTTCTTTGTACTTTTCATTTATGAATTTTGAAGTTTCAATTTTAGTTTTAATCTTCATCTTTACTTTTCTGCACTTTCTTTCTTTTCTATTTTGGTAGAGCAATGATCAACTAACTCTTTTCATTGGGTTAGAGAGCTATGTTGTAATTTGATGGATCAATTATAGTTTTCATTCTTCTTCTTCTTTCTTTTCTCTTGATTTACTAGAAAGCTTTCGATCTTAAATCAATTAGTTAGTTGTCTTGGAAAAGAAACTCTCCATAATTGGATCTCCTCTGAGCCTTGGAAAAGGGATGAGGAGATCATGCTAGAATTGCTTTCTCATGTTGGACCGAATTGGGGTTTGGATGGATATAGTGATATATAATCCTACCAACACTTTGATTTGAAAATACATGTGGTATAATCAGTGACCAAACTTCATCTCTTCCCATGAGCAATTAAATCAAGGAATTGGGATATTGTTCAAGCTTAGAGAGATTGGGTTGCCAAGGAATTGGGATCCAATCACTTAAGATTGTCAAGGAGATCAATGAATGCATTGATTGAGGAAGAGATGAAAATGAACTTGATTCGGAGGATTGCAATATCTCTTAATCCCAATGTTCATTTTATTTTTAGTTCTTACATTTACTTTTCTTACCATTTTACTTTTCTGCACTTTATAGTTTTCATTTACATTAATGTTATTTACACTTCCTGCTGCTCATCATCCAAATCTGAACCGTCTAACTAGGATAATCAATTAACCATTGATTGCTTAATCCGTTAATCCCTGTGTATTCGACCTCACTCTATTGTGAGTTTTTACTTGACGGCAATTCGGTATACTTGCCGAAGGAAATTTTGTTGAGAGACAAGTTTCCGTGCATCAATCAGTACATCAGTTAAAATAGAAAAGCAATAATCTTGATCCATAGGAGATAAATAGAGCTCCTAACCTTAACCAAAGAGGTCTAGTTGCTCATGACTTACAGAGAAAAACTAGGATTCTAAAAAGTATGCCAAAACTAAAATATATTGTTTGTAAAAAAAATTACAAATATAAAATAAAAGATAACTAATAAAAGCTAAGTCCAACTAGAGATGCTCCAAGAGTGGGCCTTCAATTTGGATCATGCTTGCTGGCGCTAAACGCCAATTGGGCATTTAACGCCCATAATAGCAGAAGCGGTTCTGTTTTGAAAGTGGTTGCTGGCTTTAGCTCCCAGGGAAGATTGCTCAAAACTCTTATTTTCACTCCAAACTCTACCAAACTGCTCCGAATTTCACCTAAAATCATAAAAACACTAAAACAACTCAAAGTAGCATCCAAAGAGGATTTTTACACTAAAATAATATAAAACTTAATAAAATTTAACTAAAAATAACTAGAAAATAAAGGGAAAAGGGTATAAGATGCTCACGCATCATTGTATTCATGGATTACATGAATAGGGTATTCCACCCTTTCTTAGATAAGTTCGTCGTGGTGTTCATTGATGATATCCTAATTTATTCTAAGACTAAGGAGGAGCACACAGAGCATTTGAGAACGGTGTTGCAGATTCGGAAGGAGAGAAAGCTCTATGCGAAACTTTCTAAATGTGAATTCTGGAAGGAAAATGTGAAGTTTCTGGGTCACGTGGTAAGTAAGAACAGTATTGCGGTGGATCCTTCAAATATTAAGGTAGTGATGGAATGGGGAAGACCAACATCCGTGATGAAGATTAGGAGTTTCCTGGTTTAGCGGGATATTATTGGAGGTTTGATAAACCATTATTTTATGGTTTATATTGTGTTTAATTGTGTGGTTTTATCGAATCTTTACCCACTTATTCATTAATTTAGCATGTATTTACAATTCCTTCCCAAAATTACTCCATGGTTGAAAACTGCTTCCTAGAGAATTTTAATTATGTATTTTAATTCTCCTTTATTCCATTCGATGCTGTGATCTGTGTGTCAAGTGTTTCAGGTTTTATAGGGCATGAATGACTTGGAGATTGGAAAGGAAGTTTGCAAAAATGGAAGGAACACAAGATATTGAGGAGATGACCAATGAGAAGCGACGCGGAAGCATGGCTCACGCGACCGCGCGAAATAGAGGAAATTGCAGTGACGTGCTCGCATGCCTGACGCGAACGCATGGATTGGAAACTGCACAAGTGACGCGAATGCGTGGACGACGCGCACACTTGGCAAGGCAAAACGTTGGATGACGCGAACGCATGGATGACGCGATCGCGTGATGTGCGCCATCTACAAAATCTGCATAATTCACTGGGGCGATATTGGGCCCTGTTTTGACCCAGTTTTTGGCCCAGAAAAGCAGATTAGAGCAAGGGAACATGCAGAGACCAAGAACTACATTCATTCCACATAATTTTAGTTTTAGATCTGTTTTTACTCCTCCTCTAGGTTTTCTCTCTACACATTCATAGTTCTTAGGATTTTAATTTTATTGTTTTTTGGATTGGGATACTGAGAAGAGTTATTACCTCCGTCAGAACTTTGTCATTCTAGTTTGTTTCCTTACTTGTCACTTACTCTTCCATATCCTTAATTTCTTCAGAGTTACTATTGGCTTATTTTTAGAATTTATTAACACAAGAACTATTTTTATTTTCAATTGATCCTTTGGATTATTATTTATCATGTCTCTCTTTATTTCTTTTCCTTATTTTGTGAAGTTTACATTCATAATGAGCGAGTAGTTCCATAACTTGAATGGGAGATGATTGAAAGGAGAACCTTGAGTTAGAACGATCAAGAGAAAAATTGTAATTAAATTTATTGTTGGATTGCCCTCTAGTCACTGACACTAGTCCTTCCTAAGGGAGAGGATTAGGACTTGTGAATAGAAGTTGCCTTACAACTTGCTTGACTTTCCTCTACCTAGTAAAGGATACCTAAGCAGAACAACCTTCAACTATCAATTAATCTTGGGAGAATTCCAACAAGGATAGGACTTCCGACTAATCTACTCCCGATCAAGACTTTTATTTAAATTACATAAATTCTCTGATTTAATTTCCTGTTTATCAACTCAAAGTCATTTTCGAAAACATCTGATTAATAAAATAGCACATCCTTCTACAACTCGTTGGGAGACAACCTGGGATTCATACTCCCAGTATTTTAATTCTAATTTTGTGACAACCCTTCTAAATTGACAAGCGGATTTTTGGTTGGTTAAGAACTGTACTTGCAACGTATCTCTTACATTAATTTCTTAACCCGCCAATTTCCGCCACGTCAATTTTTGGCGCCGTTGCCGGGGAGTTGCAATAGAGTGCTAAGTTATTGATTGGAATTTATTTATTTGCATTTTATTTTATTTTGCTACTATGAGATGCATGTTTTTCTCGTTAAATGACGTGTTCACTTCCTGGTCCAAGCTTGCCAGTATTTGATCCTGAGATTGAAAGAACTATTTCACGTATAAGGCAAGCTCGACATCGGTTAGTCCTCTTTGAGGGCGAATCTGAAACGTCACGTAAGGAAGAAACAAGCTCCCATTCTACTGATTCGGTTGATTTACGTGCAGGTGACATGGCAGCACCTAGGAGAGTTACTATCCAGGAGGCTGGAACCCCTGATTTTACAATGCAACCGTTTCAAGCGCATCACCCAGCAGTGGCTACAGATTTTGAAATAAAGTCTGCACTACTCAACTTGATGCCCAAGTTTCATGGCTTACCTGCTCAAGAGCCTATCAAGCACCTTAGGGATTTCCAAGTAGCCTGTTCTACTGTCAGGCGTGATGGTGCAGATGAAACTTCTATTCTGTTAAAAGCCTTCCCATTCTCTCTTGAGGGAAAGGTGAGAGAGTGGTACTACACTCAACCCCCAGCAACTGTTTCTGACTGGGATACGCTTAGAAGAGAATTTTTGGAAAAATTCTTTCCAGCTGAAGTCACTGATAAACTGAGGAAAGACATTTCCATGATTGTTCAAGACGAGTTCGAGACTCTCTACGAATACTGGGAGGGCTTCAACAACCTTCTGGAAGCATGTTCCCACCATATGATTGACAAGATAGTGTTGTTCGGCTACGTCACACAGGGCATGAGGCCCCAAGATAAGTCTACATTGAAAAGTGCTAGCAATGGGTCTATAAAAAAGTACAAGACCACTGATGAGGCATGGCAATTGATCAGCGACTTGGCTGAATCCACTAGGAATCACAGGCAGAAACAAGGCCGGTCAAAAGCTGTTGCAGAGGTATCTTCTAGCAAGGAAACTACTGCTCTAACTCAGAGTATGTGTGAAATGACCAACTTACTGAAGTAGATGCAGTTGAATCAACAACAAGCGCAGCAAAGCCAACAGTTAGTCCCACAGAGAGTGTGCGAGATCTGTGTTGATTATAGCTATTACACTGATGAATGTCCGCAGCTCCAGCAGGAAGACAATACTGTGGCAACCACTCATAACTTCTATGACCGCCCCAACCAAGGATACAATCAAGGTGGCAGCTACAACCATGGATGGCAAGACAATTCCAACCAAGGTTGGAGAGATAATTCTAACTAGAGCTGGAGGGACAACAATAACAGAGGAGGCAGAGACAATCAAGGATATCAGAAGTGGAATAATAACAACAACAGGCAGCAGAACCAGAACCAGCCTTACAGAGCACCTCACCTGAGGCAATCCCAAGGAGCACAGCACAACCAACAACAAGTTCCGCAGATCACTCAATCTAATTCCTCTCCAAGTGACGAGGCTCTTCAATCCATTGCACAAGGACAAAGGAACATGGAAAGTTCACTTAATGGCGTAGCATCCGCTATACAAGCTCTCATTTCTCAGCTGGCATCACCCAATACTTCAAACACTTAACATGCAAGCTCCAGTGGACTTCCTTCTCAACCCTTATCCAATCCAAAAGGTGGCATCAATGCCATCACCCTAAGGTCCGGAACCACACTGCAAGAGAGAAATCAGGAGGAGCCAATCCCATCAGAACACGCCTCAACTGAAGAGGTGGTGGAAGTAGAGGATGCTAAAGAGGAAGAGGACATACAAGACATGGTTGAAGAAGAAGAAGCCCAACCACAGAAGGAAGCACCAAAGGATGCAGACGCTGTAAAAAATGTCCTTCCTATTCCATTTCCACAAATTGCAAGGAAACCCAGGAAGCAGATGGAACTTGATCCCAAAATGGTAGAAATATTCAAAAAGGTTGAGGTAACTGTTCCCCTTTTTGATGTTATTCAGCAGGTACCTAAATACGCAAAGTTTCTAAAAGACTTGTGCATACATAAAGACAAAATTAATGAATTAGAAACTATTCCTTTAGGTAGTTCTATATCTGCTTTAATGGGAGGTATACCTGAAAAGTGTAGTGATCTAGGTCCATGTATGGTTAATTGTACTATTGGTGGTGTGATATTTCCTGACTGCATGTGTGATTTAGGATCATGTGTTAGTATAATGCCTTTGTCTATATATGATACTTTGAGGCTCCCTCCCTTAAAAAGGTCGGCAGCTCGTTTTGTGTTAGCAGATAAAAGCATTATTACAGTGGTTAGAATTGCTGAAGATGTATTAATGAGCATTAAGGGACTCACATTTTCCATTGACTTCTACATTCTGGAGATGCCCCCTAATGACTCAGGAAGGCCATCATCAATCCTGCTTGGAAGACCATTCCTGAAGACTTCAAAGTTCAAGCTAGATGCATTTTCCAGGACTTATTCTTTTGAAATAGATGGCAGAATAGTGAAATTCATTCTAAATGGAGCTATGGAGCACCCTCCGGATGATCATTCTATCTCTCAGTGTGACATCATATATGAAACCGTGGCTGAAGTTCACCAGGAAGAATTAGAAGAGAAGTACACAGGACAAGGTCTAAGTGTGGGGACACTCTCAGAGAACAATGAGGACACTTTGCCATTATCACCAGCCCCAGATAATCTGGAGCCTGACCATGAGCAAAAATTGGAATTAAAGCCCCTCCCTCCACACCTCAAGTATGCTTACCTTGAGGACAAGCAGAAGTTTCCAGTTATCATTGCAAGGGAACTCACTTCCCAACAAGAAGAACAACATTCATTCCGCATAATTTTAGTTTTAGATCTGATTTTACTCCTCCTCTAGGTTTTCTCTCTACACATTCATAGTTCTTAGGATTTCGTTTTTTATTGCTTTTGGATTGGGATATTGAGAAGAGTTATTACCTCTACCAAGACTTCATCATTCTAGTTTATTTTCCCTTACTTATCACTTACTCTTTCATATCGTTACTCTGTTCAGAATTACTATTGGATTGTTTTTAGAATTTATTAATACAAGAACTATTTTTATTATATAATTAATCTTTTGGATTATTATTTATCATGTCTCTCTTTATTTCTCTTTCTTATTTTGTGAAATTTACATTCATAATGAGCAAGTAGTTCCATAACTTGATTGGGAGATGATTGAAGGGAGAACCTTGAGTTGGAACGCTCAAGAGAAAAATTGAAATTAGGTTTATTATTGGATCGCCCTCTAGTCACTGACACTAGTCCTTCCCAAGGGAGAGGATTAGGACTTGTGAATAGAAATTGCCTTCCAACTCGCTTGACTTCCGTCTACCTAGTAAAGGATAACTAAGCAGAACAACCTTCAATTATCACTTTGATCTTGGGAAAACTCCATCAAGGATAGGGCTTCCAACTAATCTACTCCCAGTCAAGGTTTTTATTTAAATTACATAAATTCTCTGATTTAATTTCCTATTTATCAACTCAACCCATTTTGGAAAACATCTGATTAATAAAATAGCACATCTTTCTGCAACTCGTTGGGAGACGACCTGGGATTCATACTCCCAGTATTTTAATTTTAATTTTGTGACAACCCTTCTAAATTGATAAGCAGATTTTTGGTTGGTTAAGAACTATACTTGCAACGCATATCTTATAATAATTTCTTAACTCGCCAATTTCCGCCATGTCAGTTTTTGGCGCCGTTGTCGGGGAAAAGCATTTTAGAGTAGAAGGATAAAAGATTTTGAAAAACAGGTTATTAGTTTGAAAGGCTTGTGATGAGCGGATAATTTATACGCTTTTTGGCATTGTTTTTAGTATATTTTTAGTAGGATCTGGTTACTTTTAGGGATGTTTTTATTAGTTTTTATGTTAAATTCACATTTCTGGACTTTACTATGAGTTTGTGTATTTTTCTGTGATTTCAGGTATTTTCTGGCTGAAATTGAGGGACTTGAGCAAAAATCAGATTCAGAGGTTGAAGAAGGACTGCTGATGCTGTTGGATTCTGACCTCCCTGCACTCAAAGTGGATTTTCTAGAGCTACAGAACTCGAAATGGCGCGCTCCCAATTTCGTTGGAAATTAGACATCCAGGGCTTTCCATCAATGTATAATAGTCTATACTTTACCCAAGTTTAGACGACGCAAACTGGCGTTCAACGCCAGCTTTCTGCCCAATTCTGGCGTCCAGCGCCAGAAACAAGCTGCAAAGTGGAGTTCAACGCTCAAACTGGCACAAAAGCTGGCGTTCAACTCCAGGAATGACCTCTACACGTGCAACACTCAAGCTCAGCCCAAGCACACACCATGTGGGCCCTGGAAGTGGATTTATGCATCAATTACTTACTTCTGTAAACCCTAGTGACTAGTTTATTATAAATAGAACTTTTTATCATTGTATTCACAGTCTTGGTTACTCCGGTTCCCCTCTGGGGCTGAGACCAATGAACTTCATCATTACTTATGTATTTTCATACGGTAGAGTTTCTGCACTCCATAGATTAAGGTGTGGAGCTCTGCTGTTCCTCAAAGATTAATGCAAAGTACTACTGTTTTCTATTCAATTCATCTTATTTTTCTTCCAAGATATTCATTCACACTTCAACCTGAATGTGATGAATGTGAAAATCATCATCATTCCCTATGAACGCGTACCTGACAACCACTTCCGTTCTACATTAGATTGAATGAGTATCTCTTAGATCTCTTAATCGGAATCTTCGTGGTGTAAGCTAGAATGATGGCGGCATTCAAGAGAATCCGGAAAGTCTAAACCTTGTCTGTGGTATTCTGAGTAGGATTCAATGACTGAATGACTGTGACGAGCTTCAAACTCATGATTGCTGGGCGTAGTGACAGACGCAAAAGGACAGTAAATCCTATTCCAGCATGATCGAGAACCGACAGATGAATAGCCGTGCCGTGACAGGATGCGTTGACCATTTTCACTGAGAGGATAGGATGTAACCATTGACAAGGGTGATGCCTCCAGACGATTAGCCGTGCCGTGACAGGGCATTTGGATCATTTTCCCGAGAGAAGACCGAAAGTAGCCCTTGACAATAGTGATGCATTACATAAAGCCAGCCATGGAAAGGAGTAAGACTGATTGGATGAAGATAGCAGGAAAGCAGAGGTTCAGAGGAACGAAAGCATCTCTATTCGCTTATCTGAAATTCTCACCAATGATTTACATAAGTATTTCTATCCCTATTTTATTAATTATTTTCGAAAACCCCATTACTATTTTATATCCGCCTGACTGAGATTTACAAGGTGACCATAGCTTGCTTCATACCAACAATCTCCGTGGGATTCGACCCTTACTCACGTAAGGTATTACTTGGACGACCCAGTGCACTTACTGGTTAGTTGTGCGAAGTTATGAACCATGGTATTGGCATCAAGTTTTTGGCGCCATTACCAGGGAAAGAAAGAGCGATGAATTTTACATAATTAAAGTGTAATTACAATTTCTGCGCACCAGCTTGGTAATCTAACTTGGACATTGAATGCTTGATCTATGCTACTCATGCCTTTGCCTGCATGCCAATAAACACCTTGCATTTAATTGTCATCATATGCACTTGCTATATTTCCATTGATGAGTTTTCACATGTAGTCATGACCATGTGTTAATATCATTCATCTTTTAAATGTGCATTGATTACCACCTTACCCGCCCTCTTCCTTGCTCTAACCCTTGACATTTTAACATACTTTCTCTTTTCTTTCTTTCAGAATGGCCACCAAGAAAGGCAAGGGAAAAGCTACTCCCAAATCAACAGCAAGGAGAGGAACCAAACGAGCATTAGTGGCAGAGCCATCTTCAACTGCAGTTAAGCCCTCAACAAAAAGAATTAAGAGGATTATAAAGGTTGATGAAAAAGAGAAAGCCTTCCCAGCAAAGGACACTGCGCGATTTTCCAATCGCTACTGTGAGCAGATGTTCCCCATCCTGGCGGAAAGGAGTTACAAAAACGAATACCTTCTTATCCTCCCGACCCGTATTGCTGAATTTGTTTAGCCGCAAATTGAATGAAGACAATGGGGTTTCCTTCAGAGACAGCCACGGCAGGTTAATCTTTCCTGGGCAGTCGAGTTCTACTCTAATTTCCACTGCCAAACCTGCAGTCTATTTATGTCCGTCAAAAGCAAGTCCCCATTACAAAAGAGGCCATTCAGCGAGCTTTAGATCTTCCCTCTACTCCAGAAGGACTGGACGCATTTCAAGAAGCCTCACTCAAGCGCCAGACGTACCAATTTGACTGGGACGCTGTTCTCAGAGTTATCACACTACCTGGCAGCAGATGGATCTACGGATACCATCGTTCCCGACCTAAGGGAATATCAGCTTCTGCACTTACCTTGGAGATTCGAGTATGGGCACAGATCATGTCCCATTATGTCTTTCTGAGCACCCACGAGTCCTCCTTCACTGCAGACATGGCTGTTTTACTATGGTGCATCCTTACAGACCAACCTCTGAACCTACCAAGACACATCTGGAATGCCATGGGACACGTACAGATTGCAGACAACCTACCTTTTCCTGCCCTGATTTCAGATCTCGTCTCAGCAGCTGGAGTCTCCTACAGAGCTGGAGACACCAAAGCCATGCTCCCACGAGATGATCAGTACGTCCCTAACGGGAAATATATCAGACCTCCAGCAGCCACTACAAGCCAGCCTACTGAACTGGCTGAAGACATTCCTCCTTCAACACCACTAGCACCTACAACAAACCAACTGCTTCATCAGATACTTGAAAGGTTGGATCAGTAGGAACGCAAAGCAAAGCTAAGAGAGCGCCAAAACAAGCGCCGATTCACATACCTCAAGGAGCTACTTAAAGGAAAATACAGAGACTCAGACACCCCGGACTCCACTTCATTCACCAGCACAGGGAGCCATGACGGTCCCGACTATGGAGATACTGCTACTAGCCCACCTTTGTTCCTGACAGATGGCACCGAGGACGGTGCAAAGCCTTAAGTGTGGGGAGGTCGGTCAGTACCTGACTTCCGGAGGTAATTTCTCTTCTCTAACACCAATAAAATAGGATATTTAGTTAGTTTTTCTTTGGTAAAAAAGGATAAATTGCATAGTAATAGGTTAGTTGCATGCATGTTCTACATGATTGAAAAGACAATAAGTTTCTTCTAAGACCCTACTTTTAGAACAAAATTTCACTAATTTTAATCAAAACTTTTATGTTAAATTTGCTTGAAGTTGTATTTGGAACATGGTTTTTGAGCTAAAGAACACACAACCTGTGAGACTTTGAGCCTAAACACATGGTTACATTATTTAACCATAAATATTTTATTCTTGTGTGTTTACTTCTCTATGATTGTAATCTATATTTTGTTTCATCCTATATGTCCAATGTTTAATATATTTATATGCTTGCATATGATTGAGGCCATTATTTGTTTTGCTCACTTATCCAAATTAAGCCTACCCCTTAAGTTACCTTTGTTAGCCACTTTGAGCCTTTAAATCCCATTTGTTCTTTATTTTACCACATTACTAGCCTTAAGCGGAAAAATAATTATATATCCCAATTGAATCTTTGCTTAGCTTGAGGTAGAATTGTGTGTGTTAATTGAGTATGGGAAGATTGTGGGAACAAAAGATAATAAGGGAATATGTCATGATAATATAATGGAAATTTGGGTACCTACTCATGTGAAACTATAAAAGAAAAAATTAAAATTCTATGTGTATTGATAAGCTGTGTTTATAAAAAAAAATCCAAAAATATTCAATAAATAAATAAGGGGACAAAAATTACCCCAATGCTAAGTTAAAATTCAAGGATCAATGCATATATGATAAAATTAAAATAAAAGTTGATACATGAGTAAGGAATGTGAAAGGGAAATTTTGGGTAGCTAGGTGTGAAATTTAAGTTATAAAGAATATATATGTGTGTTAGGTAAAAGCTTGGGTTAATTAAAGATTCAATTTATAAGCTTACTTAGCCATATATATGCCCTTACCCTTACCTTGACCCCATTACAACCTTGAAAAGACCTCATGATATTTGCATTGGTATATTAAATGTTGTTGATTGGTTAGGTGAAGAACAAAAATTAGAAAGCATGATTAGGGAAGGATAGAGTGATTACCCTATACACTAGAGAGACTAGAGCATACATACATCATCAGTGAGGGTTCAATGCTTAAATTCTCTGTTCCCTGCTTTCATGAGCTACCTTCTTGCATTTTTATCTGTTGTTACTATATAAGAATTGAATTATTGGAATTTGATTTGTGATTGTCTTGAAGAGCTTATTTACTTTTTGGCCAAGTGGACAAGAATCATATAGTTGCATTCACATATATAGGTTGCATTGCATTGCATGAGTTTTACATGTTCCTACTCATTTATTTTATCTCCTTCAACTAAGCATGAGGACATGCTAATGTCTAAGTGTGGGGAGGTTGATAAACCATTATTTTATGGTTTATATTGTGTTTAATTGTGTGGTTTTATCGAATCTTTACCCACTTATTCATTAATTTAGCATGTATTTACAATTCCTTCCCAAAATTACTCCATGGTTGAAAATTGCTTCCTAGAGACTTTTAATTATGTATTTTAATTCTCCTTTATTCCATTCGATGTCGTGATCTGTGTGTCAAGTATTTCAGGTTTTATAGGGCATGAATGACTTGGAGATTGGAAAGAAATTTTGCAAAAATGGAAGGAACACAAGAAATTGAGGAGATGACCAGCGAGAAGCAACGCGGACGCATAGCTCACGCGACCGCGCGAAATAGAGGAAATTGCAGTGACGCGCTCGCATGCCTGACGCGAACGCATGGATTGGAAACTGCACAAGTGACACGAATGCGTGGACGACGCGCACGCGTGGCAAGGGAAAACGCTGGATGACTCAAACGCATGGATGACGCGATCGCGTGACGTGCGCGATCTGCAGAATCTGCAGAATTCGCTGGGGGCAATTTTGGGCCCTGTTTTGACCCAGTTTTCGGCCCAAAAAAGCATATTAGAGCCAGGGAACATGCAGAGACCAAGAACAACATTCATTCCACATAATTTTAGTTTTAGATCTGTTTTTACTCCTCCTCTAGGTTTTCTCTCTACACATTCATAGTTCTTAGGATTTTAATTTTATTGTTTTTTGGATTGGGATATTGAGAAGAGTTATTACCTCCGTCAGGACTTCATCATTCTAGTTTGTTTCCTTACTTGTCACTTACTCTTCCATATCCTTAATTTCTTTAGAGTTACTATTGGCTTATTTTTTGAATTTATTAATACAAGAACTATTTTTATTTTTAATTGATCCTTTGGATTATTATTTATCATATCTCTCTTTATTTCTTTTCCTTATTTTGTGAAGTTTACATTCATAATGAGCGAGTAGTTCCATAACTTGATTGGGAGATGATTGAAAGGAGAACCTTGAGTTGGAACGATCAAGAGAAAAATTGTAATTGGATTTATTGTTAGATTGCCCTCTAGTCACTGACACTAGTCCTTCCTAAGGGAGAGGATTAGGACTTGTGAATAGAAGTTGCCTTACAACTTGCTTGACTTTCCTCTACCTAGTAAAGGATAACTAAGCAGAACAACCTTCAACTATCAATTAATCTTGGGAGAATTCCAACAAGGATAAGACTTCCGACTAATCTACTCCCGATCAAGACTTTTATTTAAATTACATAAATTCTCTGATTTAATTTCCTGTTTAACAACTCAAAGTCATTTTCGAAAACATCTGATTAATAAAATAGCACATCTTTCTGCAACTCGTTGGGAGACGACCTGGGATTCATACTCCCAGTATTTTAATTCTAATTTTGTGATAACCTTTCTAAATTGACAAGCGGATTTTCGGTTGGTTAAGAACTGTACTTGCAACGTATCTCTTACATTAATTTCTTAACCCGCCAATTTCCGCCACGTCAAGGTTCATCAAAGGTTTCTCATAGATTGCATTACCTATGACAAAGTTAACTCGGAAGGATGCGCCATTTGTGTGGACATCAGAGTGTGAGTAGAGCTTCCAGACCTTGAAGTAGAAATTGACTACAGCACCTGTGCTTGTGTTGCCTAAACCTAATGAGCCATTTGAGGTCTATTGTAATACTTTATTAAAAGGTTTGGGATGTGTGTTGATGCAACATCGAAATATTGTTGCTTATGCTTCTCATCACCTAAGACCGCACAAGGTGAATTACCCAACTCACGAACTAGAATTTGTTGCGGTTGTGTTTACATTGAAAATGTAGAGGCACTATCTTTATGTGGTTAAGTTCCGAGTCTTCTCTAATCATAAGAGCTTGAAATACCTCTTTGATCAGAAGGAGATTAATATGCGTCAAAGAAGGTGGATAGAGCCGCTGAAAGACTATGATTTTTAGTTGATTTATCACCCGGGAAAAGCTAATGTGGTGGCGGATACGTTGAACAAAAAATCTCTAAGTATTTCTTGGATGATGATTAAGGAAGAGAAGTTGTTGAAAGAGTTTGAGGACCTTAACTTGGGCATCAGAGAGGTAGCTGAGAATGTGTGTCTGAACCAGTTGCATATCTCCAGTGACTTCAAGGCTGAGACTCAAAAAGCTCAGCAGGATGATCAGGAGTTGCAGAAGATGCTGCAAGCAATTGAACAGAGGAAACGAGGAGAGGTTACTCAAGACAGAGAAGGAACTTAGAGATACAAGGGGAGAATTTGTATGCCGAATGTTGGAGACTTAAGATGAGAAGTGTTGACAGAGACTCACAGGAGTGGATTCCCAATTCATCTTGGAGCTACTAAGATGTACCATGATTTAAAGGCAATGTTTTGGTGGCTTGGAATGAAGAATGACGTGTCAACGCATGTGTCTAAGTATTTGACTTGTCAAAAGGTGAAAATTGAACATCAAACACCATCCGGCATGTCGCAACCACTGGATATTCCATGATGGAAATGAGAAGGTATTACCATGTATTTTGTGTCTGGTTTACCAAGGACTAGAGCTGGTTTTGATGTGGTGTGGGTCATCATGGATCGATTGACAAAGTCTGCTCACTTTCTACCTATACGAGTAAACAATTCTTTGGATGAACTGGAAAGGCTATACATCAAGTAGGTTGTAAGTTTGGATGGTGTGCTGATGCGAGAACTTTTGTTTGATATAGAATTTCTCAATTGAAATCTCATTGCAAGTATAGTTCTAAACCAACAAAGAATCCTCACATGCAAAAATATTGGTTGTCACAAGTACAAACCCCAATAAGAATTAACCGAAGTATTTAAACCTCGGGTCATCTCACAAGGAATTACAATGAAGTGGTCAATTATTGGCTATGAAGAACAAGGGGATTTGATTTGATAAAAGGGGCAATAAAATAAATGACCAAAAAAATGAATCAAGCAAGTAAAGAAAGAAAGTAATAAAGAGAGACATTCATGGCAAATATTAGGGTCATAGGAGTTCCATCCTAGTCACTAACAACAATAATTAACAAGAATTTATCCTATTTCGTCATCTCTAACAACGGAAGAAGGTATAATGTTATCTTCACATGAGAGAAAGTCAAACATGACTAGCTAATCTCAATCCACAAATCCGATCCTAATCAACTTACTAATGGAATTAGCAAGAGATTAGAGTCAATGGAAATAATATTAACTAACAACTCTAGATAACTAACATGAGTTGGGTATTCATGACTCAAGATTACCTAATTACTCTTTCCAAGCCAAGAATTCTCAAAATCTACTCTAACATCCAACCAAGCATTTTGTCAAACACATGAGAGGCATACAAGGAAAGCATAATAAATTGCAAGGAACAATAAAATCTAACAACTACCAATTGCAAGAAAAGTAAATCATCAACTCAAATCATCAATAAAAGAGACATCAAACATCAATTGCATTAAAAGGAATCCGAATCCAACATGAGTGTATGAACATAAAAGAGGCATAAAAGTAAAATTAACATCACAAACTAAGAGAATCAAGATGTAGAAACAAGAAATTGTAAAAGAAACAAGATGAAAACATGAAATTGGACCTAGATCTAATAGAAATTAACCTAATCCTAACCTAATTCTAGACAGAAGAGGGAGCTTCTCTCTCTAGAAAACTAACTAAAGGCTCATCATGACTAACAAAGTGCTCCCTCCTTTGCTCAATCTTCAATTCTGCATCAAATACCCTCAGAAACAAGTTGGATTTGGGCCTAGGCAACTTAGAAATCGCCCCCAGCGTTTTGCCTTTAAGTGAGTCATGTACGAGTATCAACGCGTACGCGTGGGTCACGCGTGCGCGTCGCTTGGCAATTTTCCTATCCACACGTACGCGTCATGTGTGCGTACGCGTCGCCATGCAACTTCACTTCCACACGTGCGCGTCTTCTGCCCGTGCACGTGGGTTGATGTACTCCAAATCCTTGTTTTCTCATGCATTCTCCACTGTGTATGCTTTTCTCTTCATTTCTTCTATCCAATACTTGCCTTATGAACCTGAAATCACTCAACAAACACATCAAGGCATCGAATGGAATTAAAGTGAATTAAAATCACTAATTTAAGGGCCTAAAAAGCATGTTTTTATACTTAAGCACAATTTAAGAGAGAATTACAAAACCATGCTATTTTATTGAATGAATGTGGGAAAATGTGATAAAATCCCCTAAAATAGGCACAAGATGAACCACAAAATTGGGGTTTATCATGTGCTCACAACTATTGTGTTGGACCGAGATCCCTAGGTGTTCGAAATGCAATTGTGTTTAAGCATGGCTTATCACCCACAAAAGGACGAACAATTAGAAAGAAAATTTCAAACTTTAGAAGATATGCTGAGGACGTGTGTGTTGGATCAACCAGGAAGCTGGGATCGGTATATGCTGTTGGTGGAGTTTGCGTACAATAAAAATTATCATGCGAGCATTGGAATGGCTCCATATGAAGCACTATATAGAAGGAAGAGCCAATCTCAACTTTGTTAGTACGAAGCGGGTGAATCAAGTATTCTAGGCCCTGACTTATTAGCCGACACAATTGAACACATTAAGCGAATCCGAGCTAGAATTTCCACTGCACAAAGTCATTAGAAGAGTTACACGGATCAGCGGCAGAAGCTGTTCGAATTTAAGGAAGGCGATTTTGTATTTCTGAGAGTTACTCCAACCACAGGTATCGGACGGGCAATAAAGACCAAAAAGTTAAACCCTAGGTTCATTGGACTCTTTAAGGTGTTGAGATGGATTGGACCAGTGGCTTATCAGGTGGCTTTACCACCACATCTTTCAAACCTACATGACGTGTTTCATGTATCACAACTTTGTAAATACACACCCGATGTAACTCATGCTTTAGAGCCCGAATTGGTTCAGTTAAAGGAGAATCTGACATTTCAAGTGGTTTCATTCAGGATTGAAGATGTCAGCATCAAGAAACTCCGAGGAAAAAGAAGTTTGGTTAGTAAAGGTTTCTTAAAGCTAAGTGGTGTGTATTTTTGGAATATCCACAATTGAACCGGCAAGTACATCGGGTTGTCCAAGTAATACCTCAGGTGAGTGAGGGTCGATCCCATGAGGATTGTTAGACTGAGCAAGAAATGGTTATTCTGTTGGACTTAATCAGGCAAACAGTAAAAGAAAGTTGTTTTTGTTGTAAACGTATAAAGATAATAAACAAGCAAGTAAAGAAAAGTAGTTGAAGGTTTAGTGAAAAACAATGATGAGAAATCAGTTAAGGTTCCTGAGATGTTTATCTTTCCAGATTAAAACTACTTACTAACTATTTTAACAATGAATGATTCATTCTATGGCAAACTGTAAGTGATTAAACCCTAATCCCTTAGCGATTTAATCTCCTCATACCCTTATCAAACACCACTCCCGTGGTCACTTAATTCAGATTGGAGGGTGAAGTTCAGAAAACTAGTTTATACCACAAAGGTCCTAATCACCCCAATTCCGACTAAATAGATGTTGTTTATCCCCATCAGGTTGTGTGATTAGCCATCTAGGAGGAGTGTTTTCAAGCTGTAGTTCAAGCAAGATAACTCTTCCGAGAATTACAAGAACTCGTATAGAAAAGGTTCATACTCCCGTTCCACCCAATTCATAAGATTAAGAACGAAAATAACACCTTAGATTTGAATCAAGCATATATTAAAATAGAAGAATAATAATCTTAATCCATAGAAATAAACAGAGCTCCTAACCTTAACCAAGAGGCTTAGTTGCTCATAACTTACAGAAAAAATAGGTTTTTGAAAAAGTGCGGAAGAAAGATCATCCTAAACCTAAGTGATCTTTTTCTTTAAATACTAACCTAATAATAAATGCTAGACCTAAATGATATTATTTTGTAAATAAAAATTACAAAAAGAAAATAAAATAAAACTAAGAGGTGCTAAATTCACTTGGAGGCCCAAAGAGGTGTGAAATGGTTGCTACCGCCGTTTAAACGCCCAAGGAGGAAGCGCATGTCTCTGGTTTGTACCCCCCTGCTGGCATGAAATGCTGAGTGGGTGATGACTGCACATCATGTTGTATTTTTCTATGCTTTTTCATATCATAAATTAGTTCATAATGCTTAATTATTGAGTATTTTTGTGCTTAAGTCATATACTGCTTTGATCCATTTGATTTGATCAATTTTGTAGAAAATGGTAGAAAAAGAAGCAAAAAGCACAAAACAAACATGAAAGAAGAAAGAAGCTTAAAAGTGAAGCAGATAGGAGTAGAAGCAGAGGACAAGGTGGCATTAGTGGCCAAGTTAGACACACTAACGCCAGCACCAACGTGAAGCAAAGGAAGAAAAGGTGGCGTTAGTGGCATCGTTAGTGCCACTAACGCCAGGTGCAACGCTAGCCAAGGGCAAGGTGTGGCGTTAGTGGCCACGTTAGTGCCACTAACGCCAGCGCTAACGCTAGCACCTGCCAGCCTGACCATGTCGTCTTCAAATAAGAATAACTTAAGCTACAAAGCTCCAAATGAGGTGATTCTAATGGCATTGGAAATTAGGAATCTAGAGATTTCCAAGAATATATGGCACTACATGGTGGACACTCAATTTGAGGGAGAAAACTTACCCTGAACATGCAAAGATGAATATAGTATCAACCTGTAGTAAGGCTAGCTGAGCTATTCACTTTCCATGGAGTACAACTCGAGCTGTAGAGCTCCAAATGACGCGCTTTTAATAGCATTGGAAAGTAGACATCCAGAGCTTTCTAACAATATATAATAGTATGGGGGTGGACATTAAGTTTAAGCTTCAGAACCTGGCGTTATTAACACCATTAATGCTGGCGTTAGTGGCAGCGTTAAGCACACTAACGCCAGCAACAACGCCAACAATGCCAGCGACCTTGTCCCCTTCAAAGGAGCATAACCTGAGTTACAAAGATCCAATTGAGGTGCTACTAGTTGTGTTAAAAATCTGACATTCAGAGCTTTCTAACAGTGTATAATAGTCTATAGTGGGCATGAAATTGGAGCACAAACAATAGGCATCTTTAAGCCCAAAAACACCAACTTGGAAGCAAATCATAGTGTTAGTATGACTAACGCCAGTGCTAACGCCAGCACCAACGCCAAGCCTCTGGACCTCAATTTGACGCACTTCTCTCACTGAAGTCCACTTCAAAGCTCAAGCAAGCAAGCCCACAATTGCCAACTAATCAAGGCCATAAGAAGCATTTAGAATAGTTAATTTTCATTTGATTGTAATTTGTTTTCAATTTTTTTTCAATTTGTAATCTATGCTAGCTTATAAATAGGCCTTAGTTTCACATTTCAAAAAAACACTCTCTGGACTGGAGACACACACCACTGGGAGGGGTCTTCGGACTCTCCCTTCCATACTCTTCTTCTCTTACATTTTCTTTCTCACTTGTAAATACTTTTAGTTATGAATTTCTAACTCTTTCCATTAGGAAAGAGAGCTCTATTATTATTTGATGGATTAAGTTGTTTTTATTCTTCTTCTTCTCTTCATGTCTCTTTGATTTACTAGAAATATTTCGTTCTTCATTCACGCATTCAATTGTCTTGGGAAAGAAATTGAATGTGCTTGGATTTTGTGATTACCTTAGAAGAGGAATCATAGAACCATGCTTGAAATCTTTCTCACATTGGATTTGGTTTGGGGTTGGTCGGATATAGTGACATGTAATTCTCCCAATACTTGGATCTATGAAGGTGTGTGGCATAGGAACCAAGCTTCGTCTCTTCTCATGAGCAATTAGATCAAGGAATTGGCAATTGTTCAAGTTTAGAGAGATTGAATTGCCAAGGAATTGGGATTCAATCACTCATGATTGCCACGAGATCAATGTGTTGCATGATTGAAGATGAGATGAAAGCAATTGATCCGGAGAATTCAATATCTCTCTATCCTAATGCTCTTCTTTTCTTTTACTTCTAGTTATTTACTTTCTTGTACTTTTCTTTCTTGCACTTTACTTTCCCGTACTTTACTCTTCTTGCTCTTTAATTTTCCAGCACTTTACTTTTCTTGCTATTTACTTTCTTGTACTTTATTGCTTTCCTTTACTTTCAAGTCATTTACATTTCTTGTTGATTATTGTTCTGAGGGTTACCTGAAACTAAAGGTCGATCTCGGATAAGATCTGCTGTGGTGGCCGGAGATGTCGTGTTTGACTTGTTGGAACTGGTGGTAGAGCTGATCCTTGATCACTGGAGGGGGATGGTACCCGCAAGAGACTCCGATGCTTATGTTAGCATGGGTTTTAAGCAGGTTTTTTGTAGAATCAGAGTATGAGTTATACCTGGGTGCTCCAATGTATTTATAGTGGTGTAGGCTGACCTTTCTAGATAAGATAAGTTAGTTATCTTATCTTTATCTTTAAGTGAGGTCATCTTATCTCTTAGGGGAACCGCCCTTATCTTTCTAGCCTTTAACTGCCTTTAGATTGGGCTGTATGCATGTGTCTATTCGTTTGGGCCTGTTTGGGCCTCTCATGGCAGTTTGGCCGACTTCTTTTGAGAGGAGGTCTGGGAGACCCATCTGAAGAGGTCAGTCGCTTTGTCTTCAATCAGCCCAGGTCAGAAAGCTCGACCCAGGGTATGAACAGTGCCCCTGCTTGAGTTCGATTTTTACTTTTTAGGGTCATGTTTTTTAGACTTCGACCCTTTTGGAGAAGTTGAGCTCGAGCATTTTGCCTTTTTGTCGATCTCTGGTTGAGGCTCCTTGGATGTGAAGCGTTTTCTCTTCTTTTTAATTGTAGCGCGCGTTGCGCTTTTCTTGGAAATGTGCAAGGGTTTTTAACAGCACATAAATATCCCTTCGCCGTTTCCTTTTTCCCTCTTTGCTGCTTCATTTTTGAATTTCAAAGACTTGCTTTCAGTTTCTTCTTCTCCCTTTGCTTCATTTTTTTTGAAAATTGCTTCGTTCCGTCCGTTTCTTTCACGCTTTGGAGTTTCTCTGTTTTCTTCGGCTCGAGAGTTTTCGATCGTTGCTTCTTCCTTCGCGTTTGCTTCTTCTTCCTCGACAGGTTGGTATTTTCTTTTATGTCACCTTCTCGTATGTTTCCACCGTGCTGCTGCATGTGATTTTTACTGATTTTTTCTCCAAGAATCTTGACTTTCTTTGAAAAGGATTGTGTCTTTCCTTTCATCATTCTATTTTCATAATTTTTTGAAAAATCTTGCATTTTTATGGTGATCCCTTTATTCTTTTGCTGCGACGCATGTGCCTGGTAGTTGTTGCTTCCTTAGGATTTTATTATCACTGTTCATGTCTCCTTGTATAATTTCTTTCTGTACGTCTTTTGTTGGAACTGTTTGTAGAGGAAGATAGTGGCTTGCTGGTAGAGAAGGTTTGTATCTTTTGATGATTTTTGCGTGGTCTGTTTGATGATGATGGCTTTCTTGCTGTTTTGTGTGGAGTGTCATTGTCAAAAAAAGATTTTGTTTTCTTGTTGAGGAATGTTAGGGGATTTTTTGTCGATTTCTTTCTTTCCGGGTTCTTGCCTTGTTACTGCCTCTAAAGGGTGCCCCTGAACTTTAGTGTGAATCCTGGGGTTTCCCTTTTACTGCCGTTTCTGATTCTTGGTGTTCATATACTATCGTCCAAGTTGTTTCCTTATTTGCCCGAGTTGTATGGTAGTAACCCCATTTTTTTTCTTTCTATAAGAATAGTTGTCCCATGTCTTCTCGCAAAAACATTGTTGAAATGTCTACTAAGATCCCGGATGGCATGTCTGACTGGCTGGACTCCATTGTGTTGATTTGTGTTACAGTTGCTAACTCCGAATATTGCGTGCGACTTAGGAGGCACCATAGGATTTGTAGTGATAGGGATCAAGAGAAGAATTATGAGTTAATGTCACCTGACCCTGAGGAAAGGGTTAGTTTTTCCTCTTTGACTCAAGGGGAACATCCCTTTTTTTATGCTTATGACTATTTCTTTAGTCAATTGAATATTACCATTCCTTTCATCCCTTTTGAGACCGAGTTGTTATGGTCTTGCAATGTAGCTCCTTCCCAGCTCCACCCGAACTCTTGGGGCTTCATAAAAATCTTCCAATTGTTGTGTTAGAAACTGGATATCCGACCTACCCAAACTCTCTTCCTTTATCTTTTTGTGCTGACGAAGCCTAGGGTAGCGAAGAAGAAAGCCTCCTGGGTTTCTTTCCGAGCTACTCAAGGCAAAAAAGTTTTCTCTATGTATGACGAGTCCTTTAGGGACTTTAAAAACTACTATTTCAAGGTCTGAGCTGTTGAGGGAGCTCAGCCCTTCTTTTTGGATGAAAATGACAAACCTTCCTTCCCCTTGTGCTGGCAAAAGAATGTGGTAGTGGCTAAGTATTCTTGGGAAAGTCTAGATGAGGTCGAGCAAGCCTTTGTGCATGTGCTCGGGGAAAATTGTGGGGAGCCTCCTCATCTCGACACTAAGAAATTTCTAGGAGATCCTTCCCTTCTTCATGCTGAATTGGGTAGTGGCCGACTTCTTTATAGTTCTGTTTTGTGGTTGAGTTTTTACCTCCATCTGTTTGTGACTTGTTTTCTTGGTTTCTTTCTTGTAGAGATGGTGAAATCTATAGATTCTATGAAGCATTTTCGTAGGGCAAAGAAGGCGACGGCTGCTTCCAACATCTCGGCCAAGGCTGCGGAGGGAGAGTCTTCTCAGGTTCCTCCAAAGAAACCCTTATTGAGTGCTTCTGGGCCGCGGATGGTTATTCCAACCCCCCAGGTCCAAATTATTCCCTCTGACCCAGTTCGGCCATCTACTGGTGCTGCCTCTTCTCCTACTGCTGGTTCTCCTCATAAAAAATAAAAGACTGTTGAACCTTATGACTTGGATGCCCCAGATTTTGATGCTGTGGGGTTTGTTGATAATCAAATTGCTCCTTTGGTCGACTTCCAATTAATGATGTGTCCATCCTACATCACTTGAATTTTATTACCAATAACAGTATTCGGATGGCCCATATGGGAGCAGCCTTATTCTGTACTATTCAGGGTTCCCCAGTCTATGCGACGAAGGCTTTTCTTGAGGATGCTAAGTCGGATTTTGACAGGATTAAGGGCTTGAAGGATGAGTTGGACGCCAGGGTGATTAAGCCGGAGTTAGACTTGGAGAGGAGAAGTCGCGTGCTATTAAGGATGAGGCAGCTACAAATTTGGTGGAGGAGATGGCGAAAAAGCACAAAGAGAGTTATCCCGCACTTATGCCGAGGTGTTGGAGCTGAGGGGGAGGCTTGAAACTGCCCACATAGATTACGCCGACCTCTAGAGTCATCTGGTAGATACTGTGACGGGTGCGTATGAAAATTTAAAGGCACAGGTCCGAGTTCTTGCTCCTGAACTCGACCTGACTCTCTTCAGCCTGGACAATGTGGTGGAGGAGGGCAAGATAGTGGCTACTCCGAATGAGGAAGATGATGGGCCTCCTCCTGCACCACCAGCCAAAGCTTCTGCAGCCACGACTTCTTCAAATCCTTCTGCTGAGGTCGACCATTCCCAACCTGATCCTGACTGTCAAATTCTCAATCGTGAGGATGGGACTGTGGATGACACTCCTATGAATATCGTTCCTCCTCCTTCAGCCACTGATGCTACTGCTGGGGAAACTTTTAACCCCTTATGACATCTCTATTTTATCTGTACAGCCTAATTTGTGGGCTTTTGAACTTTGTTTTTTGTAACTTTGTTTATGGTTTGGTTCCCTTGAATGTTAGTTTCTTCTATGCCACTTATTAAGTAGAAAAACAAAATACTTTGAACTCTTAAGGCGCTCTTTCAGGTTGCCTTCTGAGTCTTTTAATGATGGCTGTGTTTCTTTTGATATGTTGATCATTCTTTTGCAACCTTTGCAAATTTTTGTAGATCTTTATAGAGTGTTGGTACTCTACTGTCCGACCCTTTTTTTTAATTAGATCTTTGCTTTATCTGTCTTCTGGTTGGGCGAGATGACCCTTGGGGCTAACTTGTTCGACAACCTTTTTAGTGTTCTGGTAGAACCTTTTTTAGTTAGTCTTTGAACAATTTTGATAACCTTGTCGTGGAGCCGTGGCTTTTTGGGCAAAGCTACGTCCCTTTTAGCGCACACTTTTAGATGGTCCGACGTCTCTTTGTCGGTCTGTAGCTTTCGATGGTCCGACTTGTCTTGTCGGTCTATACTGTTGGTCCGACTTCTCTTGTCGGTCTGTAGCTTTCGATCGTCCGACTTCTCTTGTCGATCCATGCTGTAGACTTCGTTGGTCCGACTTCTCTTGTCGTTCTGTAGCTTTCGATGGTCCGACTTATCTTGTCGGTCCATGCTATAGCTTTCGTTGGTCCGACTTCTCTTGTCGGTCCAAGTCAAGTTATTTTTAGTAATCCATTTTTAATCAGACCTCGTCAGGCCACTTTTTATGGATTACTTTTTATAACTTCTTGCATTGATCTGTTCTAATCGCTTTCATCTTGCCGACCTTGTCGTGATCGGACGGTGAATTTGGTTTTCACCTTGCCGACCTTGTCGTGATTGGGCGGTGAATTTGGTTTTTACCTTGCCGACCTTGTCGTGATCGGGCGGTGAATTTAGTTTTCACCTTGCCGACCTTGTCGTGATCGGGCGGTGAATTTTGCACTCAGATCAATGCGTCTTGGTAAGAAACTTTTTAGGGAATCTGAAAAACTTTATTCAAGTAGAAAATAGGCATATAGGCAAGAATATATACATATGAGTGCTTACCCTTCTAAATCAGGCAGTTTTGTAGATCTTGGCTTGGCGCCTCATTAAAAAACCTTCTCAGGAAAAAGAGTGCGCCTTGACCTAAGATGTTTAATACTTTCTAACTGTAGTACCTTCTTAGTTTACAGGCATGCCATGACCTTGGTAGCTCTCATCCCTCGAGGTTGGACACCTTGTAATAGCCTTTTCCCAGTACCTCTACAACTCGGTAAGGTCCTTTCCAGTTAGCTACTAGCTTCCCCTCTCCTGATCGACCTGCTCCGATGTCGTTTCGGATTAGGATGAGATCGTTGTTGGCAAAGTTTCAATGGATTACCCTCTGATTATACCTTGAAGTCATTTGACGCTTTAGCACTTCCTCTCTAATCCGAGCTCCTTCTCGGACCTCAGGTAGTAGGTCGAGCTCTTCCCTTTGGTTTTGGGAGTTAGCTTTTTCATTGTACAGGATTATTCTGGGGGATCCTTCCTCTATCTCTACTGGGATCATTGCCTCCATTCCATAAGCAAGTCAGAAGGGTGATTCTCCTGTGGTGGAGTACAGAGCTGTCCGATATGCCCATAGGACTTGTGGAAGCTTTTCTACCTAAGCTCCCTTTGCATCCTGTAGTCTCCATTTTAACCTGGATAGTATGACTTTGTTGGCAGCTTCTGCCTGTCCATTAGCTTGTGGGTGTTCTACGGATGTGAATTGGTGCTTTATTTTCAAGTCGGCTACCAAGTTCATGAAGCCTGTATCAGTAAATTGAGTGCCATTATCTGTGGTGATGGAGTAAGGGACTCCAAACCTTGTAATAATATTCCTGTATAGAAATTTTCGACTTTTTTTAGCAGTGGCATTGGCTAGGGGCTCTGCCTCAATTTATTTTGTGAAATAGTCCACCCCTACAATGAGGAATTTGACTTGTCCCGATCCTTGGGGAAAGGGTCCGAGGAGGCCAAGCCCCCATTTTGCGAACGGCCAAGGTAACGTTACACTGATGAGCTCTTCTGGTGGGGCGACGTGAAAGTTAGCATGTGTCTGACATGGTGGGTATGTCTTGACGAACTCTGTTGCTTCTTTGTGTAAGGTTGGCCAGAAGAATCCAGCTCGGAGTACCTTTTTAGAAAGAGCTCGCGCCCCCAAGTGGTTGCCACATATGCCACTATGTACTTCTTCCAGGACTTCCCTTGTGTTGGAGGTTGGTATGCATTTTAGGAGGGGTGTTGAGATCCCTCTTATATATAAGATGTTGCCTACTATGGTGTAGTGATGTGCTTCTCGTATCAACCTCTTTGCCTCATTCTTATCTGTGGGGACTGCCTCTGTCTTGAGGTAGTTGATTATGGGGGTCATCCACCCCTGATCCTGACCTGATATGGTTAGGACCTTTTGTTCCTCTAAGATTGATGGGCTTTACAATGTTTCTTGGAAGAGGCTTCTATTATTGCCCCCTGGTTTGGTGTTGGCTAGTTTTGAGAGTGCATCAGCTCAAGCATTCTGTTCCCGAGGTATATGTTGGATCTTATATTCCCCGAGTTGTCTGAGCTGTTCTCTGGTCTTGTCCAGATATTTTTTCATGGTGGGATCTTTGGCCTGGTAATTCCCTTCTACTTGCGAGGTAACTATTTGTGAATCACTGAAGATGGTGAGCTTTTGAACTCCTACCTCCTTAGCCAGCCTTAAACCAGCCAGTAATGCTTCGTATTCAGCTTTATTATTTGAAGTAGGGAAGTCGAATTTTAATGAGAGTTCGACTTGGGTTCCCTGATCACTTTCTATTATCACTCCTGCACCACTCCTAGTTTTTTTCAAAGAGCCATCCACGTAGAGTTTTCATTTTGTGGGATTTCCCGGGGTATCTGTGTACTCAGCAATGAAGTCGGCCAGAAACTGTGACTTCATGGCTGTCCGAGTTTCAAATAGAAGATCGAATTCAGACAACTCGAATGCACACTGTAGGATTCTTCCAGCTAAGTCTGTCTTCTATAGGATGCTTTTTATGGGCTGGTTGGTCCGAACCTTGATAGTGTGCGCTTGAAAGTACGGGCAAAGTCGGCGAGAAGTGAGTATGAGTGCGTAGGTGAACTTTTCTCTCTTTTGATAGTTCAGTTTGGCCCCTTGTAAGGCTTTGCTAATGAAGTAGATGGGTTGTGGCCCACTTTCGTCTTCTCTAACTAGTGTGGAGGCTATTACCCGATTTCCTATAGCGAGGTATAATATGAGTGCTTCTCCTTTCCGTGGTCGGGTAAGAATGGGTGGTTGACCCAATAATTTTTTGAAATCTTGGAAGGCTTGCTCGCACTCTGTGGTCCATTCAAACCTCTTTCCTTTCCTTAATGTGGCGTAAAAGGGGAGAGATCTGTGGCCGACCCGGCTAGAAACCTGGACAAGGATGCGAGTCTTCCGTCGAGCTGTTGTACTTCTTTAATGCAGGTCGGACTTTTCATGTTGAGTATGGCCTGACATTTATTTGGGTTCGCCTCAATTCCTCTTTGTGTGAGCATGAAGCCCAAGAATTTGCCAGCTTCTACCGCAAAGGTCTTGTTCATACCCTGGGTCGAGCTGTACGACCCGGGCTGATTAAAGACAAGTCGACCGACCTCTTTAGGTCAGGATTATCAGACCTCTTCTCAAAGAGCTCGGCCAAATCACCAGGAAAGCCCAAAAAGGGTCCAAACAGAGGAACACGACCCAAATCCAAAGGCAGCCCAAACCTAGAGAGATAAAGGCGGTTCCCTTGAGGATAAGATGACTTCACTCAAAAGATAAGATAAGATAACTATCTTATCTCTAGAAAGATCACTCCCCACCATTATAAATACACTGGAGTACCCAGGTATAACTCATACTCTGATTCTACAAAAAACCTGCTTAATACCCTTGCTAACTTAAGCATCAGAGTCCCTTGCAGGTACCACCACCCTTCGGTGACGAAGGATCAACACCACCACCAAGTCCAACAAAGTCAGACACGGCGGCTCCGGCCACCATCAACAAGTTGGACACAATAGTTCCGACCAGTACAGAAGATCTCATCCGAGATTGACCTACAGTTTCAGGTAACCCTCGGAACATTGGCACCGTTGCCGGGGAACTTGGAAGTCATCCCACCATCATGGCGGACAACCTTGACAATGACCACGACTCTGATCTAGAAGACAGGACGCCGCACAAGAATGCGGACACCACACCAAAGGATACTTCTCAACCAAACAAAGACAAGAATTCGCCAAATTCAAAAATCATGGAGGCACTTCAAGCTCAACAAAATCGCCTCAAATAGCTCAAAAAAAGGGCTGAGCATCAACGGGAAGCCGAGAGGGACCTACGAAGGGAAACCAGGTGACACCGAGCATTAGAGAACAAACTCCTAAAGCTTGAAGCCGGTCTCAAAACCAAGACTTCCCGATCCAGTCATGAAGATAAGCCTCACAAAGATCAAGATCCATTCACTAAAGAAATCATCAAAGGCAAAGTCTCAAAGGACTTCAAAGCTCCCGACATCACCCCATACGACGGCACATCAGATCCAAGCCATCATCTCAGTAATTTCAAAAGCAGAATGTACCTCACCGACGCATCAGACGCTATTCGATGCAAAGCCTTCCCAACAACCCTAACAAAAATGGCAATTAAGTGGTTCGACAGTTTGCCTCCGAGATCCATTACAAATTTTGATGACCTAGCCAAGAAATTTCTTGCCAGATTCTCCATCCAGAAGGACAAAACCAAACATGCTTCAAGCTTATTAGCAATCAAACAAGGAGATCGGGAAAGTCTTCGTAATTATATGGAAAGATTCAACAAAGCATGTTTGGACATACAAAGTCTGCCAACAGAAACAGCCATTATCGGCCTCATCAATGGCCTATGAGAGGGACCTTTTAGTCACTCCATATCAAAGAAATATCTTACATCTCTAAATGAAGTACAAGAACGAGCAGAGAAATATATCAACATGGAGGAAAACTCTCGATTAGGAGAGACATCAAAATCCGGATTCTCCTACTCCTCCCGAGATAAGGAAAAAGAGTCCAAGAAAAAAGAAGACCAACACGGAGAGAAGATTAAGAAATACCACAATTACACCCCTCTTCGGGTATCTCTTGTGGAAGTTTACCGAGAAGTATGCCACACTGAAAAGATCCAGCCACCTCGAGCAATTAAAAGCAAGAAAGGAGGCAGAAATCGGACAGAATATTGCGAATACCATCGAATCTATGGACATCCCACCAACGAGTGCTTCGACCTGAAGAATGTCATAGAAAAATTGGTAAGAGAGGGGAAACTAGATTGGTACTTAGCCAGCAAAACAGATGAGCCCAGAAAAAGAAGAAGAGATGAAGAAGTCGGACGAACTGAACGGTCACTTCGTACCCCAGAAAGACATGTCCACATGATACATGGAGGATTTGCAGGAGGATGAATCTCCAAATCATCTCACAAGAGACACCTTAAAGAAGTATATCACGTCGAGTGAGGAGAAGAAACACCCAACCTCCCTACTATTACTTTCACTAAAGAGGATGCGGCTGGCATCATCTTGGGACATGACGATCCTATGGTCATCACTATCATAGTGGCCAACGCTAACCTCCACCGCACACTGGTGGACCAAGGAAGCTTGGCTGATAGCCTGATATATTGTTTAAAACTGCCTTCGACAAACTCGGCCTAGAGGAAAAAGAGCTCAAAGCATACCCTAACAACTTGTTCGGACTAGGAGACACTCCAATCCAACCACTTGGATACATCTCACTACACACAACCTTTGGAAAAGGAAACCGGTCAAGAACACTCAATATAGACTACATCGTGGTCAACGTGAGTTCAGCGTACAATGCCCTAATAGGTCGGACAACATTAAATCAGCTCACCGTAGTGGTCTCAACTCCACATCAATGCATGAAATTCCCAACTACAGAAGGAATCGCTACGATAAAAGGAGACCAGAAAACAGCGTGCCGCTGTTACAACGAAAGTCTGAACCTCAGAGGCAAAGGAGAAGAAATCCACACCATCGAACTCGGGGAAATTCGAGGTCGGGAAAAACTTCGTCCACAACCTGAAGGTGAGATAGAAAAAGTCCAGATTGGACATGTCCCAGATAAAACAACCAATATTGGTGCAATAAAAAAAAGATGTAAAGGAGTCCCTGATACAGTTTTTAAAGGATAATGTCGACCTCTTCGCGTGGAAGTCCATAGACATGTCGGGCATATACCTCAACTAATGTGCCATAAGATGGCAGGATATCTGGTGGAATCTTATGCAATGAAATTCATTCTAAATGCAAGCTACCTAAATGAATCATGCAATTCTAATTACTATCCACCTATATATATAGAGCTTACATGTGGTTGATTTATATTTTCAAGGAATCATATATGCATAGCCAAGCCTAAATCATGTTAAAGCACTTTCACAATTGAGTTGAGTTAAAGGAATTCACATACTTGCAAGAAAATTAATAATTAAATTTGGATATATGGAGATGAGCTATTAAACCCTCATTGGAATTGTGTTTACTCTCTAGTTGCTCAGTGTTTGGGGTTGATCACTCTATTCTTTTCTATTCATGCTTTCTAAAACTTTGTTCTTCATCTAACCAATCAACAAATATATAATGTATGCATACAAACATCATGAGGTCTTTTTCAAGGTTGTAATGGGGCTAAGGTAAAGGTGAGGATATATATATGAGGCTAAGTGAGCTATAAATTGAATCCCTGATTAGTTTAAGATCTCACCTAACATATACATACTCTATATAATTTAAAGATTATCCTAGTCTTCCCATAATTTTCTACTTTTGTGTCACATACTCATGCACCAAGTTTATTTTGATTTTACCTCCATGTTCATTGATTTCTTTACTTATTATTGGGGTGATTTTGTCCCCTTATTCATTTATTTAATTAAAAAGGATTGTTTTTTTGAAACATAAACACAACATTTTCAATGCACATGGTATTTTTAATTATTTTGGTTTCACATGAGCATGCTCCGAAATTTCTGATAATTTTATTAATTTAATCCTTTCCTATCAACCCATGTTCCCACGTTTCCCCACACTTAGTGGATACACAATCTCTATCTTAAGCTAACCAAAGATTCAATTTGGGATTTTTAATTTTATTTTTCTGCTTAAGGCTAGTGATGTGGTTATAGAATAAAAGGGGATTAAAAGGCTCAAGGGGGCTAACAAGGGTGACATAAAAGGGTAGGCTTATTTGGAATAAGTGAGAAAAAATAAATAATGGCCTCAATCACATGCAGGTATGTATCTACATTCTATATTGGACATATAGATTGAAACAAAGTAAAAATTACAAGCATAGAAAAGAAGTGCAAAACGCACAGGAATGAAATTTATGGTTAAATGTAACCATACAATTAAGCTCAAAAACTCACGGGTTGTGTGTTCTTTGGCTCAAAAACCATATATCAGTTATGTATGTCATGCAAGTAGAAATCAAGAGTTTCCATTTAACTCAATGTGAATCTTAGAATGGCTTTTATAAAATTTAGTATTTTCCTTGAAAAATGTTATCAATTAACCAACATTTATTGCTATATATATATAAGGTGTGTGGATTGTTGTGATTCTGTTATACTAAAGTTTCTAGTTTACTCTTTTATTTTCAATTAAACCAAATTATCATATGCTAAAAGAGTAAACTAAGCTAATTAATCCATATTTTCTATATCGCAACTTAATAAGCTAAAGGTGCAAACTAAACTAAATATCTAAGATATATACAAACCAAAGTGTAAAATATAATAAAGTAGACAGAAATACAGTAAAAGGAAAATGTGCGAGTGTTGAAAGATAAATAAGATAAAATAAAATAAAATACAAAAAATAAACAAAATAGGATAAAAAGAGTTCGAAAGTGGTTCACCAAAAAAATTCGCCAGAGATGGCGACCTCCCCACACTTAAATAATAGCATCATCCTCGATGCTCAATCAAGCTGGGTGTGAAGAAGTGGCATCTCCGGAAGGATGTGCTGCTGGTGTCTCGGTGGTGGCCTGAGGGTCTGCAGTCTCTATGAGTGTTGGAGGGTCTGCCTACTGAAGCAGAGGCTCTGTCTGTAGAGGGACCTCGGGATCTGCTGGCTATATCTGATGGGGCTCCTCATGACGTGGTGCAACCTGCTCAGCCTCTGCACATGCCTTCTCCTCATGATCGTCCGCCTCCGCATCAGATGGCTCTGATGGTGTGTCAGGCTCGGAAGGGATGTCACTATCGGATCGGATCATCAACTTTAAGTGCTCATAGCGTCGCTTGTTGCGACGCTCCATACGATCCAGGCGTGCGAAGAGTCGGTGCACGAGGTGATAAATGGGCTCGGGAGTAGGTGAGGGTGCAGTGGTGGTGGCTGGGGCAGTAGGTGGAGGTGCAGCAAAGGATGTGGCTGCCTCAGCAGAGTCAGTGAGAAAGGGTGGTCGGTAGCCCAAAGCCTGGAACTTCCTGCTGTGAGGGATAATCTTCTTGCAGTCTGCGGTGGTTGGCTTTTCATCAACAATCTCCCAAGGCACCTCAGCTCGGCGGCCCAGCTGAGTAATCAAGTAGGGAAATAGAAGAGTGCCTCTAACATGGACCCTGGCCATGTAATATCGGATAAAGCGGGGAAGATATAGGTCCTTGCCCTCCATCACACACCAAATGAGGGTAATCATGGCTGCTGGCACCTCTGTCTCATGTGTGCTCGGCATCACGTAGTTACTTAGAATCTGCTGCCAAAGCCGAGCCTCATCATTCAGATAGATAAGCTTATTGCAGGAAAGAGTAACAAATAGTAATTCACAAGAATTCAGAATAAACAAACTCAATCTGCATTAAAGAATGGTAAGGAACAGCATATGAACAGCGTTATCATCACAGCAAATTCAAAATTGCAAAACAGATAAGTAACAAGAACGGCGCAATTATCAGGCCTAAATCCACTAACCACATCCTAGCTAACTAACCTCCTAAAATCCACTACGATCATGCATCTCTAACTATCCTAATTTGAACAGAATTTGAAAAAAAATGCGACTAACTAACTAACTTGGGACAGGAATCAGTGTTCGGCGTAACCTAGTGGTTGGAAGTATAGAATTTGGATTCATAGAGATGGTGGTGGTGGTGATGCGGCGGCGCTGGAAGGCGGTCACGACGGCGGTTAAGTGGAGGTAGGGTGGCGGTTTGGTGGTTGGGGATGAAAGGGGGTTATGGGGGAGGGAAGGAGAAGAAGCGGCGACGGCGGTGGGGCTCGGTGGCGGAGCGGGTGGGCAGTGAAGGGAGAAGGGTGGAAGAAAAAGGGGAGAAGAGGAGAAGGGAGGAGGGGGTTTGGTGCGGCTGGTGTGGTGGCGTGGTGGTGGTGGTGAAGCGTTGGGAGGTTGTGGTGATTTGGTGGTTGAGGAGGAGAGAAGAGAGAGTGCAGAGGAGAAAGGAGGAAATTGGGACGCGAAGGGGTTAGGGTTCCGCGTCAAAGGGGGTAAGTAGATTCAAATCCATGCGAACGCGTGGATCAGGCAATCGCGTGATTGAGGCAGAGCATGAGTGAGGAATAATGAAAGTGACGCGTACGCGTGGGGCACGCGTACGCGTTGCTCAGAATTGTACTAAGACGCACAATTCCAGCGTCATTTTGGTGCAACTCTCTGTTTCCATTTAGGGGGCAAGAATATTCACGCGACGCGTACACGTCGCCCACACTTTCGCATGGTGTGTGTGAAGTGAAAGTGACGCGTTCGCGTCACCGACGCGATCGCGTGGCCCAAATTGTACCGAACGCATACCAGCCGCAGGATTCTAGCCCAACTTTCTGAGCGTTGGATTGTTACGTCGATTTTGAATCGACGCCCACGCGTGGGGTGCTTTTTTTTATATGCTATATGCAATATGCAAAATGCAGGTGTCATGAATGATCCTAATGAAAATAAAATAAAATAAAATAAAATAAAATGAAAATAAAATCAAACAAAACGAGACAAAATTAAAGCTGAAAAAGGAACGATCATACCGTGGTGGGTTGTCTCCCACCTAGCACTTTTAGTTAAAGTCCTTAAGTTGAACGTTTGATGAGCTCATTGTCATGGTGGCTTGTGTTTGAACTCGTCCAGAAATCTCCACCAACGTTTGCAGTTCCAATATCCTCCGGGGTCCCAAACTAGGCATGTAAAGCCTTTGAGCAAATCAAAGCAGGTTTTCAGGCTCCACGGGTGTTGATTGTCCGAATGAATCCCAGGATCCCAAACCTTGCTTTTGTACCCGTCTTTGCATTGATCTTCATTTTTCCAGTCGGGTGGTACGCAACCTGAATTTCCACTAAGATACCCAAACATCTTCCGAAACCCATTAAATCGAGCTCTATACCAATCCTTGCATTTCCAATCGGAGCGTGGAACCGTATTGAACCTTGGATGCCAACTTCAAGTATTACCAATCATCTTCCTCTTACTCTTAAAGCCGCAAAGAGCGCTAAGCTGGCCATCTGTTTCAAGCAAGCCATATTCAAGTGGAAAAGTAAGGATGAAGGCTAAGGATTTTACCCACTTGAAGTTTGCATTTGGTGGTAATGGCCGTGGGAGTGGTGTTTCCAATGGTTCTTCAGGCTCCACTTCCTTGTACTCCTCTGTGAATTCTTCCAATTCCTGACTAATCTCTTCAATTGTAACCACGTCTTGTTCAAAATCTTCAATGTCTTCCTCATCACTCAAGTCATAAGTTGGAGGTTGAGAAAAGTCAACCTCCACATCATCTTCATATTCACTTGGGGAAGAATCTTCTATCTCAAAGAGTTCAACTGTGACTGCAAGGTCATCATTAGAAGAGCTTGATTCATTCTCATCATTACCAAGGAATCTTGCTTCTTGAATTGTTCCGTCCAGTTCTTCATAAGATACATGCTTTGGGGGTTGTGCACTATCCTCCATAGCATCGATTTCAAATTTCTTGACGGAATTGTCCACAATTCTTAATTCCCATGGAGGTTCAACATCTCCTAAGTCTTAAACCAATTCATCTTCCTTGATAATTGCAGCTTCCTTTACTTGTTCCAGTACAAAGTCATGTTCCGTGTTGTCCACCGGAGCTTCTAGTGTCTCCATCGTACATGAGGCTAATCGATTTATCGCTTGCTCCAATTGATGAAGGGTTGCATGAAATTGGTTCACCGTGTCCTTGAGACGATCCTGTGCTTCTTGGTTTGATGGACATGGATATGGTGCATATGTGGTGCGCAGAAATCGTGACGGTTCCATTCCTTGGTAACGACGCTAAAAACTCAATACGCATCTTCAAAATCTTAGTTCTTTGTCACAACTTCGCACAACTAACCAGCAAGTGCACTGGGTCATCCAAGTAATAAACCTTACGTGAGTAAGGGTCGATCCCACGGAGATTGTCGGTTTGAAGCAAGCTATGGTCACTTTGTAAATCTCAGTCAGGCGGATTCAAATGGTTATAGAATTTTGATAATTAAAATTAAAATATAAAATAGGATAGAGATACTTATGTAATTCATTGGTGAGAGTTTCAGATAAGCGTATGAATATGCATGTTCCTCCTGAACCTCTGCTTTTCTATTGTCTTCATCCAATCATTCATACTCCTTTCTATGGCAAGCTGTATGTTAGGCATCACCGTTGTCAATGGCTACATCCTATCCTCTCAGTGAAAATGGTCCAATGCACTGTCACTGCATGGCTAATCATCTGTCGGTTCTCGATCATACTGGAATAGGATCCATTGATCTTTTTGCGTCTGTCACTATGCCCAGAATATCATACAAGCCTTTGGAGGGATTGAGCATCATCAACCAAAGAAGCAAAAGATGAACATAAAGGACAGCAATGATGATGATGAGAAGAAGGAAAGCAAGTGAACTCCAACAGGTTGTATTGTTAAGTGATTGTTTTACATCAAATATTGCTGTGATTGAAAGTTGGATTGTATCCTGATCTGCCCTGCCTGTCTGCATAGCATAGTTTTTTTTAATTACCCCTGCCTGCCTGCATAGCATAGTCTTTCTTTATAATTCAATAAGCAAGGTGTCTGATCATTCACAACATTTTTATCTTCAAAACTTGTTTGCACTCAATTTTCAAGAAATGCATCACATGAAAGTTCTTTGAAAAGAAGGATTGAGGAATTAAACAATTTTGAGGCAAGCAAAAGATTAGGAGAAGTGGTGGTTCTAGTTGTATGATCATGTATTGAGGTTGCATGCTTGTGAAAACTTGCATGGGAGCTCATAGGCGGGACATGAAGTTCAAAGAAGTATTGTGGAGATTCTCAAAATCTATTGATCCAAGAAGCAGCAAACAAAACAAAAAGAAAGAAAAGAAAATGCAAAAACAAAAAAGACATGACCCAAGGCTCTGAGCATCAATTACTAGGCAGAAAAAGAAAGAAAGAAACAAAAACTCAAAGAGTTATTATCCTAGTAAATGCTTGTGGTTGAAGTGTGTCAAGGAAAGAGGCTTGAGCAAGTAAATCCTTAGGGGTGCTTTAACACCTAATACCTTAAAACCAACTGGTTTAGGAGTATTGATTGAAAGCTTATCTAAAGAGCCGCTTTGAGACATGATACTTAGAGTCGAGGCCAGAGCACAGAAACTATAAGCTGCTTCAAGGTGATTACATATAAAGAGATCTCCATGATACCATTTGGATGAAAATCCTAAGACCTACGACTCCCAATATGTAAGGACTAGTGAGCACTGAAGCCCTTGCATGAACATATGATTTAGAATTCACCCCACTGTTACTTGATCATTTCACTCACTGTACTTTACAAGTGTTCCTCAATCCATCTTAATTGAAAGAATCTCTGAGCATAATTCATTTCTTGCTTGGGGACAAGCAAGCTTTAAGTTTGGTGTTGTGATGACAAGTCATCCTAGCCTATTTTAGCTAGTCTTTTTCTTTTGTTTTCATTAGAATTATGCACTTTCTTGAGCTACAAGCAAGCTAATTGAGTAGATTTTCATGTTTCCCTTGATTGAACCAACCATATATGAATTTATGCCATTTCATGAGGTTTTATGCTATATTTGTTGCATATTATGAAAGAATGAATATCTCATGATTTTGAGCATAGCTTTGATGAGTTTGGTTGATTAATGATAGGTGAAGAAAGCTTGGAGAAAGGTTGAAGCAAAGAGGAATGGCTAGGAGTGAAGAGAGGACAATGGAATAAGTGAAAATTGAACCAGGAAGCAAGAAGTTAGCCCCAACATTAGCCCCCTAACTTGGAGGCTAACGTTGGCACATGAATTTCTCCCTGGCCATCCAACGTTTGCACCAACGTTAGCCCCCTAACTTGGAGGCTAACGTTGGCACATAAATATTCAAGGAAGAGGCAAAAGTTAGCCCCAACGTTAGCCCCCTAACTTGGAGGCTAACGTTGGAACTTGAGAAGTTCTCCCCTGGGCACCAACGTTTGCGCCAACGTTAGCCCCCTAACTTGGAGGCTAACGTTGGCACATGAATCACAAAGGGGGAAGGGCCAACGTTTGCGCCAACGTTAGCCCCCTAACTTGGAGGCTAACGTTGGCACATGAATTACAAAGGGGGAAGGGCCAACGTTTGCGCCAACGTTAGCCCCCTAACTTGGAGGCTAACGTTGGCGCCACTAGCATATAAGGCATTGCCAACGTTAGGGTCAAAGTTAGACCCCTAACATTGGCACCAACGTCCATACCAGCAGAATATGCTTTGCTGCTATGAAAAGTTGGAGCCAAAGTTAGGCCCCTAACTTTGGCTCAAACTTTTTGTCCAACTTTGGCTAACCTCAAACCCGGTTCAATTGGTTCACTTTGGTTCTTCTCCAAACTTCAAGAGCAATCAACCAAGGCCTCTTTCAACCCAATTCCACCAAGAGCAAAGGCCCAACTCAAGGCTTGAAGATCATTTGAAGAAAGTGTATAAATAGGATAGAATTTAAGTTCTTCAGAGAGCTTTCCTTTTAGAATTTTCATAATAGCTTTGGGAGAGCTTTTGAACTTGAGTAAACTTTAATTTCTTGTTTTCATTGCTTTCAATTTCATTTTGTCTTGGATCTTGGATTGGAGAATTGAAGAAATTCTGTTTCAATCTCAATCTTGGATCTCTCTGTTTCTTTACTGTTAATTGAATTCCATTTCCGGTTCATTGTTCTTCATCTCTTTTCTTTGCAATTTACAATTCCCTTGCAATTGTCCTTGTTGGATCTAGGAAGGCATTGAGATCTAGACTTGGTTTTCTAGTCTCTGGGTCCTGAGATCTGAATTTCCCATTTCACTTCTCTGTTTACTGCTTTCTATATTCATTTACTTCTCTGCTTCATATCCGGTTCAATCCCAATTCCCTTTCCCTCTTCTGTTTGATGCAATTTAATTTTTCCTTGTTTAATTTCTGCAAATCCACATCCCAATCCCCTTTACATTTCAAGCAATTTACATTCCTTGCACTTTAAGATTCCGCAATTTACATTTCTTGCACTTTAAGTTTCTGCCATTTAATTTCTTGTTCTTTAAGTTTCAGCAATTTATTTCTTGTTCTCTTTACTTCAATGCAATTAAATTCTGCAAGTCACAAAACCATCAACCAAATCTTGATTCGCTTGACTAAAACAACCACTAAACTAAAATTGCTCAATCCTTCAATCCCTGTGGGATCGACCTCACTCCCGTGAGTTTTTATTACTTGATACGACCCGGTACACTTGCCGGTTAGTTTTGGGTGTTTTGGGAGAGAATTATATTTCCTCCAAAATATCTCATCAGGCATGCGTTCATAGGTTGGGAATGATGATGACTGTCATGATCATCACATTCATATTGAAGTGCGATTGAATATCTTAGAATCAGAATAAGCTTGAATTAAATAGAAAAACGATAGTACTTTGTATTAATTCATGAGGAACAACAGAGGTCCACACCTTAATCTATGGTGTGCAGAAACTCTACTGTTGAAAATACATAAGTGATGAAGGTCCAGGCATGGCCGAGAGGCCAGCCCCCTTAACATGATCAAAGGATCAAAAGATAATCCAAAGATAATCCAAAGATGTAAATACAATAGTAAAAAGTCCTATTTATGCTAAACTAGTTACTAGGGTTTACAGAAATGAGTAAATGATGCAGAAATCCACTTCCGGGACCCACTTGGTGTGTGCTTGGGCTGAGCATTGAGCTTTACACGTGTAGAGGCTTCTCTTGGAGTTGAACGCCAGTTTGTAACCTGTTTCTGGCGTTTAACTCCACTTTGCAACCTGTTTTTGGCGTTTAACTCCAGAATGCAGCATGGAACTGGCGTTGAACGCCAGTTTGCGTCATCTAAACTCGGGCAAAGTATGAACTATTATATATTGCTGGAAAGCCCTTGATGTCTACTTTCTAACTCAATTTAGAGCGCGCCATTTGAAGTTCTATAGCTCTAGAAAATCCACTTTAAGCGCAGGGAGGTCAGAATCCAGCAGCATCTGCAGTCCTTCTTCAACCTCTGAATCTCATTTTTGCTCAAGTCCCTTAATTTCAGCCAGAAAATTCCTGAAATCACAGAAAAACACACAAACTCATAGTAAAGTCCAGAAATGTGATTTTTATTTAAAAACTAATAAAAATATACTAAAAACTAACTAAATCATACTGAAAACTATGTAAAAACAATGCCAAAAAGCGTATAAATTATCCGCTCATCACAACACCAAACTTAAATCGTTGCTTGTCCCCAAGCAACTGAAAATCAAATAGGATAAAAAGAAGAGAATATACTATAAATTCCAAAATATCAATGAAACTTAGCTTCAATCAGATGAGCGGGACTTGTAGCTTTTTGCCTCTTGAATAGTTTTGGCATCTCACTTTATCTATTGAAGTTCAGAATGATTGGCATCTATAGGAACTCAGAGTTCAGATAGTGTTATTGATTCTCCTAGTTCAGTATGTTGATTCTTGAACACAGCTACTTTATGAGTCTTGGCCGTGGCCCTAAGCACTTTGTTTTCCAGTATTACCACCGGATACATAAATGCCACAGACACATAATTGGGTGAACCTTTTCAGATTGTGACTCAGCTTTGCTAAAGCCCCCAATTAGAGGTGTCCAGGGTTCTTAAGCACACTCTTTTTTTGCTTTGGACCTTGACTTTAACCGCTCAGTCTCAAGTTTTCACTTGACACCTTCACGCGACAAGCACATGGTTAGGGACAGCTTGGTTTAGCCGCTTAGGCCAGGATTTTATTCCTTTAGGCCCTCCTATCCACTGATGCTCAAAGCCTTGGATCCTTTTTATTTACCCTTTCCTTTTGGTTTTAAGGGCTATTGGCTTTTTGCTCTTGCCTTTTGGTTTAAAGAGCTTTTGGCTTTTTCTGCTTGCTTTTTCTTTTTCTATTTTTTTCACCTTTTTTTTTTCTTTTCTCTCTTTTTTTTCTGCAAGCTTTTGTATTCACTGCTTTTTCTTGCTTCAAGAATCATTTTTATGATTTTTCAGATCATCAAATAACATTTCTCCTTTTCATTATTCTTTCAAGAGCCAACATATTTAACATTCATAAACATCAACTTCAAAAGACATATGCACTGTTCAAGTATTCATTCAGAAAACAAAAAGTATTGTCACCACATCAAAATAATTAAACTAGTTTCAAGGATGAATTAGAAACCATGTACTTCTTGTTCTTTTGTAATTAAAACATTTTTCATTTAAGAGAGGTGATGGAGTCATAGGACATTCATAGCTTTAAGACATAGACACTTAAACACTAATGATCATCTAGTAAAGACACAAACATAATTAAACATGAAGCATGGAAACCGAAAACAGAAAATAAATAGACAAGGAGATTAAGGAATGAGTCCACCTTAGTGAGGGTGGCGTCTTCCTCTTCTTGAAGAACCAATGGTGCTTTTGAGATCCTCTATGTCTCTTCCTTGTCTTTGTTGCTCCTCCCTCATGGCTCTTTGATCTTCTCTAATTTCATGGAGGATGATGGAATGCTCTTAGTGCTCCACCCTTAGTTGTCCCATATTGGAACTTAATTCTCCTAGGGAGGTGTTGATTTACTCCCAATATTTTTGTGGAGGAAAGTGCATCCCCTGAGGCATCTCAGGGATTTCATGGTGAGGAATTTCCTCATGCTCATGTTGAGGTCCATGATCTCTTATTTGCTCCATCCTTTTCTTAGTGATGGGCTTGTCCTCTTCAATGAGGATGTCTCCCTCTATGTCAATTCCAGCCGAATTGCAGAGGTGGCATATGAGGTGAAGAAAGGCTAGCCTTGCCCAAGTAGAGGACTTGTCAGCCACCTTGTAAAGTTCTTGAGGTATAATCTCATGAACTTCCACCTCCTCTCCAATCATGATACTATGGATCATGATGGCCCGGTCTATAGTAACTTCAGACCGGTTACTAGTAGGAATGATTGAGCGTTGAATGAACTCTAGCCATCCCCTAGCCACTGGTTTGAGGTCATGCCTTCTTAATTGAACCGGCTTGCCTCTTCAGTCAATTTTCCATTGAACTCCTTTCTCACATATGTCTATGAGGACTTGGTCCAACCTTTGATCAAAGTTGACCCTTCTTGTGTAGGGGCGTGCGTTCTCTTCCATCATTGGCAAGTTGAATGCCAGCCTTACATTTTTCGGACTGAAATCTAAGTATTTCCCCGGAACCATGGTAAGCCAATGCTTTGGATTCAGGTTCACACTTTGATCATGGTTCCTAGTGATCCATGCGTTTGCATAGAACTCTTGAACCATTAAGATCCCGACTTGTTGAATGGGGTTGGTGAGAACTTCCCAACCTCTTCTTTGGATCTCAAGTCGGATCTCTGGATACTCATTCTTTTTGAGCTTAAAAGGAACCTCAGATATCACTTTCTTCTTGGCCATAACTTCATAGAAGTGGTCTTGATGGACCTTTGAGATGAATCTCTCCATCTCTCATAACTCAGAGGTGGAAACAATTGCCTTCCCTTTCCTCTTTCTTGAGGTTTCTCTGGCCTTAGGTGCCATCAATGGTTATGAAAAAACAAAAAGCTATGCTTTTACCACACCAAACTTAAAATGTTTGCTCGTCCCCGAGCAAAATAAGAAAGAAAGTAGTAGAAGAAGAAGAAAATGGAGATGAGGGAAGAAGATGTATTCGGCCAAGGAAAAGAAGAGAGGGTTGTGTTGTGTGAAAATGAAGAAGGAGTGAGGGGTTTATATAGGAGTGGGGGGGTGTAGGCTTCGGCCATTAGGGTTGGGTTTGGGAGGGAAATTAGTTTGAATTTTGAAGGTATGTGGGGTTTATGGGGAAGAGAGGATGGATGTGAGTGGTGAAGAGGTGATGGGAAAGAGTGATTGAGGTGATTGGTGAAGGGTATTTGGGGAAGAGAGTTATGAAAAGGTGTAAAGAGGAGAGAAGAAAACGTGGGGATCCTGTGGGGTCCACAGATCCTGTGGGGTCCTGTGGGGTCTACAGATCAAGTGGGGTCAAAGACTTAACATCCCTGCCCCAATTAGGCATGTAAAATGCCCTTGCTGTGCAATCCTGGCGTTTAACGCCAGACTGCTGCCTGTTTCTGGCGTTAAACACCCAAATGTAGCCTTGCTTCTGGCGTTTAACGCCAGGCAGATGCTTGTTTCTGGCGTTAAACGCCAGCTTGGTGCCTGTTTCTGGCGTTAAACGCCAAACAGATGCTTGTTTCTGGCGTTTAAATGCCAGACTGCTCTCCTTCAGGGTGTGCTATTTTCAATGATGTTTTTCATTCTGTTTTTGATTTTTTAGTAGTTTTTGTGACTTCACATGATCATCAACCTTATAAAATGAAAAAAGAAAATAAAATAGATATGATTAAATAACATTGGGTTGCCTCCCAACAAGCGCTTCTTTAATGTCAATAGCTTGACAGTGAGCTCTCATGGAGCCTCACAAATAATCAGAGCAAGGTTGGAACCTCCCAACACCAAACTTAGAGTTTGAATGTGGGGGTTCAACACCAAACTTAGAGTTTGGTTGTGGCCTCCCAACACCAAACTTAAAGTTTGACTGTGGGGGCTTTGGTTGAATCTGCAGTGAGAGAAGCTTTTCATGCTTCCTCTCCATGGTTACAGAAGGAGATCCTTGAGTTTCAAACACAAGGTTGTCCTCATTCAGTTGGAGAACCAACTCTCCTCTGTCCACATCAATCACAGCTCTTGCTGTGACTAGGAAGGGTCTTCCAAGGATGATGGATTCATCCTCATAATTCCAAGTGTCTAGGATTATAAAATCAGCAGGGATGTAAAGGCCTTCAACCTTCACTAACACGTCCTCTACTTGTCCATAAGCCTGTTTTCTTGAGTTGTCTGCCATCTCTAATGAGATTCTAGCAGCTTGCACCTCAAAGATCCCTAGTTTCTCCATTACAGAGAGTGGCATTAAGTTTATTCCTGACCCCATCACACAAAGCCTTCTCAAAGGTCATGGTGCCTATTTTGCAGGGAATTAGGAATTTACCAGGCTCCTATTTCTTTTGAGGTAATTTCTGCCTGTCCAATGCATTCAGTTCATTGGTGAGCAAGGGAGGTTCATCTTCCCAAGTCTCATTACCAAATAATTTGGCATTCAACTTTATGATTGCACCAAGGTATTTAGCAACTTGCTCTTCAGTAATGTCTTCATCCTCTTCAGAGGAAGATACTCATCAGAGCTCATGAAGGGCAGAAGGAGGTTCAATGGAATCTCTATGGTCTCTAGATGAGCCTCAGATTCCTTTGGTTCCTTAAAGGGATACTCCTCATTGGTCACTGAACGCCCCAGGAGGTCTTCCTCACTAGGATTCACGTTCTCCTCCTCTTCTTTGGGTTCGGCCATACCATGTAAGGCTATGGCCTTGCACTCTCTTTTTGGATTTTCTTCTGTATTGCTTGGGAGAGTACTTGGAGGGATTTCAGTGACTCTTTTACTCAGCTGGCCCACTTGTGCCTCCAAATTTTTAATGGAGGACCTTGTTTCATTCATGAAACTCACAGTAGCCTTAGATAGATCAGAGACTATATTTGCTAAGCTAGATGGATTCTGCTCAGAATTCTCTGTCTGTTGCTGAGTAGATGATGGAAAAGGTTTGCTATTGCTAAACCTGTTTCTTCAACCATTATTAAAGCCTTGTTGAGGCTTTTGTTGATCCTTCCATGAGAAATTTGGATGATTTCTCCATGAGGGATTATAGGTGTTTCCATAGGGTTCACCCATGTAATTTACCTTTGCTATTGCAGGGTTCTCAGGATCATAAGCTTCTTCCTCAGAAGATGCCTCTTTAGTACTGTTGGATGATTCCTTCAATCCATTCAGACTCTGAGAGATCATATTGACTTGCTGAGTCAATATTTTATTCTGAGCCAATATGGCATTCAGAGTATCAATTTCAAGAACTCCTTTCCTCTGAGGCGTCCCATTATTCACAGGATTCCTTTCAGACGTGTACATGAACTGGTTATTTGCAACCATGTCAATGAGTTCTTGGGCTTCTGTAGGCGTTTTCTTTAGGTGAATAGATCCACCTGCAGAATGGTCCAATGACATTTTAGATAATTCAGACAGACCATCATAGAATATATCCAGGATGGTCCATTCTGAAAGCATGTCAGAAGGACACTTTTTGGTCAGTTCCTTGTATCTCTCCCAAGCTTCATAGAGGGATTCACCTTCCTTTTGTCTGAAGGTTTGAACATCCACTCTAAGCTTGCTAAGCTTTTGAGGAGGAAAGAACTTGGCTAAGAAAGCCGTGACCAGCTTATCCCAAGAGTTCAGGCTATCTTTAGGTTGAGAGTCCAACCATATTCTAGCTCTGTCTCTTACAGCAAACGGGAAAAGCATGAGCCTGTAGACCTCGGGATCAACCCCATTGGTCTTAACAGTATCACAGATCTGCAAGAATTCAGTTAAGAATTGAAAGGGATCTTCGGATGGAAGTCCATAAAACTTGCAATTCTATTGCATCAGAGAAACTAGTTGAGGCTTCAGCTCAAAATTGTTTGCTCCAATGGCAGGGATTGAGATGCTTCTTCCATGTAAATTGGAATTAGGTGCAGTAAAGTCACCAAGCATATTCCTTGCATTGTTATTATTTTCGGCCATTCCTCCTTCTTTTTCGAAAATTTTTGTCAGATTTTCTCCTGAGAGTTGTGCTTTAGCTTCCCTTAGCTTCCTCTTTAGAGTTCTTTCAGGTTCGGGATCAGCTTCAACAAGAATATTCTTATCCTTGTTCCTGCTCATATGAAAAAGGAAGAAAACAGAAAAAAAGAGGAATCCTCTATGTCACAGTATAGAGATTCCTTTATGTGAGTAGAAGAGAAGAATAAAAGAAAGGGAAGAGAAAAACTCGAACACAGAGAGGAAGATGGTGTTCGAATTTTGGGTGGAAGAGAAGTGTTAGTAGATGAATAATTAAATAGAAGGAGATGAGAGATGAGAGAATTCGAAAATTAATTAAAATAAAAAAATAATTTTTTTGTTTTTAAATTAAAATCAAAGTTATAATTCGAAAATTAAAAAGAAAAATTAAATTAAATTAAATTAAAGTTTAAAATAATTAGTTAATTAAAATGGAATTTTGAAAAAGAGGGAAGAGATTTTTGAAAATTAGAAAGAGAGAGTTAGTTAGGTAGTTTTGAAAAAGATAAGAATCAAAACAAAAAGTTAAGTAGTTAATTGAAAAAGATTTGAAAATCAATTTTTGAAAAGATAAGAAGTTAGAAAAGAAGTTAGAAAAGATTTTGAAATTGATTTTGAAAAAGATGTGATTGAAATTTATTTTGAAAAAGATTTGAAAAAGAAATTTAAAAATATTTGATTTTGAAAATTAAAATTGATTACTTGACTAACAAGAAACAAAAAGATATGATTTTAAAATTTAAAGATTGGACCTTTCTTAATAGGCAAGTAACAAACTTAAAAAATTTTTGAATCAATCACATTAATTATTAGTAAAGATTTTGAAATTATGAAATAAAATAAGAAAAAGATTTTTGAAAATCAATTTGAAATTTTCGAAAATCATAAAAGAAAAATGAAAAAGATTTGATTTTTGAAAAAGATTTGAAAAAGATAGAATTTTTAAATTAAAAATTTGATTTGACTCATAAGAAACAACTAAATTGTAAAAAGTTTTGAAAAAGTCAACTCAAATTTTCGAAATTTATGAGTGAAATAAGAGAAAGATATTTTTTTATTTTTGAATTTTAACAAGGAAAGAGAAAAACATCAAAAAGACTTAATGCATGAAAATTTTGGATCAAAACAAAGGAAACATGCAAGAATACTTCGAATGCAAAGATGAACACCAAGAACACTTTGAAGATCATGATGAACATCAAGTATGTATTTTTGAAAAAAATTTTAATAAAAGAAAACATGCAAGACACCAAACTTAGAAATTTTTAATATTTAGACACTAAGAATTCAAGAATGCATATGAAAAACGAGAAAAGACACAAAACAAGAAATTTTAAAGATCAAACAAGAAGACTTATCAAGAACAACTTAAAGATCATGAAGAACAAGAAAGAAACTCAATGCATGTGTTTTCGAAAAATTTTTAAGAAAAATAAAAGGATGCAATTGACACCAAACTTAAAAATTGACACAAGACTCAAACAAGAAACACAAAATTATTTTTGATTTTATGGTTTTATTAAATTTTTTTTTTGAAAATATTTATTTTTTTTTTGAAATTTTTGAAAATAAGAATAATAAAAACAAAAAGGTTAAAATTAAAATAAAATTACCTAATCTGAGCAACAAGATGAACCGTCAGTTGTCCAAACTCGAAGAATCCCCGGCAACGGCGCCAAAAACTTGGTGCGCAGAAATCGTGACAGTTCCATTTCTTGGTAACGGCGCTAAAAACTCAATACGCACGTTCAAAATCTTAGTTCTTTGTCACAACTTCGCACAACTAACCAGCAAGTGCACTGGGTCATCCAAGTAATAAACCTTACGTGAGTAAGGGTCGATCCCACGGAGATTCTCGGTTTGAAGCAAGCTATGGTCACTTTGTAAATCTCAGTCAAGCGGATTCAAATGGTTATAGAGTTTTGATAATTAAAATTAAAATATAAAATAGGATAGAGATACTTACGTAATTGGTGAGAGATTCAGATAAGCGTATGAAGATGCTTGTTCCTCCTAAACCTCTGCTTTCCTATTGTCTTCATCCAATCATTCATACTCCTTTCTATGGCAAGCTATATGTTAGGCATCACTGTTGTCAATGGCTACATCCTGTCCTCTCAGTGAAAATGGTCCAATGCGCTGTCACTGCATGGCTAATCATCTGTCAGTTCTCGATCATACTGGAATAGGATCCATTGATCCTTTTGCGTCTGTCACTATGCCCAGCACTCGCGAGTTTGAAGCTCGTCGCAGCCATCCCTTCCCAGATCCTACTCAGAATACCACAGACAAGGTTTAGACTTTCCGAATCTCAAGAATGGCCATCCATGGATTCTAACTTATACCACGAAGACTCTGATTAAGGAATCCCAAAGATATTCATTCAATCTAAGGTAAAACGGAAGTGGTTGTCAGGCACGCGTTCATAGGTTGGGAATGATGATGACTGTCACGATCATCACATTCATATTGAAGTGCGAATGAATATCTTATAATTTGAATAAGCTTGAATTGAATAGAAAAATGATAGTACTTTGTATTAATTCATGACGAACAGCAGAGCTCCCCACCTTAATCTATGGTGTGTAGAAACTCTACCGTTGAAAATACATAAGTGATGAAGGTCCAGGCATGGCCGAGAGGCCATCCCCCTTAACATGATCAAAGGATCAAAAGATAATCCAAAGATAATCCAAAGATCAAAATACAATAGTAAAAAGTCCTATTTATGCTAAACTAGTTACTAAGGTTTACAGAAATGAGTAAATGATGCAGAAATCCACTTCCGGGGCCCACTTGGTATGTGCTTGGGCTGAGCATTGAGCTTTACACGTGTAGAGGCTTCTCTTGGAGTTGAATGCTAGTTTGTAACTTGTTTCTGGCGTTTAACTCCACTTTGCAACCTGTTTCTGGCGTTTAACTCCAGAATGCAGCATGGAACTGGCGTTGAACGCCAGTTTTCGTCGTCTAAACTCGGGAAAAGTATGGACTATTATATATTGCTGGAAAGCCCTGGATGTCTACTTTCCAACGCAATTGAGAGCGCACCATCTGGATTTTTGTAGCTCCAGAAAATCCACTTTGAGTGCAGGGAGGTCAGAATCCAGCAGCATCTGCAGTCCTTCTTCAACCTCTGAATCTGATTTTTGCTCAAGTCCCTCAATTTCAGCCAGAAAATACTTGAAATCATAGAAAAACACACAAACTCATAGTAAAGTCCAGAAATGTGATTTTTATTTAAAAACTAATAAAAATATACTAAAAACTAACTAAATCATACTGAAAACTATGTAAAAGTAATGCCAAAAAGCGTATAAATTATCCGCTCATCAATATGGAAGTGGTGGTTCTTGGGAGTAGTTGGATTGGAATTTGGGTGGATAAGAGTTGGGGTTATATTGAGATGAATGGTTGTGGTTGACTTGTGAGTGTGGTGGTTCAAAGCTATGTTGAGTAGGTGGTTTATAGGCGTATGATGGGCTTGTTGGTAACCACAAGGGGGTCCACCGTATCTATCATCTTAGTACGCACCTCGGAATGGCTTTTGACCATAATAAACTGGTGGGGGTTGGTTGTCACGAGTAGGTCCACCGTAACTATTGTCTTGGCATACATTGTAGAATGGTCGTTGTCCATGGTATCTTGGAAGGTGTTGTTGCCGAAAAGGTTGATCAGATCTTCGAGGCTCCTTCCATCTCTGATTATTTTGACCTTGATGCATGTTCCGGTTATAGCTCCCATTCTGCAACAATATTAGAACTAAACTCAAAGCGACGAGGGTGAGAGTTCATAGTAGCTAATAGAAATTAAAAACAAAAATAAAAACAAATAAACAAGCAAAATAAAATATTTACAATAACCAATAATAAGGCACATGTTTGCAATTCCCCGGCAACGGCGCCATTTTGACGATTGGACTTTTGCTAGTAGAGAATTTTATAGCAATAATCGCGTTGTAAGTATAGTTTCTAAACCAACAGAGAATCCTTTCGTGCAAAAGTTTAGTTGTCATAAGTAACAAAACCCAAATAAATTTATAACCGAAGTATTTAAACCTCGGGTCGTATCTCAAGGAATTGCAGGGAAGTATGATTTATTATTGGTTATGAAATTGTATATTTTTGGGTTTTTGAAATAAGGAACAAGTAATTTAAATAGCAAGAAAAATAAATTAATAATTATAAAAATCTCTTGCAAGGTATAAGAACTGGAAATCCCATCCTAGTTATCCTTATCAGGTGTGATGAGAATTGTTATTTCTCCCACTTAGTTAACCTTTACTAAATAAAGGAAAGTCAAGTGGACCAATCAATTTGTTCCTCAAGTCCTAGTCAACTCCTGTGGAAAGACTAGCTTTAGAGCAATCCAAATCAATTATCAATTCCCAATTTTCAATCAACTGCTGAGTCTGCTAACTCAAGTGTTACCAATTACTTAACCAACGCAAAAAGGGAATAAATATTAAATTAAATTAAAAGCATCAGTAACTGAATAAAACAATTATAAATCTGAAATACCTCAAATTATATTAAATAGAATATTCAAATCTTAACATGAAGAGTTTATAAGCCAATTTGGCAACATAAGTAATTAACAAATAAAAGCATTAGAGTAACTAAAAATAGAAGAGAATATAAAATTAAAGTAAACATTGAACCTGGAATGGAGTGATAACCATAAAATAAAAGAAATTCTAATTCTAAAATCTAAGAGAGAGAAGAGAGCCTCTCTCTCTCTCTAAAACTATATCTAAAACCTAAAATTTTGTGTATTTGAAAGTTTTTCTCATCCCCCCTTTTGATTCCTCCATTCTCTGGCTCATATTCTGTGTTTCTGGGGGCAATTTCTGCAAATTACTGCACGTGGCATCTGTCACGCATGCGCGTGGGTCACGCGTTCGCGTGGTTTGGAGTTTTTTTCTTCGTCCACGCGTCCGCGTCGTCCATGCGTACGCGTCGCTGCCTTTTCTTCAAAACTTCATTTTTGTGCTTTCCTTCTATTTTTGTATGTTTCCTTTCTATCCTCTAAGCCATTCCTGCCCTATGAAGCCTGAAATTACTTAACACACAGATCACGGCATCGAATGGTAATAAAAGATAATTAAAGTAAATAATTTTAAAGCATAGGAAACATGTTTTCTCGTATATCATAAAATAAGGAAGGAATTGTAAAACCATGCAATTCATATGAGTAAGTGGGTGAAGAATTGATAAAAACACTTAATTGAGCACAAGATGAATCATAAAATAGGGGTTTATCAATATCCAGGATCTCGGCCAGTACAGCAGAGGCGTAGAAAGCTCGGACCAAAAAGATCCCAAGCTGTGGAGGAACAGGTACAAGCTCTACTAGAGGCAGGATTCATAAGAGAAGTCAAGTACCCATTATGGCTAGCCAACGTCATCTTGGTGGAAAAATTAAATGGAAAATGGCAGATGTGCACCGACTACATCGATCTCAACAAAGCTTGCCCAAAAGATCCCTATCCACTCCCAAGTATCGACGCCTTGGTGGATGCCTCCTCTGGATACAAATACCTCTTATTTATAGACGCTTATTCGGGATACAATCAAATCCTGATGTATCCACCCGATCAAGAAAAAACCTCATTCTTAACCTCAAAAGCAAACTACTATTACATCGTCATGCCATTTGGACTAAAAAATGCAGGAGCCACCTATCAAAGATTAATGAACAAAGTCTTTGCAGACCATATCGGGAAACTCATGGAGGTATATGTAGACGACATGTTAGTAAAAACACAAAGCAAGGAGTCATTACTGTCCGACCTCGCCCAAGTATTCAATGCCATAAGAAAGTATGGCATGTGACTTAACCCTGCAAAATGCACCTTCGCAGTAGAAGCTGGCAAATTCTTGGGTTTTATGCTCACTCAAAGAGGAATCGAAGCAAACCCAGACAAGTGCCGGGCCATACTCGACATGAAAAGTCTGACCTATGTCAAAGAAGTGCAATAGCTCAACGGGTAACTGGCAGGCTTGTCAAGATTTCTAGCCGGATCAGCCATAAGATCTCTCCCTTTCTACCCCACACTAAGGAAGGAAAATAAGTTCGAATGGACACTAGAGTGCGAGCAAGCGTTTCAGGATTTCAAAAGATTCCTGGGACAACCACCCATTCTTACCCGACCACGGGAAGGAGGAGCACTCATATTATACCTTGCAGTAGGAAGTCGGGCAGTAGCCTCAGCACTAGTCAGAGAGGATGAAAGTGGATAACAACCTATATACTTCATCAGCAAAGCACTACAATGGTCCGAGCTGAACTATCAAAAGATAGAGAAGTTCGCATATGCTCTCATACTAACTTCTCGACGACTTCGCCCATACTTCCAGGCTCACACCATCAAGGTTTGGACCAACCAGCTCATAAAAAGCATTTTGCAGAAAACAGATCTAGCAGGAAGAATCCTATAATGGGCAGTCGAGTTGTCCGAATACGACTTTCAATATGAAGCTCAGACAGCCATCAAATCACAGTATCTGGCTGACTTCATTGCAGAGTACACCAACACCCCGAAAATCCCTACAAATTGGAATCTATATGTGGATGGCTCTTCGAATAAAACCGGGAGTGGGGCAGGTGTGATAATAGAAAGTAATCAGGGAACCCAAATCGAACTCTCCCTGAAATTCGAGTTCCCCGTCTCTAATAATCAGGCTGAGTATAAGGTGCTATTGGCTGGTTTGAAGTTGGCTAAAGAGGTCGGAGCCTAAAAACTTGTCATCTTCAGTGATTCACAGGTCATCCCCTCGCAAATAGTAGGGACCTACCAAGCCAAAGATCCTGCCATGAAAAAGTACCTGGACAAAACCAGGGAACAACTCGGACAATTCCAGGAATATGAGATCTGACATATACCTCAAGAACAGAATGCTCGAGCTGACGCACTCTCAAAATTAGCCAGCACCAAACCAGGGGGTAATAATAGGAGCCTCATCCAGGAAATACTGCAGAACCCGTCAATCTTAGAAGAAGAAAAAGTCCTAGCCATATCAGGTCAGGATCAAGGATGGATGACTCCCATAATCAGCTACCTCAAATCAGAAATACTCCCTACAGATAAGAAGGAGGCAAAGAGGTTAAAGCGGGAGGCACAGTATTACATCATTATAAACAATATCCTATACAAGAGAGGGATTTCGACGCCTCTACTAAAATGTGTACCGACCTCTAACACAAAAGAAGTCTTGGAAGAGATACACAGTGGCACGTGTGGCAACCATCTCGGAGCACGAGCTCTTACCAAAAAAGCTACAAAAAGTTATGAAAAGTAATCCATAAAAAGAGACCTACAAGGTCCAAATAAAATGGATTACTAGAAATAACTTAGAAGGGACCAAGACGAAGAAGTCGGCCCAAGTCAATTAAATCGACAGAGTTATAAAAAGTAATCCCAAGGGATTACTAAAAAACTTAAGATGGTCCGATGAAAGGCGTGCGCTAGAAGGAACAAGTCGACCCAAAAATCCATGACCTACAAGTGCCCTATGTGAGTACTGAAAAGAATAAGTCGAACAGAGTTAGCGTCAAAAGCCATTTCGACTAACACAGAAAGTAAATAAAGGCCATCAAAAGAGGTCGGACAACAAGATTCTAACGCTCTAAAGATTCCTGGAAGTGCTAACAAAGCTGCAAACAACTATATCATGAAGAAACAACGCTACTGTAAATCAAAAGGCCACCTGAAAAGGTGACCTCAAGAGTTGAAAAGCCATTTGTTTTTCTAAATAAAGTTGCTAAGAAAAGCAACTAAAATATCTAAGTCAAACAAAACACAAATAAGAGTTCAAAAGCCCACAGACCGGGCTGTACACAATACATCAAAGAAAACTATAAAGGATTCAAAGACTCCCTAGTGGCGACATCTCGGGGTGAAGGAGGGCGAGTCTGAAGGGGGACAGCGTCGACAGTCCCATCCACCCGATTCAGGATCTGAACATCAGGATCTGAATCAGGGTGGTCGACCTCGGCTGCATGAGTTGAAGAAGTCGGGGCAACAGAAGCCTTGGTGGATAGCACAGGAGGTGGATCTACATCATCATCTTCATCCGGGGCAGGGACAATCTTCCCATTTTCCATAATATTGTCCAAACTGAAGAGAGACATGTCGAGCTCGGGAGCTAGAACTCGGACCTGATCCTTCAAATTCTCATAAGAAGAAGTCACACTACCCACGAGATGACCCTGGAGCTCGGCATAATCAGCCTGGGCAGATTCCAACCTCTCCCTAAGCTCCATCATCTCACCATAAGTCATGACATAGCTTTCCTTATGCTTCAGCACCATCTCCTCAACCAGATTTGTAGAAGCCACCACAGCAGTAGCTCGAGTCTTCTCACCTTCCAACTCTTTTTCCAGCTTTGCCACCTTTACCTCAAGCTCCTCCTTCAACCCCTTGATCCTATCAAATTCCAATTTGGCCTCCTCCATAAAAGCCTTTGTTGCATGAGTGGGAAGGTCCTGAGCAGTTTAGAATAAGGCTGCTCCCATGTGTGCCATCTTAATACTGCTTCGGGTAATGAAATCCAAATGGTGAAGAATGGAGACATCATCAGTAGGAACAACGCCATAAGGAGCAATTTGTTGATCGACAAAACCAACAACATCAAAATCGGGGGCGTCCAAATTAAAAGGCTCAACAGTCCTCTGTCTTTTGGAAAGAGGGCCGGCCAAGGAAGAAGAGGTAGTAGCAGAAGTCTAGGGGGATCAACCAAATGGACCTGAGGAGTATGAATCATCCTCGTCAGCCCATAAGTGCTCAAGATCGGCTTCTTAGGAGGAACCTGAGAAGATCCTTCCCCAGCAGCCTTAGCCGAGATGTTCTGAGAAGATCCTTCATGGAATCATTATTTTTAACCATCTCTGAAAAACACAGCAAAGCAAGTTACAAAACTGGAAGAAACAGAAACAAAAAGCAAGCAAACAAAGCAAAAAAGAAGTCGACCACTACCCAGCTCAGCTCAGACAAGGGAGGGGTCTCCTAAGAATCTCTTTGGGTCGAGATGGGGAGGTTGCCCCCAAATCCCCTCCAACAAATTCACAAATCCTGCTCGACCTCATCAAGCATCTCCCACGTATATCTAGATACTACAATATTCTTTTGCCAACATAAGGAGAAGGCAGGTTCATTATTCGACTCCAAGAAAAATGGCCGAGATCCCTCAACAGCTCGGACCTTGAAAAAGTAGTTCTTAAAATCCCTAAAAGACTCATCGTATATAGAAAACACTTTGTGTCCTTGGCAGACCTGAAAGAAATCCAAGAAGCGTTCTTTTTGGTGGTCCCAGGTTTGGTCAAGATAAAGAGGTAAAGAAAGAGAGTTTGAGAAGGTTTGACATCCAACTCTTGGCAAAGCAACTGAAAGATCTTGATAAAGCCCCAGGAGTTCGGATGGAGCTAGGATGGAGCTACATTACATGACCACAACAAGTCGGTCTCAAAGGAGGTAAAAGGAAGGGTGATGTTTATTTGGCTGAAAAAGTAGTCGTAAGCATAAAAGAATAGACGTTCCCCCTGGGTCAGAGAAGGAAAGCAAACCCTTTCATCAGAGTCAGGTGCTACCAATTCATAATTTTTCTCCTAATCCCTACTACTACAGATCCGGTGATGTTTTCTAAGCTCCATGATATACTCATAATTAACTGCTGAAACACACATCAGGACGAGGGAGTCCAGCCAGTCAGACATGCCCTCGGGAACTTTGGAGGATGTCTTGACAATATTTTTGCGAGAAGACATGGTCAACTAGTCCTACAGTAAGAAAAAGGAAATGGTTACTAATCAATCAGCTCGGGCAAATCAACAAAACAGCTCGGGCAAACACGGATATAACTCGATCTAAGGCGTACAGAAAAAGTACCAAAAGGAAACCCCAAGACTCAAACCAAAGTCAAGGGGCATCTTTTGGAGGCAGTAACAGAGCAAGGTTTCAAGAAAAATCTACAGCTTACGTCCTGACATCTCTCAAACAAGAAAAAGAAGATTTCAAATAGCAACACTTCGAAAAAATAAAGTTAATCACAAAATGTCATCAAAGCTACTATCTTTTTACAATCTATCAGCAAAGGGAACTACCAACATCAAAACATGCCAAGTGAAAATCATCAAAGAAGTAACCTTTTTTCAAAGAATCAAAACAAATCATTATTCCAAGAACTTCAAAATCAAAGAATACAGAAACAACATGCAAAGCCCTAAAGGCATCAACCATCAGAAAAGGCGAAAAAAGTTCATACAAAAGACGAAGAAATTCCCAGAACACATATTACAACAGCAATCAGGCACAACAGAAAAAGAAAGATCCAAACTTTCTCCAAACAACATCAAAACTTCCTCAAAATCAGATATGAAAAGAACGACGAGGAAAAGAAAAGAGAAAGGAAGAAAGACCAACTGGTAGCAGGAAAGAGACGATAAAATGCTGAGAGAGTAAAGCAACAACGAAGCCACGGTGGATGATCACCTTTCGAACGAAAAAATAAAGCACCAGCAGTCAGAAAAGAGAAATGAAAGGAAAAGAAGAAACTGAAGGGATGGCACTTTGAAATTTCAAAATTTAAAAGAGGGAAATGGCAAAAAAGGAAGTTAATGAAGTCCTTAAAAACTTTTGCACGTTCCCTAGGAAAAGCTTAACGCACGAAGCAGTTAAAAGGAGTGAGAAAACATTCTGCATTTAAAACCACTGAAAATGCTACCCAGCGAAGACCAACCAAAAGTGCTCGAGCTCGGCTTCTCCGGAAAGGATCGAAGTCTAAGGAACTCGACCTTAAAAAAGACCAAGCTCAAGCAGGGGCACTGTTCATACCCTGGGTCGAGCTGTACAACCCGGGATGATTAAAGACAAGTCAAACGACCTCTTCAGGTCAGGACTATATGACCTCTTCTCAAAGAGCTCGGCCAAATCACCAGGAAAGCCCAAAAAGGGCCCAAACAGAGGAACACGACCCAAATCCAAAGACAGCCCAAGCCTAGAGAGATAAGGGCGGTTCCCTTGAAAATAAGATGACTTCACTCAAAAGATAAGATAAGATAACTATCTTATCTCCAGAAAGGTCACTCCCCACCATTATAAATACACTGGAGCACCCAGGTATAACTCATACTCTGATTCTACAAAAAACCTGCTTAATACCCTTGCTAACTTAAGCATCGGAGTCCCTTGCAGGTACCACCACCCTCCGGTGACGAAGGATCAGCACCACCACCAAGTCCAACAAAGTCGGACACGGCGGCTCCGGCCACCATCAACAAGTCGGACACAACAGCTCTGACCAGTACAGAAGATCTCGTCCGAGATCGACCTACAGTTTCAGGTAAACCTTGGAACAGGTGCATTTTGCGGGATTAAGTCGCATTATTCCATGCTTTCTGATGGTGTCGAACACTTTGGCGAGGTCGGGCAACAAGGATTCCTCACTTTGTGTTTTTACCAGCATATCGTCTACGTAAAACTCCATTGACTTCCCAATGTGGTCTACAAAGACTTTGTTCATCAATCTTTGGTATGTAGCCCCTGTGTTCTTGAGTCCAAAGGGCATAACTATGTAGCAATGATTTGCTTTTGGGGTCAAGAATGATGTATTCTCTTGGTCAGGTTGATACATTGGGATCTGGTTGTATCCTGAGTAAGCGTCCATGAAGGAGAGGTACTGATATCCTGACGAAGCATCAACTAGTGTGTCGATGTTTGGGTGTGGGTAGGGATCTTTTGGGCAGGCTTTGTTGAGGTCGGTGTAATCGGTGCACATCCGCCACTTTCCATTTGATTTTTTTACCAACACCACATTGGTTAGCCATAATGGGTATTTTACCTCCCTTATAAACCCTACCTCCAACAAGGCATGTAACTGCTCCTCTACAGCTTGCGACCTTTCTGGGCCGAGCTTCCTACACTTTTACTATACTGGTTGAGACCCTGGGTAGACGGCTAATTTGTGGCACATTGGTCCGGGATCGATTCCAGGCATGTCGGCGGCCTTCCATGCAAAGAGGTCGAAGTTGTCTTTTAGGAGCTTTATTAGTAGTTCCTTTAAGTCTTCTCTCAGATTTGCCCCTATATTTGTTGTTTTGCTTGGATCGTCTCCAATTTGAACTTCTTGAGTCTCACCTTCTGGCTGAGGGCGGAGTTCTTTGTGAGCTCGGATTTCTCCGAGTTCTATAGTGTGGACTTCCTCCCCTTTTGGGTTGCCTTTAAGGTTCAGACTTTCATTATAACAGCGCCTGTTTCGCTTCATGGTGTGCAGCGAGTGTCGTATCATGCGACGTCTCGATTGCATAGACCAGGTGTTTGTATCACAAGGCATTGAGCTACCCCCTCTCCCCGACTCTCCCGCTTTCGATGAGGAGGATCACGAGGCAGAGCATGAGGAGGAGCATGTTGAGGAGCCGGTTCAGCAGGAAGCTCCTCCACAGACGCAGGCTACTCAGGAGACCCAGTAGCCTCCCGAGGAGCTAGTGCCCCAGATAGTGCCCCAGCCAGAGCCAGATACGACTGTTGACCCTCACCACGAGCCCGATCACTAGCATCGAGGACGATGCTTCATCTTAAGTGTGGGAAGGTCACCGTCGTAGCCGTCGGTGGATTTGGTGAACATTTTCGGACACTATCACTTAGTTCATCTTATTTTGCTTTATTTTGCACTATTTTGGGATTATTGTATATATTTGCTATTGTGGATACTTTTATTTTGGTTGTTGCATACTTTTATTGTATATACTGCATTTTAGCCTTGTGGTTGTGATTTGGAAAATGTTTTGAATTGTTGAAAACCTAGTTATACCCTTTGTGCATAAAAGAATTTGTTTTGATTAATAAAAATGGTAAACTAGGGAATTTTAGAATTTCCTAATCACAACATTGCATTTAGAATAAGCTTAATCAAAAAACCGAATTTTTCCAAGGAATTTATAAAAAAAAAGGCACCACCCCAATTGAGTGAAGAAAAAAATTTTTGTGGAACTTGCATGGATTTATACCTTTGTGATTATGTTTTGAGCTAAGAACACAAGATTGTGAGTTTTGAGCCTATTGTGTGGTTACATGTTATAACCACTTATTTTTCCTTCTTGTGTGAAATTATTCTTTTCTTATGATTGTGATCCTTGATTTGTTTAATTCTTTATGTCCAATTATTTCTTGTATTCATGCACTTATATGATTGAGACCATTATTTCATTGGCTCACTTACCCAAATAGCCTACCTTTTACTCTCCATTGTCAACCAATTTTGAGCCTACGCTTAACCCAATTATTCTTTATTTTAGCACATTACAAGCCTAAGGAAAAAAACAATAAAGTCCCTTGTTTGGATTTTTGATTAGCTTAGGCTAGTGAGAGTGTATTATATTCGAGTTTGGGGAGGTTGGGAACATTGGTTGTGATAAAAGGGTGCTCTGTAATTGTATATTTGGGAATTAGGTGCACACTCATGTATTGATCAAACGTATAGACCTTATGCATTGATGTTCTTGTATGTAGCTTGAAAAAAAAAGAAAAGAATAAATATATAGGAAAAAAACAAAAGAAAAAAAAAGAAGAAAAACAATAAAAGGGGACAAAATGCCCCAAAGTGAAGTTCAATAAGAGTCAACGCATAAGTGTGGAAAAATCAAAAGAAATGCATGAGTATGTGAAAAGTGAAAAATGGGTAGGTAGGTTAGAACCTAATTGTATAGGTCATCATAGGTTAGGTGGGGAAGTTTAAGCTCATCAAAGATTCAAATTCTAGTCCACTTATCCATACATGATCCTACCTTGACCCTAGCCCCATTACAACCTTATGGAGAAGACCTCATGATATTTGTATGCATGCATTGAATAATTGTTGATTGTTAGATGAAGAACAAATTTTGGAAAGCATGATTAGGGGAGAATTGAGTGAATCAACCCCTAAACACTTGAGTGAATAGAGCGGATACACATCCGATGAGGGTTCGATTGCTCAATTACATGTGTTCACCACTATCATCTATATTCATGCAAGTTTGTAAATCCTTTTGATAGTTCAATTCAATTGTGGGTTGGATTTTGATCTTCATTACTCTAGCCCTTATGCTTATATATGTTCTCTTGGAAGTTGAGTTGCTTTGACCAAGCATTTGTATTCATGATAGGTAGTTGCACTTAGATAGTTTGCATATAGCTTAGTTCCATTGAATAAATGTCATACCCTTTGCTTCATTCTTGGTTTAGCATGAGGACATGCTAAGGTTTAAGTGTGTGGAGGTTGATAAACCCCCTTTTTAGGGTTTATCTTGTGTTGAATTTAGAGCAGTTTGATAACCTTTCCTCACATTTATTCAATGAATTAGCATAGTTTTGGGATTGCCTCCTTATTAGTGATTAAATGTGAAAACATGCTTTTTAGACCTTTAATTTGATAGTTTTAATCTTTCTTTGATTCCACTAGATGCCTTGATGTGTTTGCTAGCGATTTTAGATTCAAAAGGGCTAGGAAAGGATCAAAGGAGTGAAAGGAAAGCATACAAAATGGAGAAATCATGAAAAGCCAAAGATTTGGAGAAAGCCCATGGACACGCGCACGCACGGTGCGCTTCCGCGCGGATGCGAAAAGCTCCAGAGCGCGCGTACGCGCCGTAGGCCGCACGTGATTCCTTTAGTCAAACACGTGCCTGGCGATTTTGGAGGGTTTCTGGCCCCATTTGGAGCTGAGTTTTTGGTGGAAAAAGGCTAAAGAGACTAAGGAATGAAGGGGAAAGCATCATTCACATCATTCACACATCATACACACACAGGAGGCTTAGTTTTAGTTTAGTTTTAGAGAGAAAAGCTCTCACTTCTCTCTAGGATTAGGAGTAGGATTAGGTTTAGTTCTTAGATCTAGGTTTTAGTTCATGCTTTCACCTTCTTCTACTCTTGAATTCTTTGTTGTTACATTCATCATTCTTCTATTGTTTGTTATAATTTCTTCTATTTTGTTTGTAGATCTACTTTTGTTCATTCTATTTTCTTTCAATTCAATTTGAGGTAATTCATGATAATTGTGTTTCTTTTGATTGTTGTTATTTATTCCTTGCAATAATTGTTGTTAGATTTCATTGTTGTTGCCAATTTACTTTGCTTTTCTTTTGTGCCCTCCAAGTATTTGATGAAATGCTTGGTTGGATTTTAGTATAGATTTTGTTCCTCTTGGCCTAGGTGGAGTAATTAGTGACGCTTGAGTTATCTAATTCCTTTGATGACAATTAGAAGTTGCTAATTGACTTAGATACCACTAAAGCTAGTCTTTTCCTTGGGAGTTAGCTAGGACTTGTGGAATCAAGTTGATTCATCCACTTGACTTTCCTCCATGGTTAGAGGTTAACTAAGTGGTAGCAATGGACAATTCTCATCACAATTGAGGAGGATAACAAGGATAGGACTTCCAATTCTCATAACTTTGCCAAGAGCTTTCATAGTTGTTAGTTTATTTCCTTTGCCACTTACATTTCATGTCTCTTATCCTAAAAACCCCAAAACATACCTCATAACCAATAACAAGACACTTTATCGTAATTCCTAGGGAGAACGACCCGAGGTTCTAATACTTCAGTTTATAAATTTAGGGGTTTGTACTTGTTACAAACAAATTTTTGTATGAAAGGATTATTGCTTGGTTTAGAAACTATACTTTACAACGAGAATTTATTGTGAATTCTAAACCGTCAAAAATCTCGATCATCAAAATGGGTTTGTACTTATGACAAACAAATTTTTGTATGAAAGGATTATTGCTTGGTTTAGAAACTATACTTACAACTAGAATTTATTGTGAATTCTAAACCGTCAAAAATCTCGATCATCAGGACTTTCCACAAACACTTGGTATGCATGTAAAATATGTGAAGGAAATCCTAAGGGGTGGATTTGTGTCAAAGAGAGAGGCTTGAGCTAGTAAATCTTAAGGGGTGCTTCAACACCTAATACCTTAGACCAACTGGTTTAGGAGTATTGATTGAAAGCTTATCTTAAAAAGCTACTTTGAGACATGACACCTAGAGTCGAGGCCAAGATACAAAAAGAAAAAAAATGCTAGAAAATAAGTGCTACTTCAAAGGTGATAATCTATAAAGAGACTTCCATAATATCATTTGAATGAAAGTCCTAAGATCTAAGACTTCCAAAATCTAAGGACTAATGAGCACTGGAATCCTTGCATAAGCATACAAATTGGAGTTCACCCCACCGTCACTTAATCACTTCACCCACTAAGGCATCATAAGCAATTTTTCAATATATTCCAATTAAGAGAATCCTTTGTGCATAGTTCTTTTCTTGCTTGGGGACAAGCAAGATTTAAGTTTGGTGTTGTGATGACTGTGCATCATGTTGTGTCTTTCTATGCTTTTTCATATCATAAATTAGTTCATGATGCTTAATTATTGATTATTATTGTGCTTTAAGTCATATATTGCTTTGATCCATTTGATTTGATCAATTTTGTAGAAAATGGTAGAAAAAGAAGCAAAAAACGCAAAACAAGCATGAAAGAAGAACTGAAGAAAGGAGCTTAAAAGTGAAGCAGAAAAGAGAAGAAGCAGAGGACAAGGTGGCGTTAGTGGCCAAGTTAGGCACACTAACACCAGCACCAACGTGAAGGAAATGAAGAAAAAGGTGGCATTAGTGGCAACATTAGTGCCACTAATGCCAGGAGCGATGCTGGCCAAGGGCAAGGTGTGGTGTTAGTGGCAACGTTAGTGCCACTAACGCCAGCACTAATGTTGGATCAAAGAATTTTGTGGCGTTAATAGCCACATTAGTGCCGCTAACACCAGCGCTAAAGCTAGCACCTGCTAGCCTGACCGTGTCGTCATCAAACAATAATAACTTGACCTACAAAGCTCCAAATGAGATTATTCCAATGGCATTAGAAATTAGGAATATATAGCTTTCCAAGAATATATGGCACTACATGGTAGACACTCAATTTGAGGGAGAAATCTTTGCCCCGAATGTGCAAAGATGAACATAGTATCAACCTGTAGTAAGGCCAGCTGACCTCTTCACCTTCCATGGAGTATAACTCGAGCTGTAAAGCTCCAAATGATGCGCTTCCAATAGCATTGGAAAGTTGACATCCAGGGATTTCCAACAATATATAATAGTATGGGGTGGACATTAAGTTTAAGCTTCATAACCTGGCATTATTAACGCCATTAACGCTAGCGTTAGTGGCAGCGTTAAGCACACTAACGCCAGCAATAACGCCAACAATGCCAACGACCTTGTCCCCTTTAAAGGAGCATAACCTGAGTTATAGAGGTCCAATTGAGATGCTTCTAGTTACGTTAGAAAGCTGATATTCAGAGCTTTCCAACAATGTATAATAGTTTATAGTGGGCATGAAATTGGAGCACAAACACTAGGCATCTTTAAGCCCAAAAACACCAACTTGGGAGCAAGTCATAGCGTTAGTATGACTAACGCTAGTGCTAACGCCAGCACCAACGCCAAGCCTCTGGACCTCAATTTGATGCACTTTTCTCACTCAAGTCCACTTCAAAGCTCAAGCAAGCAAGCCCACAATTGCTAAGTAATCAAGGCCACAAGAAGCATCTAGAATAGTTAATTTTCATTTGATTGTAATTTGTTTTCAATTTCGTTTCAATTTGTAATCTAGGCTAGCTTATAAATAGGCCTTAGTTTCACATTTCAAAAAAATACTCTCTGGGCTGGAGACACACACCATTGGGAGGGATCTTTAGACTCTCGCTTCCATACTCTTCTTCTCTTCCATTTTCTTTCTCACTTGTAAATATTTTTAGTTATGAATTACTAACTCTTTCCATTGGGAAAGAGAGCTCTATTATTATTTGATGGATTAAGTTGTTTTTATTCTTCTTCTTCCCATGAGCAATTAGATCAAGAAATTGGCAATTGTTCAAGTTTAGAGAGATTGAATTGCCAAGGAATTGGGATCCAATCACTCATGATTGCCAAGAGATCAATGAGTTACATGATTGAAGATGAGATAAAAGCAAGTGATCCAGAGAATTCAATATCTCTCTATCCCAATACTCTTTTTTTCTTTTACTTCTAGTTATTTACTTTCTTGTACTTTTCTTTCTTGCACTTTACTTTCCCGTACTTTACTTTTCTTGCTCTTTAATTTTCCAGTATTTTACTTTTCTTGCCATTTACTTTCTTGCACTTTATTGCTTTCCTTTACTTTCAAGTCATTTATATTTCTTGTTGATTATCTCTCCTTAATGTTTGTCTAACTAGAATATTCAATTAACTATTGATTGCTTAATCCGTTAATCTCTGTGGGATTCGACCTCACTCTATTGTGAGTTTTTACTTGACGAAAATTTGGTATACTTGCCGAAGGAAGATTGTACAGATACAAAATTCCACGATCAGTGGGCCTTCAGTGCTCAAGGGGGATGCTGCCAGCATTTTCCTTTCTTACTTCAAGCTTCTCCAAATTGCTCCGAATTTTACCTAAAATCATAAAAACACAAGAAAAACTCAAAGTAGCATCTAAAGGTTATTTTTGCACTAAAATCCAGTAAAAAAAATCTAACCAAAAACAATGTAAAAATAACTAGAAAAAGGGTATAAGATGCTCATGCATCACAACACCAAACTTAAATTATTGCTTGTCCTCAAGCAACCAAAAATAATATAGGACCCAGAAGAGAAAATACACAAGACTTGAGTTGTCATTAAAGCTCAGGTCTAGTTACTGGATGGGGCTAATGACACTCTATTTCTGAATAGCTTCGGCATCTCACTATTCTTTGAAGCTCAGAAGTATTAGCATCCTTCAGAACTAGAACTCGGATGATATTGTTGATTCTCTTCTTTAGGTTCTAATTAATTCTTGAACACAACTTTTCTTTTCTTTGGTGTTTTGCATCTTGAGCCTAGCCGTGACTCTAAGTGTTTTGTCTTCAAGCTTAACTCGAAACAAAAACACCACAAGCACTTAACTGGGGAACTCCTTGGGTTCAAATTTTTCTTACTTTTTTCTCCCAGACAGTGGTGCTCAGAGCCTTAGGCATACTCTGTAACAGCAATGGGTCACGACTTTAAGTGTTCGGTCTCAAGGGTTACTTGATACCATCACACCACAAGCACATGATTAGGAAAAACCCCTTTTTTGAGCCTTAGATCAATTTTTGACCCTCCTAACCATTGATACTCAAAGCCTTGGACTTTTTTCTTTTTTTTTCTTTTTTTCAATTCTTTTTGCTATTTTTTTTGCTTCAAGAATCAATCTTTTCTTCTTTCAGAGAATGATAATATTTCTCTATATTCCTGTTCCTCAAAAACCAATATACTCTACTCCAATATCAAATATGCACAGTTTGGATCATACATTCAGAATTAAAGCTAATGTCACCACATCAAAGCAATTAGAACACGCATAATATAACGCATTTTACTACTTTTTCAATAGATTTTTCTTTTTAAGCTTGATGCGTAATACATAAGACATCTTGAAAATTTTTCAAAATAATCTACTAAATTAGAAAGAAAAGAAATCCTAAGAATGATCATGCAAACTCAGACAAGAAAATAGAACATAGAATAAAATACTCAAAACAGATATAAGATAAAGGAAAGGGAGAATGAAACTCAACCACCTCAGTGATGGTGGTTGTTACTCCCTCTGAAGAATCCTCTGGAGCATTTAAGCTCCTCAATGTCATGCGCCCTGCCTCCTCTGCTCCTCCATCATCTGATGGGGGAGAGCAGACTGATCCTGATGTTCCAACCTCAGCTGATCAACTGGTGACGTCAGCCCCCCTAAAGATGTGGTCAACTGATCCCAGTAGTCACGGGGAGGGAAGTACATCTCCTGAGGCATCTCCGAAATGTCCTATGGAGGCGGTAGAACTGGCTCCTGCTGTGGTCCTTTCATGGGCTACCCTTCTTTGTGATTGGTCTCTCCTTATCGATCGGGGTATCTCCCTCAATGTGAGCTCCAGCTGCTGCACATAAGCGGTGAATGAGATGAGAGAATTCCAACATCGCAGTGGTGGAGGACTTGTCAGCTACTCTATAAAACTCCTAAAGGATCACTCATGCACCTCCACCTTATTGTCGAGCATAATACAGTGAATCATCACTACTCACTCGACTGTAACCTCAGAGCGGTTACTCAAAGAGATGATTGAAGGTTGGATAAACTCTAACCATCCTCTGGCTACTGGCCTAAGGTCATGCTTACCCAACTGGTAAGGCCGACCTTGAGCATCCCTCCTCCACTGAGCTCCAGGTATGCAGATGTCAGCAAGAACTTGATCCAACTACTAGTTAGTGTTGACCCTGCGAGTGTATGAATGAGGGTCCTCTCGTGGCTTTGGCAATTGTAGCGCCACCCTCACACTCTCTGGGCTGAAATCCATGATGTGTCCTCTGATCATGGTGCGATAATTCTTCGGTTCCGGGTTCACGCTTCTATCATGCTTGCTCGTCACCCAAGCATTGGTGTAGAACTGTCGCACCATCAGCACTCCAACCTTGGTCATAGGGTTGGCCAGAACTTTCCAACCTCCTCTCAGAATCTGATATAGGATCTCTGGGTACTCATCATCCTTCAGCTTGAAGGGGACCTTGGGAATCACCTTCTTTTTCCTCACCACATCATAAAAATGGTCTTGATGGGTCTTAAAAAGGAATCTTGTGAATCCCATGGCTCAGATTGAGGGCTTTCTCCTTTCTTTTCCTTGAGGATTCTCCAATCTTGGGTGCCATGGAGGAAAGAGTGATGAAACAAAAAGCGGAGTGCCCAACACCAAACTTAAATGTTTTGCTCATCTCGGAGCAAAAAAAATAGAAAATAAGAAAAAGAAAACAAAATAATGCGATAGAGGAGGTTAGGGAGGGCTTCTGCCTTTGGGTGAAAAATGGGAAAGATGAAGAAGAGGAAGTGTGTATGGTGAAATGTAAGTAAGAGGGAAAGAGTAATGTGAGGTGTGGTAAAAGTGGAAGAAGTGAGGGGTATTTATAGGTGGGGGATGAGTGGGTTTCGGTCATGGGATCGGAATTGGGGGAAAATTGAATTTGAATGTAGGTTGTTGGGAAAGGAGATTGATGGGATTAATGAGAGGGGATTGGGTGGAGTGAAAGGTGGGTTGAGAGAATCAAGGGAAGTGATGGGTGATGGGATGGATGAATGTGGATGAAAAAGTGGGTGAAAGAGGAGAGAGAATGGATAAGAATGAGTGGTGAAATGGTTGGTGGTTGGAGTTTATCCATTGGCTAAAGTATCTTCTTGAAATTCAAAATCTGCACCACTTCTTCCTCCCTGGGCGCTGAACGCCGGGCTAGCATTTAGCGCCACCAGGGGGTATCCCTTTTTTTTTTGCTTATGGCGTTTAACACCAGGAGTGGGCGTGAAATGCCTTAGGAGGACCAAAAAGTTGTGTGGATAGCTCCCTTTTGGACGTTAAACGTCTAATGCTTTCGCTCCCCCCGGGCACTGAACGCTGAGCTGGCGTTTGGCGCCACTAGGGGGTCTCCTCCAAGGTGAGCTATTTTTCCTACAACACTTTCCTGTTTCTGTTCTATGTGCTATACATGATCACAAATATTATAAACAATAGGAAAACTATGAATATCAAAATAAAATAGAATGATATAAAATCAAACAAAAATAACTAAAGTAAAACTGAAATAAAACAAAACTAAACTATAGGACACTAATCGTTGGGTTGCCTCCTAACAAGCGCTTCTTTACCGTCATTAGCTTGACGGATGATGAACGGATTTTTGATGGTGTAGAATTTCACAAATGAAATCTCATTGCAAGTATAGTCTCTAAACCAACAATAATCCTTTCATAAAAAAAATTGTTTGTCACAAGTACAAACCCCTAATAAAAATAATAACCGAAGTATTTAAACCTCGGGTCGTTCTCCCTAGGAATTGCAATAAAGTGTTCTTTTTATTGGTTATGAAGTATGTTTGGGGTTTTTGAGGTAATAGACAAGAAATATAAATGGCAAAGGAAATAAACTAACAACAAACAAAGCTCTTGGCAAGGTATGAGAACTAGAAGTCCTATCCTAGTTATCCTTATCAATTGTGATGAGAATTGTCCATTGCTCCCACTTAGTTAACCTCTAACTATGAAGGAAAGTCAAGTGGATGACCTAACTTGATTCCATAAGTCCTAGCCTAATCATGATGGAAGACTAGCTTTAGTAACTGATGAGCGGATAATTTATACGCTTTTTGGCATTATTTTTACATAGTTTTTAGTATATTTTAGTTAATTTTTAGTATAATTTTATTAGTTTTTATGCAAAAATCACATTTCTAGACTTTACTATGAGTTTGTGTGTTTTTCTGTGATTTCAGATATTTTCTGGCTGAAATTGAGGGACCTGAGCAAAAATCTGATTCAGAGGCTGAAAAAGGACTGCAGATGCTGTTGGATTCTGACCTCCCTGCACTCGAAATGGATTTTCTGGAGCTACAGAAAACCAATTGGCGCGCTCTCAATTGCGTTGGAAAGTAGACATCCAAGGCTTTCCAGCAATATATAATAGTCCATACTTTGTCCGAGTTTTAACGACGCAAACTGGCGTTCAAACGCTAACTTCCTGCCCTATTCTGAAGTTAAATGCCAGAAACAGGTTACAAACCAGAGTTAAACGCCACAAACACGCTGCAACCTGGTGTTTAACTCCAAGAGAAGCCTCTACACGTGTAAAGCTTAATCCTCAGCCCAAACACACACCAAGTGGGCCCCGAAAGTAGATTTCTGCACTATCTGCACTTAGTTACTTATTTTTTGTAACCCTAGCTACTAGTTTAGTATAAAAACAACTTTTAGAGACTTGCTATGTATCTCATGATATTTTTACACTTCACATTGTATTTCTGACGGCATGAGTCTCTAAACCCCATGGTTGGGGGTGAGGAGCTCTGCTGTGTTTCGATGAATTAATGCAATTACTACTGTTTTTCATTCAATCACGCTTATTTCTATTCTAAGATATTCACTCGCACTTCAACCAGATGAATGTGATGATTCGTGACACTCATCATCATTCTCACCTATGAATGCTTGCCTGACAACCACCTCCGTTCTATCTATAATAGCTTGAGTGCATATCTCTTGGGTTTCTAATCTAAGATTAGAACCTTCGTGGTATAGGCTAGAATTATTGGCGGCCAATCTTGAGATCTGGAAAGTCTAAACCTTGTCTGTGGTATTCCAAGTAGGATCTGGTATGGAATGACTGTGACGAGCTTCAAACTCACGAGTGTTGGGCGTAATGACAGACGCAAAAGGATCAATGGATCCTATTCCAACGTGAGTGAGAACTGACAGATGATTAGCCGTGCGGTGACAGCGCATTTGGACTATTTTCACTGAGAGGATGGATGGTAGCCATTGACAACGGTGATCCACCAACATACAGCTTGCCATGGAAGGAACCTTGCGTGCATGAAGAAGAAGACAGTAGGAACGCAGAGATTCAGAGGACAGAGCATCTCCAAAACCTCAACCTGTTCTCCATTACTGCATAACAAGTATTGTTTAATCCATGTTCTTTTACTCGTTCCAATTAAACTGAGAATCATTACTGATATCCTGACTAAGAATTACAAAATAACCATAGCTTGCTTCAAGCCGACAATCTCCGTGGGATCGACTCTTACTCACGTAAGGTATTACTTGGACGACCCAGTGCACTTGCTGGTTAGTTATGCGGAATTACAAAAGTGTGATTGTGATTTCGTGCACCATGTTTTTGGCGTCGTTGCCGGGGATTGTTCGAGTTTCGACAACTGACGGTTTATTTTGTTGCTTAGATTAGAAAAAATTTATCTTTTTAGTTTAGAGTCACTAAAATTGCATCTTCTATTAATGTTTTTGGTTGAAACTTTTTTTAAATCTTTATTTTCTCTTTTTAAATTTTTCAAAAATTTTTTATAAACTAATAATTGAGTTTTTCTGTTTGAGTTTAGTTTCATATTTTAAGTTTGGTGTCAATTGCATGATTATATTTTTCTTTCAATTTTTTTTTGAATTATTAGTGATTAGAATATAAAAAATTTTTTAAGTTTGGTGTCCTTTGTGTTTTTGTTTTCTTAAAAAATTTTCAAAAGTTGTTCTTAGCATTTATCGTGATATTCAAAGTTTTCCTGTTTGTTTCCTTTGTTTTGATCTAAAAATTTAAGTTTGGTGTCATTTTTACTGTTTTTCTCTTTCTTCATTAAATTCAAAAATATCTTTTCTCTTTATTTTAATTAATTTTTGAATTCTCCTTTAAAAATTCAGATTTTTATTTTAAAACTTTTTATTCTATCTTATCTTAGTTTTGAAATTTCAAAATTCAAAATCTTTTCAATCATATCCAAAGTTTTTCAAATCTTCTTAATTAAGTAATTATTTTAGTTTTTAAATTTATTTTTCTCTTAGTTTTCGAAATTCATATTTTAATTTCTAATTATTTTATTTTATCTTATTATTTTTACTCAATTAAAATAAAAACAAAAATATATTTTATTTGTAATTCATATCAATTCCCTTTTATCCATCATGGACCTAAATGGAAATGAACAGTCCAGAAGGACTCTGAGGTCATATGCTAATCCCATTACTGCTGCATATGGGAGCAGCATCTGTATACCTCCCATCAAAGCAAGCAGTTTTGAGCTAAATCCTCAGCTCATTGTTATGGTGCAGCAAAATTGTCAGTATTCTGGTCTTCCACAGGAAGAACCTACTGAATTTCTGGCACAGTTCTTGCAAATTACTGACACAGTACGTGACAAGGAAGTAGATCAGGATGTCTACAGATTATTACTATTTCCATTTGCTGTAAAAGATCAAGCTAAGAGGTGGTTAAATAACCAACCTACAGCAAGCATAAGAACATGGAAAAAGTTATCAAACAAATTCCTGAATCAATATTTCCCTCCAAAAAGGATGACACAGCTAAGGCTGGACATCCAAGGCTTTAAACAAGAGGATGATGAATCCCTTTATAACGCCTGGGAGAGGTACAGAGGGATGCTAAGGAAATGCCCCTCTAAAATGTTTTCAGAGTGGGTGCAATTAGACATCTTCTACTACGGGCTTACAGAAAAAGCTCAGATATCTCTAGACCACTAAGCTGGTGGATCTATGCACATGAGAAAGACTATTGAAGAGGCTCAAGAGCTTATTGATATAGTTGCTAGAAATCAGCATCTGTACATAAGTAATGAGTCCTCCATGAAAGAAGAAGCTAAGGCAGTATCAACTGATTTTAGTCCTCAGGAACAAGTAGCTGAATTCAATCAGCAACTATCTTCTATAACAAGGCAGTTAGCAAAATTTAAGGAGATACTACAAGAAACCAAAAATGCTAACAAGGATATGGAATCACAATTGAATCAGACAAAACAGCAGCTATCAAAACAGATAATAGAGGAGTGCCAAGCAGTTCAATTAAGAAGTGGAAAAACATTAAATATCTCAACTCAAAGCAGCAAAAAAGCCAAGAAAGGAATAGTTAACAGAGGATGAGCAACCTGCTACCCAAAATCCCTCTGAGGACAGTAAGAGCCCAGAGAGGAATAAATCTGACGTTCAAACGCCAGAAACGGGTGAAAAACTGGCGTTAAACGCCCAATCCATGTCCAGTTCTGGCATTCAAATGCCAAAAAAGGGTTGGAATCTGGCGTTAAACGCCCAATCCATGTCTAGTTCTGGCGTTCAAATGCCAGTGAGGGATCAGACACCTGCAAGTGCTGATAATAACTCCCTCAAGAAGGCTTCTCAACCTGCCTCTGTAGGAAATAAACCTGCAGTAACTAAAATTGAAGAATATAAAGCCAAAATGCCTTATCCTCAGAAACTCCGCCAAGCGGAACAGGATAAATAATTTGCCCACTTTGCAGACTATCTCAAGACTCTTGAAATAAAGATTCCGTTTGCAGAGGCACTTGAGCAAATACCCTCTTATGCTAAGTTCATGAAAGAGATCTTAAGTCATAAGAAGGATTGGAGAGAAACTGAAAAAGTTTTTCTCACTGAAGAATGCAGTGCAGTCATTCTAACAAGCTTACCAGAAAAGCTTAAGGATCCCGGAAGCTTTATGATACCATGCACATTAGAGGGTACTTGTACCAAGACAGCTGTATGTGACCTTGGGGCAAGTATCAATCTAATCCCTGCATCCACTATCAGAAAGCTTGGCTTGACTGAAGAGGTCAAACCAACCCGGATATGTCTTCAACTTGCTGATGGCTCCATTAAATATCCATCAGGTATAATTGAGGACATGATTGTTAAGGTTGGGACATTTTCCTTTCCCACTGACTTTGTAGTGTTGGAAATGGAGGAGCACAAGAGTGCAACTCTCATTCTAGGAAGACCCTTCCTAGCAACTGGACAAACTCTCATTGGTGTCCAAAAAGGGGAAGTGACCCTGAGAGTCAATGAGGATCAGTTCAAGTTAAATATTGTCAAAGCTATGCAGCATCCAGACACATCAAATGACTGCGTGAGCATTGATATTATTGACTCCTTGGTGGAAGAGATCAATATGACTGAGAGTCTCGAATCAGAGCTAGAGGACATCTTTAAAGATGTTCAGCCTGATCTGGAGGAACCAGAGGAAATAAAAGAACCTCTGAAAATTCCTCAGGAAGAGGATAAGCCTCCTAAACCCGAGCTCAAACTACTACCACCATCCCTGAAAAATGACATATTCCTTGGGAGAAGGTGACACTTTTCCAGTGATCATAAGCTCTGCTTTAAATCCACATGAAGAGAAAGCACTAATTCAGGTGCCGAGGACACACAAGACAGCTCTTGGGTGGTCCATAAGTGATCTTAAGGGCATTAGCCCAGCAAGATGCATGCACAAGATCCTATTGGAGGATGATGCTAAGCCAGTGGTTCAACCACAGACGCGGCTAAATCTAGCCATGAAGGAGGTGGTGCAGAAAGAGGTCACTAAGTTACTAGAGGCTAGGATTATTTATCCTATTTCTAATAGCCCCTGGGTGAGCCCTGTTCACGTTGTCCCCAAGAAGGGAGGCATGACAATGGTTCATAATGAAAAGAATGAACTGGTTCCTACAAGAACAGTTACAGGGTGGCGTATGTGTATTGACTACAGAAGGCTCAATACAGCCACCAAAAAGGATCATTTTCCTTTACCATTCATAGACCAGATGCTAAAGAGACTAGCAGGTCATGAATACTACTACTTTTTGGATGGCTATTCAGGTTACAACCAAATTACAGTAGATCTTCAGGACCAAGAGAAAACAGCATTCACATGTCCATCTGAAGTATTTGCCTACAGGAGGATGCCATTTGGTCTGTGTAATGCACCTGCAACCTTTCAGAGGTGCATGCTATCTATTTTCTCTGACATGGTAGAAAAATTTCTGGAAGTTTTCATGGATGACTTCTCAGTATTTGGAGACTCATTCGGCTCCTGTCTTGACCATCTAGCACTTGTTCTGAAAAGGTGCCAAGAGACTAACCTAATTTTAAACTGGGAGAAATGTCACTTTATGGTGACTGAAGGAATTGTCCTTGGGCACAAAATTTCGAACAAGGGAATAGAGGTGGATCAAGCTAAGGTAGAGGTAATTGAAAAATTACCACTACCTGCCAATGTTAAGGCAATCAGAAGCTTTCTGGGGCATGCAGGATTCTATAGGAGATTTATAAAGGATTTTTAAAAAATTGCAAAACCTCTGAGCAATCTGCTAGCTGCTTCCATGCCATTAGTCTTTGACACAGAGTGTCTGCAGGCATTTGAGACTCTGAAAGCTAAGTTGGTCACAGCACCTGTCATTTCTGTACCAGACTGGACATTACCATTCGAATTAATGTGTGATGCCAGTGACCATGCTATTGGTACAGTATTGGAACAGAGGCATGACAAGCTTCTGCACGTTATTTACTATGCTAGCCGTGTTTTAAATGATGCGCAAAAAAATTACACAACCACAGAAAAGAAATTACTTGCAGTGGTTTATGCCATTGACAAGTTTAGATCTTACTTAGTAGGATCAAAAGTGATTGTGTACACTGACCATGCTGCTCTAAAATATCTCCTCACAAAGCAGGATTCAAAACCCAGACTCATAAGATGGGTGTTGCTTTTGCAAGAGTTTGATATAGAAATAAGAGACAGAAAAGGGACAGAGAATCAAGTAGCTGATCACCTGTCCCGGATAGAACCAGTAGCAGGAGTATCCCTCCCTCCTACTGAGATCTCTGAAACCTTTCCGGATGAGCAATTGTTTACCATTCAGGAAGCTCCGTGGTTTGCAAACATTGCAAACTATAAGGCTCAGTAATGTCAAGCTATTGACAGTAAAGAAGTGCTTATTTGGAGGCAACCCAATCTTATTTATCTATGTTAATTACTTTTTTATTTTATTTTCCATTATTATTTTATGTTTTCTTTAGGTTGATGATCATGTGGAGTCATAAAAATAGCTGCAGAATTAAAGCAGAATCAAAAACAACATCAAAAATAGCACACCCTGGAGGACAGACTTACTGGTGTTTTAACGCCAGAAAGAAGCAACAAGCTGGCGTTTAACGCCAGAAAAATGCAACAAGCTGGCGTTTAACGCCAGAAAGAAGCAACAAGCTGGCATTTAATGCCAGAACAGAGCACCAAGTTGGCATTAAATGCCAGAAACAGGTTGCAACCTGGCGTTTAACGCCAGAATTGCACTCTAAGGGCGTTTTGCATGCCTAAATAGAGCAGGGATGAGAAGTCCTTAACCCCTCAGAATCTGTAGACCCACAGGATCCCCACCAACCTCAACTCATTTTCTCTCCCCCAGGATCCCCACCTACCTCACCATTCAAATTCAAACCATTCCCCTCCAAACCGACCCATTCACACACCTCCATCTCCTCCACTTCTCCTTCTACTCCCTTCTATCTTCTTTTGCTCGAGGACGAGCAAACCTTTTTAGTTTGGTGTGGAAAAAAAGCGTGGCTTTTTGTTTTTTCATAACCATTTATGGCACCAAGGCCGAAAAAACCTCTAAAAAGAGGAAAAAGAAGGCGGTTGCTTCCATCCCTGAGTCATGAGAGATGGAGAGGTTCATCTCAAGGGTCCATAGTTCAGTGGTAGAGCATTTGACTACAGATCAAAGAGCCATGAGGGAGGAGCAACAAAGGCAAGGAAGAGACATAGAGGAGCTCAAGAGAACCATTGGTTCTTCAAGAGGAAGAAGATGCCACCCTCACTAAGGTGGACCCGTTCCTTAATCTCCTTGTCTATTTGTTTTTCTGTTTTTTGATTTATATGCTTTATGTTTTATCTATGTTTATGTCTTTATTACATGATCATTAGTGTCTAGTGTCTATGTCTTAAAGATATGAATGTCCTATGAATCCATCACCTTTCTTAAATGAAAAATGTTTTCTGAAAAAGAAAAAGAAGTACATGAATTTCAAATTTTAAAATAGTTTAATTATTTTGATGTGGTGGCAATACTTTTTATTTTCTGAATGAATGCTTGAGCAGTGCATATTTTTGAATTTGTTGTTTATGAATGTTAAAATTGTTGGCTCTTGAAAGAATAATGGAAAAGGAAAAATGTTATTGATAATCTGAAAAATCATAAAAATGATTCTTGAAGCAAGAAAAAGCAGTGAATAGAAAGCTTGCAAAAAAAAAGGCAAAAAAAATTAAGAAAAAGAAAGAAAAAGAAAAAAAGCAAGCAGAAAAAGCCAATATCCCTTTAAACCAAAAGGCAAGGGTAAAATAAAAAGGATCCAAGGCTTTGAGCATCAGTGGATAGGAGGGCCTACAGGAATAAAATCCTGGCCTAAGCGGCGAAACTAAGCTGTCCCTAACCATATGCTTGTGGTGTGAAGGTGTCAAGCGAGAAGCTTGAGACTGAGCGGTTAAAGTCGTGGTCCAAAGCAAAAAGAGTGTGCTTAAGAGCTCTAGACACCTCTAACTGGGGACTTTAGCAAAGCTGAGTCACAATCTGAAAAGGTTCACCCAGTTATGTGTCTGTGGCATTTATGTATCCGATGGTAATACTGGAAAACAAAATGCTTAGGGTCACGGCCAAGATTCATAATGTAACTGTGTTCAAGAATCAACATACTGAACTAGGAGAATCAATAACACTATCTGAATTCTGAGTTCCTATAGATGCCAATCATTCTGAACTTCAAAGGATAAAGTGAGATGCCAAAACTGTTCAGAAGCAAAAAGCTAATAGCCCCGCTCAACTAATTAAGACTGATCTTCATAGATGTTTTTGGAATTCATTGTATATTCTCTTTTTTTATCCTACTTTCTTTTTAGTTTCTTGGGGACAAGCAACAATTTAAGTTTGGTGTTGTGATGAGCGGATAATTTATACGCTTTTTGGCATTGTTTTTACATAGTTTTTAGTATGTTTTAGTTAATTTTTAGTATAATTTTATTAGTTTTTAAGAAAAAATCACATTTCTTGACTTTAATATGAGTTTGTGTGTTTTTCTGTGATTTCAGGTATTTTCTGGCTGAAATTGAGGGACCTGAGCAAAAATCTGATTCAGAGGCTGAAAAAGGACTGCAGATGCTGTTGGATTCTGACCTCCCTACACTCGAAATAGATTTTCTAGAGCTACAAAAGGCCAATTGACTTGCTCTTAATTGCGTTGGAAAGTGGACATCCAGGGCTTTCCAGCAATATATAATAGTTCATACTTTGCCCATGTTTTGACGATGCAAACTGGCGTTCAAACGCCAACTTCCTGCCCTATTCTGAAGTTAAACGCCAGAAACAGGTTACAAACCAAAGTTAAACGCCACAAACAGGCTGCAACCTGGCATTTAACTCCAAGAGAAGCCTCTACATGTGTAAAGCTCAATGCTCAGCCCAAGCACACACCAAGTGGGCCCCGAAAGTGGATTTCTGCACTATCTGCACTTAGTTACTTATTTTCTATAACCCTAGCTACTAGTTTAGTATAAAGACAACTTTTAGAGACTTGCTATGTATCTCATGAAATTTTTACACTTCACATTGTATTTCTGACGGCATGAGTCTCTAAACTCCATGGTTGGGGGTGAGGAGCTCTGCTGTGTTTCGATGAATTAATGCAATTACTACTATTTTTCATTCAATCACGCTAATTTCTATTCTAAGATATTCACTCGCACTTCAACCTGATGAATGTGATGATTCGTGACACTCATCATCATTCTCACCTATGAACACGTGCCAGACAACCACCTCCATTCTATCTGCAATAGCTTGAGTGCATATCTCTTGGGTTTCTAATCTAAGATTAGAACCTTCGTGGTATAGGCTAGAATTATTGGCGGCCATTCTTGAGATCCGAAAAGTCTAAACCTTGTCTGTGGTATTCCGAGTAGGATCTGGGATGGGATGACCGTGACGAGCTTCAAACTCGCGAGTGTTGGGCGTAGTGACAAACGCAAAAGGATCAATGGATCCTATTCCAACAGGAGTGAGAACCGATAGATGATTAGCCGTGCGGTAACAGCGCATTTGGACCATTTTCACTGAGAGGACGGATGGTAGCCATTGACAACGGTGATCCACCAACATACAGCTTGCCATGGAAGGAGTCTTGCGTGCATGAAGAAGAAGACAGTAGGAACGCAAAGATTCAGAGGACAGAGCATCTCTAAAACCTCAACCTGTTCTCCATTACTGCATAACAAGTATTGTTTAATCCATGTTCTTTTACTCATTCCAATTAAACTAAGAATCATTACTGATATCCTGACTAAGTATTACAAAATAACCATAGCTTGCTTTAAGCCGACAATCTCTGTGGGATCGACCCTTACTCACGTAAGGTATTACTTGGACGACCCAATGCACTTGCTGGTTAGTTGTGCGGAATTACAAAAGTGTGATTGTGATTTCGTGCACCAGTGACATTCAAGTTAATTAGCAACTTCTAATTATCAATCAACAAATGAGTTTGATAACTCAAGAGTCACCAGTTACTCTACCTAGGCCAAGAGGAACAAAATCTAACTCAACTAAAAGAGGCATTTCAACAAACACATAGAAGGCAACAAAGGTAAACAACATGAATTGCAAGAATTAAAGAGAGATCTAACTACAATGGCAAGAGATCAATAATAGAAAACCAAATCAACATGAAAAGACATGGAAATCATAAATTGCATTGAAAGAGAAATAGAGATCTACATAAGAATTCATAAAGCAAAAGGAAAATTGAAGCAAGAGAAGAAGTAGATCTAGATCTAAGAAATTAACCTAAACCTAATCCTAATTCTAGAGAAAAGAGAGAGCTTCTCTCTCTAGAAACTAACTTTCCCTCCAAAACTAAACTAAACTAAACTAATGTGATGTAATGTCTAATGTGTGTTGATTCCCCTTCAATCCTTGGGTTAAATAGCATTAGAGATGAGTTGGATTTGGGCCTGGAAAGCCCAGAAATCGCCCCCAGCGGTTTGCCTTTAATGAAGTCACGTGCGAACGTTGACGCGTACGCGTTATGTACGCGTACGCGTCACCATGCAACCTCATCGTTTCATGCGTGCACGTCTACTACGCGTGCGCGTCGATGAATGCATCCCAAATCCTTGATTTTCCATGATTTCTCCACTTTGCATGCTTTTCTCTTCATTCCTTTGACCCATTCCTAGCCTTTCCAATCTGAATTCACTAACAAACATATCAAGGCATCTAGTGGAATCAAAGGTGAATCAAAATTAGCAATTAAGGGCCTAAAAAGCATGTTTTCACACTTAAGCACAAATTAGGAGACAATCATGAAACCATGCTATTTCATTGAATAAATGTGGGTAAAAGGTAATAAAATCCCCTAAATTAAGCACAAGATAAACCCTAAAAATGGGGTTTATCAACCTCCCCACACTTAAACCATAGCATGTCCTCATGCTAAATCAAGAAGGAAACAAAGGGTATCAACATTTATTCAATGTAACAACTTACTAAATGCAACCTATCTACATGCAACTATCTAAATGAATGCAACTACTTGGTCAAAATAAATCGATTTCCAAGAGAACATATATAAGCACAAGGGCTAAGGCAATAGCAAATCTAATCCACAATTGAATTGAGTTATTAAATATTTTTATAAACTTGCAAGAAGAGATGATCATAGGTGAAAACATGTAATTGAGCAATCGAACCCTCACCGGATGTGTATCTGCTCTAGTCACTCAAGTGTTTATGGTTGATTCTCTCAATTCTCCCCTAATCATGCTTTCCAAGATTTGTTCTTCTTCTAACAATCAACAAATATTTCGTGCATGCATACAATTATCATGAGGTCTTTTCATAGGTTGTAATGGGGCTAAGGTCAAGGTAGGATGCATATTTGGTCAAGTGGACTTGAAATTTGAATCCTTGATAAGCTTAGACTTCCCACCTAACCTATGACATCCTCAAAGCTAACCTAGCTACCCATTTTTCACTTTTTCACATACTCATGCATTCTTTTCTTGATCACAACTCATATGCATTGATTATTATTGAGCTTCACTTTGCTTTGGGGCATTTTGTCCCCTTTTTATTTCTTTTTTTTTCTTTTTTTTCTTTTTCCATATTTTTTTTTCTTTTCATATATTTTTTTTCTTTTTATTTTCTCAATTTTTCATTTTTTTTCTTTCTTTTTGCAATAAAGTATATACAAGAGCATCAATGCATATGGTTTTACGTTTAATTAACACATGAGTATGTACCCAATTCCCAAATATAGAAATACAAAACAAAAATACCATTTTCTCTCAACCAATGTCCCAAGTTTCCCCACACTTGAATGACACACACACTAGCCTAAGCTAATCAAAGATCAAAATTAAGGACATTTATTGTTTTTCGCTTCAAGGCTTGTAATGTGCTAAAATTATGAACAAGTGGGTTAATCATATGCTCAAATTGGCAAATAATGGAAGATAAAAGGTAGACTATTTGGGTGAGTGAGCTAATGAAATGATGGCCTCAATCATGTAAATGCATGTATACATGGAATAATGGACATATAGAATCAAACAAATCAAGGATTACAATCATAGGAAGAGAATAATGCACACAAGAAGGAAAATAAGTGGTTATAAAATGTAACCACGCAATTAAGGCTCAAATCTCACAAGCTTGTGTTCTTAGCTCAAAACATGTTCCACAATATATATATATATATAATTCAAGCAAGTTCAATGAAAAGTTTTCACTCAAATCAATTGGAATGTCAATGCCCTATAGATAATTTTCTCGAAAAATTTCATTATTTTGACTAAGCTTATTATGTATACATATGCAAAATTAAGAAAATGAAACTAAAAATCCTAAGAGACCTAAAAATGAAATGCAAAAGTGTTGGGATTAGAAACTTGTCACCCAAAAACATCGACTGGTCGGACGACCTCCCCACACTTAAAAGTTTGCACTGTCCTCGGTGCACTCAAAGATGAGCAAGGGGGTACGGCGACTCTTCAGATTGCCACCTCCAGCTGGTGGATCAACCGGTTGCTGCATGTTCTTCTTCCGCTTTCGTTTTTGCTTGTGGTGCAGGAATCATGAAAAACAGAAAATAACACCATAAGATAAGAGAATACAAAAGCAAGGAAGCGTAAATTGTTGGAATGAGGTAAATCACTAGAATGGGGTGAGTGAATTAATGTGACATTAATGGAAAATAGGTGTGTGAATTCTAAATTGTGCACGGTTTAGAACACATACTAGCATGAAAAGAACTATGTCACAATTACACAAAAAGGAGCATGCACTTCCCTCATCCTAATGTGCTTGAAATACTCAAAACTTGTAGGCTAAAACAACCAAGCAAGCAATAAAGAAGCATGAAAGTATTCAAGCCAAATATATAACATATGGATGCATATGATCAAGAAGCACAATGCATTAAGGTAAATGCACAACATCCAATATCAAGAAATTGCATAATCAAAGAAAAGAATTCAAATCACATGGTGGCCAAATCATGCAATTCAAAAAGACTTAGAGTGCTTGAGGGCAATTCTCATTCACTTGGTGTTTACAAAATTAAGCATGAAGAACTCAAAACGAAGTAGCAAGACATAACCTCAATCAACGAATCCAACAAAGATGATAAACAACAATGATGTTAAAATAACATCTTATCAATGATTAGCAGCAATGAATGGTAAACAAGATTAATAATCTAACACTTAGTATGAAAAAGAGAAAATGAAATGAAATTTTAACTAATTAAACAACTAGTTAACTAACTAACTAAAAGAAGTGGTTAAAAATGGTGTTTGGAAGTGTTGGATGAGGGGTAGGAGAAGGGAAGAAGAAAGAAGAGAAGGAAAGAAATGGAAAGAAGAGAAGAAAAGAAGTGTAGTGAAGGAAGGGCATCCACGCGTACGCGTCTGACATGCGTGCGCGTGGATTGAGGTGAAATGAACGCGACGCGTACGCGTGGCGCCATTTTGATGAACGGATTTTTGATGGTGTAGAATTTTACAAATGAAATCCCATTGCAAGTATAGTCTCTAAACCAACAATAATCCTTTCATACAAAAATTTGTTTGTCACAAGTACAAACCCCTAATAAAAATAATATTTGAAGTATTTAAACCTCGGGTCGTTCTCCTTAGGAATTGCAATAAAGTGTTCTCGTTATTGGTTATGAAAACTACCAAGAATTGGGCCACCTTTGTCTGAGAGAGGTTGAGGTTTAAAAATCTTGAACAGCATATAGTTCTCATGCATCCTCAGGACTAACTCTCCTCTCTTTACATCAATCAAAGCTCTCCCAGTGGCTAGGAATGGCCTTCCTAGGATGATGGATTCATCCTTCTCCTATTTCGTATCAAGTATCACGAAGTCTGCAGGGAGATAAAGGTCTTCAACCATTACTAGAACGTTCTCCACCAATCCATATGCCTGCTTCAGATCCTTATGGGATGCGCCTCTTGGATCCCCAGCTTCTTCATCATAGAGAGGTATCAAATTTATGCTAGATCCAAGGTCGCATAATGCCTTCTCAAATGTGATGGTCCCTATAGTACAGGGAATCAAGAAGCTTTCAGGATCTGGCGATTTCTGAGGTAGCTTCTTTTGTACTAGTGCACTGCACTTCTTGGTCAGCACAACAGTTTCATCTCCCCTCAGGGCCTTCTTCTTAGAGAATATGCTTTTCAGACAGGCCATATAGGGAGGCTTCTTCTCTAACACCTTAGCAAAAAGAATATTGATTTGTAACTTCTTAAAGATTACCAAGAATTGAGCAAGTTGCTCATCTTTGGTCTCCTCTTGCACGTTCTGAAGGTGTTGTACTTCAGGCTCTTTCATCACCACCAAGGCATGTACAAGTGTACTGCCAGTCTCCTCTTAAGCTTTTTTCTCCTTTAAATCCTCAGCAACATACTCTTCTTTAGGCAAGGCCTCCTTGCCCATGGTAAGGGTCTTATACTCTTTCCTTGGATTTCCCTCTGTGTTACTTGGAAGAGTGTTGGGAGGTCTCTCAGGTATCCTATTGCTCAACTGACCTACTTGCACTTTCAAGTTCTGAATTGAAGACCGAGCTTCTTGCATAACGCTATGGGTGGTCCTTGAAAGGTCAGAAACTATTGTGGCCAAGTCGGTGAGGCTGTGTTTTAAGGTCTTCGTCTGCTATTGAGAGGGTTGGAACTACCTGTTGTTGAACCTATTTTGATTAGTTCCACCCTGATTGTTGTTGAAGCTTTGTTGGGGCTTCTGTTGCTGCTCCCTCCACCCAAGGTTAGGATGATTCCTCCATCCCTGATTGAAAGTATTTGCATAGGGATCATTATTGGGATTTCTAAAGAAATTTTCTATGTAATTTACTTCCTCCATAGTGGGCTGATAAACCCCAATTTTGTGGTTTATCTTGTGCTTAATTTGGGGAATTTTATCACCTTTTCTCACATTTATTCAATGAAATAGCATGGTTTTGCAATTCTCTCTTGATTTGTGCTTAAGTGTGAAAACATGCTTTTTAGGCCTTAAAATAGCTAAATTCAATTCAATTTAATTCCATTCGATGCCTTGATATGTTTGTTGAGTGGTTTCAGGTTCATAAGGCAAGTATTGAATGGAAGAAGTGAGGAGAAAAGCATGCAAAGTGGGAGAACTCATGAAGAAATGAAGGAACCGCAAAGCTGTCAAGCCTGACCTCTTCGTACTCAATCAACCATAACTTGAGCTACAGAGGTCCAAATGAGACAGTTTTAGTTGCGTTGGAAAGATAACATCTGGGACTTCAAAATAATATAAAATTTTCTATAGTTGTTTCGCATTTAGGGGCGTGCACACGCACTGTACGTGTGCACACTAATGCTGCACATGGCCCACTAAAGATGAAATCACTGGGGGGCGATTTCTGAAGCACTTTGGGCCCAATCCAACTCATTCCTGATGCTATTTCATGCAAAATTCAAGCTTGGGCTAAGTTAGTTTCTAGAGAGAGAAGCTCCCTCTTCTCTCTAGAATTAGGGTTCTTAGGCTTAATTCCATCTTAGATCTAGGTTTTGATTATTGTTCTCATCTTATTTTTTCTACAATTTCATGCTTCTACACTTTGATTCTCTTAGTTTTCTTGTTAATTTTCCTTTTATGCTCTCTTTTATGTTCATGGATGCTCATGTTGGATTTAGATGTCTTTTAATGAAATTTAATGTTTTATGTCTTATAATTGTTGATTTGAGTTGTTGGTTTACTTTCCTTACAATTGGTAGTTGGTAGATTTATTATTCTTGCATTTTTACTATGCTTTTCTTTCATGCCTTCCATGTGTTTGATAAAATGCTTGGTTGGACTTTAGAGTAGATTTTGAGCATTCTTGGCTTGGGAAGAGTAATTGGTCAATCTTGAGTCATTAATACCCAATTTAGATTGGTGATCTAGAGTTGTTAGTTAATATCATTTTAAATGACTCTAATCTCTTGCTAATTCAATTAGTGAGTTGATTAGGATTTTTTATTTGAGATTAACTAGTCTTGTTTGACTTTCTCTAATGGATGATAACTTATACCTTCTTTCAGCATTGGGGATGACGAAATAAGATAAATTCTTGTTAATTATTGTTATGATTAATGACTAGGATAGAAAGCCTATGATCTCAAACCTTGCCATGAATGTCTCTCTTTATTACTTGCTTTCTTTAGTTACTTGATTGATTTATTCTTCTTGTCATTTAATTCTTGCCCCTTTACTTTCTTGCCCCTTATCAATCAAACCGCCTTTGTTCCTCATAGCCAATAATTGACCATTTCATTGCAATTCCTTGTGAGATGATCCGGAGTTTAAATACTTCGATAAATTTTTAATTGGGATTTGTACTTGTGACAAAACCAAAATTTAATTTGATGTGAGAGTTGTTTGTTAGTTTGGAGCTATGCTTACAATGAAGTTCTTCTTTCTATAAGAAAAATTCCTAACCAACACGATTCTCGCTATCATGAGCTGAGCAATGTCACAAACGTCCCCTTGAGTGTAGCTTCCAGTCAGGCCATAGGATGCATCTTGAGTGTTGAAAGCTAAAACCTGCATCCCGGCCAAGTGCTGAGAGATAATACTGATTTGCTAGGACATGAGCTTGTTTTGAGCCAAAATGGCATCCAGTGTGTCCACCTCCATGACTCGTCTCTTTTGAGTAGTCCCAGTGTTCACAAGGTTCCTCTTAGAGGTGTACAGGTACTGGTTGTTGGCACCATCTCAATAAGCTCATCTGCCTCTTCAGACGTCTTCTTCATGTGTAGAGAACCACTTGCAGAGTGATCCAATGACATTTTGGCCATCTCAGAGAGGCCATCATAAAATATCTACAACCTGGTCTAATCCGAAACCATGTCAAGAGGGCACCTCCTGATCATCTGCTTGTATTTCTCACATGCCTCATAGAGGGATTCTCCATCTTTCTGTCTGAAGGTATGGACATCTACCCTAAGCTTACTCAGCTTCTGAGGTGGAAAGAACTTGGTCAGAAATCCAATGAACACCTTCTCCCATGTGTCCAAGCTCTCATTGGGTTGAGAATCAAGCCACTGCTTTGCTCTATCCCTTACAGCAAAAGGGAAGAGCATGAGCTTGTAAACCTTAGGGTTTACTCCATTCGTCTTAACTGTGTCACAAATCTGCAGGAAGTCAGATATGAATTTATTAGGTTCCTCCTACAAGAGTCCATGAAACTGATAGTTCTGCTGCACCAGAGTGACTGGTGCACGAAATTGTGATCTCCAGGTTCTAACAAATCCTGGTAATGGCTCCAAAGCTTGGTGCTCTGATCTTAATTCATAATTGTCACAACTTCGATACAACTAACCAGCAAGTGCACTGGGTCGTCCAAGTAATACCTTACGTGAGTAAGGGTCGAATCCCACAGAGATTGTTGGTATGAAGCAAGCTATGGTCACCTTGTAAATCTCAGTCAGGCGGATTTAAACATGATACTTTATTAGATTAAAATAAACAATAAAAGGGATAGAGATACTTATGTAGATTCATTGGCAGGAATTTCAGATAAGCGAATGGAGATGCTTTTCGTTCCTCTGAACCTCTGCTTTCCTGCTATCTTCATCCAATCAGTCTTACTCCTTTCCATGGCTGGCTGTATGCAAGGGCATCACCGTTGTCAGTGGCTACATCCCCTCCTCTCAGTGAATCATATGCTCACGCACCCTGTCACGGCACGGCTATTCATCTGTCGGTTCCCGATCATGCTGGAATAGGATTTACTATCCTTTTGCGTCTGTCACTAACGCCCAACAATCGCGAGTTTGAAGCTCGTCACAGTCATTCAATCATTGAATCCTACTCAGAATACCACAGACAAGGTTTAGACCTTCCGGATTCTCTTGAATGCCGCCATCATTCTAGCTTACGCCACGAAGATTCTGGTTAGGAGATCTAAGAGATATTCATTCTAGCTTAATTCATGTAGAACAGAAGTGTTTGTCAGGCACGCGTTCATAAGGGGGAAGGTGATGAGCATCACACATAATCATCACCTTCATCACGTTCTTGGGTGCGAATGGATATCTTAGAAGCGAAATAAGAGGAATTGAATAGAAAACAGTAGTACTTGCATTAATCTTTGAGGAACAGCAGAACTCCACACCTTAATCTATGGAGTGTAGAAACTCTACCGTTAAAAATACATAAGTGAAAGGTCCAGGCATGGCCGAGAGGCCAGCCCCTCTGATCTAAGAACCAGGCGTCCAAAGATGTCTAATACAATAGTAAAAGGTCCTATTTATAATGAACTAGTCACTAGGGTTTACATGAGTAAGTAATTGATGAATAAATCCACTTCCGGGGCCCACTTGGTGTGTGTTTGGGCTGAGCCTAAGTGTTGCACGTGCAGAGGCCATTTGTGGAGTTGAACGCCAAGTTCTGTGCCAGTTTGGGCGTTCAACTCTGGTTTTGGATCCTTTTCTGGCGCTGGACGCCAGATTTGGGCAGAAGGCTGGCGTTGAACGCCAGTTTACGTCGTCAATTCTTGTCCAAAGTATGGACTATTATATATTTCTGGAAAGCCCTGGATGTCTACTTTCCAACGCAATTGGAAGCGCGCCATTTCGAGTTCTGTAGCTCCAGAAAATCCACTTTGAGTGCAGGGAGGTCAGAATCCAACAGCATCAGCAGTCCTTTTTCAACCTCTGAATCTGATTTTTGCTCAAGTCCCTCAATTTCAGCCAGAAAATACCTGAAATCACAGAAAAACATACAAACTCATAGTAAAGTCCAGAAATGTGAATTTAACACAAAATCTATTAAAAACATCCCTAAAAGTAACTAGATCCTACTAAAAACATATTAAAAACAATGTCAAAAAGCGTATAAATTATCCGCTCATCACAACACCAAACTTAAATTGTTGCTTGTCCCCAAGCAACTGAAAATCAAAATAGGATAAAAAGAATAGAATATACTATAAATTCCAAACTATCAATGAAACATAGCTCCAATCATATGAGCGGGACTTACAGCTTTTTGCCTCTTGAATAGTTTTGGCATCTCACTTTATCCATTGAGGTTCAGAATGATTGGCTTCTATAGGAACTCAGAGTTTGGATAGTGTTATTAATTCTCCTAGTTCAGTATGATGATTCTTGAACACAGCTTCTTTATGAGTCTTGGCCGTGGCCCTAAGCACTTTGTTTTCCAGTATTACCACCGGATACATAAATGCCACAGACACATAATTGGGTGAACCTTTTCAGATTGTGACTCAGCTTTGCTAAAGTCCCCAATTAGAGGTGTCCAGGGTTCTTAAGCACACTCTTTGTTTTTGCTTTGGACCTTGACTTTAACCGCTCAGTCTCAAGTTTTCACTTGACACCTACACGCCACAAGCACATGGTTAGGGACAGCTTGGTTTAGCCGCTTAGACCAGGATTTTATTCCTTTAGGCCCTCCTATCCACTGATGCTCAAAGCCTTGGGATCCTTTTTATTTGCCCTTGCCTTTTAGTTTTAAGGGTTATTGGCTTTTTCTGCTTGCTTTTTTTCTTTCTATTTTTTTTCTATATTTTTTTTTCGCCTATTTTTTTCTTTTTCTTTTTTTTTCTGCAAGCTTTGTTTTTTTTGCTGCTTTTTCTTGCTTCAAGAATCATTTTTATGATTTTTCAGATTATCAAATAACATGTCTCCTAGTCATCATTCTTTCAAGAGCCAACATATTTAACATTCTTAAACAACAACTTCAAAAGACATATGCACTGTTCAAGCATACATTCAGAAAACAAGAAGCATTGTCACCACATCAATATAATTAAACTAAGTTCAAGGATAAATTCGAAACTCATGTACTTCTTGTTCTTTTGAATTAAAACATTTTTCATTTAAGAGAGGTGATGGATTCATAGGACATTCATATCTTTAAGGCAGAGTTACTAACTACTAATGATCATGTAATGAAGACGCAAACATAGATAAGCACATAACATAGAAAATGAAAAACAGAGAAAGTAAGAATAAGGAATGAGTCCACCTTAGTGATGTCCTTGAGCTCTTCTATGTCTCTTCCTTGTCTTTGCTGCTCCTCCTTCATTGCTTTTAGATCTTCTCTGATTTCATGAAGGATGATGGAGTGCTCTTGATGTTCCACCCTTAGTTGCTTCCAATAATTGTGTGGAAGAAAATGTATCCCCTGAGGTATCTCAGGGATCTCTTGATTTGCAGTCAAATGTTCTACCACTGAGCTTTAGACCCTTGATGGAAGCTTTTGTCTTCCCTTTCCTCTTTCTAGAGGCTTCTCTGGCCTTAGGTGCCATCAATGGTTATGGAAAAAAACAAAAAAGCTATGCTTTTTACCACACCAAACTTAGAATGTTGCTCGCCCTCGAGCAAAAGAAGAAAGAATAGAAGAATAAGAAGAAGATATGGAGGAGATGGAGGGAGTGTGTATTCGGCCATATGGGTGGGATTGGGTGGGAGAGAGATGTTGAATTTTGAAGGTAGTGGGTGTATGGATGTGAGTGGTAAATGGAAAACAGAAGGGATGATCATGAATGGAAAGAGAGATGATGAGGTAGGTGGGGATCCTGTGGGGTCCACAGATCCTGGGATGATCCTGTGGGGTCCACAGATCCTGAGGTGTCAAGGCATTTACATCCCTGCACCAAATTAGGCATATAAAATGCCCTTGCACACAATTCTGGGCGTTCAGCGCCAGGTTGGTGCCCATTTTGGGCGTTCAACGCCCATTTGCTGCCATTTCTGGCGTTGAACGCCAGAACCATGCTTGTTCTGGGCGTTCAGCGCCAGAACTATGCTCTGTTCTGGCGTTTGAACGCCAGACAGATGCTCCTCCAGGGTGTGATTTTTCTTCTGCTGTTTTTGATTCTGTTTTTTATTTTTTTTTTGTTTATTTTGTGACTCCACATGATCATGAACCTAAGAAAACATGAAAAACAATAAAAATAAGAATTAGATAAACATTGGGTTGCCTCCCAACAAGCGCTTCTTTAATGTCAATAGCTTGACAGTGGGCTCTCATGGAGCCTCACAGATGTGCAGAGATTTGTTGAGACTCTCCAACACCAAACTTAGAGTTTGGATATGGGAGTTCAACACCAAACTTAGAGTTTGGTTGTGGCCTCCCAACACCAAACTTAGAGTTTGACTGTGGGGGCTCTGGTTGACTCTGCTTGGAGAGAAGCTTTTTCTGCTTCCTCTCCATGGTTGTAGAGGGAGATCCTTGAGTTTTAAACACAAGGGAGTCCTCATTCCATTGAAGGACTATTTCACCTCTGTCAACATCAATCACAGCTCTTGCTGTGGCCAGGAAAGGTCTTCCTAGGATGATGGATTCATCCTCTTTCTTTCCAGTATCCAGGACTATGAAATCAGCAGGGATGTAAAGGCCCTCAACCTTTACTAATACATCTTCTACTTGTCCATAAGCCTGTTTTCTTGAGCTGTCTGCCATCTCTAGTGAGATTTTAGCAGCTTGCACCCCATAGATTCCCAATTTCTCTATTACAGAGAGGGGCATGAGGTTTATTCCTGAACCAAGGTCACACAGAGCCTTAAAGATCATGGTGCCTATGGTACAGGGTATTATGAACTTTCCAGGATCCTGTCTCTTCTGAGGCAATGTCAGTTGATCCAGATCACTTAGTTCATTGATGAACAAGGGATGTTCAACTTCCCAAGCATCAATGCCAAATAATTTGCCATTCAGCTTCATGATTGCACCAAGAAACTTGGCAGTTTGCTCTTCAGTAACATCCTCATTCTCTTCAGAAGAGGAATACTCATCAGAGCTCATGAAGGGCATAAGGAGGTTCAATGGAAGCTCTATGGTCTCTAGATGAGCCTCAGAGTCCTTTGATTCCCCAGAGGGAAGCTCCTTGTTGATCACTGAACGTCCCAGGAGGTCTTCCTCCTTGGGATTCACGTCCTCTCCTTCCCTTACAGGTTCGGCCATGGCACTTATGTCAATGACCTTGCACTCTCCTTTTGGGTTCTCTTCTGTATTGCTTGGGAGAGTACTAGGAGGGATTTCAGTGATCCTTTTACTCAGCTGGCCCACTTGTGCTTCCAGATTTCTAATGGAAGATCTTGTTTCATTCATGAAACTTACAGTGGCCTTAGATAGATCAGAGACTAGATTTGCTAAATTAGAAGCATTTTGTTCAGAGTTCTCTGTCTGTTGCTGAGTGAATGATGGAAAAGGTTTGCTATTGCTAAACCTGTTTCTTCCACCATTATTAAAGCCTTCTTGGGGCTTTTGATCCTTCCATGAGAAATTTGGATGATTTCTCCATGTTGAGTTATAGGTGTTTCCATAAGGTTCACCTAAGTAATTTACCTCTGCTATTGCAGGGTTCTCAGGATCATAGGCTTCTTCTTCAGAAGATGCCTCTTGAGTACTGTTGGATGCAGCTTGCATTCCATGCAGACTCTGAGAGATCATATTGACTTGCTGAGTCAATATTTTATTCTGAGCCAATATGGCATTCAGAGTATCAACTTCAAGAACTCCCTTCTTCATAGGCGTCCCATTACTCACAGGATTCCTTTCAGAAGTGTACATGAACTGGTTATTAGCAACCATGTCAATGAGTTCTTGAGCTTCTGCAGGCATTTTCTTTAGGTGAATGGATCCACCTGCAGAAGTGTCCAGTGACATCTTTGATAGCTCAGATAAACCATCATAGAATATATCCAGGATGGTCCATTCTGAAAGCATGTCAGAAGGACACTTTTTGGTCAACTGTTTGTATCTTTCCCAAGCTTCATAGAGAGATTCACCTTCTTTCTGTCTGAAGGTTTGAACATCAGCTCTAAGCTTGCTCAGCTTTTGAGGAGGAAAGTACTTGGCTAAGAAAGCCGTGACCAGCTTATCCCAAGAGTTCAGGCTGTCTTTAGGTTGAGAATCCAACCATAATCTAGCTCTGTCTCTTACAGCAAAAGGGAAAAGCATGAGCCTGTAGACTTCAGGATCTACTCCATTAGTCTTAACAGTATCACATATCTACAAGAATTCAGTTAAGAACTGAAAAGGATCTTCAGATGGAAGTCCATGAAACTTGCAGTTCTGCTGCATTAGAGAAACTAATTGAGGTTTCAGCTCAAAATTGTTTGCTCCAATGGCAGGAATGGAGATGCTTCTTCCATGTAAATTGGAATTAGGTGCAGTAAAGTCACCAAGCATTCTCCTTGCATTGTTGTTGGGTTCGGCTGCCATCTCCTTTACTTGTTCGAAATTTTCAATCAAGTTGTCTCTGGATTGTTGTAATTTAGCTTCTCTTAATTTTCTCTTCAGAGTCCTTTCAGGTTCTGGATCAGCTTCAACAAGAATGCCTTTTTCTCTGTCCCTGCTCATAAGAAAGAGGAGAACAAAAGAAAAGAAGAAGAAATTCGAACACAAATAGAGTAGGGGGTTCGAATTTGGTGATGATGTGAGGAAGTAATGTTAGTTAATGAATGAATAAATAGAATAGGATGAGAGAGAGGGGGGGAATTTTCGAAAATTATTTTTGAAAAGGAGTTAGTGATTTTTGAAAATTGGTTTTTGAAAGTTGTTAGTATTTTTTTTTTTTCGAAATTTTTGAAATTAAAAATAAAAAATAAAAATAATTAGTTAATTAAAAAGAAATTTTTGAAAAAGGGGAAGATATTTTCGAAAATTGGAGAGAGAGAGTTAGTTAGGTGGTTTTGAAAAAGTTAAGAAACAAACAAAAAGTTAGTTAGTTAGTTGAAACAAATTTTGAAAAGATAGGAAGTTAGGAAGTTAGAAAAGATATTTTGAAAAGATATTTTTGAAAAAGAAGGAAGATATTTTCGAAAATTAGAGAGAGAGAGTTAGTTAGGAGGTTTTGAAAAAGTTAAGAAACAAACAAAAAGTTAGTTAGTTAGTTGAAACAAATTTTGAAAAGATAAGAAGTTGGGAAGTTAGAGAAGATATTTTGAAATCAAATTTTGAAAAAGATAAGATAAGAAGATAATATTTTTTTTTGAAAAGATATGATAGAAATTAGTTTTTGAAAAAGATTTGATTTTTAAAATCACAATTAATGACTTGATTCATAAGAAATCACAAGATATGATTCTAGAACTTAAAGTTTGAATCTTTCTTAACAAGCAAGTAACAAACTTCAAATTTTTGAATCAAAACATTAATTGTTTATGTTATTTTCGAAAATTTAATACAAAAATAAGAAAAAGATTTTTGAAAAATATTTTTGGAATTTTCGAAAATAACTAAGAATTTTGAAAAAGATTTGATTTTTGAAAAAGATTTTGAAAAAGATAAGATTTTCAAATTGAAAATTTGATTTGACTCATAAGAAACAATTTGATTTTAAAAATTTTTGAAAAAGTCAATCCAAATTTTCGAATTTGAGGAGAGAAAAAGGGAAAGATATTTTTTGATTTTTGAATTTTTATGATGCAAGAGAAAAACACTAAAAGGATGCAATGCATGAAATTTTTAGATCAAAACAATGAATGCATGCAAGAATGCTATGAATGTTAAGATGAACACCAAGAACACTATGAAGAACATGATGAACATCAAGAACATTTTTTTGAAAAATTTTTAATGCAAAGAAAACATGCAAGACACCAAACTTAGAATTCTTTAATGCTTACGCACTAAGAATTCAAGAATGCATATGATAAACATGAAAAGACACAAAACAAAAAATCATCAAGATCAAACAAGAAGACTTACCAAGAACAACTTGAAGATCATGAAGAACACTATGAATGCATGATATTTTTGAAAAAATGCAAGATGCATATGCAAGTGACACCAAACTTATGATATGACTCAAGACTCAAACAAGAAACACAAAATATTTTTTATTTTTATGATTTTATGATTTTTTTGGATTTTTAACTTATATTTTTCGAAAATTATTTAAAAAAAAAAGAAAAATAAGGATTCAAAATTTTTAATATGAATTCCAGGAATCTTATGCTCTAAAGCTCCAATCAAAGGGTCAGGCATGGCTTAATAGCCAGCCAAGCTTTAGTATGTAACTCAGACATGACACGCCTGACATTCCTTGCATTCAACAGCCAATTGGCTAAGAAAGACAAAGAAGCTCTTCTCTTGAGTATAAGGATTGAGACATGGCTTTACAGCCAGCCAGGCTCCAACATGCTTCATGAAACACTAGAATTCATTCTTAAAAATTCTGAAGCCATAGAATAATTTATTTTTGAAAACATTTTTATTTTTTTTTTCTCGAAAACAGATGAGAAAATTTTGAAAATATTTTTGAAAAATTTTTGAAAAGAAAATAAAAAGAAAATTACCTAATCTGAGCAACAAGATGAACCGTCAGTTGTCCAAACTCAAACAATCCCCGGCAACGGCGCCAAAAACTTGGTGCACGAAATTGTGATCTCCAGGTTCTAACAAATCCTGGTAATGGCTCCAAAGCTTGGTGCTCTGATCTTAATTCATAATTGTCACAACTTCGATACAACTAACCAGCAAGTGCACTGGGTCGTCCAAGTAATACCTTACGTGAGTAAGGGTCGAATCCCACGGAGATTGTTGGTATGAAGCAAGCTATGGTCACCTTGTAAATCTCAGTCAGGCGGATTTAAACATGATACTTTATTAGATTAAAATAAACAATAAAAGGGTTAGAGATACTTATGTAGATTCATTGGCAGGAATTTCAGATAAGCGAATGGAGATGCTTTTCGTTCCTCTGAACCTCTGCTTTCCTGCTATCTTCATCCAATCAGTCTTACTCCTTTCCATGGCTGGCTGTATGCAAGGGCATCACCGTTGTCAGTGGCTACATCCCCTCCTCTCAGTGAATCATATGCTCACGCACCCTGTCACGGCACGGCTATTCATCTGTCGGTTCCCGATCATGCTGGAATAGGATTTACTATCCTTTTGCGTCTGTCACTAACGCCCAACAATCGCGAGTTTGAAGCTCGTCACAGTCATTCAATCATTGAATCCTACTCAGAATACCACAGACAAGGTTTAGACCTTCCGGATTCTCTTGAATGCCGCCATCATTCTAGCTTACGCCACGAAGATTCTGGTTAGGAGATCTAAGAGATACTCATTCTAGCTTAATTCATGTAGAACAGAAGTGTTTGTCAGGCACGCGTTCATAAGGGGGAAGGTGATGAGCGTCACACATAATCATCACCTTCATCACGTTCTTGGGTGCGAATGGATATCTTAGAAGCGAAATAAGAGGAATTCAATAGAAAACAGTAGTACTTGCATTAATCTTTGAGGAACAGCAGAACTCCACACCTTAATCTATGGAGTGTAGAAACTCTACCGTTAAAAATACATAAGTGAAAGGTCCAGGCATGGCCGAGAGGCCAGCCCCTCTGATCTAAGAACCAGGCGTCCAAAGATGTCTAATACAATAGTAAAAGGTCCTATTTATAATGAACTAGTCACTAGGGTTTACATGAGTAAGTAATTGATGAATAAATCCACTTCCGGGGCCCACTTGGTGTGTGTTTGGGCTGAGCCTAAGTGTTGCACGTGCAGAGGCCATTTGTGGAGTTGAACGCCAAGTTCTGTGCCAGTTTGGGCGTTCAACTCTGGTTTTGGATCCTTTTCTGGCGCTGGACGCCAGATTTGGGCAGAAGGCTGGCGTTGAACGCCAGTTTACGTCGTCAATTCTTGGCCAAAGTATGGACTATTATATATTTCTGGAAAGCCCTGGATGTCTACTTTCCAACGCAATTGGAAGCGCGCCATTTCGAGTTCTGTAGCTCCAGAAAATCTACTTTGAGTGCAGGGAGGTCAGAATCCAACAGCATCAGCAGTCCTTTTTCAACCTCTGAGTCTGATTTTTGCTCAAGTCCCTCAATTTCAGCCAGAAAATACCTGAAATCACAGAAAAACATACAAACTCATAGTAAAGTCCAGAAATGTGAATTTAACACAAAATCTATTAAAAACATCCCTAAAAGTAACTAGATCCTACTAAAAACATATTAAAAACAATGTCAAAAAGCGTATAAATTATCCGCTCATCAGTGACCAGTTGAGGCTTAAGCTCAAAATTATGGCACCAATGGCAGGTACAGATATACTGCGCCCATAGAAGTCAGGTGTGGGTGCAGTGTATGAGCCAAGCACCTTTCGTGCTTGCTCTTCAGCGTTTGGATTCCCTCTATTAGCTGCCATAGTGCTCTCTTCAACTTCCTTCTCAAAAGTTTCCTTGAGATTCTCTCCGGCTTTGTAGGCTTTAGTTTATTGCAAATGTCACCTCAAGGTTCTTTCAGGTTCAGAATCAAACTCGAGAAGGGGTTCTTTGTCCCTGTTCCTACTCATAAATAACAAGAAACAAAGAAAAAGTGGGAGTCTCTATGTCAGAGTATAGAGAATCCCAGTGAAATTATCCAAAAAAAATAAAAATAAAACAAAATAAAATAATTAACAAAGGAATTTGAAAATAATAATATAAATTTTAACCTAAAAATTTTCGTAAATTAAAAAGAAAAGGATTTAAAAATTTTTGAAATTCAGAAAGAAAGGAAAAAATACTAAAGGGACACCAAACTTAAAATTTGAAATTAAAAAGAAAATTATTAAAACAAAAATTTGAAAATAAAGAAAAATAATTAAATAAGAAAAATTCGAAAATTAAAAAAAAAGTAATGGAACAAAACTAAAAATACCTAATCTAAGTAACAAAACAACTGGTGGTTGTCAATCACGAACAATCCCCGGCAATGGCGCCAAAAACTTGGTGCGGATTTTTGGAATAACCACAACTGAACCGGCAAGTGCACTGAGTCGTCTAAGTAATACCTCAGGTGAGTGAGGGTCGATCCCACGAGGATTGTCGGACTGAGCAAGCAATGGTTATCCTGTTGGATTTAGTCAGGCAAACAGTAAAAGAAAGTTGTTATCGTTGTAAACACATAAAAATAATAAACAAGCAAGTAAAGAAAAGCAGTTAAAGGTTTAGTGAAAAACAATGATGAGAAATTAGTTAAGGTCTCGGAGATGTTTATCTTTTCGGATTAAAACTTCATGCTAACTATTTTAACAATGAATGATTCATTCTATGGCAAATCGTAAGTGATTAAACCCTAATCCCTTAGTGATTTAATCTCCTATAACCCTCATCAAACACCACTCCCGTGGTCATTCAATTCAAATTGGAGGGTGAAGTTCAGAAAACTAGTTTATAACACAAAGGCCCTAATCACCCCAATCTTGGCTGAATAGATGTTGCTTATCCCCATCAAGTTGTGTGATTAGCCGTCTAGGAGGAGTGTTTTAAAGCTGTAGTTCAAGCGAGATAACTCTCTCGAGAATCACAAGAACTCATGTAGAAAAGGATCATGCTCCTGTTCCACCCAATTCATAAGATTAAGAATGAAAATAACACCTTAGAATTGAATCAAACATATATTAAAATAGAAGAAGAATAATCTTAATCCATAGAAATAAATAGAGCTCCTAACTTTAACCAAGAGGCTTAGTTGCTCATAACTTATAGAGAAAATAGGTTTTTTAAAAAGTGCGAAAGGAAGATCATCCTAAACCTAAGTGATCTTTTCCTTTAAATACTAACCTAATAATAAATTCTAGACCTAAAAGATATTATTTTGTAAATAAAAATTACAAACAGAAAATAAAATAAAACTAAGAGGTGAAAAATCCACTTGGAGGCTCAAAGAGGTGTGAAACAGGATGCTACTGGAGTTTAACGCCAGTTTGGGCGTTAAACGCCCAAGGAGGAAGCACATGTCTCTGGTTTGTGCCCCTTGCTGGCATGAAACGCCGGGTGGGCATTCAGCGCCCAGTGGGGATGCTGCCAGCATTTTCCTTTCTTGCTTCAAACTTCTCCAAACTGCTCCGAATTTTACCTAAAATCATAAAAACACAAAAAAACTCAAAGTATCATCCAAAGGTAAATTTTGTACTAAAATCAAGTGAAAATAAATAAAATCTAACTAAAAACAATATAAAAATAACTAGAAAAAGGGTATAAGATGCTCACGCATCACCGAGTTGGAGTAGAAGAACATATGTGGGAGCTCGAATCAAAGATGAGGAAGGACTACCCGCATTTATTTTCAAGTGATTGAATTTTGGGGAAAAAATTCCTAATTAGGTGGGTAGGATGTAAACCCCAGTTATTTAATAAATAATTAACTAATCAATTAATTATGAGCGAAGGAAATTAGAAAATTAAATTTTATAATTTGAAGAAGAAAAAAACATTTAGGATACAAATTAAAATGCTAATCTTAAAGATTTTGGCCCAAAATTGGGCCAACAGACTAAAACGAGTGAATCGGGCCCAATGGGGCCTAGGGCCCACTTACTAACAACCCATTCAGCCAAAGCTTCAGCACATCACCCATCATTTGGAAGTGAAACATGTTGAGAGAAGAGAGAATGAAGAACCAAAACCCTAACTCAATCAAATCCTGAATTCCTCATAACTTTTGATCTGGAGCTCTAATCGATGTACCGTTGGTGGCCACGTGATCAGTTCTTCAATTCTATCTAAACAAAGTGGTAAGGATATCTGAATTTCTTGGTCAGTTCTCTCTTTCATTCTGATTCATATTTTTGGTTGAGTATTGAGAAATTTTGTGTCTTTGGTTATTTAAGTGTTATCTAGCATTGGGTGATTGTTGGGTTTTGCCTCAATCATCAGTGGGCAAGGTAAGAAACCACTAAACCATTGTAAATTATTGAATTAGTGAACTCTAGTGTTAGTTTGTGGTAAATTTTATGAACTAGATTGAATTTCTTGTTGATTGGAGTTAAATTGGTGAATTAGAGTACTTGGAATAAAGCTTTGGTAGCTGGAACTTATTGAATTTGATAGGGAATCTTTGAAACTTGAATTGTGGTGTTTTGGGAAAAATCGGCCAAAGTATGGTTTAGGTTTCTTGTAGATAATATGTAATATTGTATGAAACTAAGGCTAGTTGCCCTTAAGATAGGTTTGAATGGTATGAATTGGTTGATTGATGTGGTTAGTGAATGAATATATGTATATGTATGTATGATCTAGTTGGTGGTAAAATTATGGAATTGAGTTTGTGGGGGATTGTTGATATTAAATATTGATGAGAATTGAATTGGAGAGTTGAATTGAATTGGAGTATGGTTTTTGTCATGGTTTGCTTGATAATGAATGTGATAAATGAATTGGAATTGGTTTGATTAGGCTTGTAATAGTTAAAAATTGATGATTGAATGTTTAAAAGGCCTAAAAATGGTAAGGGAGTGGTTTGAATTGATTTGAATTGTTGAATTGGTTAAAAGTGAGTGTTTGCATAATTAGGTGAAACTAGAATTTTACGAACCCTCAAATTTTGTGGAACTTGTCTTAAATAAAACTTGGGTTCGAGTAGTTTATGACGATTGAAAAATGGACAGAAAATAATTTTTAACGAAAAAGTTATGTGCGTTTGAAGTTTATGGTTAAAAACTGAATTCCGCAAAAGTTGTAGAAAATTAAGGTCATGCGTACATATGATGGGTGTTACAAGAGTGAAAGAGCCTTGTGCGAGTCTTGTGCGCATACCATGTGTATGCACAAAATCAATGTCATGTGTACGCACAACTTGCATTTCAGAAATGTATCTTTTTCGTGCACATTTCACGCGTATGCACGAAGCATGTGTATGCACGAATTCCCTGTTTTTCAATAAATGTTGTTTTCAACTATTTTTTCTTATCTAGCCTGATTTTTCATCTCTATAATCCCCTGTTTAAGATCTGATAGCTAGTTTTTAGGCTTCCGAATAAGAGCAAACATATGGAGGGAGTTAGATTGATATTGAGGGAGATTTGCAAAGTGAACAATTGAATTAATGAGGCAATGATAATGCTGAATGAGATATGATTGATGGAGATGTGATATTGATGAATTATGATCTAAAGATCTAAATAGCATGTGCATTTAAATATCTGAGATACAAGTTTCCCTGGGTAGATGTAGTAGTTCGCCCTCACTTGCTCCAGGTCGAGACTCGATACTCTGTTGATCCTCCATCGCAAAATTTAGCAAGACACTTTAAATTTCCAGATTATTTTCTTAATGAGATGGTAAATGAATGAATATGTATGTGAATAACTCTCAGGGATGTGCGTACACAGGGACTGTCCAGGGTTCACTACCGAACATATCGGGTTTTCCTGTATAACTGACAGATGAGTTCATTGGCCACAGGACAGACATGCATCATGAGCATTTGTATTATTTGTTTGAGTATGCACTTTGTGATTCGGTTTGCCTAATTGAATTATTTGTACCTATATGCTACATGACTTAAATGCTTTACTTATTTTCTTAATTGTGTATTACTTGTATGCCTTGTATATGTTTGCTTTTGAGAGACTCCTTATGCTGGTGGGGGTGATGCTGAGGGTTGTTCCATGATGCGCATAAACTAGTTATGCTACGATTTAGGAAATTGCACGATCGGCAAAATTCCTTCCGGCAAGTGCACCGGTTATCGTCAAGTAAAAACTCACAATAGAGTGAGGTCGAATCCCACAAGGATTGGTTGAGTGAGAAATTCGGATTGGAAGTGTGTTCTAGTTGAGCGGAATCAAGATTTAGATGAGAATTGCGGAATGTAAAATTGGCGGGAAAAGTAAATGACAAGGAATTGAAATGGCGGAATCTTAAATTGCATGAATTAAAGAGCAGAATGTAAATTGCTGAAATTAAAAAGGAATGGGGGTGATTGCATGAATTGAGTTGCAGAATGTAAAGAGAAGATGGAAATCAGAATTGGGGGATTCATTGGGTTATAGGAGATATTGAGATCTCCGAATCAAAACATGTTTATCTCTTCCTCAAGCAATGCGTTCATTGAATTTTGCTTGGCAATCTTATATGATTGGATCCCAATCCCTTGGCTCACCAATTCTCTCTAAAAATGAACAAATTCCCAATCCCTTGGTTTAAATGTTCATAAGAAGAGATGATGCTCGATCACTGATTATACCACACAGTTTCATGAACCACAATTTGGTAGGATTACATGTCACAATATCCATCCAAACCCCAATCCAATTCACTGTGAGAAAGCTTCTCTAGCATGAATCCTCCATTCCTTTCCCAAGGTTCCGAAGGATTCCAATTATGGGTAGTTTCTTTCCCAAGACAACTACCCAATGGAATTAGATCGAGAAGCTTTCTAACAAAATTCAAGAGAAAAGATTGAAGAAGAAGATAAAACTATTATTGATTCATTGAATTACAATAGAGCTCCCTAACCCAATGAAAGGGGGTTTAGTGAGTTATAGCTCTGAATTCAATTACAAAGATATGAAAACTAGCTAAAAGTGAAGGTAAAAGTTCCAAAGTCCCTTTCTAACTTAAATTCTATCCTATTTATACACTTTCTATATTGAGCTTCTGTTGTGTTTCTTGGGCTTTGAGGCCTCTCCATGCTTTCCTTTTGCCTTGGGTTTATGATCCATAATCTTGATGAGGCTGTTGATCCAAATTCTGTAACATTCATTGAGCCAACTTAGTGATAATCAAATAATGACACATGACTCAATAAATTGAGATTTCAAACTCATCAATCCTTCAGGCCCAATCCCATAAACCATGATATTCAATTGGGTTTCATACCAGAATAAGTTTAAGTTAATGTTTGTGCTCAAATACTAACTTAAACCACAATATTTTTGGTCCAGAAACCTTTTCCAAGAGTGGCGTTTAAGTTGCAGTTTAAGCTTAAACTGCAGCTTAAACGCCAGACACTTCCAGTGAGGCCTTTTGTAGAAGCACGTTTAAGCTTCAGTTTAAGGTTAAACTGAAGCTTAAACGTGGAAATGGAAGAAAGCAGCCCTGGAGAGTCATGTAGTCGAACACGTTTAAGCTTCAGTTTAAGGTTAAACTGAAGCTTAAACGTGGATATAGGAAGGGCAGCACTGGAGGTCGAACACGTTTAACCTCCAGTTTAAGGTTAAACTGGAGGTTAAACGTGGAAATGGAAGGAGGCATCCTGGAGGTCGAACACGTTTAACCTCCAGTTTAAGGTTAAACTGGAGGTTAAACGTGGAAGCTTAGAAGGGTAGCCCTGGAGGTGTCGAACACGTTTAAGCTCCAGTTTGAGGTCAAACTGGAGCTTAAACGTGGAAATGGAGAGAGCAACCCTGGAGGAGGAAACTTGGTCGAACACGTTTAAGCTCCAGTTTGAGGTCAAACTGGAGCTTAAACGTGGAAATGGCTCCCTGGTGCTTTTCCCATTCTGGCGTTTAACCTCCAGTTTAAGGTTAAACTGGAGGTTAAACGTGGAACTCCTTCCTGAGTGGCATTATCATTCTGGCGTTTAACCTCCAGTTTGAGGTCAAACTGGAGGTTAAACGTGGAATGCTTCTTTGGTGAGACTTTTCATTCTGGCGTTTAACCTCCAGTTTAAGGTTAAACTGGAGGTTAAACTTCAATTCCAGCATTTCTTAGCCTTCATGATTCTGGCGTTTAAGCTCCAGTTTAGGCTTAAACTGGAACTTAAACTCCACATGTGATATTCAAGCTTCCTTTATTGATTTTGTTGCTTCCTTGCTTAGCCTCTTCTTCCCTAAAATCATCCAAACAAATGCATCAAAGTCTTGCAAAATTTCATGAGAAATCTTCCATTCATAGCATTCAAGTAATATAACTAAAACTCATGAAAATTGCATCAAAATCATATTGTTTGGATGGTTCATTGCTTTGTTATTCTTTTAACCATTTTTGGTTACTTTAAGCTCAAGAAAATGCATAAAACAACTAAAACTAACAGAAAAATGCTAGTGAAACTAGCCTAAGATGCCTTGGCATCACAACACCAAACTTAATACTTGCTTGTCCCTAAGCAAGTCCTGAGTTATTTGAGAAGAAAGTATGAAACAGAAAGCAATTACATTGGCTATATTAGCAAGCATTTGAAGTTCATCAGAAGGGTTTTATGCAGAAAGTTGCAGCATCACTTTTTCATACTTATCAGGTAAGATTATCACTTTTTCATTGCATCCATCAAACACTGCTATGGCCTCTTGTTATTCTTATGTCTTTGGCACTTTTCTCTTCTTTGTTTTTCTTTTCTTTTTCTTAGAGCTTCTTTTGCTCCTTGTTTGCTTAGTGTCATGTGTTGCACAAGCCTTTGGCATTTTCTTTTTCTTATCAGTGCACTACACATATCCACTTTAGGCATTTTAGTTCACATTTCTTCTTGAGACATTGGTGCCCAGCACCTCTTTGTGTGACTAAATGTTTTGTATTTAGGTTGCTCTTGATAATGGACTTTTGGTTGATAATCCCGGGTTAGTTAACCCAAGTTACCAAGTGTTGAAACACTCCTCAGAACCTATTCATCCAAGCATATCCTTAATACATAAACACCACAGGCATTTATCTCAGAAGTTCAAACCATTGGTACCTAGCTTATTTTCTCAATTTTTTTTCTTTTTGGTTGCCCTTTTTCAGTGGCTTTTTCTTCTTCTTTTTCTTTCTTTTTTTCATGGCCAAAGACATTTATTCATCAAGATCCATAGACAGTTTTCAATTTCTACACAAAGAATGATAATTCTACACTCTAATTCCAGTGATCTGACTAAACAATCAAGCATGCATACCACCACTTAATTCTACTTGATTTGTCACTAATTTAGCCAAGTTACTTTTGTTCAAACTTTTCTTTTATTTTCGGAGACAGAACAAGCATGGCAAGCATTTGTTTAAGAAGGTGGAGTTATATCCAAACATCTAGGCATTCACTTTATTCAAAGCAATAAACAGACAAATATACTAAAAACTTCACATTCCAGAAAGATTCAACATTTACAGTTTAAACCAGAACAAGCATGCTTTTGTTTGCCCTTTTTAAAGAATTATCAAGGAACAATACCACCTTGTGAAATTCCTTGTTTTCTCTTTGTTGCCAGGAAACAATTTGATTTCCCTTCTTCTCCTAAATGTTGCTTCATGCTTTAAAATCCTTGTTTCCTTTCCTGCAAAGAGTGATGAAGTTGCTTGCTTCTCAAGCACTTGAGTGGTTAGCTCAACTATGTGTGGGTAAGTATCTGAGTCTTAAGTTGGTGTGTGAACACCAAACTTAGTCTCCCACTTACTTCTCTGTGCTTTGAATCCTTGAGTTCTCTTTGGAATGAAGTTGCTGCTAAGGGTTTTAAGCATTTCTGTGACTGCTTAGAATGGTTGTTCCTCTCATATAATTCAAAGGTTGTTGTGTTCAGTTGATCTTTATGGTGGAACACCAAACTTAGAGTCACACATTCCCCTTTGAATTATTGATCCACGAATTCATTGTTTGGTGTGAAACACCAAACTTAATTCTTTGCAATGCACAGAAATTACTTCACCCTTTTTATTGAAACAAATAAAAGAAACAGCAAAAGGGTATTACCTCAGGTTGGGTTGCCTCCCAACAAGCGCTTCTTTAACGTCATTAGCTTGACGGTCAGCTTCCTCAGTTGAGGTGATATTTAACTTTGTCCTTCTCATCCACATCTCCCAAGTAATGTTTGAGTCTTTGACCGTTCACAATGAAGGTTCGTTGTGACTTTTCTTCCATGATTTCTACTTGTCCATATTTGGAGACCTTGGTGACAAGGAATGGTCCTGACCACCTTGATTTTAGCTTCCCTGGAAATAGCTTCAGCCGAGAATTGTAGAGCAATACTTTTTGTCCTTCTTCAAATTTCCTTGGGGCTATGTTGCTGTCATGCTTCTTCTTTGCTCTTTCTTTGTAAATTTTGGCATTCTCATAAGCTTCCGCTCTGAATTCTTCCAACTCTTGAATTTGCAACATCCTTCTTTCTCCAGCAGCTTTGTTGTCCAAGTTCAAAAGTTTCAAGGCCCAGTATGCCTTGTGCTCCAACTCCAGTGGCAAATGGCAAGCTTTTCCATATACTAGTTGGTAAGGAGACATTCCAATTGGTGTTTTGAAAGCTGTCCTATATGCCCAAAGAGCATCATCTAGCTTAATCGACCAGTCCTTCCTTGAAGTTCCCACAGTCTTTTCCAGGATCCTTTTGAGTTCTCTGTTAGATATTTCGGCTTGCCCACTTGTCTGTGGATGGTATGGTGTGGCTACCTTGTGTTTGACTCCATATTTTAGAAGCAATGCCTCTAATGGTTTGTTGCAGAAGTGGCTTCCTCCATCACTGATGATTGCTCTTGGAACCCCAAAACGGCAAAAAATGTGTTTTCTGAGGAAGTTCATGACTACCTTATTATCATTGGTTGGAGTTGCTATTGCTTCAACCCATTTGGAGACATAGTCTACTGCCACAAGAATGTAATTATTTGAGTATGAGGAGGGAAAGGGTCCCATGAAATCTATCCCCCATACATCAAACAATTCAAGTTCCAGAATGAATTGTTGTGGCATTTCATTTCTTCTTGGCAGGTTCCCCGCTTTCTGGCATTCGTGGCAGTGCTTCACTAATTCTTTTGCATCTTTGAAGATAGTGGGCCAATAAAAACCACACTGCAACACCTTAGCTGCTGTTCTTTCTCCTGCAAAATGTCCTCCATAAGTGGAGCCATGGCAGTCCCATAAGACTTCCCTTCCTTCTTCCTCGGATATGCATCTTCTGAGTATGCCATCGGAACATTTTTTGAACAAGTATGGTTCGTCCCAGATGAAGTATTTGGCATCATTTACCAATTTCTTCCTTTGATGTTTGTTAAATTCCAACGGTAAACTCCCAGTGGCCTTGAAGTTTGCTATGTCTGCAAACCAGGGTGCTTTGTGAATTACCATGAGTTGTTCATCAGGAAAGCACTCATTTATATGTGTGCTTTGTGCGCTTCCTTCTTCACATGGTATTCTTGATAAATGGTCTGCCACCTTGTTCTCTACACCCTTCTTGTCTTTGATTTCAATGTCAAATTCCTGCAACAAAAGAACCCATCTAATAAGTCTTGGTTTGGATTCTTGTTTAGCAAGTAAGTATTTTAAAGCTGAATGATCAGTGAAGACAATGACTTTAGATCCAATGAGATAGGATCTAAATTTGTCAAATGCAAAGACTATTGCCAAGAGTTCTTTTTCAGTGGTTGTGTAATTCCTTTGGTTATCATTCAAGACTTTACTGGCATAATAAATCACATGTACCAAATTGTCTTTCCTTTGTCCTAACACTGCCCCAATAGCAAGGTCTGATGCATCACACATCAGTTCAAAAGGTAAGTTCCAATCAGGTGGGGCAATGATAGGTGCAGAGGAAAGTTTTTGCTTCAAAAGTTCATAGGCGAGCATGCAATTTTTATCAAATACAAAGGGTGTATCAGAGACAAGCAAGTTACTCAAAGGTTTGGCTATTTTAGAAAAGTCTCTAATAAACCTTCTGTAAAAACCAGCGTGTCCCAAAAAACTCCTAACTGCCCTTACATTACTTGGTGGAGGTAATTTTTCAATGAGTTCCACCTTAGCTCTGTCCACCTCAATGCCTCTATTAGAGATTTTGTGGCCAAGGACTATTCCTTCTGTGACCATGAAATGACACTTTTCCCAGTTTAATACTAGGTTAGTCTCTTGGCATCTCTTAAGCACCAAGGCAAGGTGGTGTAGGCAGCTAGGAAAAGAATCTCCAAACACAGAAAAATCGTCCATGAAGACCTCAATAAATTTTTCAATCATGTCCAAAAAGATGGACAGCATGCATCTTTGGAAAGTGGCAGGTGCATTGCACAATCCAAAGGGCATGCGTCTATAAGCAAAAACTCCATATGGACAAACAAATGATGTTTTCTCTTGATCTTTAGGATCAACTACTATTTGGTTGTAGCCTAAATATCCATCTAAAAAACAATAGTAAGCATGTCCGGCAAGCCTTTCAAGCATCTGATCCATGAATGGGAGTGGGAAATGATCCTTTCTGGTGGCTTCATTGAGCTTCCTGTAGTCTATGCACATCCTCCACCCAGTGACGGTTCTTGTGGGTATGAGTTCGTTCTTCTCATTTGGCACCACAGTTATGCCACCTTTCTTGGGAACTACATGGATGGGACTAACCCATGGGCTATCAGAAATGGGGTAGATTACCCCTGCCTGCCATAACTTCATAACTTCCTTTTGTACCACTTCTTTCATGACGGGATTCAATCTTCTCTGAGCTTGAATGGAGGGTCTAGCATCCTCTTCTAACAAGATTTTATGCATGCATATGGATGAGCTTATTCCCTTCAAATCGGCTAGGGTCCATCCAATGGCATCTTGATGAGTTTGTAGCACCTTGATCAATTCTTCTTCCTGTTCTTGGCTCAGGGCAGAGCTAATGATAACAGGGTGACTCTCATCACTACCCAAGTATGCATACTTGAGATTAGGGGGCAATGCTTTGAGCTCAGGTTTTGGTGCTTCCTTCTCTTCTTTCACTCTCTCTGGCATGCTTAGCATGGTTGTTTCAGCAGCCTTGATGTCACTAACTTCAATATCCTTGGTGAACTCCTCCTCTGCCACTTCCTTTATTGTTTCCTCAAAAGTTTCTTGTACTGCAATGTCCACTACATCAATCCTCATGCATTCCCTTAGTGATTCTGATGGATAGCTCATTGCCTTGAATACGTTAAACACCAATTTCTCATCATGTAGTCTAAGAGTGAGTTCACCCTTTTGTACATCTATGATGGCTCCAGCAGTAGCCAGGAAGGGTCTTCCCAGAATTATTGAAGCTTTGGCTTCTTCCTCCATATCTAACACCACAAAATCAGCAGGAAATATAAAATCTCCCACTTTCACCAACAAATCCTCAACTATCCCATGAGGGAATTTAAAAGTTCGATCTGCCAATTGGAGGGCCATTCTTGTTGGTTTGGCTTCCTCAATCTTCATTCTTCTCATCATTGTTAGAGACATCAAATTGATACTGGCCCCTAAGTCACACAAGGCCTTCTCCACCATGACTTCTCCTATGATGCAGGGGATTTGGAAACTGCCTGGATCCTTCAATTTCTGAGGTAATTTGTGCTGAATGATGGCACTGCATTCTTCAGTTAACAACACAGTTTCCTCATTTCTCCAGCTTCTCTTCTTGGTCATCAATTCCTTTAAGAATTTTACATATAGTGGCATTTGCTCTATTGCCTCAGCAAAGGGAATGTTAATTTGAAGCTTCTTGAAAATCTCCAAGAACCTGGAGAATTGGCCATCCTTTTCACTTTTCATCAAACGTTGAGGATAAGGTGCTTTAGGTGTATAAGGCTTCAGGACCTCTTTTTCTTTTTCTTTTGTTGCAGACGGTGTAAAAGATTGTCCTTGTTCTTTGTCTTTCACATTTTCCTTTGCTTCATCCTCTGTGGTTTCCTTTGAGATCTCCTTCAGATTCTTTCCACTTCTGAGGGTTATGGCTTTACACTCTTCCCTTGCAATAGCCTTGGCAGCATGAGAAGCGCTTGTCCCAGGGGTTTGCTTAGACAAATACACAATTTGATTTTCTAGCTTCTGGATGGCAGCTCCTTGGTTTTGCAGGTTAGAGTTTACTTCTTCCTTAAAAGCTTTCAATTCGGTTATGTCTTGACTCATGGTTGCAAGCATTCCTTCTATCCGGTTTAATTGATCTTGAAATTGTTGGTTCGGATTAAGTTGGGTAGGTTGATTATTTTGGCCATGATATGATGGTTGGGGGTAAGTGTTTTGTGTGGCTTGGTATGATCTTTGGTTGGAGTTTTGGTATGTGGAATTGTTATGTTGGTTGTGGTTGTAAGGTTTGTGGTTTTGTGGTTGGGTTTGTTGGTTCCCCCACCCAAAGTTTGGGTGATTTTTCCATCCTGGGTTGTAAGTGTTGGAATGTGGATCATATGATTGCCTTTGTTGGTTTCCCACATAGTTGGCCTCTTCCCAATCACCTCCTTCAATGCTTACTTCCTCTTGATCTTGTGTGTGTATTGCAGCCACTTGCTTTGTTTCTAATTGCCTGGTAAGCTCTGCTAGTTGCTTGGCAAACACCTTGTTTTGGGCTAGAATTGTATCAACATGGTTCAGCTCCATGACTCCCTTAGTGTTGTGCCTTTCTGATGCATAGTAGTACTCATTCTCAGCCACTGTCTCAATCACCTCAATGGCCTCTTCCACAGTCTTTTTCCTGTTCAATGAACCTCCTGATGAATGGTCTACAGCCTTCCTTGATTCATAAGAAAGTCCATCATAGAAAATATGCAATTGCACCCAATCATGGAACATGTCTGGTGGGCATTTCCTTGTCAAATCCTTGAATCTCTCCCATGCCTCGTAGAGAGTTTCACCATCTTGTTGTCTAAAAGTTTGAACCTCGGATCGAAGCCTATTGACCTTTTGTGGGGGGTAGAAACGTGCCAGAAACTTGCTTTCCACCTCATCCCATGTTGTTAGACTCCCCCTTGGGAATGATTCCAGCCACTTAGCTGCTTTGTCCCTAAGTGAAAATGGGAACGAAAGCAGTTTATAGGCATCTTCCTGGACTCCATTGGACTTCACAGTGTCACAAATTCTCAGGAATTTTGTGAGATGTTGGTTGGGATCTTCATTAGCACTCCCACCAAATGAACAATGATTCTCCATAAGTGATATTAGCTGTGGTTTGAGTTCAAAATTGTTGGCCTGAATGGGTGGTTTCTGAATGCTGCTACCACAATTCCCAGAGGTTGGGTTTATGTATGAACTAAGAACCCTCCTCTCAGGAATGGCATTGTTTCCATCAGCTCTCTCATGGTTGTGAACTTCTCTATCCATGTTGAGATCTAAAGCTTCCTCAAAATTGTCCTCAGATTCTCCTTCAGATTCCTCTTCTCCCACTACTCTCTTCCCTCTTGCTTCCCTTCTCAGTCTATGAAGGGTCCTCTCTGGTTCGGTATATGGAGGAGTTGATGTCTCTCCTCTCCTACCTGTCATACAAGAACACAGCACAGGCACAAACAAGTGAAATACTCTTGGTTAATGGAAGAGTATGGTTAGAGCAATTGAGGAATTAATTCAAACAGTTAGTGAGTCAGTGAGTTAGTTGCTTGAATTTAAAGGCATAAAGAAAGAAAGCATGTAACCGAGTGCAGAAATTAAAATTCAACAAGTAACTTGAACAGAATTAACAAAACAAGAGAATTGCTCAATCTAATTAGCTTCCAATTGGAGAATTGTCAATCGAAAACCAATCCCCGGCAACGGCGCCATAAACTTGATGCGCATAAACTAGTTATGCTACGATTTAGGAAATTGCACGATCGGCAAAATTCCTTCCGGCAAGTGCACCGGTTATCGTCAAGTAAAAACTCACAATAGAGTGAGGTCGAATCCCACAAGGATTGGTTGAGTGAGCAATTCGGATTGGAAGTGTGTTCTAGTTGAGCGGAATCAAGATTTAGATGAGAATTGCGGAATGTAAAATTGGCGGGAAAAGTAAATGACAAGGAATTGAAATGGCGGAATCTTAAATTGCATGAATTAAAGAGCAGAATGTAAATTGCTGAAATTAAAAAGGAATGGGGGTGATTGCATGAATTGAGTTGCAGAATGTAAAGAGAAGATGGAAATCAGAATTGGGGGATTCATTGGGTTATAGGAGATATTGAGATCTCCGAATCAAAACATGTTTATCTCTTCCTCAAGCAATGCGTTCATTGAATTTTGCTTGGCAATCTTATATGATTGGATCCCAATCCCTTGGCTCACCAATTCTCTCTAAAAATGAACAAATTCCCAATCCCTTGGTTTAAATGTTCATAAGAAGAGATGATGCTCGATCACTGATTATACCACACAGTTTCATGAACCACAATTTGGTAGGATTACATGTCACAATATCCATCCAAACCCCAATCCAATTCACTGTGAGAAAGCTTCTCTAGCATGAATCCTCCATTCCTTTCCCAAGGTTCCGAAGGATTCCAATTATGGGTAGTTTCTTTCCCAAGACAACTACCCAATGGAATTAGATCGAGAAGCTTTCTAACAAAATTCAAGAGAAAAGATTGAAGAAGAAGATAAAACTATTATTGATTCATTGAATTACAATAGAGCTCCCTAACCCAATGAAAGGGGGTTTAGTGAGTCATAGCTCTGAATTCAATTACAAAGATATGAAAACTAGCTAAAAGTGAAGGTAAAAGTTCCAAAGTCCCTTTCTAACTTAAATTCTATCCTATTTATACACTTTCTATATTGAGCTTCTGTTGTGTTTCTTGGGCTTTGAGGCCTCTCCATGCTTTCCTTTTGCCTTGGGCTTATGATCCATAATCTTGATGAGGCTGTTGATCCAAATTCTGTAACATTCATTGAGCCAACTTAGTGATAATCAAATAATGACACATGACTCAATAAATTGAGATTTCAAACTCATCAATCCTTCAGGCCCAATCCCATAAACCATGATATTCAATTGGGTTTCATACCAGAATAAGTTTAAGTTAATGTTTGTGCTCAAATACTAACTTAAACCACAATATTTTTGGTCCAGAAACCTTTTCCAAGAGTGGCGTTTAAGTTGCAGTTTAAGCTTAAACTGCAGCTTAAACGCCAGACACTTCCAGTGAGGCCTTTTGTAGAAGCACGTTTAAGCTTCAGTTTAAGGTTAAACTGAAGCTTAAACGTGGAAATGGAAGAAAGCAGCCCTGGAGAGTCATGTAGTCGAACACGTTTAAGCTTCAGTTTAAGGTTAAACTGAAGCTTAAACGTGGATATAGGAAGGGCAGCACTAGAGGTCGAACACGTTTAACCTCCAGTTTAAGGTTAAACTGGAGGTTAAACGTGGAAATGGAAGGAGGCATCCTGGAGGTCGAACACGTTTAACCTCCAGTTTAAGGTTAAACTGGAGGTTAAACGTGGAAGCTTAGAAGGGTAGCCCTGGAGGTGTCGAACACGTTTAAGCTCCAGTTTGAGGTCAAACTGGAGCTTAAACGTGGAAATGGAGAGAGCAACCCTGGAGGAGGAAACTTGGTCGAACACGTTTAAGCTCCAGTTTGAGGTCAAACTGGAGCTTAAACGTGGAAATGGCTCCCTGGTGCTTTTCCCATTCTGGCGTTTAACCTCCAGTTTAAGGTTAAACTGGAGGTTAAACGTGGAACTCCTTCCTGAGTGGCATTATCATTCTGGCGTTTAACCTCCAGTTTGAGGTCAAACTGGAGGTTAAACGTGGAATGCTTCTTTGGTGAGACTTTTCATTCTGGCGTTTAACCTCCAGTTTAAGGTTAAACTGGAGGTTAAACTTCAATTCCAGCATTTCTTAGCCTTCATGATTCTGGCGTTTAAGCTCCAGTTTAGGCTTAAACTGGAACTTAAACTCCACATGTGATATTCAAGCTTCCTTTATTGATTTTGTTGCTTCCTTGCTTAGCCTCTTCTTCCCTGAAATCATCCAAACAAATGCATCAAAGTCTTGCAAAATTTCATGAGAAATCTTCCATTCATAGCATTCAAGTAATATAACTAAAACTCATGAAAATTGCATCAAAATCATATTGTTTGGATGGTTCATTGCTTTGTTATTCTTTTAACCATTTTTGGTTACTTTAAGCTCAAGAAAATGCATAAAACAACTAAAACTAACAGAAAAATGCTAGTGAAACTAGCCTAAGATGCCTTGGCATCATTCCACATTGGTGATTGGGAGATTTGCAGTAAACTAAAAATGAGGAGATATATTAGAATCCCTAGACAGAATTATGCTATTTTTGGTTTAGTGAGAACTTTAGGCTTTGATCTGGGACAATGGAGTTTAGGATTGCTTTTGACTTCCCGAAGCCTTATATTTTATCTCTTTGGGCACTATTACCATACTAAGAACTCTCGGTTCTCATTCCATACATATTTATTTTCTGATGCGGGATGTGAGGCACCTCGCTAAGCGTGCTAGATGATTCATGGAAGCGAAGATTTATATTTTGGGGTTTTCATATTATGTATTTAGTTTGTGTGTGTGTGTGTACATTCTCCACTTTTGTATAAAACTTCTTTTGTCCTTCTTAGAAGTTGACTTCGGAGAATCAGAATTTGTATTTTGTCTCTTGGTATATATATATATATATATATATATATATATATATATATATATATATATATATATATATATATATATATATATATATATATATATATATATATATATATATTCTAGCCGGCCTTTGCTTTGTAGGTCGAGGCTGGAGCTTGATATGTATTTCCTTTGGAATTCTTTATCCATGTATATTATGTCTCTTCTGTTTCACTGTTATCTACGTTTTTTATTCTTAACCATACGAGTGTGATGTGATTTTTTGTTTCTGTTTTGTCTAACTTTTTCTTTAAGGCTCCTAGTTAAACTATCTTTCATATATATTTACGTACGCATTTTTGTTTTTAGAGGTCGTAGTGCCTCACCACCTTTGGTTTACAACCTAGGTGTAAAGCTCTGTATGGTAGGGTGTACATTCAAAACATTGGGAGATTCACAAATGGTAATTCAACAAATGGCTAGAAACTATCGGGGTATTAGTCAGAATTTTGCCAATTATTTTGTAGTAGTCGTTCGACTCTTAGCTGAGTTTGACTTAGTTTCGATTAAGCATGTTCTAGAGATTTGAATCAGGACGCTAATGAGTTAGCTCAAATGGCTTCTAAAATATCTCCCAAATTGATAAAGGAGTTTAGTGGAATTGAAATTAACTTAACCTCTTTAGAAGTAAGAGTGGTTTGTTGTGCAAACACTCTCGATCTAAATGATTAGAGATATAAGATCATTGATTTCCTCAAACACCCCAATCAAAGAGTAGATCGAAAGGTTAAATATTTGGCACTAAGATTTGTATTAGTTTGAGGGATCTTTATAAGAAAAGTGTCGATGGTTTTTTACTCTAATGCTTAAGTATGCAAGATGCATATTTAACTATGGCAGATGTGCATGAAGGTATTTGTGGAGCCCACCAAGTGGGTCAGAAAATACATTGGACTTTATGTTAACAAGTACTATATTGGCCTTCAATGATGAAGGACTGTATCAATTTTACTTGACATTGTGATCAATGTCAACATGCACCAATTCAGAGAGTCCCTGCTACAAATTTGCATGCCATAATTAAACCCTGGTCATTCAAATGATGGGCTCTGGATTTAATAGGAATGATTCATCCCCTTTCGACTAAGGGGCACAAATTCATTTTGGTTGCGGTTGATTACTTTACTAAGTGGTTGGAAGTTGTGCCCATAAAAGAGGTCACACAATCCAAAATAATTGATTTCATTGAAGAGTCAATTATTCATAGATTTGGCATTCCTTAAACTAACTTTGACTACATATCAGAAAACCATATTTACAGGTCGACAAGTCAAAGGATATACGCAATCAAGAGGGATTAAATTGATACATTTGACTCCATATTATGCACAAGCAAATGGCCAAATTGAAGCTGTTAATAAAACTTTAATTAGTTTGATTAAGAAACATATAGGAAGACAGTCTCGGAATTGGAATATTATGTTAAGTCAAGTATAATAATGGGCATATAGGTGTTCCCCTCGAAAAGCCATAGGTTCGACTCCCTATGAGTTGGTATATGGTCATAAAGTTGTATTGCCGCTTGAAATAAATTTGCAAATAGTTAGAGTGGTGAAACAGAATGCCTTACCAGTCGAACAATATTGGTCGAGTATGATTGATGAATTAGACCAATTAGACCAATCTCGACTAATTGCTTTTGATCAAATGATTAGACAAAAAGAAAGTATCGCGAAGTCATACAACAAGAAAGTAAAAAAGAGAACATTTACCGTTGGTGACTTAGTGTTAAAGTTAGTCCTTCCAACTGAGCAAGTTAAAGAAAAATGGTCTCCTTCGTAGGAAGGACCTTTCAAAGTCAAAAAATTTTTTTTATAGCAATGCCTATGAATTAAGGAATATAACAAATGCTCGACATATAGGGCATATAAATGAAAAATATTTAAAATCATTGTCACTATTCAAATTCATTCATCAAACACAAGTAAAATCTAGTGATAAGTTCCAACAAAACACAATAAATTAAAACAAGGTTCTAAATTTAAGCTTAAGGTCCTCCTGCTTTCGACCCAAAGCGGCAAAAGCTTCGACAGTTTTCTCTTTGGCCTTGATGGTTTAATTGACTATTTTAACAAGAGCAGTATGACCTAAAGTCTTAGATGCATAAACTTGATTTATTTTCTAAAGCCATTGATTGAGCATTGCATTAGTAGCCTCGATCTTTGCCTTGCTTGATCTTAGTTCAGCCAACTCTTTTTCCAGAATCTCGACTTTAGTGGCTATGATCTTTTTCTTGGCTCAACCTTTTGATATGACTTCTTCAATTTGAAACTTGGCTGTTTCACATTTCTTTAACTGCCTATCATGGATAGCCAAAATCTCGACTGCTGTGTTGTAGTCTTTCTCAACATAGTCGATTTTAGATATATGATTGAAAATATCTTCCATAAAAATTTCCAATGATGTTAAGGAATCTGTTGGGATTTTCTGATTTAATAAGTTGAGGGCTGCCAACAGTCGAGCCTTCAGGTCGGTATTATTATTAATATCTTCCAAGGGACGGTTAAGACAATCAAGAACAATACTGACCGTTTCGACAACCGAAGGATCGGGGGCTTGGTGGAAGCTATGGCTCAGGAGATGTGACTTCTTCTTCGTGAGTCGGAATGATTTTTTCTATTTTTTGCACTGATGGGGCGATTTCGGGTTCTTGACCTAAAGAAGAGAAAACCCCTGTTCCTTTAGAAGAGTATACTTATTGAGCTTCTGAGAGAATGTTGGCAAGGTCAAAATCAAGGTCATCAAAGATCAGGTCTTTAGCTTCAGGAGTAGGGACATTGATAGGAGACTCGTTGTGTTCGACATCAGCAGGATTATTGGTAGGATGGATGGTCAAAGTTGCTGCAGCTGATGTCAAAACAGGATCAGATTCTTGTTGGGTTTCGGCATCAGTTGGCAGGGGCATTAACTCGCCTATAAGGAAAAAAATGAGACTCTAAGAATCTGGAAGAAAAGAAGAAGAAAAGAAAATTGAATATGAATACCACTGGAGAGTCAATCAAGGCCTGGGAAGCAGCAATTGATGGTGTTGCTTGAATTGGACTAAGAAAAGGCAAGGATGTCATCACCTTTTGAGGATGTTGAGTCATTTCAGCCTTGACACCTGCTGGGTCGACACCTGGCTCAGAATGACTTTGTTGTCCAGCTCGGGAGTGTGAGCTACGCTTTGAAGGTTTCGACTAAAAGGAAAGGTGAGAAAATTATTTAGCATGTATTAGACAAAGATCGACTATTAAGGATAATAAACTTTGAAAAGTACCTTGATAAGAGGTAGATTAGATTTCTGTATCTTTTTGGGTTTGTCACCCATAAGGATGTCAATGGCTCCGCGCTTCTTTGAAGATAGGGTGGCTTCACTCGATCGACCTCTGCCTTGACCCCTTTTTTATTTTGTTTTCTTAGGGGCAGTTTCTTCGCCTGACTCCCAGTCCTCTTTGACTGGCTTAGGGTTAGGGGCAATACCCGCTAGGTCTGTTGGTTGAGTAGTTGGAACATAAAGAAAGTATAAGAGGAGTAAGGACTTAAAGGTTTTTAAGTATTAAGAAAAAATATGGTACCTGGAGGATATCCAACAATCCTCGTTCGACCATGAATTTTATCCCTGACACTTGGATAATAGATAGCATCAATTGTGTTTATGCCTAGGGTACGATGCTCTACTCTTCGGAGTCGATAATCCACTCCTAAGTCTCCTTTAGGAGGGTTAGGTAGTCGATCAGCAAGGCCAAAAGGGGCATTGAGAAAAGAAGACAATTTAAACGTTTTCATGAAATGTTTTTTTCTGGACAAAAGCATCTCGAGCTAAAGGTTTAAAATAATGGTCAAGACATTTATGAAAATGTGCTTCTTTTTTCTTTTCCTATACCTTTGAAGCCTCGATAAAAACATACCTTATGTTCCTAAAATACCATTTTACCTTATAATATTTCTCAAAGGCAATGATTTCATGGATATGATCACCTTTGGTTTTCTTCAATGCAACAACAGTCTGTGTAGAAGGAAAAATCAAGTTAGAGAGAGCTTGCTCAGTTGAAGGACAATGAGAATCATAATAGTTCGACCACCATTCGTGAAAGTCAGGGGTTGAGAGAAAGTAGAATTTTATGACATATCTCTGGTACTGAGAGGTTACTTTTTGGTGATTTAAATCCAAAATTTGGTCGAATTCTTTCAAGTCTAACACTTCATAGTAAACTATTTGGGCCCCAACTTCTAGTGAAATAGGGGAAGGTAATGCCTGTGTAAGACCAAATTGCCTCGACACATATTGAGGGGAATAAGTGATGAGTTTATTTTTAAGAGCCATGGTCGATTCACGAGGAAGCCCTACGGGGAGGATTTGTGGAGTCAGGGTTTTTTACCACAGTTCATTGAGAGCCTCTTGATTTTCAGGTTTGAGAACTTGTTAAAGAATGAAGGTATCCCACATTACTTTTTCAACAGGCCAAAGGATTGGGATGGTAGGAAGAATCATTGATAAACCACTATTTTATGGTTTATTTTGTATTGAATTAAGTAGATTTTGTCAATTATTCTCACACTTATTCATGTAAATTGCATGCTTTTAAGATTCCTTCCTAATTTTGTCCTATGATTGAAAACTTGCTTCTTTGGCCTTAAAATTGCTAATTTTTAATCTTCTCTTATTACCATTCGATGTCGTGATATGTGTGTTAAGTGTTTTCAGGTTTTATAGGGCAAGAATGGCTTAGAGGATGGAAAGGTAGCATGCAAAAGTGGAAGGAACACAAGAATTTGGAGATTTGAGAAGTTGGTGTCCACACGTACGCATGGCTGACGCGGACGCGTGACCAAGCCATAACCAAATGACGCGCATGCGTGGCTGACGCCTATGCGTGGCCAGTGCAGAGTTCAAACGACTCGTACGCGTGACAAGCGACACGTGCCTCTGTTACGGAAAATGCTGGGGGCGATTTATGGGCTGCTTTTGACCCAGTTTCAGGCCTAAAAGTGAAGACAATAGGCTAGAGAGTGGATCATACAAATCATTCATCATTCATTTATTCACACACATTAGGTTTTAGATGTAGGTTTCTAAAGAGAGAGGCTCTCTCCTCTCTCTAGGTTTTAGGGGTTTTGGTCTTATTTCTTCTTAGCTTCAGAATTTTATCTTGCTTTAATTTAGTTTTCTTCTACCTTTTATTGTTCTAGTATCTTAGTTTATCTTCTCTTGTTGGTTTCTTTATTTTCCCAATTTAGTTTATGAACTCTTCTTGTTAGATTCAATTTCCCTTTTATGCAATTTGAGGTATTTCATGTTTATTGCTTCTTTCTTTAATTATTGGTTATTGATTCCTTGCATTTGTCAGTCTTAGATTTTACTATTTCTTGTTACTTTTCTATGCTTTTATTTTGTGCCTTCCAAGTGTTTGATAAAATGCTTGGTTGGATTTTAAAATAGATTTTTATGATCTTAACTTGGATTGATTAATTAGAGTCTTGAGTTATCAAAATTCTTTTGTTAATTGGTGATTGAAAGTTGCTAGTTGACTTGAGCCTCGCTAAATCTAGTCTTTGATTAGGACTTGTGAACTTAAGTCGATTTTGCTCGCTTGACTTTCCTTCATTTGTTAGAGGATAACTAAGTGAAAGCGATTTGCACTTACCATCATAATTGATGATGATAATGAGGATAGGAATTCTAATTCTCAATCTTTTCTAGGACTATTCTTAGTTGTTAGTTTATTTTTCTCGCAATTTATATTTTTTTGTTCCTTATTTCAAAACCCCAAAAATATACAATCCTATAACCAATCATAAATACACTTCCTTGCAATTCCTTGAGAGACGACCCGAGGTTTAAATACTTCGGTTAATTTTATTGGGTCTACTTAAGTGACAAACAATTTAAACGTTAACCGAGGATTGCTTGTCGGTTTAGAACTATACTTGCAACGTGATTTTATTAAGAAATTCTTTACTGACGAAAATCCTCCGTCAATCATCGTTGCTTTTATGATAAGAAAAAGTTTAATGAAATGATAAAAGCATCGATGGATGACATGCCTTTTGGTTTTGACCAAGAAAAAGAAGACAGTCAAATATCTTCAAGTGGAGTTTTGGGAAATTTAGAAGGAGCAGTAAATTGAGGTTCGAACACAGACTTCAGCCATAAGTTAAGAATCCAAAGTGGACCAAATGGGTTGATCGACAGTTCTCCACGTCGAATTTTGCTAACTACCAAGGAAAGAGTTTCATACAGTTGACCCAAGAGAAGAGAGGAAAGATTGATGTATTTCTTGTGATGAAGCATGATAGCTAATGAAAGGTAATTGCGTTTTTTAGATTTGAATTGATTTGGGGAAGATAACAAAAGCATTAAGCCATAAGAGCAGGAAAGCGACATGCTCACTGTCGCTAATAGGGTCTCCCTGGTACCCATGTTATTCTGGATAAAACCCGACACAGAAGTCGAGTCAAAGTTGATATCAAAGACGTCATCAGGGCATGAAGTTACGCAGCAAACATTTTCCTCATTGGGAGATAGGCCAGTCAAGGCTGAAATCTCCATTAATGTTGGACCCATCATTCCATATGGGAGATGAAAGTTATTTGTGACTGGGCACCAAAAGTATAAACTAGTCCCAAGAAAAAAGGCAGTGTAAGACAAGTCGTGAGTGGATAGTTAAAGAGAAAATACTATTCCTAAAGATTTTCAAACAAATTTGTAAATTGGAGAAAGTCTCGACAGCCATGTCAAAAATGAGGAACTCGACTCCTTAGGAAGTGCAGTCCTAAATACTCGACTGGCAATACAGGTGGATTTAATATTTCCACAAAAAATCAAAGGAAGATGCTCAGGAGGAGCAGGGAAGAAAGAGAAAATTGACTCAATTTGTTTCTGGGTAGAGATTGGCTCTAAGTATGAATATAAGACATTAGAAACTTGAAAAGAGAGTAATACCTGGCTATGCCATAAGGCGGTGGTCTCTACATTAGGATTGAGAGCTCTTAAGATCCCATCATCATTGTAAAATTGTGACACGTTGGCCACCAAAGGTGGAGAACCTATGACGTGAACGTCGTCATCATCCTCCTGGGAAGAAGAAGTGGGAACACCAAAAGCTCCACCTAGAGCAGTGGTAGCGGCCGTAGCAGCTATAGCATCGGCAGTAGAGGCAAGTAGAAAAAAAGCCATGGTAGCCCCTGTAGTAGAGGTGGTAACAGGAATGGTGGTAGTAGTAGTTACAATGATGGTGGTGGATGATGATAATGTAGCAGTAACAGCTGGTGTACTACTAGAATGAAGACCAGAGTGAGAATCTATGAAGGAATGAGAGGATGGATTTGCAAATAAAAGAAATGTTTTGAAGAAGATGAGGGAAGAAAAAGTATTTCTAGGAAAAGAAAGGTCTCTGAAAGGTGAAAAATACTGAATGAGTAAAGGTTTTAAAGGAGTAAAGGCCCATTAAAGCCCATTGGGAACGTTACATATTCCTAGAAATGCACGAACCGTTTCATTTCTTGTAACCATTTTTTGAAATTTGAACATTAAAAAAGGCACGTGAATGGCATGGGATTAATTAGATAAAATTTATCATTTCATATTTTGAAAAGATAAGTTTTAAAGGGCAATTTGTTGATGTAAATTTTGACCCATAAAGATTTGATTCATAGGGAGTCAAAATGTAATTAAAATTATTGTTACTTGGTTGTAGAGATCCTCTTTCAACTACGGAAACAAAAGACATTTGAGGTCAATGGATTGCTGGTTTAAAGTAAGTCGAGCATCTATCAGGATCGATACCCCGTGGTCAAATACAAACACGATGCAAGAACGTCGGATTTAAAGAACAAGGCAAGACAGAACGTGGAGGTACCATATGAAGATTCTTCAGGATTATGGTAACATCATGGCCTAAGAAAATGGAAAAACCAATGTAGTAGTCAAAATTCTTCAGGAATAAGTCCACCTTTGAGATATAAATAGAAGAAATTCAGAAGAAAAATAGAGATTTCAATCAACAACAGTAGGTTATCACATAAATTCTGTAAAAATTCTCAGTCTCAACGACGCAACAGAAGAGCATGGAGTGCAAGTGCATGTAAGTGTTGGAGCCCATTTTATTTTATCTTTTATTTTTCTTTGTTTTAATTTCTTTATTTTAAATGTTTCTTTGTTATTTTACTTTCTTATAATTTCTATTTCGTTTTGACATTTTCATTTATTCATTTTCACTTATTCAAAGTTCTATTTTACTTCATTTTCATTTTATTTGCTACGATTATCCACTGATAGTTCGACATAGTGCGTTTCGACACGAACGCTAAGTAATTCCCGGGTCGAGCTCACTCTTTTTCAGAGGAGTCGTATTTACTCCGCAAACTGAGATCTTAATACAAGCTCGATTTGACAACCTGTCGAAATAACAAAAAAAAATCGAATGAAGCAATAAATAATTTGACAAATTTAACTAAGTGTTAGTTTGGATTGGCTTTTTTGAGTGAAAAAATATTTTTCTTAAAGGATAAAGTACTTTTATTTAATTTAAAACCTATTTGAATATGTCTTTCAAAAAAATATTTTTATTAAAAAAAGTAAATTATTTGCTTTTTCTAAATGCTAACAATACCTTGCTTTAAAAAAAACAAAAATAAAAGACATTTTTAATACTTGAAAATTCTTTTTTAAAAGTCTATCTAAATATAAAATAATTTTTATTTATTAAAAATTTTTTTAAAAGAAAATAAAAAAATTAAGTGCTTTTTTCAAAAATCAATCCAAACTGATCCAAAATTGTTATCTAACTGCTCTTCGTTAATATTTTTACATAAAATTAACCTGAGTTTCCACCATATCTTATATCTCTAAACTTCAATAAAGTAATAAGATCATAGTTAGCTACGGATATCATAGGGTGCGCTTGAGAAGATGGCTTTGCTATCTTTGCTTAACTTTGGCCTTTTGCTCTTTTTTCTTTAAAAAATAAATTTCTCCTGTTTTAGTTTTCCTATGTTATAGATGTAACTTTGCCACAACAGTGTGATTGGTATGGCTGCACACAAAGATGGATTAGGATTCACCAAAATAAAACAAATCAAATAAGATCGTATTGACTTGGATGATCCATTCCCTCTTTTACATGATACCCGTAACAATGTTGGTTAATATAGTGACATTTTTCAGGTTCACTTGTCCAAGAAAAATAATAATAACAAAATCAAGTAGTATTTTCTAATTCCATCATCATATTGATCATATAAGACGGTAGAGACCTAGAGAGAGAGAAAACGTGCAAGGGGAATTATTTCTTGTATCTTTTAAGTTGAGCGTTGTAAATAAAACAATATACCACTTATAATATATATTTACCTTTTTCATTTTTTATTAATCACTTTAATACCAAAAATAAACAATAAAAATATAAAATATATACAAAAATAATACATATAATTTTTTATAAAAAAAAAAGAACCCTTTAAGTTCAACTGAACAATAATATTATAGCGCCTTTCCTTGTTGAATCTTAACTTCTTTTCAGGTAATCAAAGAAAGTTAAAATTAACTATTCTTTTCCTTTACCTAATGACATCTTATGAATATAAAATTGCTTACGCCACACGGCCACAGCGTCAACAGGGTGTAATTGGCAGGAAGCTATGACCGAAAGTCGAAACCTACGTTTGAGTAAAAAGAACGGTGTCTGTCTACTGCTGATAAATAAGTAAAGGATACTATACAAAGCCCGAGTAAGAACAAGGACCGGAAGGGGGAGTTGTTAGAATCTACATTACATAATTATAGACAACGGAAACATTTCCTCGACTTCCAAAGCAAACAGGCTGATTATGAATACTCAAACCAAATAGATATCACAAACACTTCCAAATTAGTTTACTTTCGATAACATCGTCTCCGTGTTTGTTTGGTAGCTAGCAGGATCAGAAAAGCAAGGTCTCTAAGACCTCCATTATAGATCTCTACTGCATTTTATGCCATATATATACTATTATCACTCTTATGACCTTCGCCGACGTTTAGTCTCCACCTGAAAACCAAGCAAAAAGTTATCGCTAAAATAGTATAGTATTTTACTTCGTCAGCAAATTAACAAAATTAAAGAAAGAATAGATATCAACTGTCTCAAAGTTAAGGCACACGAATATATTTAAGTGCTGAACAACAATCTCAGACTATCCTCCAACAGTAATACCTTTGTATCTGAGTGTCTTGAAGTAGAGTGAGAATTTTGCAACTTTTTTTGACCTTCAGCAGAGCAACTTTCACAAAAGAAGTGGTCAAGTCGCTTAGCTTCCTCCACAGTCATGTCTATGCAAGCAGGGTGAAACCTGAATAAAGAATATTATGCTGAATAAAAAAATTCTCAACATTCACAAAGCAAGCCTTCAGCTAGTTTCATTATGAATGACAACAGAAATATGCATAAAATTGCAGGAGAACAAAATTTATGAACTCTACAATTAATAATAATCATTGTAACTTATAAATTGATTGTTTCATTAACTCATTACTCATAAGGTGTTAAACACTTTAATAAGTTGGGCTAGCCAAGTGAGTCAGGTTCATCATTCCATATAATCTAGAGACGAGAGTAGTTTACACAGAAGATTTATCCCAGAAGCTTTTGGATCATCTTCCCAGAAACCTCGAATCTTCTCCATCCTTATATTTCAGTTAGAAAAAATATTTTTGTGGGACCTCAAACTAAGCCACAAATTTCATAAGCAGATTAAAGCCCAACTCCAAGAATAAATGCAAAGGTGCGAAGAACATTAAAATACAATAACAAAATATGAAATTTCTTAGATAATGTAGTGTAATAACTATAATATTTACATGAGATAGTAATTATAATGAAGAAAGAAGTATGAAATAAATAACACACCTCTATAGGTGAATAAATGTCATGGCAAATTAAGAACCTTTATTCAATTCTTACTTTCTTAGCAATTCCTCATATAGTATTTAATTTCAATTCAATAAGCTATTATATCAGGGTGCCATTTTATATTTGATAATTTCAAATGGATTTGCGAATTTGCAGATTTACCTTCCTAAATCCACAAATTTGACATAAAAAGGCACGGGCGCTGTGTATACATGTTAAGTTTCGATTCCTGTACCTAGGCTTGCTGTGATGCCTATAAAGCTGAATAACACACTAGCCAAACGTATTGCTTTTGTGTCCATCTGGAATTTACTTATAAGGTCATGAATGATCACAAGTATGCATATTCAATGAAACTATTCTATGGAGGATAACTCCCACAAGTCCATATTCTACTCAGAGAAGATACACGACATATGAATGCATGTGCAGACAAGTGGAAGCAGATTAAAGAAAGCTAGGTGGGGTTATGAGTGTTAGATGACACCGCATAGTCAGAAGCAGAAAATTCAACAATGAAACAAGCAAACACCAATCGTTGGTACATAGAAGAGTCAAACACACCAGCTGCTACTGATGAATGTATCATCTTCAAAGAGTACCAAATTAGCAATGGCAAGAATAGTCTAAGTTAACTGGAGATTCTTACACAAGGAAAAACAATGCCAATATGGTAAAGGCTGACATAAATAACTGGTTTTCCTCACATGAATTCAGATGAAAAGAGGTAAAACATTCTTAAAAATCTGAAATTTAAAATGAATTCCATCAGGAAGATGCAAATATCTACAGAACTGGACATACCAGAATCAAGAAATCAACCAGGTAATGAAACTAAAAGCAAATAGTAAAGAAGATGAAGGCTAAATATAACTCCTTCGCATGTATTCAACTTACCAATCACTGCAGCCCTCACACTGGACCATTAGGTCATCAGGGTTATAGGGCATCTCACATTTACAATACCTGCAAAAATAGAAAATAAAATAAAAAAATAAAACAATGAACATCCTGTTAGCCTAATTCCAAATAAGGTCACACAGCTACTTGATTCAAACAATTCTTCAAACGAACAAGCAAATAAATACTTAGTGACATAAACAAAGCTTAACAATTTCTTCCAAAATAGGCTTATAATTCAAATAAGCACTAGACAAGTAGAATAACCAAGTGTGACCAATGCAATGACTAAGAGAATCCCAAAATGGCCATTAATCAAAACAAGTCTGAATTAAGTACTAGTGGAAAGCAACTACATAAAACAGAGTGAAACTCAATTCCAACAAAGAATTCGACTTAAAAAGTAGATATTTCGCATTTATCATATCAGCGACTTGAAAAGAAAAGGATCATTATTTCAGCTTTTTAGGCTATGATAATAATAACAATAATATTGAGAAGAACAAGTAGGGATGAACTAACACAGCAACTCTGTCAGGATTGAAGGCGCCGGTGGAGGAATTGTACTCGAAACGACAGAAGAAATCGTCGTTTCCAACAGCATCGAGCTTGGTGTAGCTCTTGAAGCTGTGGACCGTACACTTGGCTTCGATGGTGTCGGCGCTCTGAACGTCGAAGTGATCGGAGAGGAAAACCTCCTTGGAGCCATGGAACTGGCGGCGGCCGCCGATTGACTCCTCCGGGCGGTAGTACCAGCGCACGTGCACCTTCACGTTGGCGCCTCGCGAGTCAGCTTCGATCCGCTCGATCCTCGCCACGTACGACGGTTTCGACGGATCGGAGGGTCGCATGAGCACGCAATCCCCGGCTGACAACAGTACAAACAACGAATTAGAATCACATAGAGATTCAGGTTAGCTGAAACTGAAAAACATGTATCGGAAACTGAAGTTAGCGAAGAAAAATTTAGCGTTTTCTCTGGAAAGAAGAGAAGGTACCTCTAAAGGTTTTGTTAATATGTTTGACTGTGTATGAGTCTAGGGTTCGGCGTGGAGCCTTGGGTTTAGCCATGGAAAGGGTACAAACAAAGAGAATGGAAAGGAGAGAGGTAAAAAAATAAAAATAGAAAAGAAAATTACAGAAAAACCGGGTAAGGTATTTCTATGGTGTGGATTTTGTTTATTGAGGTGAATGTTTCGGTGGTTGGGCGGACACGGTGGAAGGGTACGCCGATAGCGTTATCAACGTCTTCTGTTTTGGTGTCGTGTGGTGTGGCGTGGAGCGGAATTGAACCAACAATTTCGAGTGGGAGCGGAACGTTGACGACGACGTGAGGGCAGTTTGGTAATTACAAATTAGAGTCCACGTGGCGCTTGGGAGCGTCGATCTTTCTTGTTTAGTTCAAGCATGCTGCCCATTCCCTCTTTCCAGATACGCTTAACTGGCTTAAGTCTTAACTAGTTCCAGTTTCACACTTCCATCTTCTCTCTGGATTCTTCGTTATCATGTTCCATCGCTTAAGCAAACTAACGCATTCATTATTGTTCTATCGATCTACCGTGCAGTTCTCCATTAATAGAATAATATTGCAATAAATGTCTACCGTACCTTCCATGTCTAGAGAGTGATGGTAATAGAAATCATAAGCAGGTCTGATATAAAAAATACTACTATTGATAATAACAACATACATACGCTTTAAAATAGGCTGAAGTCTTGGCGAGAGATTCAGAGTGTGCAATTTCATTTCTTGTCATAGGCTCATGCATATATACATAAGGATAAGGATTATTATATATACTCAAAAAATTACAAAAATTTTATTTGATCTGTTCTCTACTGATGTTACTGTACAGTTAATGTAAAGGATGTTGATAGATAGATAGATAGGAGAGTGATGTGATGATGATGGAGGTATTGGAGGGGGCAAAATTCATATTCTAGGGATTGACATAAGGTGTCGTTAATTGAGTGCAACTTGGTGCCCTTCTACATGGATAATAAGGAGGAAGGTTGAGGTGTGTTTGTGAATGCTTCTTCCTTTTCTTTGCATCAGGATGCTCTGGCTTCTTCAAATCCTCCACTGAATGAACATCTGCAATGCATGTAAATGATCTCGATTTACCCGAGTAATACCTTGACAATCCTCTCTTCCTGCAAATTGATCACAATACTCTCATTACACGCAAGTTACGTTTGCATCAATTATTGAATAAACAAATTCAAACATGCAAATCTATTTAATACTTTTGTGGAAAATTGGTTCCAAGTGAACCCATGTTGAATATCAATGTGTCCATTTCTTGATCCATTTAGCAGAGAAAGATTGACACAATAAATTCTGGGATTCTCTAAACAGTTAATCATGCATATAGGAACTAGTGCTGTGTATGGTCTATATAGACTTACAGAGACAAGATTAAGACCACGTTATTGTCTAGACTTCCTCTCAATCATTCAACATGCAACTATTTTCGGCTCCTCCCGTTAATTCCTCATTTTAATGAATTACTGCCACCTTCCATAGCCGCCAAAAGACAAATTAAAAAAGAAAGGGGAAGAATAGGAAGCCTATACAACCGTCCGTTTTTTAGATCAACATTCAAATTGAAAAGAGAGGAAGCACAATACAGGATAAATTTGGACGATGCTCGTAGCCAATCGCAAGCCTTTACTAACAACAATTTGTATTTTTTTTTAACATAATTGTATTTTTGTTATAAAAATGATGCAAAAACAAGTGTGACCAATATAAGTTTCCTTTTTCTGTTTTCAAGTAAAAGATAACAGACTTATTATTAAAATTAATTTTCTACCTTTCATTTACTATATAGAAAAAAATTATATTTGTTCAAAACTAAAAGCAAACTTATCTTATAAACAAACTTTGTATCAATAAATAGATTTAGCCTTAGGAGAGCCAACATGGCCAATGTTACCCGCAATTTTATACGTTGAGAAATGGATTAATAGTCAAATTCGTCTCTAAAAGATTACTTATTTTTTAAATTAGTCATCAAATAATTTTTTTAGTCATATTAGTCCATGAAAGATAAAACATAAGTCAAATTGGTCCTTCTGTTAGTTAGATAATGACGTATCACGTTAAGTGCTACATGGCATAATGATGTGGTAGGTTAATGCCACGTGTCACAAAATGATTGGTTGACGTGTCAGGCCAGTGACACCTAACACGCCACGTGTCACTTGACATGTAAAAAGTTATTTATAATAAAAATAGTTTCTGAAATTCTAGACGTAAGTCATTTTCATCTCTAAAATTTTAAAAATTAATCAAATTAGTCCTTATATAAATTTCTTTTATAATATTAAATTTAAAATATTTTTGATAGTACTAATTTTAATATTATTTTTTAGACCTTAATAAACAAAATTCTCTTTACATAAAATAATAAAAATAATTAAATTATTATAAAGTTATTTTGTCATTTGTATTTTAAAATTTTACATTTTTAAATTATAATTTTTTATAGTAAATTTTTTTATTTAAACGAGTTTATCAAATTATTGTTGATTATATATTTAAAAAATTAATATTTTAAATTTCACTAAATAATATAGTAGTTATTTTAAAATTTAAATCTTTTAAATTTTTAGAATTATAATTTTTATTATTGTTTAATTTATATGGTAGAACTCAATAATTGAAATGTGAGATCACTTATTGAATCTTAATATTTTAATATAATTTTTTTAAAATAATTACTATATTTATTTAGCGAGATCTAAAAGATTAAAACTAGTTATATACTAGTTATATACTAAAAGTTTTAATATTTTGAATTTTACTAAATAAATATAGTTGTTATTTTATATGTTTTAATCTTTTAGATCTCACTAAATAAATATAGTAGTTATTTTAAAAAATTATATTAAAATATTAAGATTCAACAAATTATCCCACAAATCGATTTTTCAATTATTAAAATTTATTATTTTCGGTCAGCTATCAACTCAATTTTTTTAGTATAATTTTTTTTAGTTTGTAATTTAACAATATATTTTATTTCATATTTTTAAATATTAATAATTAACTGATAGCCAAAAACAATAAATTCGAATGATTCTCTAGCATTTCTCATTTTTGTCATTTGTCCATTAAATTAGTCAAAACCCAACATAAGTCATTTATATAACATGCGCAAATCACCATTTTTCATTGTGTTATTTTTTTTGTTCACGTATTTTCTTTTCATTATCATTTTTTTATTGCTATTGTATGTTGCTGTATATTTTTTTTATTTCTTCTCCTTTTCTTTCTCCTCTCACTACAAAAAAAATTATGTCACCACGCATTTTGTCACACTGCAAAAACGTGGACAAAAGAAGTTAATAGCCATATTTTCATGAAGATGGCAATTTATTAGAGATTTAGCTGCCCTTTTTCTTACCGCGCTATGCTTTAAAAGCATGACCGAAAAGAATCAATCATAATTTTATGAGAGTAGCGATTCATCAGTAATTTGACAATTTTTAGATATCACGCATTCACGCTTACCAACCATACAGAAAAACAGGCACATTTTTGAAGCGCAGCTAGTTTTTTTTTTTTTCGCTACAGTCACGTTTAAAGCGCGCCCTATTCTCTAATTATTTGGACATCAGATTCCCATGAAAGATTTAGATTTCCCACCAATTTTTCCTCCAATACACTTTTAATTCTTTTTCAGAGAACCTGACTAAGCTAAGGGAAAAAACCCTCGCAGCCCTCCTCATCGCTGAGAACAACCAGCCCTCTCTCGCGGCCCGCTCTCGCAACCATCCATCGATGCTGCCTCCGTCGGCGCACCCTCCATTGGTGCGCCCTCCGTCGGTGCCACTCTCGCTCGCAAGGCCTCCCTCGGCGGTCACTCTCTCTCGCTCCTCCCTCAATCGTTGCTCCACCCTCAATCGACGCTCAATCCTCACCATAACACAAGAAGCTACAGATTTATTCTCTGTCTGTTTCAATGTATGCAAATTTGTTTGTTGGAGCCACAACTCCGTCACCTCCTGAGATTCCCCTTTCTCTGTTTTAGTTACATGGAAATTTTTGCTATGGCTTTGAGTTTAACTATTGGTGGAGGCATGAGAAATTGGACTGCTAACCCCAGAAGATGAGTTTCATTTGCATTGGCTAATGCTCATCGTAAATGCTTGCCATGAAATCTGGCTGTTTAATGTATCGATACTTTTCCTTGCCTCACTGACCTCAACTGATCTGGTATATGATGTGAGATAAGTTTCATTAGTTCAGAACTAGGTTTCCATTTTTTCAACATTAAAGTGTTTAAAGTTCTAGGAAGATTTCAGTTTAGGTGCTCAGAGCTCTGTGTATGTATAGGGAAGTATATGGTTTTCATGTTCAAATCTATGAACATTGATTTGGTTGCAGGGGTTTCAATGAGCCACTCAATGTTTAGGTAAACTAATAAAGGCTATTCTAATTTCGATCATATTCTAAACACCACAAGAAGTTGTTAGGTTGCTTTTACTTTCATGATTAATGATGGATGTGTGTTTCTCATCTTTCAATACTTTTCTTTAACTGTTTTTTCTGTGTACTTCATTCATTCATTTGTACTTAAATTCGGGTACTGTATTTAATTTCAACTTGAAAGATTTTCTAAGCAATTTAAAAAAATGAGGACAGGCAAACAGCTCTAGGATGGGGCGATGTTGACCCAATGTGGATACAGATTCAAGTCCTGAGAATGTAAAAATGCTGATTGGGTTGGCGAATGAGATGTTGAAGCAGGAGAATGTAGAGTCAGTGCTGTTTGGAGGGAAGCGGATCGGCGAGCAAAGTAATTTCGAGAAACTTGACTGGTTCGTTGGAGAACTCTTCCAAGATAATCAGAGGAGGAGCTGTAGAATAACTCCCACTGTTGCTTTCAAGCAAGCTAGCCCAAAAGCGACCTAATTCATGGACCAACACTTGCAAGAATCAACATAAAGAAAAATTAATGGAAGAGAAAAAAATAAGGTATGGAGTATCTTATGTTTTGTTTCGTGTTACCCTCAATCATTTATAGACATCCTTTCAAAGAAAGCGTTTTCCTTAATTAAAACAATGATAAACATAAAACCATGGACATTGATTTTATTCAGATGTCTTTGATAAATAAAACATGGCCCCAACTTTGCTTAACTGCACGTCTATTCTAAATCCCACTTTTTAATTGGACATGCTTGCTCACTAGCATTTTCATTTAATTAATTGATTGGATCGTGCATTCATTTCTATAGCCATGTTTCAAAATAAAGGAACTAAAAGTATTTTAATTTTGGGATTGGATTTTATTTTTCTAGGAAAAACTTGCCTTATCGGGAGGCCAGTAATTGCAATTAATTTTTACTTGATGACTAATCAATAAGCTATGAATGATAACAAAAACACTAAGCTTTATTCTGCTAGAAATAATGGCTACATGCATCAGTCGATGGCATATTGTTCCGTTGTAAAACTGGAACAGTTTGCATAGAAATCATGCAGCTTTAAAAGAACTTATTTTCATAATTGACAAATTTAAAATGTTCAATAAATATAGAAGTGATAAGAGGCTAACACTATGCATATGATGTTTTTCAGTGGCTAATGACTTTGGTCAACTGGGTGATGGAACTGAGGAGCGAAGGAAATATCCAAAGAAAGTGAAGAAATTAGAGTCAGAGTTCATGAAATTTGTGTCCTACGAAGCACATTGTTCTGCTTGCATTGTAGAGCCTCGTGAAAATGATGGTACCATTTCAACTGGGAGGCTCTGGATTTGGGGACAAAACAGGTAATACCTATATAACTTTAAATAGTTCGTAATATATTATTGATTCATCAATATTCATCATCGTCATCTGCTTGTTTATTCTAGGGAGCAAATCTTCCTAGATTATTCTAGGGGGCCTTCAAACCTAATACAGTAAGTATAAATGTCTTAAGAGATTGATATAAAAATCGTGCAGGATTTATTGTATTTTCCCTAATTGTTTTATAATTTGCTTACCTTCTGTTTTTTCGTTGTTTATATGATCATACTTGCAGATTATTTGTGAAGTTTGGGGTGATTCAATATCACATTTCTTAATTCTCTTTTTAAAAATTCTTTTTTGTTTATGTTTGTAAATTTCGTGTAGGTGGTCGTTGCATGTATAGAGATGACATGGTTGTAGGCTTTTACCAAGTATAGGAACATAAATTTGAGTGTTTACAAATTGGATTTTTAATTTGTTTTATTTTATTTTCTTTGATCATTTGCTAATTTAGCTATTTGTTCTATTACATTTTGTTATAAACTATTAAGGGAAAAAATTTATGTTTGATGCAATTATTGTCAAGGTTTTTTATTGTTTTTTGAGGGCATTAGAGTACATGTAAAAGCATATATCAAGATTTTTTTAGTTAGATTTAGCTATAGCCACGCTTTAAAAGCGTGGCAATAGGTTCACATATAGGCACACAATTTAAAAAACGTAGTCATATCTTCAATTATTAGTACGCTTTCCAAGTGTGGTTGAATCTCCACCAGAGAGCGCACTTAGAAAACATGGTTATAGGGTTATATATACAGCCACACTTTTAAAGCATGACAACAAAGTAACCGTGGCCATAGTTTAATAAAAGTGTGTCGATAGAGCAACTGGTATACTCGCAGATGTGATCCTTTCAAAAGCGTTTTGATAACTCAGAAAGCATGGTGAGAAGCTGATGCTATACTTTTTTTCACTTTTTGGCACGCTTTAAAAGCGTGGCAATAGACTGTTTTTCTTGTAGTGTCCTAGTGGTTATTGTAGTATTTTTTTAGAATAATGTATCGGTTTTGTCCCTAACGTTTGGGGTAAGTCCCAAAGTTGTTCCTAACATTTCAATCGTCCTATTTAAGTCCCTAACATTTCAAAATTGACTCAATGTTGTTCTGCCGTTAGGGATTCGTTAACAGAATTGACGGCGGGACAAAATTGAGACGATTTTGAAACGTTAGGGACTTAAATAGGACGAAAACATTAGGGACAAAAACGATACATAAAAATAAATTTTAATTTAATTTTATCTTTCAGTAATATTAATTTTTTACTGTACATAGTATTCAATTATTTTTTAATTACATCTAAATAAATTACACTTAATCACATTGCTTTCATTTTAAATAAATTTATTTTTTTATAATTTTAAAAAATTTTGATGCATTAGAGACAAAAGGTATAATTTATATTTTATTGTATATATATTATTTTTCTTCTGCAAGTTTATATACTAGTCATTCTATAAACATTTCATGATAACTAAAAATCTTTAAGAGTGAAATTATAAAAAAATTAATTTATTTAAAATGAAAGTAATATGATTAAGTGTAATTTACTTAGATGTGATTAAAAAATAATTGAATACTATGTATAGTAAAAAATTGATATTATTGAAAGATAAAATTAAAATTTATTTCTATGTATCATTTTTGTCCCCAATGTTTTCATCTTATTTAAGTCCCTAACGTTTCAAAATCGTCTCAATTTTGTCCCGCCGTCAATTCTATTAACGGATCTCTAACGGCAGGACAACATTGAGTTAGTTTTGAAACGTTAGGGACTTAAATAGGACGATTAAAATGTTAGGGACCACTTTGGGACTTACCCCAAACATTGGGGACAAAAATGATACTTTACTCGTATTTTTTATTTTCTCTTTGTTTGTTTTTTTTTTTTCTGTTTTTATTCTTATTAAAAAGGTGACACAAGAAGAATTATGAGAATGTGAGACAAGAAAGAAGAAAAAGAGTTTTGAATTGTGCAAAATTTATTAGAAAAATAGCACCGAAACTTTTTAACCATAACACATGAAGTTTCTTAATTTTGACATCGAATTTTTTTCACCGTAACATAGGTTCTTGTTAAAAGGGTGAAACAAGAATTATGAGAATGTGTGAGATGATGATGATGATGAAGAAAAAGAGAAGGAAGAGAAAGGAGAATTTTGAACTGTGCATAATTTATCAGAAAAATAGCACCAAAACTTTTTAACCATGATGCAGGAAGCTTCGTAATTTTGACACTGAAATTTCTTAATCGTGACACAGAAATTTCTTAGCTGTGTCATTTCTAACTAAATGACGTACTTTTTTTTTATCATTGAACTAGTTGAGTGGTATTAAACTCATATAATAGGTTTAGATATTCTTCAGCCATTTGCAACAAATTGATATACTTTTTGGTTCTAAAACACATTTGAATGTATTTTGTTAATTGAATGAGTTACGGCTTTGGACCTGTGATTTTGTAAAGATTTCTTGTGTTATTTACAAAAAATTTCTATGTTGCTTCTAACAAAATAATGTGTTTTTGTTATCACTAAATTAATTGTATGATATCAAATAATATATAAGAGATTTAGCCTTTTATGCGTTATTTGCAACAATTTGATGTGCCTTTTGAATTTAAAACACATTTAAATATATTGTTAGTTGAGTGAATTGGTTTATATACTTGTGGTTCTTTAAAGATTTCTTGTGTTACTCACCAGAAGAAGAAGATGGTGATGATGATGATGAAGGAGAGGGATAAAAAAAGGAACAAAGGAAATCAAATGAGAAAAAAGAATGAGGAGGAGAAGGAGGTAGTAGTAGTGGTAGTGGTAGTGACGACAATGATGACGATGATAACGAAAGAAGAAAAAGAATGAGAAAAAGAAAAAAAAAGTAGTAGCGATGCACATACTGAGAAGAAAGGATAAGAAAAAGAAATTGACAAAATCAAATGAGAAAAATGAAGGAGGAGGAGGAGGTGGTGGTAGTGGTAGTGATAGTGATGACAATGATGAGAACTATATCAAAAGAGGAAGAGGAAGAAAAAAATGAGGAGAAAAATAAAAAGAAACAATAGCAGTGCACATACTAAAAGAAGAATGAGGAGGATAAAATAAAGGAACTGAAGAAATCAAATGAAAAAAAAAAAAAAGGAGGAAGTGGTGGTAGTGGTAATGATAATAACGACAATAATAAAAGAGGAAGAGAAGGAAAAAGAATGAGAAAAAGGAAAAAAAAAAAAGAAGCAATAGCAGTGCACATACTAAAAAGAAACGTACATAAAGAAAAGAAAAAGTGTATGCAATAACTTCGTTAGATTTAGTTAAAAAATTGATTGGTTATATATATATATATATATATATAGTTTTGATGATGCATCAACAGCATAAAATATTTTATACAATCATTTAATTGCATTCGTTTTTTTAAATGACTATTTATGCCATTAATATAAAAAAATATTTTTAAAATTACTTTATTCTTTGTATATATACGAGTGATTTATAAAATTCAAAAAGGACCTTCTAAACAAATTTTGATGACCAAAAAGATTTATTTAGATATGAAGCACGCTGCTAAATGCTAAACTTGTGTTGTTTATGCTATACTCACTTGAATTTTTTTTCTTCTATTTTTAGATTCTATGTTCTTAAATCACCTCTAGATAGATATGGGGTTATATCTTATATGCAGTGAAGCTCCTAAATATCACTCTTTTATTGTTTCATTTACCACTATCCAACTCAATGCTTTTAGACGGGTATATTAATTAAAAATCTGACTTCAAAGTATCATGAAATGACTAACAACACCACACCTATTACTTACTATTTGGAAGAAAAAACCACAAAAAATATTCATAAAATTTATAAATATTGATAAAAATACTCATAAATTAAGAAAATTAACGTATCTATGGAAGATGGATTTTACGTACGATAAAAGTATCTAAATTCTAATTTTTTTTTGTTGACTTTTTAATAAAATTTTCAAATTACCCCACCCTCAACCTTAACTCCACAGCCACAAATTTTTCATTTTCTACTCACAGCTCTATTAACCTTCCCCTAACCTTTTTCATCACACTCAAATTTCTCTTTCTCATGGCCTTTCCCATCGCACTTATACCTTTCATTTTTTACTCCCGTTCCATCGTTTTCATGCTTTTCTTCGGCCACCTCAGAGACCTCCAACTCACCGCAAAGCATCACTCACCCACTCACGCAAGCCTCCCTCATTGGCCCTCCTTTGTCTTGCGTTGCCAGTGTTGCCCCGCCTTTGCCGCCTCCAACCTCTTCATCCTCCTCTTTGGTCTCGGTGACAAAGTAATCGGAGGCCTCCTCAATGGCAACATCAGCATCAGACCAAAACAAGAGCTCCAGGATGCGACTAAAAATGTGCGGCTGGGACAGAGCTTCTTTCCGGCGGCGGCTGCGGTGGCAACACCTAATTGAATGGTAATGTTGCGTTTTTGGGGACCGACGAGATGAACCTTCATGGTGGGAACTCTGGATAGTAATGCAACAGAAGATTGCAGCACCAAGATTAACAACAGAATCAACCAATACCGATGAAGAATCATAAAGGAATAAATTTTAACCGTTTTAGATATTTTCTTCTTTTTTCTTTCTTAATTTGGGGTCTTTCTTTGTGTGAAGGGATGTGGTGAAGAAAATAGAAAAGAGTTCACCATTGTAGATTTTTCTACCAGGAACTGATCGAGGTTCTCTACCACCACTACCATCATTATTGATTTCAGTCTCGTCTAGGAGTAGTTTTGGACTCCATAGCAAAGATTTTAAAGGTGCAGATTGGGCTATGGAAAATTGAAAAAGTGAGTTAAAGTTGAGGATAGGAGTAGTTTGGAAATTTTATTAAAAAGTCAACAAAAAATTATGATTTAGATCAGTGACAGATCCAGAAAATTTTATTATTATAAAATATAATTAATTTTCAAATTATCTCATAAATAAATTAAAATAATAAAATAATCATTTAAACAATAATCTGTTAATAATTCAACATCACAAAATTAAAATTAAATTCACTAATCAAATATAATTTTAAAATCAATTCATGAAACAAAATAAAAAACCGCTCGTAAAAATAGTAGTGAAACCATATATACACAACACACTACTGTTGCTTTGGCTATAATTTTTCTTTGATTTTGTGGTAAAATTAAGAATAAGAAAAAAAGAAACATGTAATAAGGTATGAGTTTAATTTTTTTCACATATATGAACTAATTCTCACTTCATTAAAAAGATCTTAAATAAAATCATATAGAAAGATGAATCAGAATTGGTAGTAAAGTTATTAGTTGAGGATAGTTAAATAATTTGACTGATTTGACTAAATTTTTATCTAGTAACTCTCAATTATCAACTTTACATAAAGTTAATTGCACCTGAATTTCCATCTTAATATATTTAAACGGAAGATATTATTCTTAGAAATGGAGACAACAATCACGTATTCACGCAGTCAGTGGAGCAAAACAATGTTCAAGAGAAGAAACAAATGACAACATTAGATATCTAAATTACTTGAATAATTTTTAAACAACACTTTGAAAAATTGAAATGATTCAAATTGATTAGGTTACTATTATTAGTTTTTTTATTATTATTTATTTAATTATTTTTATTAAATAATTAATATAATATTTTATAATATAATAAAATCATGTAATCTTTTTTCTTTTTATTTATATATAGATGTTGTGAACCAAGAAAATAAATATAGATGGGTCAAATTTATTTACTTTATGGGGGCAAAAAATATTTTTACTATACACTACATATAAAATTTTTAAAATTTAGTGGAGACATTTGCCCCACACTAATCAATATAAATCTGTTCCTGATTTAGATATTTTTATCGTACAAAATCCATCATTTATAAATATAATGCTAATTTTTTTTAATTTATAAATATTTTTATCAGTGTTTATAAATACTTTTAGTAATGTTGCTATACTTTAAATTCAAACCAAGAAATGAAGTAGAGTAATTGAAGGCACATAATAACATTAATTAGGACATCATATGCCAGTAAAAAGCATCACAAGAAGACACATGGTTGAATAGGAATATAACATCAAGTGAGAGGAATATCGAAAAAATGAGCCAGGATTTTGTCAAAATGTCACGTATGCCATTTTGAGCTGGTGCAAGTAGTCAATATTTTATAGTTTTACTCATTACTTTGAATTCAAAATAGAGCATTAATTAGAATAACATGCAAACTGTGATGTATGTATGTATGAAACATAACTGCAGAAACGCAAATTCATGTCACATATACATAAATGATTATGTATGCATGCATAAGAAATAATGAAAAAAAAATGTGAGAAAGAAATTCAATTCATGACTGATTTTTACCATTATAAAAAAATTATATCATTACTAATTATAAAATATGCAAGATTTACTTGAGAATGATTCCATTTTTAGAGCTTACTTGGTTAATGTACTGGATGCCTCCGGTACGGGTTGAGAGATGGATCGAGAACTTGTGAGTCGAGGCGGATGCCGGATTATTTGACTGGAGCAACAGGGGGTGGTACCTGCAAAGACACTCCGATGCTCAAGTCAGAATGGATCTGAGAGGTATAAGGTGTGTAGAGTGAATGACATACCTGAGGGGGCCAGGGGCTCCCCTTTATATAGGTGATGGTGATTATCTTATCTTATCTTATTCGGCCAAGATAAGGAAAGTATTTGAATTTGATTATCGGTTAGAAGCTCTAATGGGCCGGTTCTGGACTTTCCAGAAGGGCAGAACAGGTCGGATCCGAGTAACCGGGTTTGGAGACCGTTCCGGGTGTGGGATCCATGGGCCGGATCCGTAACAGTTGCCCCCGCAGCGGGAGAGCAAGCGGGGTCAGTCTCTGTCGCTAGAGGATATGGCTTTGGCCGTTGGTGGCCTTCTTCGGTCTATCGGAGCGGAGTTCCAGGTCGACGGGTCTTGCAGGGGGTCGGCACGTCGGCCCTGAGTTTTGCGGTTCAGCTGAGGTTCGTCTTCTTTGGAGTTCGCATCGTTCGATTGACGTGAACTTTCCATATTCCTACGCCTGTTTCACTTTTTAGGGCGTGTATCAGTTGCGTTTTTCGAAGAGGTGCATTTATTATGAGGGGACGCTTGGTTTGCTTTCCAATTTTGCCCTCTGTGCTTTGTTTGCTTCCAGGGCTGTTTTTGTCCTTTTCCAGTTTTGAAACCGTTTTGGTTTTTTGCCTTCACTTCCCTCCTTCCTTTCATTTCTCAGTTTTTGCTCTTCTTTGTGGACTTTACTTTCTTCCTTCTGGTTTTTTCTCTGTGTTGTTTTTGTTGCGCTTCTGCTTCGTTGCTGTCGTTCCTCAACTGCCGTGCTTCTGCTGTCGTGCTTCTGCTGTCGTGCTTCTGTTTCCTATTCAAGCGCCTTTCAAGTTTTTCTTGAATTATCAAGTTGGTGTTCTCTCTTCCTTTTTTCTCTGTGTTCTGCTTTACTTTCTTCCCTTGTTTTTGTGTATTTCTATCTTGTTGTTCTCTAGTGTGTTTTGGGTAGAGGTATTGGTTTTGTCTTTTGAAGGGGCTGAGCACCACTGCGTGGATTGTAGTGAGTGGTAGGTTTTTGGCTGTCTTTCCTATTTTTGCGTAGTTTTGTTAGGCTTGATGGTGGTGCTCCTCCCTGTTTTATGTATGAATTGGTAGAGGAATGAGGGTGTGGGTGCTCCAGTTGCTCCCTCTCGGGGTGTTCCTTCCCGTTACGCGTGGGTGACCAGCGACGTTTAGGGGGTTCCGTCGCGGATGATGGAAACGGATCTTCAGAGGTTCCGTGATCAGGGGACGATTTATGGGGGTGGTGATGCCGAGTGTCTCTACGAGCTCATCCTCTCCGATGCCGACGAGAGGGTTTGTTATTTGAAACTTGATTCTCGGACCGTTCCGAACTGGATGTGGGTCTATGAATCAATGTTCACCCGTCTCGGTGTGCGGTTCCCCTTTTCGCCCTTTGTTCAGGCACTGCTGAGTCGGTGTTCTATGGCGCCGTCCCAGCTTCATCTGAACAGTTGGGTGGTTATTCGTACTTTTGAGCTTGTTTGTGAATTTCTTGAGCTTCCGGTTTCCGTTCCTGTTTTCCTCTTCCTTTTCTTGTGCACTCCTCTGACCAGGGAGGGGAAACATGAGAAAGGGTATATGTCGTTTAGGGCTCAACCCCATCGACGTATATTCGGGTTGTTTGAGGACTCCTTTCATGGATTCAGAAGGGAGTATTTCAAGGTGCACCCTGTTCGAGGACATCATCCTTTTTGGTTGACGATGGAAGGTGAACGTCAGTTTTTGACCTATTGGAACTTTGGTGCCGGGCCGTCAGTGTTGACGAGAGTTACCTATGATGGCTTGTCTCTCGAGGACAAGGATATTGCCAGTGTCCTCTGGCATTTGTTTGGGGAACGACCATTGAATCCTCGGGACGTCATGGGGGATCCCATGGCCTACCAGTCGTATATTGGTGTGTGTTTTTTTTTTGGTGTTTTGCTGAGTTTGGGACTTATATTTTTCCTTTCTCTTTTTAGTTGAGATGGCTGGTGGTTTGACCTCGCTGGCGAGACTCAAGGCTGCTATGGATCGGGAGGAAGCGTCATCGGCTTCTCCTTCCACCCTGGTGTCCAATCCAGCTGCGGACTCCTAGGTTAATTCGCAAGAGGTGATCTCAGCTGGGGTGAGGGTTGAAGCTCGGGTTTCCCCGGGTCTTATGAACTCGCCCGAGGAAGAGGTAATTGTGGTCTCAGCAGCCGAGGCTTCTCGGAAGCAAAAGAGGCTCGAGGAGATTAGTATTGAGAACCTAGAGGAGGAGGGTGTTGTGCCTTCCGAGATGGATCGGCACTTCGATGCTTCGGCTTTCATTGACCAACATCTGATGCATGGTACTGGGGGGTTTTTTGATGACTGTGACGTGGCTTTCTGGGCCAAGTCTGTTTATCGCTCCCTCCTTCGATCTGCGGTTATTGTTCGGAAGGCTGAGCCCGTGATGGCCCAAGTTGGCCTTTTGGACAAGAAGCTGCGCCATTCCCAGGCCGAGGTAGCCAAGCTGAAGGAGCAGCTTGAGGTTGCGGAGGTGGCTAAGGAGAAAGCCGTAAAGTCGTCCGAGGAGGCCGGGGCTGAGATCCTTCGTCTTTTTGAGGTCGAGACTTTGCTTTTGTCTCAGCTGGGCGAGGAGCGGAAGAGGGCTTCCGACACTGAATCTTAGGCTGCTGTGCTCATTGCTGAAGCGAACTCCCTGAAAGCTGAGGTTGCAGGGTGGTGCGGAATTTATAACCACAAACTAACCGGCAAGTGCACCGGGTCGTACTAAGTAATACCTCAGGTGAGTGAGGGTCGATCCCACGAGGATTGATGGACTAAACAACAATGGTTAAATGATTTACTTAGTTAGACAAACAGAAAATAGTGTTTAAGGGTTCAAAAAGCATTAAACAGAAGACAGGCAAATAAATAAGTTGGGAATAAAATATGTAGAAGGCAGTTAAGGCTTCAGAGTTATCTATTTTCCGGATTGACTTTTCTTATTAATTTATTTTAATCAAGCAAGATTTAATTCATGGCAAACTATATATGACTAGACCCTAATTCCTTAGACCTTTCTAGTCTCCTCTAAAATTCATCAACCGCTGACGAAACTGGATTTCTGCTAGTAAAGAATTTTGTAAAAATAATCGTGTTGTAAGTATAGTTTCTAAACCAACAGAGAATCCTTTCATACAAAAGTTTGGTTGTCACAAGTAACAAAACCCAATAAAATTTATAACTGAAGTATTTAAACCTCGGGTCATCTCTCAAGGAATTGCAGGGAGGTGTGATTTATTATTGATTATGGAATAAGGTGTATTTTTGGGTTTTTGAAATAGAAAACAAGTAATTTAAATGGCAAGAAAAATAAATTAATAATTAGAAAAACTCTTGGCAAGGTATGAGAACTGAAAATCCCATCCTAGTTATCCTTATCAGGTGTGATGAGAATTGTTTATTCCTCCCACTTAGTTAACCCTTACTAAATAAAGGAAAGTCAAGTGGACTAATTAACTTGATTCCTCAAGTCCTAGTCAACTCCTATGGAAAGACTAGCTTTAGAAGGATCCAAATCAATCAGCAATTTCCAATTTTCAATCAACTGCTGAATTTGACAACTCAAGTATCACCAATTACTCAACCAGAGCCAAAAGGGAAAATTCAAATTATTTATATCATAAATAGAAGAAAGCAATCATAAATCTGAAATACCTCAAATTGCATTTAAACATAAATTCAAATCTAACATGAAGAGTTCATAAGCCAAATTGGCTAAATAAGTAATTACCAAGAGAAATAGAGCAACTAAAGTAATAGAATAAATAAAAGTAGATAAGAGAAACTAAATTTAAAAGAACATAGAACCTGAAATGCAGAAGAAGTAAACCTAACCTTTAAGAGAAATCCTAATCCTAAATCCTAAGAGAGAGGAGAGACCCTCTCTCTCTCTAAAACTACATCTAAAACCTAAAATTGTGAATAATGAATGTTGTATGAATTGTCTCTATTGATTCCCCCATTCTTCAGCTTCTATTCTGTGTTTCTGGGCTTGGATTTAAAGGGTCTAGAAATCGCTGGGGGCGACTTCTGCAGTTTTCTGCACGTGGCGTCCGTCACACGTGCGCGTGGGTCACGCGTGTGCGTCATTTGGAGATTTTCCTTGTCACGCGTACGCGTCAGTCACGCGTTCGTGTCGTTTATGCTCTACGCCTAGGCACGCGTCCGCGTCGTCTATGCGTGCGCGTCGCTGCCATTTTTCGCTAGGCACGCGTCCGCGTCGTCCATGCGTGCGCGTCGCTGGCATTTTCTCCAAAACTCCATTTTGTGCATTCCTTCCATTTTTGCATGTTTTCTTTCTGTCCTCTAATTCATTCCTGCCCTATGAAGCCTGAAATTACTTAACACACAGATCACAGCATCGAATGGTAATAAAGGATAATTAAAATTAATATTTTTAAAGCATAGGAAACATGTTTTCACATATATCATGGAATAAGGAAGGAATTGTAAAATCATGCAAATCTTATGAATAAGTGGGTGAAAAATTGATAAAAACACTTAATTGAGTACAAGATGAATCATAAAATAGGGTTTATCAACTGCCAATTCCTTGGTCAATTAATTCCAATTAGGGGGTGAAGTTTAATTCTAGTTATTATGACACAAAAATCCTAATTACCCAAATATAAGAGGATTATATGTCACGTATCCCGTTAAGTCCAGATAATTAGAATTTAGGAGAAATTGTTTTCAAGCTGTTGTTCAAGTAAAGAGCTTTTCCAAGTTATACAAGAACTCAATTAGAAAGAGGGTCATACTTCCATTCCACCCAAATTCATAAGATAAAGAACGAAAACAATTCTTGAAATATAAATCAGTACATGAATTAAAATAGAAAAATAATAGTATCAATCCATACAATAGACAGAGCTCCTAACCTTAACAGTGGAGGTTTAGTTGCTCATGGTTCAGAGAGAAAATAAGGATTGTAAATTGGACTGAGGTGGAATGAAAATTGAACTAATGTTGGAATATGGAATTCTCAGAAGAAAAGTTTCTTTTCTCTTTTATATCTAATCCTAATTAATTTAAAATCTATTTCTAAAACTAAAATAATATCTTTTCCATTTTAAAATAAAAAATAAAGTTTAAATCAGAATTAATAGGAATCAGCGTTTTCTGCATGTAGCGCATGTCACGCGTATGCGTCAGTCACGCGTACGCGTCGATGGTCTTCTTTGCGAGTCATGCGTACGCGTCAGGTACGCGCACGCGTCGCTGTGCAACTTCGCTTTTCACGCGTACGCGTCAGGTACGCGCACGCGTCGCCATGAAAAGCTCCAAATCACGCACACGCATCAGGTACGCGCACGCATAGCCTAAAATCTCCATCAAATCTCCATCAAATCTCCAAATCTCCATCCTCTAAGCCATTCCTGCCCTATATAGCCTTCTTCTCTTTTTCTGTGGAAGCTCCATCAAATCCAACCAAATACTACCTAAAATAAACAGAATTTCACAAGACTCAAAGTAGCATCCATAGTGGCTAAAAGATAATTAATTCTTGATTAAACTCAACAAATTAAATGCAAATTCACTAGAAAAAGATAGGAAAGATGCTCACGCATCACGGGGTCAAAGGCTGAGGTGGAGGCGCTGAAGAGGGAGAAGACGGAGCTTCTTGCGGATGTGAAGGAGGTGGTGACGGTGGCCGAGGAGACAATGAGAGCTCAGGCTCAGGTGCTCGCTCTAAGTGCCGATGTGTCCGTCATGGTGGCGTTCAGGGTTGTTCAGGATGGTCGTATTGTGGATCTTTAAGTAGGTTTTTTCTTTTGTTCTGCTGATTTTATGACTTGTGAATTTTTTGAGATCTGGCTGGCCGTGTGGCCATGTTGTGTCACTGGATTGTTGACTTTTTTGGATGACTGGGCCGGTTGGGTCGTTTTATATTTATTGAGCCATGTTTGTTGGCTCTTAGATATTTGTGGATAGTTGCTTTTTGGGTCGGTCGGGCCTTTTATTTTGCAAGCCGTTTGTATTGGCTTTTTGGTAGCCGTTCGAGTTTGTTAGCCATTTGTTTTGGCTTTTCGCTAGCCGTTCGATGTCGGTAGGCCATTTAGTCATGTGTGGATATCCATTTTTAGGCCTCGAGGGTGATCGGTCTTCGATGTTGGCCGTGCATTCTTTTGCCGTTATGAAAGTATGGGGAGAAGCGGGGCAGGTGTATTAAGGAAATTTTATTTAAGTTGGGCCTTGTTAAAACCCTCCGTCGTGGGGGGAAAGAGTACCCGAAAATAACACTTATGAAAAATAATAAGTAAAATCAAAGTAAAAGAGAAAAAGCAAAAGAATAAGTAGAATAATAAGTAACATAGGAACTTGGAGGTAGGGAATGAGCCTACGCGTAATATCATTGTAAGTTGGTGGCGTTCCAAGTCCTCGGGATCTCGGCGCCGTTGAGTCTTTCGAGCTTGTATGCTCCCTTTCCTACTGCTGCTTTGATTATGTGTGGGCCTTCCCAGTTGGGGGTGAGCTTCCCTTATCCGGGGGTGGGGGCGCCGATATCGTTTCGTCGTAGGACGAGGTCATCGGGTGCGAACTCCCGTCAGATTACCTTAAGCCGATTCTTTGCTTTAAGGCTAGTTCTCGCATGTGGGCTATGCTTCTCACTTCCTCTGTGAGGTCCCGTTCTGCCTCTTCGTCGTTACTTTCGATTGTTCTCCGGGGGCTTGGGTCTCCAATCTCTACTGGGACAACGGCTTCTATGCCGTATGTCAGGGGGAACGGGGTTTCCCCTATGGAGATTTGGGGTGTGGTTCGGTATGACCAGAGGACTGATCCGAGTTCGTCGGCCCATAGTCCTTTGGCCCCGTTGAGTCGTTTCTTGAGTCCTTTAACTATTATCTTGTTTGCGGATTCCACCTATCCGTTTGTCTGGGGGTGTTCTACTGAGCTGAAACTATGGGATATGCGAAGCCGTTCCAGGAATTCTCGAAATTTTTTGTCTGTGAATTGGGTTTCGTTGTCTGAAATTATGATCTTGGGGATCCCGAACAGGGTTATTATGTGTCTCCAAAAAAACTTTCGGCATTGGGTTACCGTGATGGAGGCCAAGGGCTTGGCCTCGATCCATTTGGTGTAGTAGTCTATGGCGATGATGAGATACCGGAGCTGTCCATTTGGTGTAGTAGTCGAATGGCCGTTCCGCCGTTATGACGTTGAGCTGGTGTGGGGCGGCCTGGTGGAAGTCGGCGTGTATCTGGCATTTGCTGCAGTTTTTTACCTGCTGCATGGAGACCTTGATAACCGAGGGCCAGACGTATCTAGCCCGGACGACCTTCTGGGCTAGGGTTTTGCCCTCGATGTGATGGCCGCAGTTGCCTTCATGGATTTTGCGGAGTATGTACTCCATGTCTTCGGGCTCGACGCACTTGAGTAGGGATTGCGAGAATCTTCGTTTATACAGTTGTCCTAAAATGACGGTGTAGTTGGCAGCTTCCCGTTTCACCCGATTTGCTTCTTTGGGGTCTTCAGGTAGTACTCCGTCGAGGAGGTATTGTAGGATAGGGGAGGTCCATGATTCCGGGTCGTAGATCGGTAGAACGGTGTCGGTCGTGGTTGATACGGACGGCGTTCGGACGACTTCCTGAATTAACGACCGGTTGCCTTGTCCTGGCTTGGTGCTGGCCAGTTTTGAGAGTAGGTCTGCTCTTGCATTTCGTTCCCTAGGAACGTGCTGTATGGTTACTCAATCGAATTCTTCTTTTAGCTTATTTACCTTGGTGAGGTATTGTTGGAGTAGGGGGTCTCGTGTTTGGTAGTCTCTGTTGACTTGGGAGCTGACTACCTGTGAGTCACTACATATCTCTAAGACTTTTGCCCCGATCTCTTTGGCTAGAGTTAAGCCAGCCAAGAGAGCCTCGTATTCTGCTTGGTTGTTGGAGACAGGGAACTCGTACGGAACGGATTGTTCGATTATGACCCCGTTTTGGCTTTCGAGTATCACTCCAGCTCCGCTGGAGGTGATGTTGGATGAGCCGTCTACGTATAGCTTCCAGGTTTTCGTGGTGGGGTTTCCTGGTGTCATCTCGGCGATGAAATCTGCCAGGGCCTGTGCTTTGATCGCGGTCCTGGGTTCGAATGTCATCTGGAATTGGGATAATTCGATGGACCATGCTAGCATTCATCCCGCTAGGTCAGGCTTCTGCAGTACTTGTCTGACTGCTTGGTATGTTCAGACTGTAATGGGGTGTGCCTAGAAGTATTGGCGAAGGCGTCGAGAAGCTGTGAGGAGCGCGAAGGAGAGCTTCTCGAGGCGGGAATAGCGTGATTCCATGACTTGGAAGACTTTGCTTATGAAGTAGATAGGTCGCTGGGCCTTGTTTTCGTCTTCTCGGACCAGTGTCGTGGCTAGTGCACCTTCCGTTATGGACATGTATGGATAGAGGACCTTCCCTGTTTAGGGTTTGGCGAGAACGGGAGTTCCGCCAATACTGCTTTGAAGTGTTGGAATGCCTTTTCGCATTCCGTATCCCATTTGAAGGGGGTTCCTTTTTTCATAAGTTTGAAGAAGGGGATCGCCTTTTGTGCCGATGCGCCAAGAAAGCAAGATAGGGCGGTTAGCCGGCCGGTCAGTTTCTGGATGTCTTTGAGGTTTTTTGGACTTGCCATTTCGAGTATGGCTTTACACTTTTCGGGGTTTGCCTCTACCCCGCGTTGTGTGATCATGAACCCCAAGAATTTCCTTGCTTCCATCCCGAATGACATTTTGTCGGGTTGAGGCGCATTTGGTGCCTCCTCAGAGTATCCATTACGAGCTTGAGGTCGCTAATGAGCTATTCGCCAGATTCGGTTTTTGCGAGCATGTCGTCTATGTAAACTTCTAGCTTGTTACTAGATAGGCCTTGGAAAATTTTGTTGACGAGCCTTTGGTAAGTGGCTCTGGCGTTTTTAAAGTCGAAGGGCATGACTGTGTAGTAGTATGTGCCGTTGGGAGTGATGAAGGCCGTTTTCTCTTTGTCAGGTCGGTGCATGGGTATCTGGTTGTACCCGGAATACGCGTCCATGAAGCTGAGATATTGGTGGCCGGATGCGGCGTCTACCAGCCCGTCAATATTTGGTAGGGGGAAGGCGTCTTTTGGACAGACTTTATTTAGGTTTGTGTAGTCGACGCACATCTGCCATTTCCCGTTTGCTTTTTTGACTAGCACGATGTTAGCCAACCAGGTCGTATAAGGTAGTTCCCTGATAAAGCCCGCTTCGAGGAGGGCTTTAACCTGTTTGTTGACCTCGACTGCTCGGTCAGGGGATATTTTCCGTCTCCTCTGTGCCACAGGTTTAGCCTTGGGATCTACGGCTAGTCGGTGAGACATTAGGTCGAGGTCTATTCCTGGCATACCGACGGGTGTGAATGCGAACAAGTCTCTGCCTCTACCTTAGGAGGTGTGAGAGATCTTCTTTAAGATTGTACGGGAGGTTCCTGTTGATGAAAGTGTACTCTTCTTTGGCTTGCCCTATTTGCAGTTTTTCCATGTCTCATTCTGATTCTGGCCTGGGTTGTCTGTCCTGTCGGGCATCCAGGTCGGCTAGGAATATGTCGGCCGCATCGCGTGATCTTTTTCGCAAGGCTAGGCTGGCGTTGTCACATTCTACTGCAATTTTCCGATCTCCGTGGATGGTTCCGATGGAGCCGTCTTCTGCTATAAACTTCATGAGAATGTATTTGGTGAAGATGACGGCGGAGAGGTCGTTGATTGTTTTTCTTCCGAGGATGACGTTGTAGGCGGTGGAGTCTTTGAGGACCACGAACTTGGATAGGATTGTCTTCCTTTGGTTTCCCGTCCCTATGGTGAGGGGAAGGACGATGGAACCGTCTGGTTTGAGGAAGTTGTCTCTGAATCCAGTGACTCTGTTGCGGTGTGTTTGTAGATTGTTGTTGCGGAGTCTGAGTTTGTCAAAGGCTCCTCTGAAAAGGATGTTAGAGTCTGCTCCTGTATCCACCAGTATTCTTCTGACCAGCCCGGTTCCGATCTTCGCCGAAATGAAGAAGGGGGCGTCTTCCGCCGAGGTGCCATGTTGGCAGTCCTCGAGGGAGAATGTTATCGCCTTACCGGTGGTGGCAGTTGGGGTTTGGTTTCTGACTGCCAGGACCTTGAGATCCTTCTTGAGTGATGATTTTGATTTACCCGGGGTGTCTTTGCCTGTGATGACGTTTACGATTATGGTCAGGTCTGTCTCTGGGCTTTCCCTGGGGGGCTTGTCTCTGCGTCCTCGGGTGCGTCCTTCTCTCTCTGGTGATCTGTCTCTTTCTACACATTTTGGTTCCCTAATAATTTTGGCGAACTCGAGGAGTTTTCTGTCTCTTATTGGTTGTTCGAGAGCGTCTTTTAAGTCGAAACAGTCTTGTGTCCTATGTCCGTAACCTCGGTGATAGTCGCAGTGTAAGGTTTTGTTGCCGCCAGTTCTTTCCTTGAGTTGTTGGGCCTTTGGGAGGATACCTCGGTCTGCTATTTGGTGGTATATCTCGGTGATCGGGGCCGTCAGGGTGTGTAGTTGGAGAATTTTCTGACTCTGGGAGGTCGGTTTATGTTTGCTGGTTTGGGATGTTCCTTCTGGTTTTCTCTTGGTGGGGGGTTATGTCGAGGTGTAGTGTTGTCATGCTGTGTGTTGCCGTGCTGTCGTTTATTGGCGGCTACAACTTGGCTTACCTCTTCATCATTTATGTACTCCTTTGCGACGCCTTGGATCTCGTGCATGGTCAAAACCAGTTTAGTGGTGAGGTGTTTCCGGAAGTCTTCGTTCATGATTCCGTTGGTTAGGCAGAGGCTTGTGACTGAGTCCGTGAGTCTGTCAACCATCAAGCACTGGTCGTTGAATCGGTCAAGGTATTTTCTCGTGGATTCGTCCTGTCTCTGGGTAACTCCCAACAAACTGATGGGATGCTTAGCTTTGGTGATTCTGGTGGTGAATTGGGCCATGAATTTCCGCAAGATATCGTGGAAGCCAGTTATGGATCCATTAGGAAAGGCGTTAAACCATTTAATCGCGAGTCCGGCTAGGGTTACTGGGAAGGCCCTGCATCGAACCGCGTCGGGGGCTCCTTCCAGGTTCATTTTGGCCTCGAAGGCCGTTAGGTGTTCTTGGGGGTCCTTAGTTCCGTCGTACTTCATGTCCGTGAGTTTGTCAAAACCCTTGGGGAGTTTTGCTTTCAGGATTCTTTTAGTAAAGGGAGTAGCTCCCATGATTATGTGGTCGTTTCTTGTGCGTTTGGCTTCTCGGTGTCGTCGGTCGTCGTCGTCGTCGGTGTCGTGTCGAGGACTCGGGTCACGAGAGACGCTACGGTTATGCCTCTTGCCGTGTTGCCGTTCGGACGACCAGGCGTGTCTTCTGTCATTCGCGCCGTGCTGGTGTCTTTGGTCGTGAGAGGTGCTGCAATCGTTTCTGCTGTTGTGTCGCCGTTCGAGCGACCTGCTGTGTGTGGCTTCGTGGCGGGATCTTAATCGGGAGGTCGCATGGCTTCCATCCTCGATGTGGTGTTTTTCCTTAGCTGGGATTCGTCCCTCGAGTTCTTGCACTCGGAGACAGAGGTTTTAGATTATCTAAGCTGCTTTTTCTCCCAGGTTTTTGACGATCGGTATTTCGGGATTGTTTTCCCTGTTTCGCGCTGGGGTCTGGCGAATAATGCTTGCTATCCTTCCATGGGTTGTAGTCTCTTGGTGTTCAGAGGTTGGGTTCCTCGTTCGGGAGTTACCAATGATGGCTTGGGGATCGCTCCACGAAGGTGTCCGCCATTCCGCGATGATGTTGCAAGTTTTCCACAAACGGCGCTAATGTACTGGATGCCTCCGGTACAGGTTGAGAGATGGATCAGGAACTTGCGGGTCGAGGCGGATGCCAGATTATTTGACTGGAGCAATGGGGGGTGGTACCTGCAAAGACACTCTGACGCTCAAGTCAGAATGGATCTGAGAGGTATAAGGTGTGTAGAGTGAATGACATACCTGAGGGGGCCAGGGACTCCCCTTTATATAGGTGATGGTGATTATCTTATCTTATCTTATTCGGCCAAGATAAGGGAAGTATTTGAATTTGATTAACGGTTAGAAGCTCTAATGGGTCGGTTCTGGACTTTCCAGAAGGGCGGAGCGGGTCGGACCCGGGTAACCGGGTTTGGAGACCGCTACTAGAAAAATCACTTTTAGCAGTCATTTATGTTATTTTTAGTGGCAATAAAAATACCCGCTAATACATTTACTGACAATTAGACATTAGCCGTCTTATGCTTTGCCGCTAAAAGGTTTTAGCGGCAATTATAACATTTGCCGGTAAAGACATTTTTAATAGCCGCAAAAGGTATATAATTTTTAGCGGCCATTTTTTTGGCAATTTATATGGCCACCCAAAGTAATTCTAAGATTGCAATGTTCTTCACTTTTAGTGGCTATTACTATTGCTGCCAAAACCCATTTTACCGGCAATTTATATAGCCGCTAAAAATAATTCTAAAATTGTAATGTTATTCACTTTTAGTTGCCATTACTATTGCCACTAAAATCTTAAGACTTTTTAAATTATACTCACTCTTTTAGAAATAATAACCTGTCTTTTTTTTTTAATTTCAAATTATTTTTACCAACAATTATTATTATTCTACATAATACAAATATACTAAAATTAATTACTACAAAAAAATATTTCATTAAATTTAAAATATTTATACACAAATTTCTCTTGAAAAATAATAAAACATAATATAAATTTAAACAACACAAATACTACAAGTCTATGTTACATCGACGATTAGCACATTACTAATGATCAGCGTTCTCTAATGAGTATTTTATCTAATAATTCATACTTTATGATTAGCGTTTTCTGAAATCTGGCCTACCACAAAGATCTATTATCCAAACAAAAAATCCAAAACAACAAAATTTTGTGCATACCGTTTTCATATGCTTTCTTCGACAGGAGCAATGCTTGTAGAACTTCTGCTATGCAAGAGCCACCACCTGCATATGTACATTAGAAATGTTTAAATTGCTACACGACCTAAAATCTGAAAAAAAAAAAAAACAGTTTTATATTACATACTAATGAAATTGTACTACTTAAAATACCAAGACAGTTATAAACAATGTCCAACATTCAGATTCACATACACATACATTATTATCAATTAAGCAAGGGTAAATATGATATACCTAGTTACCACCTATATTATAAAAATATGTCTAGCAAATTTTAAAAAGAAATGAAAATTATAAAATTGATTTTTTATATCTAAATATTACACTGAGTGACAAAAAAAATTTTCTGTGGTAATGACACTCAAATTCAGCACACCCGAAATATATTGACAAGGATCATTACAAAACAAGTATAAGGTCAATCAAAATATCAAATGAGCTCCCCATAATTTTAGAATTTATATTTGCACACATGGTTTAAAAATTGGCGGAGAATGGACAATCTTAGTTGCAAGATAATGATAATGATAATTTGGCACTTGTTGGAAGCATTAGTCCTTACTCCTTACTAAATGTGTATGAAGTTCAATTGTCAAGAGTAAGGAATCAAGAACGTCATCGTTACATGTAAGAATGTAAATTATTATATATATTTTAGTAGACATGAATTAATATTTCAAACTAAACAATATCCTACGGAAACAACTATATATTCATCAATCCTTTATTTATTATCCAATAATAATAATAATAATAATAATAATAATAATAATAATCTATCTATTCTATTATATAAAAATTAGATTTCTATATTTACCGATAAAGTTGACGTGACATACTTCTGAGAGTGTTTTTTTATTTATTTCTTTTAACTCATTAAATTTAATTCATTACAATAAATTAATTATATCAACTAATTGATTTAATTAAATATTTAAATATCACACAATTTATTATAATTTATATCAATCAATTATTATCAATTACTTTAATTCATCATTACTTTATAAGACGCATAACAAAATAGATGATTTATTATTTATTTTAATTGAATGTAATAAAATAATAAATACATATTAATTTAGTTAAAAAAATTTACTCTCTCCTGTATAATTTATTATAGATGTTTTTATATAAAATTAATAATTAAAAATTATTAAATATTATTAAATTATCAACCGTATGTTAGTTTTCGATCATCTTACTACATATACATAATTAATAACCATGACATTTAGTAGCAAAACAAAATTATAATGATATTAATAAAAAAAATAGAAAAAAAATATTCAAAGACAAAATATTAATGATATTATATGGATATAAGAGATTAATTTGCATAATTAATATATATATATATATATATATATATATATATATATATATATATAATGATTTAGTGTTGTAAATATAATATTTTGAAATATCATAATTATCTAAAAATTCATAATTATATTTGACTTTTGTAAATAATAATAGAAACAAAAGACATGGGAATAATGAATCTAATTTAATAGAATAAATTATTATACGAGAATTATGGTAAGAGATTATAATGTGAATAATAAATTTTTTTGATGGGTCTTCTTATTCTCGAACATATAAATACCTAAAGCCTCCTAACAGTGGTTCTTCATATTTTTTCGAAGGTGGTTTTCCGTTTTACTTTTTTTATTTCTTTGTCCTAAACAATTTCACAAACTATAATAATAGCTGCATACAAAGTTGTTTATTTTACTCTTCGATTCTCATCACCATCTTCTCTTCTTCTTTCTTTTCTTCTTTGGTTTCAGTCTTATTATTAACGTTGTTGTTTCGGCAGCACTAATAGAAAAGAGGTCATTTTTTACGATTCTCAATGCTTATCTAACACGTAACGATATTTACAAATTAATGTTGTGTAATAAATCAATTTTTGGTCAAATAATTGTCCTATTGTATTTGTGACCAATAATATATATGTATGTGCTGATGAATATCTTTCTCTTTTTCAATTTTTCCCTCAACAAAATTTTTTCTTTTAATTATTTGTATTTGAATCTCTGTCTCGTGTGCTCTATTGTTACTTGAAAAAATGAGGAGCATTTTATTTATCAGCAAATAATATAACGAAGATGCAAAAAAATGTAACACTATTATTTTAGATTGATTCAACTGAACGATTGGCTTTTAGTCCTTTTATGGTGTTACCTTTTTTCTGCAGTTGCTCATTTCATTCTTTTTCTTTTTCCTTCTTTGCTTTTGACAACATATCACAACGCATATATACTCCTATATATTTTACTTTGCTACACATTATTTCATCGGATTTATTAAATGCTACATATATATATTAACAATGATTCAAGCACAACTATTCACTTAATATACTAAAACTGAATTTTCTCCCATCTAATAGAAATGAGGTATCACTTCCTCATGAATTCATTTTTCCACCAAAATAAATGTACTATTTTCTCTTCTAAGTTTATTTTAAAAAAAAATCTTTATTATAATTATATTATAATTAGCATTTAAATAATAATGCATAATTATAATAATTTAAAAAAATATTTTTATTATAGTTATATAAAATCAATATTTAATAAATTATTAAACTACTTATCAATTGAAAATATTTTTAATAATTTTAATTATATTGATAATAATAATAATAATAATAATAATAATAATAATAATAATAATAATAATAATAATAATAATAATATGATAATTATATGATAATAGCATCAGTTATTAATAACCAATTTATATTTCTCTAAATAAATTTATTTTAAAAAAATATTTTTATTATAATTATATTATAATATTACAATTAATATTTAATGAATAATGTATAATTATATTAACTTAGGAAAATATTTTTATTATAATTATATTAAATCAATATTTAATACATTCTTTAATATATTTATATTTATTATTTCTCACATTTGTAAATATTTCTTTCCAATTGTTGTTATTTAATTTACTTATTTTAGATATTAATTATTAATAAGTCTCCACAATTATTTTTTAACTATTAGTGTTATTGGTATATTAGTGTATTTTTAAAAATATTGGAGGTGAGATATCAATATTTCATGAATTTTTTCCTTTAAAATGAAAGTACTACTTTCAATATATTTAATTATGTTTACTCTCTTCTCAATCTATTTTAAGAAAAATATCTTTTTATAATTATATAAAAATTAATATTTAATACACTATTATGCTAATTGTCAATCATTACATATCTTTAATCATTCTAATTATTATATTAATTTACATAATTCTTGTAAGACCCGGAGCTTTTGAAAAAGTCTTATTATGATCAAGTCTCAAAATCATATGGTTATTTATAGCCTTAATTTCAGAAATTATTTTATTAAAGATAATTAAGGCAAGTTTTGATTTATTGGATTTGAGATAAGCTATGATTATTATCCAATTTTATAATTATTGGATTATTTTCTATATTTGAATTATAAAGTTGATAGTTATAAAATAATAAGTATTTTATATGATTTGGGTTGGATAAGTAATATTTTAAATATTAATACTGTTATTTTGGAAAATGAAGAAATTAAGTATATTATTTCTTATTATTTGATTTGGGCATTTTATTGAAAATAATTGTAGAGTTGATGAACAAATAGTATTTTATATATTATTATTATTGGATTAGAATTTATTTCTAATTACTATATTATCCCTATTTTTAAGTAAAATTACTAAAATGCCCTTAACCCTAATTTTTGAAAATGAATCCTAACCCTGAAAAACCCTACCCGGTTACCCGGTTCCCCTGAACCCAACACACACACACGCCTAACTACAGCAGCAACAGCTGCTACCAGGAGAAGCAAAAGAGAGAAAAGGGCCAGGAGAAAATGGGGAACGCAGAGGGAAGCAGGGGGAGGAAGAGAGGCGCGGGCTAGCGCCGGCGGGCCTCACCATCACCGCCGAGCTGCTCGCCGCTCGCCGCCATCACGGGGAGGGCCATTACCGAGCAAGGGGGAAGAAGCTACGCGGCAGAGGAGAGAAGAAGGGGAGCTCACGGCGTCGCCGCCATCCATGGAGCCGCGGGCTGCGCCCAGTCGCCGTCGGAGTCACCGCGTCATCGTCCCGTTCCTGGAGCCAGCAGTTGCGCCTCTGTCACGCGAGGTTGGTGGAAACGCACCCAGTCCCAGTCGCGCCGCCGCCTCTGCGCCGCCACAGAACAGATCGGAGACGATGGAGGGGACCGCGATGGGGGGAAAGAGTCGCGCCACCCAGCCGCCAGTCTGCACGCCGCCAACGTCGCCGGTGTTGTCGCGATGAGAGAGAGCCCGCCGGACCGTCGCGGAGCTGTCCTTGCCGCCGCGCCCAGCTGCTGTTGGGAGCCTTGCCGTTGCTCATGGGGTCACGCCAGTTAGCTTCTGCCGCCGGAGAATGCCCCTGCTGCCGTCGCCGGAGAATTCTGCCGGTAAGGGTTTTAAGTGAGATTTCTGTTCTTTTGAAATCCCGGGAAGATTGTTGATACTGCGTGGTTATACAGCTGCTATTATCAGAAATTCGGGCCGCCGCCGTCACTCGAGAATTATTGGCGGAGCTGCTGCCGGGCTGCCGCCGAACCGGTTCGGAGACCGTCGCTGTTCAGTTCAGCCGCTCCTTCTTCGGTTCGGTAAGCGTTTCGATTTGAAAGCCCTTTCGTTATTATTCTGTTATCTCATGCTGAGGTTTGTGGCATTAATTGCTATGAGATTGAGTTTCGGTTGTTGTATGTTGCGATTAGAGTTGCTGAGATTGTTGAGAACGCAAGTGGAGCCGAGTTGCTGGCTGCAGTTGGTTTTGGGTTGAGGCGGAGATGACTCTATGAGACTTTTGGGCTATGGAATTGCGTTTTGAGGTAGGGGCGCTTTCCGAAAACTACAATTTATTATTGGAATTATTACATACGGATACTGATGTGAGATATGGTGTAATTAGTGATTGTATCTGCCTTATGTATTATTTGATTGACTCGAACGACTATGGATGTTGGCTTGGCTGAATTGTTGTGTGGCTTGTGAAATGTAATGTTTGAAGTTGATTCTTTAAATATTTGAAATGAGTTTAATCCGTTGAGTATTGGTTTGAATTGAGTCAATTATTTTGATGATGTGAAAGATAGAATGCTCTTGAAATCCAGCCTGGGTTGCTTTAATTGCTCTGATTTTGATAAATGATTTATTGCTGAACCGATTCTTTAAAGCTTTATAAATGAGTTAAATCGGTTGATATTGAGTTGATTTTGAAATGGTTTCCTTGAGGTATGCCATTGAGGCGACTGTTGGATTTAGTTTGATTTGAATTGATTCCTGATTTTGTGTTGTTGAAAAGGAATGAGGAACGGTTTAGTTGGGACCCGAACCGGGTGGCAAAAGTCCAAGTTTTAGGGGAGGTGCTGCCGAAATTTCTATAGAATCCGAGTCCTTATTTGAAATGTTAATTGGGGAATTTTGAGTTTAATGCATTTCCTATCTATTTTGAGGATTGTGAAATTATGGCTTCCTTATTACCTTTACTTAGAGCAATTAAGAAAGCAATGAAGTTATGCTTTGAAAGAATTATTGAAAGGAGAATCATGATTTATCCTTATTTTCCAAGAAGAACAGTATGTCTTTGGGTACAAGTCATTTGAAAGAGAATTTTGCTTTGAGGCTGTTTTAAAAGGTAAAACGGGTTTATGTTTTTCTCTATTAAACACAAAGATTGTCCCTTGGGAGAGTTTTCGTGATTTTAAAAGGAATTGGATTTCGGTTGATGAGCCTCATTATTTTGACGTTTTAAATAAGATTCAAAGTATCTTTTGAACTCTAGTTTAACATAACAAAAATGATTCTCTTATCAGTTTGAAACGCTTCAGATTTAATTATGGAATTGAAGCCGGTTTTGTTTAAGTAAAGGAAATGATTTTGAAAGAAGTAAAGGTTACGTGACTCGGTTTGGCTTAGATCCTATTTTATTACTCAAGTCGGAAAGCCAATGTTTTAATGATTTTAAATGAATTTGGCGAAATAAGTTATGTTATTCTCCCCTAAAGACTTGGGACTCTGCCGAGAAACTTTTGTTATAAAATCCCATTGTTGGATGGGTGATTTTGAATATCTCAAAGAGGCTTTTAACTTGCCATGATTATGGAAGTTTTGGAAAGAGGATGCCGAGAGTGGCATTGTTTTGAAAGGAGAATTTACCTTGAGTAAAAGTGGCTTATGAGCCTGAGATGATTTGAGAAATGAGATCTTTAAAGCCAATGCTGAAAAGAGTTGAAACTTGATTTCAAAGTGAAATGAGTTGAGAAAATGATTTATGGCTTAAATGCCGATTTCATGAATTTGATGATTTTGAATGTGGAAGTGCTGTTTTATTGAGAGCCGGAATGGCTGTGTATGTTTATACATATTGATTGGTTCTGGATTGAACCGTGAGCCGGAATGGCTGTGTATGATATGAATATTGGCTGGTTCTAGAATGAACCGTGAGCCGGATGGCTGAGATGGATGTTGATCCATGGATGAGATTGATTGCATGTTTATGCTGAATCATTGATAAATGTGAATGTTGCACTTCCACTATCTGAGATACGAGTTCCCTGGGTAGTAGCAGTGGCTAGCCACCACGTGCTCCAGGTTGAGACTTGATACTCTGTTGACCCTATGTCGTAAGTGTGGCCGGGCACTGTGAAAGCCCCGGATGAGCTCGCCCCCGTAAATATTCACCAGTGAGGGTGATGGATATGGATCATGATTATGATCAAGTTTATGATGAGTATAACTCGAGTTGGGGATGCGCGACAGAGGGACAGTCCAATGGTTAGCTACCAGGACTTGTCGGGTTGGCTCTATAACCGACAGATGATATCATCAGCCACTAGGGACAGGCATGCATCATATGCATTTATGTGACATTGTTTGGGTGTGCATATTATACTTGGTTTGCCTATGTGATTAATTGCTAATTGTTCTACTTGTAATAACTGTTTGTTTGTGTTTGCATCTTCCTATTTGTGTTTGCTACTGGGACTCTGTTGGACTGTGGTGATTGGTTGATGGTTGGATTGTTTGGGCCTAGGGCCGTGGTTGGAATGAGATGAACCGATGGTTGATTTTGGTTTTGTGTTTCTGGTTTGGAATAAAATATGAAAGGCTATTTTGGTTCAGCATAGATAAACCGTTTTGAAAGGCTTTTGAGTTTTTGAGAATTGAATGGTTCCTCTTTTAGAAAAGATTTCCGACTTTACTCCTATTGTAAACCGTTGTTTTTGAAAAGAGGTATAAGACGGTTATGAATCACTGGTGCGGTTATCTTCATGTATCCTATTACAGTAATTCCCAAAAACCCTCTACTGAGAACCCTTTCGAGGATGATGTTCTCACCCCCTACATTTTTCCCCTTTCAGGATATGGGCGCAGAAGTTACGAAGAGCTTATTTAATTGTTGTTGAAATGCTCTGTATTGCTTTAGATTATTATTCTTTGTACCCTCGCCTTTATCTTGATATAATCTGTAAGAGGGATAGGGATTGTATTGGATTATGCTTATAATATTATCTATGTATATAAGTGTATATATGTATGTACCCTTTATGAGTTTTTGTAAGTTGTATGGTATTTATGGATGTATGATATTGAACGAAAGAATTTTTGGGAGCGGTATTGCGGTTAAAGTTTTAAACAGGCTCATATTTTAGTATTAAATAATGTAAAAGTCGTCGTAATGTCCGAGCTATCAAAGGCGCGCAGCCGGAAGCGTGAGCTTTGGTAGTTAGGGTGTTACAATTCTAATTCTCAATCATTATGCAAGTTGATAGATACGTTAATACAAATTAATACTAATTATTATATTAATTGTATAATACTAATTATCAATCATTAATATTTTTTAATTATTATTTTTAATTGTTATTTTTAATGGTGATAGAATAATAATAATAATAATAATAATAATAATAATAATAATAATAATAATAATAATAATAATAATAATAATAATAATAGAAAAGGTCTAAACAATACACACGTAATATTTTAAAAAAATAAAACATATTTTTAAAAGGATTAAGATATCAATAATTAAAAATAAGAAAATAAACATAAATTTATAATTTTAATTGCCATAAATATGATACTAACGTTAATAGTGGTAAATTGATATTTGATATCAATAATTAATTTCTATAATTATTTTATACTACTAAAGGCTATATATATAGTGTTTTTTTTTGCGATTTGTGAGTCTAAATCTAAGAGTCAAAGCATTCTTTTTTTCTAATTTGTTATTTTTATTTGGTTGAGCAATTGTTTCCAAATTCAATTTATAAATAGAGTTTAATTTTGATACACTAATGGTGTAAAAGTGTTTTACGTACACAGTCGTGCAATCACATCCGTTCTTTTGGATGATCATTCACGCGGTCAATGTGAAAAATAGTTATTTTTAGTGATATGTCATTACGTAATTAGATGCACGTGTAAAACTACTTTACACTATTAGTGCATCAACATTAAATTCTTATAAATCTTTGTAGTTCATATTTTAAGTTAATTTTATAAGTACACCATTCCACATATCAAAGACAATTCCTTTTAATAGCTTTGTAGATGCTAATAACTTATATTTAATTTGTTTTGCAGTACGATAAAATTCATTGTTCAATCAAGATTTATTTGATAAAAATATTTGAAAATGAATTGGTAGAAAGAAAGGCTATTTCTTCCCAAATTTTGAGATTGAGGAATCAAGTGGAATATATCTTCCGACTGCACACACGTGCAAAATATCTTTTAAGAATGAGTCATGTCTAGTACATACGGCCGACAATTGTAAAATTCTAGATAATCATTTTAATTCGCTTGCCCATACTGATATACTGAAACAAACAAATGAACGATGCTACTTATTTGGTACGTAGTTAGTTTATATTAACCCACACAAAACTGTTTTCCTTTTAATTTTAAGTTTCGTCGAGAAATTGTATAATAGCATCATTTTATTGATAACAAAAATTTTAACAATATATTTATAAAAATATTTGAAATTATATTATGACTTTTTTTTAAAGGTATATCCTTTTATTAATATACTACTATTAGTTTTATCGTTTAACATAAAATAAATGAGTAAATTCTCTTTATTTTACACACATACAAAGTTATAATTTGTTATATTATTCACTCATTTGTCCTTAATTTGGTACTTTTAATTCAATTTTTTTGTTCAATTAGATGTTATTAGACTCTTGACTGGAAAAGAAAAATTTATATCATAGTCAAAAATAAAGAGAAATGACCAATACATTGTGATTGATCTTCATGATTTGCAGTATGTAAAATTTTAATATTTTAATATGAAAAATATCTTTTGGTAATAATTATGTGCTGTGGTGGAAAATCTTTTTTTTTAATGTACTACTACTTATTTTTTTTAATTCTCGCTTTCATTTAAAAATGAGAAAAAAATAAGATGCACGCTTTAGAATCAATTTATAATCTAATTACTTGATTATTTATGTGATCACTAAACAACCGAATACATAATTATTTTCTAATTTACAAAATTTAACAAAAGCATTGGTAAGCATATTGATTTAGCATTTATTTATATATTTTATTTATGGTTTAATTACTCTATTGGTCCCTATAATTTCGTGAAATTTTCAATTAGGTCCCTATATTTTTTTCTTTTTAATTGGGTCTCTGCACTAATTTTTTTTTAATTAAGTCCCTCTTAGTAGTAATTGGCTTAATTTTATAGTGACCCAACTAAAAAAAAAAAAAGAATTGGTACAGGGACCTAAATAAAAGGAATAAAAAGTGTAGGGACCCAATTAAAAAAAAAATTGGTGCAAAGACTCAATTAAAAGAAAAAAAAAGTATAGGGACTTAATTGAAAATTTTGCGAAACTATAGGGACCAGCAGAGTAATTAAACCTTTATTTATTTATGTTATATTTAATTTATAATCATATTATATCTATTTTATCAATATATTTTTTTAAAAAATATCATTAATGTTAGTACATGGTGTAATAAATAAATTGAATGATAGAAACACGTAATTATATTTTTTTTCAGTCAAGATTTAGTAAAATACTGTAACTTAGACTTGCAATATTGGTATATTAATAGTGAAATAGAGAAAAAAAAATATAATATCATATAAAAAAAAATTTTAAATCATAATTGTAATTTATGATTGAAATCATAATTTAAATATTTTAAACGGGATAATTTTATTTAGAAAATTCATAATTCAAACATAATTTTTATATATTTAATAACTACATTCAAGTTAATACATACATTAATATCCTATTAAAAAAATGAACAATGCACATTATATTATTTATTTATGAATTAAATTATTATAATTTAAATTAATTTTAATAGATTAATTTAAAATTATAATTTCAATCTTATCACGTGCATGACACGAATTATTATACTTGTTATATTTTATTTTTGAATTTTGAATTAGCAAGACACTTGTCAATCATTTAAATAAAACACTTGTTGATCAATTAGCTTATACACTTGTCAAGCATTGAACCTACTACTACTCTCCTATTATATATTAACAAGTGTATTAACTCGTGCCATGCACGCGATAAGATTAAAATTAAAATTTTAAATTATTTTGTTAAAATTAATTTAAATTATAATAATTTGATTAATAAAAATATAATATGTTATGTATTATTTGTTTTTTCTTAATCTAGTGTTAAATATATTAACTCTAAAATAGTTATTAATTAGTTTTAGTAATCTACTTTTTTCAATAAATCAAATATATATACTCAATGTGACCATAAATAACTTAATAATACTTAGACCCACCAACAAATTTTTAAATGTTGTTTTACTGTCAAGTAAGGACATATCAAAATTAGCTTAAAATAAATAATAAATTATTAAAAAATTCTAATGCACAAAATTCTCTAATAAACAATAAATAATTTAAATCTACTAAAAAATAACTCAACACTTTTCTTTTATGCCTACAAAACATATACCTAAAATAATATTATATCAATGTTAGTATATAGTTTTACAATCATCGAGCGCATTTACTATACATGACTCCTTCTTAAAAGTTATTCTACACACGTGTGCAGTCGGAAGATAAATTACTGGATTTTATTTTATTTTTCTAAATTATTATAATTATGCATTATTCATTAAATGCTAATTGTAATATTGTAATATAATTATTAATAAAGATATTTTTCTAAAATAAATTTAGAAGAGATAATAGTGCTTTTATTTTGGAGAAAAAATAAATTCATGAGGAATAGACACCTCACTTTTATTAGTTGATAATGTATTAAATATTGATTTTATATAATTATAATAAAAATATTTTTTTAAATTAGTATAATCATGCATTATTCGTTAAATGTTAATTGTCATATAATTATAATAAATATATTTTTCTAAAATAAATTTAGAAAAAAAATAGTGATTTCATTTTAGAGAAAAAATGAATTCATGAGGAATTAACACCTTACTTTTATTAGTTGGAGAAAAAATCCAATTTTAGTATATTTTGTCATTATTATACATTTTTCTCTAATCATATATCCACTGTTTTCTTTTCTTTGTTTCAGCATTTTGAACCTGGGTTTAACTTCTCGTAGTTCTCACTTCTCAGTCATTCTATTAGATGTAGTTAATAACTATTGAAATTCTTCGATTAATATAGGAGTAAAATATATTATTATATGATAGAATTAATATGAGTATATTTTATTATTAAATAAACAAAATTAATATAAAATAAAATTATACATAAAAAAAGCAAAGAAAATAAAATTAAAATAGCAAAAGTGATAAAAAGATTATTTTTATAATTTTGTTTTGTCATTTTTATGTATAGAAGATTAGAAAATAGTAAATTTTTAACTAAATTAATTTATATTTGTTGTATTCAATTTAAATAAGTAATAAATTATCTTATTTTAATTTATTCCTTAAATTTATATATCATAAAAATTAAATCAAATAATTAATATACATAATTTTAAATTGTGTGATACTTAAATATATATTCAAATCAATTAGTTGATATAATTAATTCATCATAATGAATTGTCTTTAATAAGTTAAACAAAATAAAGCAGAAGCATACTACGTTGATTCTATCATTAAAGGTAAAAATTCTATTTTTATATAATAGAATAGATAGAATAGATAATATAATAGATGGCGAGAAAGAGAAAGATAAATATTTTAGATCCTAAGTTGTTTCATTTGGATGTTACAATGTGGGTATCATATTATTTTACTTATTCTACCCTATGGACCCTTTTGTAATTTTATTTCAGTATCAATGGAATTTCACTACCTTTGAGTACTAAATTAAAATTCAAAATGAAACCGAAAAAAAAGTAAGGAGTATAAAATTATTGATTGAAAAATACTCTAAATAATAAAAAGCCAAATTAACTTTAATATTAAATTTATTAATACGATTTTAATTTTATATAATAGTTAGATAATAGATTAGTAAAAGTAAAGGGAAAAATGACTTTAATTAGTATTTGATAAAATATTCATTTAGAATAATTAAAAAATATAAAATTATGATATTATTAAAAATAATACATTTTTATGTTAAAAAATTATATTTAAATAAAATATTTATAAAATATAAAATTTAGAGTAACATAGCTTCATGAACATTAATCATTAATCAATTATGAACTAAGATAAATTATAATATAATTTATTTATGAAAAAATAATCAATAAATAATATTAATAAATATAAAAATCATCCAAATACTTTAATTAAAAGTATGAGTGGTTAATTATTATTCATTATTAATAATATTTTATTCATAACAAAAACTGAAAATATAATTATTCAAATTTAGATTTTAGAAAAATAAACGTATAAGTAACAAATGATCTATTTTATCATATATATTATAAATTAATGAATTAAACTAACTGATATAATCAATTATAATAAATTATATGATATTTAAAAAAATAAAATGAATAAAAAAATAAAAAGAAATAGAAGAATATAAGACTACAATAAAATAAATTAAATGTGAGTTTTTTTTTTTTACAAATTTTATATCACATCTGCTTCAATAATAATAAATAAAAATACATCAACTTAATATCTAAGAGAAAATGATAAGATAAAATCATAACACAATTCTAAAATAAAAGCTTAAATTAAACTATAATATCATTGCACAACACAAATTGAAAGTAATTTCACACTATAATATACCACACAAATTGGTAAATGACTTAAGCTTAATTATGGATTTTTTTTATTTATGCATACATGATAACACCATGGTCTATAAATGCTTAATGGATAACATATCATATATTGCTCTGAATGATGAACACGGGAGTTGAAGAGTATGTGCTGATTTGTGTCCATGATAGTTGCCTTCTTGTGACGACGCCTCATCGGAAGAAAAAGAATTGTTGTAAAAGCTACCCAATGAAAGAGTAATTGGTAAATGAATGATATTTTCTTCTAGCATATATGGTCTTTTATAGTGGTAAAATAAAAATGGAAGGAATAAAATTTTGTATTTTTATATTAGAAATAGAATTTGATATTTATCCTAATAAAATTAAATAACTAATTAGTTATATTTAAATAAATAAAATAAATAAAATAAAAATATTTTTAAGAATTAATCAAATCAATTAGTTAATACAAATAATTAGTATAATTAATTTTATTTGATTTATTGAATTCAAAAAATAAATTAAAAAATAATTGATTGAATTAATTAGTTGATATAATTAATTTATTATAATTTATTGGATTTAATGAATTAAAAAAAATAAATAGAAAAACATAGGAGACAATGATTTTTTTAACTAAATTAATATGTATTTATTGTATTTAATTAGTATAAGTAACAAATTATCTATGTTATTATGTACCTTATAAATTAATGAATTAAAATAATTGATATAATAAATTACAATTATTTGATTGATATAAATTATAATAAATCGTGTGATATTTAAATACCTAATCAAATCAATTAGTTGATATAATTAATTTACTGTAATAAATTGTATTCAATGAGTTATAAAAAATAAATTAAGAAACATGCTAAGAAGTATGCCACGTCCATCATGAAGTGCAGAAATTCAATTTTTATATAATAAAAATATACATTTTTATTCTTATATATGTTATAGAAATATGATTTCATTCCATTAATTTGTTTATTTTTTTTAACTTGCCACCTATATTCAGCATGGAATTTTAATTTTTCTAAAATAAATTTAGAAGAGAGAATAATACTTTTATTTTGGAGAGAAAATAAATTCATGAAGAATTGACACTTCGCTTTCATTAGTTGATAATGCATTAAATATTAATTTTATATAATTATAATAAATATATTTTCCCAAATTAGTATAATCATACATTATTCATTAAATGTTAACTGTAATATAAAAAATACAATTTATGAAAAATTGACACCTCACTTTAATTAGTTAGGAAAAAATACAATTTTAGTATATTAAGTAGAAGTATATTATTATTATTATTATTATTATTATTATTATTAAAATGATTAAAAATATTTTCGATTGATAATTGATAAGTAGTTTAATAATGTATTAAATATGGATTTTATATAATGATAATAAAGATATTTTTCTAAATTAGTATAATTATGAATTATTCATTAAATGTATTTATTTTTGAGGGAAAATGAATTCATGAGGAATTCACACCTCACTCTCATTAGTTGAGAAAAAAATCCAATTTTAATATATTAAGTAGATTATATAAATAGAAATACTTACTAAGTATATATAAAAGAGGAGATATATAATTATATATAACATAATTGCTATATATGTAACAGATATAAATTGTTATAATTATAGAGACTTACTATAATTATATTAAATTTAATTATGAATGTAAATAAATAAAAGTGATAATAATTAATATTTTTTTTACATTTAATATTTACCGTAAATATAAAAAAATATTGAGAAAAAAAGTAGATACTGACTTTATTTTATTTTATTTTACGTCATGAATTTCTTTACTAAAATTAATAGAGGAAAAAAAATCTTTATGATTATATATCAATTTTAATCACAATTAATAAGATGAATCAGTTGAGCAACTAATAAATTTAACGGGTAAATATTATTTTCCATTTATGAAAAAAATAAGGTAACATGCATGCGTATATTAATATAGGAATAATATATACTCACAGCTTTAAAATCTTCAAGAATATTTGATTGTATTATCCTTCAAGCCAAAAACTCTATCCTTTATTTTTATTAAATATTTATATTAATAAAAGGAAATATTATTATTATTATTATTATTATTATTATTATTATTATTATTATTATTGAATAATAACGATAATTATCGTTATTAATATTAAATTGATTATTAATATATATATTATTGTTGCTTCTACAATCGTGCAATAATATTTTCTTTCATTTGTTAACTAATTAAATTTGGTTATTTATATTAAATATATTTAATGATTACTAAAAATTAATCATATAATTATTATTATTATTAATAATCAATTTATATTTCTCTAAAATATAATTTTCTATCTTTTTATTATTATTATTATTATTATTATTATTAATAAGATAATAACTTGTCACTAATAAAATTTTAGGATAATGAATAAAAAATAGAATTATATCAATATAATTAAAATATTTAAAAATATTTCTGATTGATTATTAGGTTAATAATGCAGTAATTATTGATTTTATATAATTATAATAGAGATATTTTTCTAAATTAGTATAATTATGAATTATTCATTAAATGCTAAGTATAATATTGTTATATAATTATAATTAAGATAATTTTTTGAAATAAATTTAAAAGAGATTAGTATAATTATAATAAAGAGATTATCTTAAATTAGTATAATTATGTATCATTCATTAAATACTAATTATAATATAATTATATCAATTAAAGATAATTTTTAAAAATAAATTTAAAAGAGAGAAATAGTGCAATCATTTTGGAGGAAAAATGGATTCACGAGAAAATGACACCTCACCATCATAAGTTGGGAGAAAACCCAATTTTAGTATACTAAGGAGATTGGTATAAATTATAATAAATTATATAACATTTAAAAAAAATAAAATGAATAAGAAGAAAATAAAATAAATAGAATAGATAGAAGACTACAATAAAATAAATTGAATGTGAGAATTTTTTTTGATACATTTCATATCACATCCGTTTCAATAATAATAATAATAAATAAAAATACGTCAACTTGATATCTAAGAAAAAATGATGAGATAAAATCATAATACAGTTCTAAAGTAAAAGCTTAAATTAGAACATAATATCATTACACAACACATATTGAAAGTAATTTCACACTACAATATACCACAAACAGGTAAATGACTTAAATTTAAATATGAAATATTTTTTATTTATGCATACATGATAATACCATGGTCTATAAATACTTCATAGATAATGTACAAGATGTCTCTGGTACGGGTTGAGAGATGGATCGAGAACTTGCGGGTTGAGGCAGATGCCGGATCACTTGACTGGAGCAATGGGGGGAGGTACCTGCAAAGACACTCCGACGCTCAAGTCAGAATGGATCTAAGAGGTATAAGGTGTGAGGAATGAATGAATACCTGGAGGGACCTGGGTCCTCTATTTATAGGTGATGGTGAATATCCTATCTTATCTTATTTGGCTAAGATAAGGGAGACGTTTGAATTATCTTATCTTATCTTATTTGGCTAAGATAAGGGAGACGTTTGAATTCGAAAGTTGGTTAGGAGCTCTAGTGGGCTGGTTCCGGGCCTTCTAGAAGGGCGAAGGGGGTCGGTCCCTGGTAACCGGGTTCGGGGACCGTTCTGGGTGTAAGATCCGTGGGCCGGATCCGTAACAGTTACCCCCGGAGCGAGAGAGTGAGGGTGCTCGGTCTCATCGCTGGAGAAACATTTTCCTCGCCATTGTGGTTTGGCAAGGAGATCGTTGTTTGGTTTTCTGATCGAGGTCGAGGATTTGGGGAGTTCCTAGCCGTTTCATGGTCAGGCCAGGAGTGCGTTGTTTGGGCGTCTCATCACATGCCGGGTTTGATGACCGTTCCGAAGAAGGGCCCGGAGATCGGGTCTGGAACAGTTGCCCCCGGAGCATGAGAGTATGCTTTCTTGGTCTCAATGCTAAGTCATTGGAGAGTCCGATTCTCTGTAGTTCGGGAGACTGTAAGGGGCCTGAAAAAGGCGTGACATCATCATGCACCAATTGGTAGGATGTTGGTCAGTATGGCTTTCCGCGAGTTGGAAGACCGTCAGCTCATGCTTGTTTTGTGTGGCCTTTTTTGGGACGTTATTGTGAACTTATTTTAGGCCTCTTGGTGGGCCGATTTCAAGACTTTGTTTATTTAGCTTATTTGGATTCCCGTTTTGTTGGCTTTGCGGGTGATCGATTCACGAGTCACTATTTTTGTTATTTGGATATCCGTTTTGTTATTTGGATATCCGTTTTATTAGCCTCGGGTGATCGATTCCCGGGTAGCCCTTTACTTATTTGGATATCCGTTTTATTATTTGGATATCCGTTTTATTGGCTTCGGGGTGATCGATTCCCGGGTAGCCGTTTACTTATTTGGATATCCATTTTATTATTTGGATATCCGTTTTATTGGCTTCGGAGTGATTGATTCCCGGGTAGCCGTTACTTATTTGGATATCCGTTTTATTATTTGGATATCCGTTTTATTGGCTTCGGGGTGATCGATTCCCGAGTAGCCGTTTGCTTATTTGGATATCCGGTTTATTATTTGGATATCCGTTTTGTTGGCCTCGGGGTGATCGATTCCCGGGTAGCCGTTTACTTATTTGGATATTCGTTTTATTATTTGGATATCCGTTTTGTTGGCCTCGGGGTGATCGATTCCCGGGTAGCCGTTTACTTATTTGGATATCCGTTTTATTATTTGGATATCTATTTTATTGGCCTCGGAGTGATCGATCCCCGGGCCGCTATTTTTGTTATTTGGATACCCGTTTTATTATCTAGATATCCGTTTTATTGGGAGTGGGTAGACCGATGTTGCTTTGTCATAAGACGAGGTCTCCTGGTCCGAAGTCTCATCGTACCGTGCTGCCATTATACCTTAAGCTTATTCTCTATTTTAGGACTAGCTCACATAGGTGTGCTATACTCCTGACCTTGTCTGCAAGGCCCTACTTTGCTTCTTTGTCGTTTCCTCCCATGGTTCTACGTGGATTTTGGTGTGCATCAAGATCGGAAAGGAAGATTCCTGCCGCGTCTCGGGATCTCTTGCGTAGGGCTAGGCTGATGTTGTCGTATTCTACCGTGGTTTCCCGGTCTCCGTGGATGGTTCCGACGGAGCCATCTTCTGCCGTGAACTTCATTAGAAGGTATTTGGTAAAGATGACGGCAGAGAGGTCGTTGATTATTTTCCTTCTGAGGATGACGTTATAAGCGGTGGAGTTCTTGAGGACCACGAACTTGGACATGATTGTCTTCCTCTGGCTTCCCGTCCCTATGGTAAGGGGAAGAATGATGGAACTGTCTGGCTTGAGGAAGTTGTCTCCGAGTCCCGTGACACCGTTGCGGTGTGTTTGGAGATTTTCGTTGCGGAGCCCGAGCTTGTCAAAGGCACCTTGGAAGAGGATGTTGGAGTCTGTGCCGGTGTCCACCAGTATTCTCCGAACTAGTCCTGTTCCGATTCTCGCCGAGATGACGAAAGGTGCGTCTTCGACCGAGGTGCTGTGCTGGCAATCCTCGGGCAAGAAAGTTATCGTTTTGTCGGCAGTGGTAGCTGGGGCTAGATCTCTGACGGCCAAGACTTTGAGGTCCTTTTTTAGTGTTGATCTTGACTTGCCTGACACATCCTTGCCCATGATGACATTTACTACTATGGCCGGGTCGTCTTCTGGACTTTCCCTGGGAGGTTGTTTTTGTGTTCTCAGGTTGCGTCCTTCCCTCTCAGGTGACCTGTCTTTTTCCGCGCGTTTTGGTTCTCTGATGATTTTGGCGAACTCTGGGGGTTTGCCGTCTCTTATAGCTTGTTTGAGGGCGTCTTTAAGGTCGAAACAGTCTTGTGTCCTGTGCCCGTAACCTCGGTGGTAGTCGCAGTAAAGGGTCTTGTTGCCGCCCGTTCTTTCTCTGAGTTGTCGGGCTTTCGGGATAATACCTCGATCCGCTATCTGGTGGTATATCTCGGTAATCGGGGCTGTCAGGGGGTGTAGTTCGAGAATTTCTCGATCCTGGGTGGTCGGTTTGTGTTGGTTTGTTTGGGTTGGTCTCTTTGACTTTCTCTGGGCATCGGATTATGGCGGGAAGTCGGGTTGCTGTGTGGGGTGTTGCCGTGTTGCCGTTTATTGGCGGCGATGACCTGGCTGACCTCCTCGTCGTTTATGTAGTCTCTGGCGACGTTTTGGATCTCGTGCATGGTCCATACTGGCTTGGTGGTGAGGTGTTTGCGGAAGTCTTCGTTCATGAGCCCGTTGGTTAAACAGAGGCTTGCGATGGAATCCGTGAGTCCATCAATCGTTAGGCATTCATCGTTGAAGCGGTCCAGGTATTTTTGTGTGGATTCGTCTTGTTTCTGTGTGATCCCTAATAAGCTGATGGGGTGTTTAGCTTTGGTGATTCTGGTGGTGAATTGGGCCATGAACTTCCGTGAGATATCATGGAAGCCAGTTATGGATCCGTTGGGGAGGGTGTTGAACCATTTGATCGCAGGGCCAGCTAAGGTTATCGAGAAGGCCTTACACCGGATCATGTCGGCGGCTCCTTCCAGGTTCATCCTGGCCTCGAAGGCCGTTAGGTGTTCTCGGGGATCGTTGGTCCCGTCCTATTTCATGTCAGTGGGCTTGTTGAAGTCCTTCAGGAGTTTGGCTCTGAAGGATTTTTCTGTGAACGGGATGGCTTCCATTATCACGTGCATGTTTCCTGCTCCTTTGGCCTCCCGATGGTGCCGTCGGTCATTTTCTCCGCGTCGGTGTTTCGTGTCTAGGAAAATGCTGCGATCGTGCTGTTTGCAGTATTGTTGCTCAGGGGGCCTGGTGTTCCTGGTATCGCGATGAGATTAGGTCCTGGAGGTCGCTTGGCTTGTATGCTCCGGGTGGTACCGTTCTTTGGGTGTGACTCGGCCTTTGAGGTTTTGCACCCTGAGGCACAACTCTTGGATTATCTGGACCGCCTTCTCTCCCAGGCCATCAGGTGGCCGGGTTTCAGTGGGAGGACAGTTGTCCTCTCTTGGTTGTTGCTGGGTTGGGGTTGGTTGGCGATGTGCCGCGTTTATTATCCTCCTGTGGGTGGGAGGAGTGTTATCTTGGAGTTCGGGAGTTGGACTTTGTGGGTTTGAGTTAGGGTGTCGGGTGGAGGATTGCTCCTCGAGGTTCTCCATCATGCCGCCACGATTTGGTTGTCCCCCGTATCTGTGCAAGAACCTTGAGAACTTTCTTGATCTATTGGCTCCTGAGAGGTTTGAGCTTGGCCACGGTGGTAGCATTTAAGGAGGTCGTTCATGATGTCATGGCGACAGAGTTGTCACAGGTGAGGCGGCGGATGACAGAGGTTTGGAAACTAGTGTTGAAAGAGGTGACCTCGTGGGTTTGGAGGAAGAGCTTGAGGAGTTCAAAAGAAGAAGCAACCTCGGTGGGCATGGAGCCGAAGTAGAGGGAGAAGATGGGGCCATGGCACTTGGAGAGATGGATGAGGGAGTGGTGAATGAGAGGGTCCAAGAGGTGGAGGTGTCCCACTAAAGGGAGGCGAGACTTTGGGCTCAGAGGATTTGGAATTTCACCGTTGGAGTAGGGCGAGGGTGCATAAAGAGTGTTATCACTAAGAAGGTAATTGCAAGTAACATTGTTCCTTTGGGATTTCGCCGTTGGAATAGGGCGAAGGTGTGTTATCGCTGCAAAGGTGATGTAAGTTAAGGAAACATATTCCTTTGGGATTTCGCCGTTGGAGTAGGGCGAAAGGGTGCATAAACATGCAAAGGTGATGCAAGTTAAAGAAACATTATTCCTATGGGATTTCGCCGTTGGAGTAGGGCGAAGGCGTGTTATCCCTGCAAAGGTGATGCAAGTTAAGGAAACATTATTCCTTTGGAATTTCGCCGTTGGAGTAGGGCGAAAGGGTGCATAAACCTGCAAAGGTGATGTAAGTTAAGGAAACATTATTCCTTTGGGATTTCGCCGTTGGAGTAGGGCGAAAGGATGTATAAACATGCAAAGGTGATGCAAGTTAAGGAAACATTATTCCTTTTTGCTCTCAGTTGCAAGAAATCTGAGTTTGATGATTGCTCTTCTGGGTTATCCGTCATGCCGCCACAACGTTGCAAAGTCCCCACAGACGGCGCCAATGTACAAGATGTCTCTGGTACGGGTTGAGAGATGGATCGAGAACTTGCGGGTTGAGGCAGATGCCGGATCACGTGACTGGAGCAATGGGGGGAGGTACCTGCAAAGACACTCCGACGCTCAAGTCAGAATGGATCTAAGAGGTATAAGGTGTGAGGAATGAATGAATACCTGGAGGGACCTGGGTCCTCTATTTATAGGTGATGGTGAATATCTTATCTTATCTTATTTGGCTAAGATAAGGGAGACGTTTGAATTCGAAAGTTGGTTAGGAGCTCTAGTGGGCTGGTTCCGGGCCTTTTGGAAGGGCGAAGGGGGTCGGACCCTGGTAACCGGGTTCGGGGACCGTTCTGGGTGTAGGATCCGTGGGCCGGATCCGTAACAGATAACATATCTTATATAGCTCCGAATGATGAGCACGAAAGTTGGAGAGTGTGGTAGTTTGTGTCCACGATAGTTGTCTTCTTGCAACGACGCCTCATAGGAAGAAAAGGAATTGTTGTAAAAGCTATCAAATGAAAGAGTAATTAGTAAACGAATGATATTTTCTTCTAGCATACATAGTCTTTTATAGTGGTAAAATAAAAATGGAAGGAATTAAATTTTATATTTCTATATTAGGAATATAATTTGATATTTATCCTAATAAAATTATTATTATTATCAATATAAATGGGTTAACAACTTGCCACTAATAAAATCATTGGATAATGAATAAGAATTAGAAGGATATCAATATAATTAAAATGAATATAATTAAAATGTTTACAAATATTTTCGATTGATAATTAGTTTAATAATGCATTAAATATTGATTTTATATAATTATAATAAAGATATTTTTCTAAATTAGTATAATTATGTATTATTCATTAAAATAATTAAAAATATTTTTGATTAATAATTGGTAAGTAGTTTAATAATGCATTAAATATTAATTTTATATAATTATAATAAAGATATTTTCCTAAATTAGTATAATTATGCATTATTCATTAAATGCATTCATTTTAGAAGGAAAATGGATTCACAAAAAAGTGACACCTCACTTTCATTAGTCGAGGAAAAACCCAGTTTTAGTATATTAAGTATATATATAGTGGGGGGGGGGGGCGTTTAATATGTTTATATATATATAAAGTGAATCTAATCAGGGGGTGGGGTTATATATATATATATATATATATATATATATATATATATATATATATATATAAAACAAAAATAAATAAATAAATAAATAAAAATACAATATATATATATATATTTTAATTATTTTAATTTCTCTTATTCTTTTATCATTTTCTCCTTCTTTTGCAATAATATTTGTTTTTTCTCCTCCGTGCACTTTTTATGTCTCTCTCTGTTTTCAGATTTTCTTTGCTTGAGGACAAGCAAACTTTTAAGTTTAGTGTTGTCACTTCGTTTATGGCTTTTCTGTTTATTTTTATGGCACCAAAGGGAGACGAATCATCTTCATGGAGGAGCACAGCCTGAAGAATGAAACGGCCACTAGGATAACTGAGGTGGTTAAGTTCCTTTCATTCTATATTTTCTCCCATTCTTATTATGATTAGGTTCCTGTTTTCTGCTATTTTTGTTATTGCATGATCAGTTGTTATTTCAATTCCTAGGTTCTAGTTTAATTTACTATTTTTTTTGTTATTTGATTTTATTCTGAAAGAGTGTCTCATGTATTACTCACTAAGCTTGAAATCAGAAAGAAAAGAAAGAAGAAAAACATGTAATGCATGAGAAAGTGAGTTTATATTTAAGATTAGTCTTGTTACTTAAATATGGTGGGATTGTTGTGGTTTTGAATGCATGACATGAACAGTGCATATTTGAATTTGAATCAAAGGATGTTGGTATATGAGGAACAAGAATTTAGAGAACTATTATGAATTCTCTGAAGTAACCAAACATTTAATCCTTGAAGCAAAAGAAACAGCAAAAGAAAAATAAAAGCAAGGTCCAAGGCTCTGAGCATCAATGACTAAGGAGGTCAGACATGTTTAAACGCTCAAAGAGTTATTTTCCTAGTCATATGCTTGTGGTGTTCTTGTGTCAAGTAATCCTTGAGACAAAACATTTAGAGTCGAGACCAAATACATTTAGTAGAGTATGCCAAAGGCTTTGAGCACCACTGTTTGGGAGTAACTGAAAGAAAAATCAGAACTTAAAGAGAGTTCTCCAGTTAAGTGCTTGTGGTGTTTTTGTGTCAAGTAACCCTTAAGACAGAACATTTAAAGTCACGGCTAGGCTCAAGGTGCAAAGCACCAATTAAAAGAGAATTGAAGGATATCTGCTGTGTTCAAGGATTAAACTGAAGTATAAAGATCAGAGAATTCATAATATTATCCGGATTCTAATTCCGAATGACAATGACATTCCTCTGATTCAATGGAGAGTGAGATGCCAAAACTATTCAGTATTGCAATAGATAAACCCCACTTTAAGGAGAGACATGAGCATAACTAAACTCCCACTTCTCATGCAAATTCACATCTTAATCATGTACTGATTTTGGTTACTTAAGGACAAGCAACAATTCAAGTTTGGTGTTGTGATGCATGAGTATCTTATCTATCTTTTCATTGTGAATTTGCACTTGAATTGTTAAGTTTAATCAAGAATTAATACATTTTAACCACTATGAATGCTACTTTGAGCTGTGTGTAATTCTATTTATTTCAGGTAGCATTTTGGATGAATTTCACAGAGTTTAAGTCAAGGCTAGAGAATGGAGAAAACGAAGAATTATTGCTGACCACTCCACGCTGAACTTGGAATTTTCCAAGTTCAGCGTGGAACTAATCCTCCATCCAGTCAATTCGACCTTGTCCATGCTGAACTTGGGATTCTCCAAGTTCAGCGTGGAATCCACGCACTAAGGGAGAACCATGCACCATTCCTCGCTGAACTTGGAAATTTCCAAGTTCAGTGTGGATTCAAAGGAAAAGCGTGGAATTGTTACTGCCTCCTCCACGCTGAACTTGGAAATTTTCAAGTTCAGCGTGGACTCAATGGAACTCAATAAGGACGCCTCTGCTTATCCCACACTGAACTTGAGGTTTTTCAAGTTCAGCGTGGATCCTAACAACCAAGTGGTCCCCAGGTATTCAAGAAAAGCTGCGAATGAAGCTAGAATTAATTTTGATTTAATTTAATTTTATTTATAAATAAAAAAATATATTATTTTAGTTTTAGGAAATATATTTTACATTAATTAGGATTAGATATAAAAGAGAAAAGAATCTCTTCTCTCTTACTCTCATTCCGTACTTTACAGTTTACCTGAATCCTTATTTTCTCTCTGAACCATGAGCAACTAAACCTCCACTGTTAAGGTTAGGAGCTCTGTCTATTGTATGGATTGATACTATTATTTTTCTATTTTAATTCATGTACTGATTTATAATTCAAGAATTATTTTCGTTCTTTATTTTATGAATTTGGGTAGAACGGAAGTATAACCCTTGTTCTAATTGCATTATTGTATAACTTGGAAAAGCTCTTTACTTGAACAACAGCTTGAAAACAATTTTTCCTAAATTTCTAATTATCTGGACTTAACAGGATACGTGACATATAATCCTCTTATATTTGGGTAATTAGGATTTCTGTAGCATCTAAACTTGAATTGAACTTCACCCTCTAATTGAAATTAAGTGACCAAGGAATTAGAGGTCGATAAATTTTAGAGGAGACTAAAAAGGTATAAGGAATTAGGGTTTAGTCACATACAGTTTGCCATGAATTAAATCTTGCATGATTAAAATAGTTAGTAAGAAAAGTCAATTCGGAAGATAGATATCTCTGAAGCATTAACTATTTCTCCATATATTATTCACATCTTGTTTACTGCTTGCTTTTATGATTTTCTGAATTTACTGTTTATGCTTTTGAACTCTCAAACACCATTTTCTGTTTGTCTAACTAAGTAAATCATTTAACCATTGTTACTTAATCCATCAATCCTCGTGGGATCGACCCTCATTCACTTGAGGTACTACTTGGTACGACGCGGTGCACTTGCCGGTTAGTTTGTGGATTGTAAATTCCGCACCATTACCCGAAGCAACATAAAAGCGACGTATGCCGGTAAGGGAACCAACAACAAATCCTTGCATAAATAAATAGTCTAAGGTTCAAAATCCCATTTGAATGTAAGTTTTTATATTAAGAATAAGTAGAAACAGATCAAAAAAGTTTTTGACAAGATTTAGTTGAGTACTGATAAGATTAACATACCTTTCTATTTGGTTGGTAACTTATAGCAGTTATGACATCTCGAATGTCTGCCCAGTCAACAACTCGCTCTTTGCACATTCCCCATATTTGAACTTTACCATCTATGGAGCCACTGATGAAGTAATTTTCATTAACAGAGTTGAATTGAATGCATGTCACTACTTCCATGTAAACAAGAGATACAATAATTAAATATCATACTAGTTGAAGCATTGAACTAAGTTATGCTAATAACGGTTCATATTATAGTTCCAAACTAAATAGAATTGGAAAGATCTTTCTTAAAGAATGAGATTAAAAAAGTTGGTTTTAAAATTACCATAATCTGTGTAATGAAAAACATTTAGATATTGACTACAACCAATCTGCCACATGCGAATAGTTTTATCCATTGAAGATGAAATCAGAATCTGCATCAAGAGATATTATAGATCAGATTAACATTCAAACAGAACACATAAGAGAGATAAATATATGATGCCTAGTGTCATATCTAAAAAAGAAAATATTGTACAGGAGCTGTCCTAAATGCATCTGCGGTTTATAAGATTATAATTAAGATCATTAGAGGTGAACAAGTGCATTAGTACCTTAGAATAATACTCAATTGCATTTTTGAAGTCTTTGTCTCTATATGCAATATCCCCAAACTTTTTTGGTGTTCAATATATCTTGCACTTGTTGCTTGTGTCAAGACGTGGAAAGAAAGCTGCAATAACATTCTCGGTTAATAAACAAGAGAAATCACAAAAGAAGTTGGCAGAACAAGAACTTGTCAAGTCAGATATACAATTATAATCTTGTGAGAAATTACCAAAAGCATCCTTTAGCAGGCTTCCTAAACATCCTTCCAAATACTAAATGAAAGAACAATTGATTGCTTTGTTAGATTCCCATATATTTAGGCATATCTATTTTCTTTTTTATTTGATTCTTCAATTCTCTTTTATCTATTACTATTGCTTTTTGATAAATCCTTGAATCATAATCGATATATCTAAATACCAATTATATTCAGATACGACATTGATCCAAACTTAAATCAAGGACAGTGCATATTGCATTCTCTAGCACTGCAACTACGGCATAAATTAAGGAATAAAACTTGAATGTGTAAGGGTACTAAGTATTGAGAAAACCACAAATAGAGAACAACTTTAATGTCAATGAATAATGAAAGTAATAATATTCATCATCGCACTAGTTACCATAAAAATACGCGTAAGAATCTCCGGACTTGAAGCGACCAGAATACATCCCCGAGCCTGTTTGATAAATATATAGAGAGTGACATGAAAGAGCTGAACTTCAAAAGATTAAATTATATGAAGAATTATATCAGGATATTACATATAAACCTGCAAATAAGTCATATATGGTCTTGGATTCACAACTCTCAAGTCTCTATAAACTTCGAATGGATTGGCAAATTCACTGAACCTAAAGCTAGCCTCAGACTAGCAAATCCAAATTTCAAATTAATTTTTGCTGGGCCATAAGAACCGGCGCATGATGATATGCAAGAATGGATTAATTAGCATGAATCACATAAACCCTAGAAAATGAGAATTTCTCAAATAAGGAATCAAAATTGAACAAGAGAAAGATGAAAAGGTTATTGAGGTGCGAACTGAAACTAGAGATCATAATGTATGGCAGAGGCGGCGATAGAAACCACCGCATGAGGCTACAAGCCAACGATAGAGACTGTGACATGAACTTGAGGATGAGGTGGTAGTGAAAAATGTCACTTGAGCCGTTCGGTGTAGAACTTAGTGTGAGGAAGAGGAGGAGATGGAGGCGACGGCGAAGTGAAGAGGTTGCGACCGCAAAGTGAGGTGGAGGAAGTGACAGAGTAAAGAAGGGTGAAATGTGAGAAATGAGAGAGATGAGAAAATAGCCTCAGCTGTGAAAAGGGATATTCTTCATAATTAAAAAAGATTGAAAAAAGAAGAATTACATTTAACAAGAAAAATTACGGCTATATTAATATGGCCGCTAAAAATTTGTCGGTAAAGACCAAATTTTTTGTAGTGCTACCATTCCGGATATGAAATTCATAGGCCAGATCCGTAACAGTTAATACAAATTTATTCTTTGTACAGAAATAAAAAGTGTTCTATAGAAAATAAATATTTTTAATTTTTTTAATTGATACTATTAAGTGTAATATTTTATTATATAATATATTCTCTAATATATTTTTTGGTAATCTCACTTAAAAAGAGTGTATAATAAAAGAGCATATATAACGATATCAATTGAGAGAAAAATTTGAAAATATCATTTCTCGTATTGTATATAAACATTTGATTGACGAATTATAATTTTTAATATTGATATTATGGTTATTTGATCATTAAGTTGATATTGATAATAATTTTAAAAGGCTAATTATACTGTTGTGTTAGAACGATTTAATTTTATAATTCAAATCATCTATATTAATCATAAAAAAATATATCATATTACAAAAACATACTTAAATTCATAAAAATAATTAAAAAATTGTTTCGATTTTTTGTATTCCTGATATAGCTGAATCATAACTCTTCTTTAATATATATATAAATGGAAATATTTGATAACAAAAAAAATCAGTCAAAAACAGTTATAATTTGTTTTATTTAATATTTATTAATTATTGTGATAATTAATTAATATTAAAAAAATAAATTTTGATTTTTTTTTGTTTACTTAACATTATTGGTATGCGAAATTGTTACTCAGGTTGTGAATTATTGTTCGAAATTGATTCCCTGGCGATGGCACCAAAAACGGATGCACAGAACCATGGTCTAAACATATCTTCACAACTTCGCATAACTAACCAGCAAGTGCACTGGGTCGTCCAAGTAATACCTTACGTGAGTAAGGGTCGACTCTCACGGAGATTGTTGGTATGAAGCAAGCTATGGTCACCTTGTAAATCTCAGTCAGGCGGATATAAAATAGTTATGTAGTTTTCGAAATGTAGTAATAAAAGAAGGATAGAAATATTTATGTAAATCATTGGTGAGAATTTCAGATAAGCGTATGGAGATGCAATCGTTCCTCTGAATCTCCGCTTTCCTGCTGTCTTCATCCAATCAGTCTTACTCCTTTTTATGGCTGGCTTTATGCAAGGGCATCACCGTTGTCAGTGGCTACATCCCCTCCTCTTGTGAAAATGGTCCAAGATGCCCTCTCACGGCACGGCTAATCATCTGAGGTTCCCGATCATGCTGGAATATGATTCACCCTTCTTTTGCGTCTGTCACTACGCCCAGCACTCGCGAGTTTGAAGCTCGTCACAGTCATTCAATCATTGAATCCTACTCGGAATACCACAGACAAGGTTTAGACTTTCCGGATTCTCTTGAATGCCGCCATCATTCTAGCTTACACCACGAAGATTCTGATTAAGAGATCGGAGAGATACTCATTCAATCTAAGGTAGAATGGAAGTGGTTGTCAGGCACGCATTCATAAGGAATGATGATGATTGTCACGTTCATCACATTCAGGTTGAAGTGCGAATGAATATCTTAGAAGCGGAATAAGTTGAGTTGAATAGAAAAACAGTAGTACTTTGCATTAATCTTTGAGGAACAGCAGAGCTCCACACCTTAATCTATGGAGTGTAGAAACTCTACCGTTAAAAATACATAAGTGAAAGGTCCAGGCATGGCCGTGTGGCCAGCCCCCATGATCTAAGAACCAGGCGTCCAAAGATGATTCCAAAGATAAAACTCAGGATCTCTAATACAATAGTAAAAAGTTCTATTTATAATAAACTAGCTACTAGGGTTTACAGAAGTAAGTAATTGATGCATAAATCCACTTTCGGGGCCCACTTGGTGTGTGCTTGGGCTGAGCTTGAATGTTACACGTGCAGAGGCTCTTACTGGAGTTGAACGCCAGGTTGTAACGTATTTCTGGCGTTCAACTCTGGTTTGCGACTTGTTTCTGGCGTTTAACTCCAGACAGCAGCGTAGAACTGGAGTTCAACGCCCTTTTACGTCGTCTAAACTCGGCCAAAGTATAAACTATTATACATTGCTAGAAAGCCCTGGATGTCTAGAAGCGCGCCATTTTGAGTTCTGTAGCTTCAGAAAATCCACTTTGAGTGCAGGAAGGTCAGAATCCAACAGCATCAGCAGTCCTTCTTCAACCTCTAAATCTGATTTTTGCTCAAGTCCCTCAATTTTAGCCAGAAAATACCTGAAATCACAGAAAAACACACAAACTCATAGTAAAGTCCAGAAATATGAATTTAACATAAAAACTAGTGAAAACATCCCTAAAAGTAACTAGATCCTACTAAAAACATACTAATAACAATGCCAAAAAGCATACAAATTATTCGCTCATCACAACACCAAACTTAAATTGTTGCTTGTCCCCAAGCAACTGAAAATCAAATAGGATAAAAAGAAGAGAATATACTATAAATTCCAAACTATCAATGAAACATAGCTCCAATTAAATGAGCGGGACTTATAGCTTTTTGCCTCTTGAATAGTTTTGGCATCTCACTTTATCCATTGAGGTTCAGAATGATTGGCATCTATAGGAACTCAGAGTTCAGATAGTGTTATTGACTCTCCTAGTTCAGTATGATGATTCTTGAACACATCTTCTTTATGAGTCTTGGCCGTGGCCCTAAGCACTTTGTTTTCAAGTATTACCACCGGATACATAAATGCCACAGACACATAATTGGGTGAACCTTTTCAGATTGTGACTCAGCTTTGCTAAAGTCCCCAATTAGAGGTGTCCAGGGTTCTTAAGCACACTCTTTTTTTTTTGCTTTGGACCTTGACTTTAACCGCTCAGTCTCAAGTTTTCACTTGACACCTTCACGCCACAAGCACATGGTTAGGGACAGCTTGGTTTAGCCGCTTAGACCAGGATTTTATTCCTTTAGGCCCTCCTATCCACTGATGCTCAAAGCCTTGGGATCCTTTTTATTTGCCCTTGCCTTTTGGTTTTAAGAGCTTTTGGCTTTTTCTGCTTGCTTTTTCTTTTTCTTTCTATATTTTTTTTCTGCAAGCTTTGTTCTTTGCTGCTTTTTCTTGCTTCAAGAATCATTTTTATGATTTTTCAGATTATCAAATAACATGTTTCCTAGTCATCATTCTTTCAAGAGCCAACATATTTAACATTCTTAAACAACAACTTCAAAAGACATATGCACTGTTCAAGCGTACATTCAGAAAACAAGAAGCATTGTCACCACATCAATATAATTAAACTAAGTTCATGGATAAATTCGAAACTCATGTACTTCTTGTTCTTTTGAATTTAAAACAGTTTTCATTTAAGAGAGGTGATGGCTTCATAGGACATTCATAACTTTAAGACAAAGTTACTAACTACTAGATCATGTAATGAAGACACAAACATAGATAAGCACTTAACATAGAAAACGAAAAACAGAGAATGTAAGAACAAGGAATGAGTCCACCTTAGTGATGGTGGCGTTTCCTTCTTGAGGAACCAATGATGTCCTTGAGCTCTTCTATGTCTCTTCCTTGTCTTTGTTGCTCCTCCCTCATTGCTTTTTGATCTTCTCTAATTTCATGAAGGATGATGGAGTGCTCTTGATGTTCCACCCTTAATTGTCGCATGTTGGAGCTTAATTCTCCTAGGGAGGTATTGATTTGCTCCCAATAGTTTTGTGGAGGAAAATGCATTTGAGGCATCTCCGGGATCTCATGGTGATGAGATTCATGCGCCTCTTGAGCTCCATGAATGGGCTCTCTTGCTTGCTCCATCTTTTTCTTAGTGATGGGCTTGTCCTCTTTAATAAGGATATCTCCCTCTATGTCAATCCCAGCCGAATTGCATAGGTGGCAAATGAGGTGAGGAAAGGCTAACCTTGCCATAGTGGAGGACTTGTCAGCCACCTTGTAGAGTTCTTGAGGTATAATCTCATGAACTTCCACCTCTTCTCCAATCATGATGCTATGGATCATGATGGCCCGGTCTATAGTAACTTCAGACCGGTTGCTAGTGGGAATGATTGAGCATTGAATGAACTCCAACCATCCTCTAGCTGCAGGCTTAAGGTCCAGTCTTCTTAGTTGAACCGGTTTGCCTTTTGAGTCAATCTTCCATTGAGCTCCTTCTACACATATGTCCATGAGGACTTGGTCCAACCTTTAATCAAAGTTGACTCTCCTTGTGTAGGGGTGTGCGTTCTCTTCCATGTTTGGCAAGTTGAACGCCAACCTCACATTTTCCGGACTAAAATCTAAGTATTTCCCCCGAACCATGGTGAGATAATTCTTTGGGTTCAGGTTCTTACTTTGATCATGGTTCCTAGTGATCCATGCATTAGCATAGAACTCTTGAACCATTAGGATGCCGACTTGTTGGATGGGGTTTGTTAGAACTTTCCAACCTCTTCGTTGAATTTCATGTCGGATCTCCGGATACTCATTTCTTTTGAGTTTGAAAGGGACCTCAGGGATCACCTTCTTCTTGGCCACAACATCATAGAAGTGGTCTTGATGGGCTTTGGAGATGAACCTTTCCATCTCCCATGACTCGGAGGTGGAAGCTTTTGTCTTCCCTTTCCCTTTTCTAGAGGATTCTCCGGTCTTAGGTGCCATCAATGGTAATGGAAAAACAAAAAGCTTATGCTTTTACCACACCAAACTTAGAATTTTGCTCGCCCTCGAGCAATAGAAGAAAGAATAGATGATGAAGAAGAAGAAATGGAGGAGAGGGAGGAGGGGTTGTGTTTCGGCCAAGAAGAGAAGAGAGGGTTGTGTTGTGTGAAAATGAGGAAGAATGGAAGGCTTTATATAGGGGAGGGAGGGGGGTTAAGTTTCGGCCATATAGGGTGGGTTTGGGTGGGAAATTGATTTTGAATTTTGAAGGTAGGTGGAGTTTATGGGGTAGGTTTATGGGGAAGAGTGGATGGATGTGAGTGGTGAAGAGGTGATGGGGAAGAGAGATTGAGGTGATTGGTGAAGGGTTTTGGGGAAGAGTGTTTATGGGATTGTGTGAAAGATGGGTGAGAAGAAGTGAATGGAGGTAGGTGGGGATCCTGTGGGGTCCACAGATACTGAGGTGCTTAAGGATTTACAACCTTGCACTAAATTAGGCATGTAAAATGCCTTTGCACACAACTCTGGGCGTTTAGCGCTAGATTGGTGCTTGTTTTGGGCGTTGAACGCCCATTTGTAGCCTATTTCTGGCGTTGAACGCTAGAACCATGCTTGTTCTGGGCGTTCAGCGCCAGCTCTCCTCCAGGGTGCATTTCTGGCGTTCAAACGCCCAGATGCTACCCATTTCTGGCGTTCAGCGCCAGAACCATGCTCTGTTTTGGCGTTGAACGCCCAAAATATGCTTCTTACTGGCGTTTAAACGCCAGTAAGGTCTTCCTCCAGGGTGTGATTTTTCTTCTGCTGTTTTTGATTCCGTTTTCAATTTTTATATTTATTTTGTGACTCCACATGATCATGAACCTAATAAAATATGAAAAACAAAAATAGAATTAGATAATTAAACATTGGGTTGCCTCCCAACAAGCGCTTCTTTAATGTCAATAGCTTGACAGTGGGCTCTCATGGAGCCTCACAGATGTGCAGAGCTTTGTTGAGACCTCCCAACACCAAACTTAGAGTTTGGATATGGGGGTTTGACACCAAACTTAGAGTTTGGTTGTGGCCTCCCAACACCAAACTTAGAGTTTGACTGTGGGGCTTTGTGTGACTCTGCTTTGAGAGAAGCTTTTTATGCTTCCTCTCCATGGATGCAGAGAGAGATCCTTGAGTTGTAAACACAAGGTTGTCCTCATTTATCTGAAGGATCAATTCTCCTCTGTCCACATCAATCACAGCTTTTGCTGTGGCTAGGAAAGGTCTTCCTAGGATGATGGATTCATCCTCTTCCTTTCCAGTATCTAGGACTATGAAATCAGCAGGGATGTAAAGGCCTTCAACCTTTACTAACACGTCCTCTACTTGTCCATATGCCTGTTTTCTTGAATTGTCTGCCATCTCTAATGAGATTTTAGCAGCTTGCACCCCATAGATTCCCAGTTTCTCTATTACAGAGAGGGGCATGAGGTTTATCCCTGAACCAAGGTCACACAGAGCCTTAAAGATCATGGTGCCTATAGTACAAGGTATTATGAACTTTCCAGGATCTTGTCTCTTCTGAGGCAATGTCAGTTGATCCAGATCACTTAGTTCATTGGTGAACAGGGGAGGTTCATCTTCCCAAGTATCAATGCCAAATAATTTGGCATTTAGCTTCATGATTGCACCAAGGAACTTGGCAGCTTGCTCTTCAGTAACATCCTCATTCTCTTCAGAAGAGGAATACTCATCAGAGCTCATGAATGGCATAAGGAGGTTCAATGGAATCTCTATGGTCTCTAGATGAGCCTCAGAGTCCTTTGGTTCCTCAGAGGGAAGCTCCTTATTGATAACTGGACGTCCCAGGAGGTCTTCCTCCTTGGGATTCACGTCCTCTCCTTTCCTTACAGGTTCGGCCATGGTGCTTATGTCAATGGCCTTGCACTCTCCTTTTGGATTCTCTTCTGTATTGCTTGGGAGAGTACTAGGAGGGATTTAAGTGATCCTTTTACTCAGCTGGCCCACTTGTGCTTCCAAATTTCTAATGGAAGACCTTGTTTCATTCATGAAACTTACAGTGACCTTGGATAGATCAGAGACTAAGTTTGCTAAATTAGAGGTATTTTGTTCAGAGTTCTCTGTCTGTTGCTGAGTGGATGATGGAAAAGGTTTATTATTGTTAAACCTGTTTCTTCCACTATTATTAAAGCCTTGTTGAGGCCTTTGATCCTTCCATGGGAGATTTGGATGATTTCTCCATGATGGATTATAGGTGTTTCCATATGGTTCACCCGTGTAATTTACCTCTGCTATTGCAGGGTTCTCAGGATCATAAGCTTCTTCTTCATAAGAAGCCTCTTGAGTACTGTTGGATGCAGCTTGCATTCCATTCAGACTCTGAGAAATCATATTGACTTGCTGAGTCAATATTTTGTTCTGAGCCACTATGGCATTCAGAGTATCAATTTCAAGAACTCCCTTCTTCATAGGCGTCCCATTACTCACAGGATTCCTCTCAGAAGTGTACATGAACTGGTTATTAGCAACCATGTCAATGAGTTCTTGAGCTTCTGCAGGCGTTTTCTTTAGGTGAATGGATCCACCTGCAGAAGTATCCAATGACATCTTTGATAGCTCAGATAAACCATCATAGAATATATCCAGGATGGTCCATTCTGAAAGCATGTCAGAAGGACACTTTTTGGTCAGCTGTTTGTATCTTTCCCAAGCTTCATAGAGGGATTCGCCTTCTTTTTGTCTGAAGGTTTGAACATCAGCTCTAAGCTTGCTCAGCTTTTGAGGAGGAAAGAACTTGGCTAAGAAAGCCGTGACCAGCTTATCCCAAGAGTTCAGGCTGTCTTTGGGTTGAGAGTCCAACCATATTCTAGCTCTGTCTCTTACAGCAAAAGGGAAAAGCATGAGCCTGTAGACTTCAGGATCTACTTCATTAGTCTTAACAGTATCACAGATCTGCAAGAATTCAGTTAAGAACTGAAAAGGATCTTCAGATGGAAGTCCATGAAACTTGCAGTTTTGTTGCATCAGAGAAACTAGCTGAGGTTTCAGCTCAAAATTGTTTCCTCCAATGGTAGGGATGGAGATGCTTCTTCCATGTAAATTGAAATTAGGTGCAGTAAAGTCACCAAGCATCCTCCTTGCATTATTATTATTTTCAGCTGCCATCTCCTCTTCCTGTTCGAAAATTTCTGAAAGGTTCTCTCTGGATTGTTGTAATTTAGCTTCTCTTAGTTTCCTCCTCAGAGTCCTTTCAGGTTCTGGATCTGCTTCAACAAGAATATTCTTGTCCTTGCTCCTGCTCATATGACAAAGAAGAGGGCACAGAAATAATAATAATAATAATAACAGGGATCCTTTATACCATAGTATAGAGGTCCTTATGTAAGTGGAAGAAGGGATGGGGACAAAGAATGTAATGTAAAGAAAGAAACACAAGGGTGAGGAGAGCAGAGATGTGAGGTGAGGAGATGTTAGTAGATGAATAAATAAATAGAATAAGAGAGAGAGGGAAAATTTCGAAAATAATTTTTGAAAAAGAGTTAGTAATTTTCGAAAATTAAAATCAAAAATTAAAATAATTGGTTAATTAAAAAGAAATTTTGTAAAAGAGGGAAGATATTTTCGAAAATTAGAGAGAGAGTTAGTTAGGTAGTTTTGAAAAAGGTAAGAAACAAACAAAAAGTTAGTTAGTTAGTTGAAACAAATTTTGAAAAGATAAGAAGTTAGGAAGTTAGAAAAGATATTTTGAAATCAAAATTTTTTTGAAAAAGATAAGATAAGAAGATATTTTTGAAAAGATATGATTGAAATTAGTTTTGAAAAAGATTTGATTTTTTTTTAAAAATCACAATTAATGACTTGATTCACAAGAAATCACAAGATATGATTCTAGAACTCAAAGTTTGAATCTTTCTTAACAAGCAAGTAACAAACTTGAAATTTTTGAATCAAAACATTAATTGATGATGTTATTTTCGAAAATATGATGTAAAATTAAGAAAAAGATTTTTGAAAAATATTTTTGAAATTTTCGAAAATAACTAAAAAAAAATGAAAAAGATTTTGATTTTTGAAAAAGATTTTGAAAAAGATAAGATTTTTAAATTGAAAATTTGATTTGACTCATAAGAACAACTAGATTTTTAAAAATTTTTGAAGAAGTCAAATCTAATTTTCGAATTTATGAGAGAGAAAAAGGGAAAGATATTTTTTTGATTTTTTTTTGAATTTTTATGATGAGAGAGAAAAATACTAAAAATGCTCAATGCATGGAAATGTTTAGATCGAAACAATGAATGCATGCAAGAATGCTATGAATGTCAAGATGAACACCAAGAACACTTTGAATGTCATGATGAACATCAAGACTTATTTTTGAAAATTTTTATATGCAAAGAAAACATGCAAGACACCAAACTTAGAAATCTTTCATGTTTAGACTCTATGGATGCAAAAATGCACATGAAAAACAAGAAAAGACACAAAACATGCAAATGCAAAGATCAAACAAGAAGACTTACCAAGAACAACTTGAAGATCATGAAGAACACTATGAATGCATGAAATTTTTTTTCCGAAAAATGCAAGATGAATATGCAATTGACACCAAACTTATAACTTGACTCAAGACTCAAACAAGAAACACAAAAATATTTTTGATTTTTTATGGTTTTCTAATTTTTTTGTATTATTTTTTTTTCGAAAATTATTTGAAAAACAAAAATAAGGATTCCAAAATTTTTAATATGAATTCCAGGAATCTTATGCTCTTTAATCTAAAGCTCCAATCAAAGGGTCAGGCATGGCTTAATAGCCAGCCAAGCTTTAGTATGTAACTCAGACATGACACGCCTAACATGCCCTACAGTCGTGGCTTTACAGCCAGCCAGGCTTCAACAAGCTTTATGAAACACTAGAATTCATTCTTAAAAATTCTGAAGAAAAATATATTCTTGAAAACATTTTTATTTAAAAATTTTTTTTTTGAAAACAAAGGAGAAATTTTTGAAAGATTTTTTGAAAAATTTTTGAAAACTTTTTGAAAAGAAAACGAAAAAAAAAGTTACCTAATCTGAGCAACAAGATGAACCGTTAGTTGTCCAAACTCGAACAATCCCCGGCAACGGCGCCAAAAACTTGGTATGCGAAATTGTTACTCAGGTTGTGAATTATTGTTCGAAATTGATTCCCTGGCGATGGCACCAAAAACGAATGCATAGAACCATGGTCTAAACATATCTTCACAACTTCGCATAACTAACCAGCAAGTGCACTGGGTCGTCCAAGTAATACCTTACGTGAGTAAGGGTCGAATCCCATGGAGATTGTTGGTATGAAGCAAGCTATGGTCACCTTGTAAATCTCAGTCAGGCAGATATAAAATAGTTATGTAGTTTTCAAAATGTAGTAATAAAAGAAGGATAGAAATACTTATGTAAATCATTGGTGAGAATTTTAGATAAGCGTATGGAGATGCAATCGTTCCTCTGAACCTCCGCTTTCCTGCTGTCTTCATCCAATCAGTCTTACTCCTTTCTATGGCTGGCTTTATGCAAGGGCATCACCGTTGTCAGTGGCTACATCCCCTCCTCTTGTGAAAATAGTCCAAGATGCCCTGTCACGGCACGGCTAATCATCTGAGGTTCCCGATCATGCTGGAATAGGATTCACCCTCCTTTTGCGTCTGTCACTACGCCCAGCACTCGCGAGTTTGAAGCTCGTCACAGTCATTCAATCATTGAATCCTACTCGGAATACCACAGACAAGGTTTAGACTTTCCGGATTCTCTTGAATGCCGCCATCATTCTAGCTTACACCACGAAGATTCTGATTAAGAGATCTAAGAGATACTCATTCAATCTAAGGTAGAACGGAAGTGGTTGTCAGGCACGCATTCATAAGGAATGATGATGATTGTCACGTTCATCACATTCAGGTTGAAGTGCGAATGAATATCTTAGAAGCGGAATAAGTTGAGTTGAATAGAAAAACAGTAGTACTTTGCATTAATCTTTGAGGAACAGCAGAGCTCCACACCTTAATCTATGGAGTGTAGAAACTCTACCGTTAAAAATACATAAGTGAAAGGTCCAGGCATGGCCGTGTGGCCAGCCCCCATGATCTAAGAACCAGGCGTCGAAAGATGATTCCAAAGATAAAACTCAGGATCTCTAATACAATAGTAAAAAGTTCTATTTATAATAAACTAGCTACTAGGGTTTACAGAAGTAAGTAATTGATGCATAAATCCACTTACGGGGCCCACTTGGTGTGTGCTTGGGCTGAGCTTGAATGTTACACGTGCAGAGGCTCTTACTGGAGTTGAACGCCAGGTTGTAACGTATTTCTAGCGTTCAATTCTGGTTTGTGACTTGTTTCTGGCGTTTAACTCCAGACAGCAGCGTAGAACTGGCGTTCAACGCCCTTTTACGTCGTCTAAACTCGGCCAAAGTATGGACTATTATACATTGCTAGAAAGCCCTGGATGTCTACTTTCCAACGCAAATGGAAGCGCGCCATTTTGAGTTCTGTAGCTCCAGAAAATCCACTTTGAGTGCAAGGAGGTCAGAATCCAACAACATCAGCCGTCCTTCTTCAACCTCTGAATCTGATTTTTGCTCAAGTCCCTCAATTTTAGCCAGAAAATACCTGAAATCACAGAAAAACACACAAACTCATAGTAAAGTCCAGAAATGTGAATTTAACATAAAATCTAGTGAAAACATCCCTAAAAGTAACTAGATCCTACTAAAAATATACTAATAACAATACCAAAAAGCGTACAAATTATCCGCTCATCAATTATCCATATAAAAAAAAGAGATTATAAGAACGACTTAGCTTTCACACGTTGGAGATCGAAATTCTTAAATTATTATTCATATTTGATCAATTTCAATTCTCGAGGGCGGTGAAAACATACATATATAAATATCAAAAATTTCAATTAAGTAATATTGCGTTCGTTATCTCACAAAGATAAACCATAACACGTGCACAAAGATTTGCCAAATAAATTTAAAAAATCAATAAAGAAAGCATTGCAATCTATCGAACTTATGTGAATAAATCAATAGTAATATATCAATCACAATAAATTCATTAGATCAATGAAAGTAACGCGTAACGTAATTTCGATCTGGTGAAAGAAAAAATATCAACCATAAGCAATTGAACCAAATATTCTGAATGACCCAATCATAAATGACTCTAATATTAGAACAAATTAATTTTATAGTTTAGAACATTCATATTAAATCAGCAAAATATAAATAATATAAAAATATACTTGGATCCATAAAAAAATATATCATAATCTAAAGGTTTTATAATTTCTGTATATATATATTACCATATATCATATAGATGTATTTTTAAGCATCATTTGATATTGACTCTACAGTATAGTTGTCAGAACCGAACCGGTAATCGAACTGGTCAGGTCACTGGGTCACTGAGTCATTGGTTCAACCAGTGAGTCACTGGTTGAACCGGTTGACTCGGTATTATGTAAATAAAAAATAAAAATAGTCAAAAACCTAAAATTAAATTTTGAAAAATACATATTTTTACTAACATTTTAAGAACAATTAAGTCGAATTCTATAAATAACTAATACAAAAATAGACATATAATTAGTTCATAGTACTATATAGTATCTTAATTAGACACAATAAGAATAACAATCTATGAATTATATCCAAAGAATAATTTCAAGGTCTAAATATTTTTGTATAATTAAATGATTATATAAATTAATTTTTTTCTCAGAATAAATAATTTTTATTTTATTTTTATATTCATTATTATTTTTTATTTTAAAATTAATTAATTTATACTTCAATTAAAAAATAATTAATTTAAAAAATATTGAGTTAAGTATTTTCGTGTATATATATATATATGTATTAGTTATTAAAAATTGAAATATATATTATAAAAAGCATTAGTAGTACTAAAAAAATGGGTAGCGCAGTGGTTGTCAACTTGGTCTTCAATTCAGAAGACCCAAGTTCGACTCCTACCCCTTGCATTGTATTTTTCCAAATTTAACAACCCGCATGCTGACGTCAGCGTGACGTCATCGACACGCAGGTTGACCGTTGACTGGACCGGTTCGGTTTTGGTCCGTGTCGGTTTTGACCGGTTTGAGCCGGTTTGATCGTTTCGTACCGGTTTTGACCGGTTCATTTCCTCAAGCAGTCAATATACTAAATCGGACCGGTACAAAGTCCAATTCACCGATTTTTCGGTCGAACCGGCTGGTCTGGTCTGGTTTTTACAACTATGCTCTACAGATAATAATCTTACATAATAACATATATATAAATAATAACAGTAGAATTTATCCACCAAATATTAATAAGTACATAATTTAAACTAGTTTTAGAAGAAACAAATTAAGAATGATAATTTTTTTTTGCATATCAAGCAACATATTTGATACAATTCTTCTTTATGTGTCTTGCTTTTTTATAAAAAAAAAAGGTTGAAATTTGAATTTTTCAGAGTGCACACACTATAAAAAAAGAAGCATAAAATGACACTAATATTACGGGAGTTCTACAAAATTGCTGTAACATTCGAACATTATGACATCTTTTTATGGTGCCATAATTTATACCTGATGGCGGTTTTTGTGGATTCCGGCGGTTTTAAAACACTATTACCACATTGTATAAAAAAGTCCAACCCTAACTTCCATTAACGTTTCATGCAAGACGATGGCCACTGTGAGAGAACGGTTGAATCTCTGCCACTCGCGATGTCCTCTGTTCACAATCTCCTCCGGCGACGATCCTCTCCAACGATGACCTCCTCCAGCGACGTCTCCTCTTGCGACATCTCCTCCAGCGCCGGTCTCCTCTTGTGACGTCTCCTCCGGCGACAATTTTCTTCGACGACGTTTTCCTACATGGCAATCTCGTCCATTGAGCTACCGTACTGCAAGTTTCTCCGCTGGCGGCAGACTCGTGAGGTAGGTTCTTCTCCCTTTTTTTCCTTTGTTTCTTGAAAATATTTCATTCTAATAGATCCTCTTGGGCTTGCCTTAGATTGGATGAAAAAATTTAATTAAATTGGTTTAAGTCTCAGCATAGTAGTCAAAATAGGTTGCTTACTGTTTTCTTTATTTTGCTTGCAATGTTTCTTGCTCTTTAGCTGTTTCTTGTGCTGATTTGGGAGCAGATAATGGTTTGATTGGTTAATTTTATGGTAGATTCTACTCTCTATCTAAATAATATGTCCTCAGAAGAAAAGTTGAAAATTGAACTTACAAAGGTTAAAGATGAGTTCAAAATGTGAGAGTCAGATTGTGGATATGCTCGAGTTCATGGTAAGAGCTATTATTAATTAACTATTTTATTTATGAAAAGCATGTGGAAAGAAAGGAATGAATTTGCTCTAGTTACCTTCCTATCAATTTAAACCATTGCGTGGCTGTCTTATTGCAATATAGGTTTATAATTAGATGAAAATGATAATATCAAAAGTGTTTTGAAAATGCTTATGAAAATGGTTATAAAAACTTGTTATTAAGAAATTAATGATGTCATTTTGGTTTCATGCAGTTGCCACAACTCACAACTAAAATTAAGCATCTATCAGCTTTTCTACACAAGAAGGTGAGTTGCTTCTTCCAACATCTCTCATTGATCTTAATCTTCTAAATATTGAAATGAAACTAACTAGCTAATGTTGGCATAATTGGCAATCTCAAATATAATAGGATGGCTCGCAATCTCTTTTGCCAAGGTAAGTGTTAATAAGCAACTAACAGATTGGGGTTTAATACTTTAATGGATGTATTAATTTGTTGTTACTGATATAGGACTCGTCTTTTCTATTTATGGGGAGATTATTGGAAGATTTCGGCGTTTGTATAATCTCTTACGTGGTAATCTTGATGTCCCTTTCATCTTTTTTTTGTTTGGACTTTGATTTCTAAGTGAAACTAGTGTACTATAGGTTTTCCTTTAACTTGTGTTTAGGTTCTTGTTTATATAGCTGAGATATCACCTCAAAACATGAGAGGTACCCTTGGATCGGTCAATCAGGTACCACTTACTTTTGCTTCTCAAAACTTCATCTCTTTTTTCTCACCTCTTACCTTTATTAAATATTATTATTTGAAATAGAAGTTGTAATATACTTGTTGATCAGCTCTCTATCACAATTATTGGAATAATGTTGGCATACCTCCTAGGCCTTTTTGTTAACTGGAGAACACTTGCAGTTCTAGGTAAATTTTTAAAATGAATTCTTTTTTACCTTCTCTAAAATAAAGGATAATTTATTACTTGTAACATATTTAATTATTATTATTAGATAAAATGGGTTAGTTTATCATACTTAGTATTAATTCTTAATTTAACCTAAATTATAATAACTTAACCAATTAAACAAAGTATAACCTTTTTTAAACAATTTATAAGAAGTATTAGAGAAGCTTCAATTTGTAATTATGAAGAGCGATTAAATAAGGTCAAATTTGTTATTCTTTATGATTATGAATCGAAGATAATATATAATAGTAAGTTAAAAGCTGAGTTTGATTATTTTGCAACCAAAGCGAAATCTATTCAAATATTTTACATTTTTGATTCTTTCCCTTGCTCCCCTTAATAAATATAGGAGAAAAGGACAAATAGGTCCCTGATCTTTTGTTCCGCGGACATTTTCGTCCCTAACCATTGAAAAATACTTTTAAGTCCCTGACGTTCACAAAATTTGGACGGATCAGTCCCTGGCGGAGACATTTGGACGGATCAGTCCCTGACGGAGGCATTTGGACGGAGGGACTGATCCGTCCAAATTTTGTGAAGGTCAGGGACTTAAAAGTATTTTTCAATGGTTAGGAATAAAAATGTCCGCGGGACAAAAGTTTAGGGACCTATTTGTCCTTTTCTCTAAATATATTTATCCAACAAAATCTTTGAGCTTGATGGGGCTTTTCGAGGCACGGATCCTGAGGCTATTGAAATGGCTAGGTTGTAGTTTGTATCTTATATATCACTTATTTATTTTATTTTCCTTACTTAGAGATGATATGTTGTTTCTTTCTTCTTCTTTTTTAATGTATTAGGTTCCTCTTGCCCGAATTCATCATCCAATGAATCTTCTGCATCACCAATCTTATAGCAGGACATTGGGTTATCTTCTTGATAGGACTCCATAAATCTTCCTTTAATTTTTAATTTAATTTAATTTAATTTATCATTTTTTTGTTTATATAAAAAATTTTTTGTGTGGCTGAAGTATGTTCCAGGAATAAGCTTCAAAACAAACAATAAATCTTTCAAGGTGTGCCACATAATTAATTTATATGGTAGGTAAAGTTCTTTATTTGGTTGTAGCTCCTGGTTTAAGGCTTGGAGTTTGTTCTTCATTGTAACCAAGTTTTAAGGATTTTGTAATTTAACTTGAATTCTGCTTGTTTAAAACGGGATAAGTTATTGGTTGCTGAATTACACAGTAGCAGCATTGGGAGTGTTGTTTTCTTTTTATGTTTCGATTATTGACCGCAGCTGGTGCTTCTTGAAAGAGAATTAAACATTGTTAACCCTGCTGGACGCTAAGATTGTTCGGATAAATACTTAACTTTCTATCCATCTCATGTCAAACATATCAGGTCAGTGACATTTTCCTTTCCTCTGGAATATGATTTACTTTCTCCAGTCTTTATGATGATAAGGCATAAAATGAGTTATATAAATTAAGATCATGAATACAATTTGTTGTTATAGAGGTGTTCAAGTATCTTAGAAAGAAAATTCACACTGCTTCCTACTTCTTCAAGCCATGGTTGCATCTTTTAGTCTCTCCCACTTCTCACTCTCACTGCCTAACAAGGTCTCACTTTTGTGCATATATTTTTTGACCTGATTTTATTGAGAAATTTTTAAATAGACTGTGTTATTTTTGCACATATCAAAATATTAGCAGCAATTCTTTTTTTTTTTATTTTTAGATTTTGTTTTGCCATCATTGTAGGTATTCTTTCTCATTTGTTTCAAAGGATGAAATTCCACCAAACCAGTATGCTTTGGAAGTTTTAGATATCTCCTTCATTCTCTTATATGTTTGATACTCATTGCTGCATACTTGTTTACTTAGATCAATTTTAAATAGAGTTATTTTTCTCACTGATAGGCAAGTGTATGCTAAATTTCTAATCTTCTTTAGGGTATTTGCATTGTAAAGATCATATATTAGCCCATTACTTTGTTTTCATTTGTATATATAATTTGAAATATTTTCTGTAAATACTCATCCGATATCACAGTATAGTAATATTCAACAAATTCTTTTTTAATAAACAAAATCTTTGTCCTTCATTTCTCGATAAGTTTTGGTAGTTTGGTTTCAGGCTACAAGATAAATGAAACAGCAAAGTTAGGTCCTCGCCCAGAAAAGCGTATTGAGATATACGAATTCGAAGGGCACTATATATTTAGGTGGAGCCATGATAATTCAATAATTCATGATTTTTATGATGGAGATTTGATGTATCTTTAGTTAGATGTTATGTTTAGAATTAAAAATTCATATTATGTTTGACGCTTTATTTGTATAGGAGTTATTACTTTTGATTTTTAATACTAAAATATTATATGTTATGTTTAATACTTTATTTATGAGTTACATAATATTTTGTTTATGGGTTATGATTTCTTGTTATTGTAAAATTTTAAACAAAAAATTATTTGTTTAACGTAGTAAAAATGACAGTTAAAACTGTCTTTTTAAACAATAAAAATGCCATTTTAACTCGGTAAAAATGGCGGTTTTAAACTACCATTTTAAACAATAAATACTGCCGTTTTAAACAACATGAAACGCCATTTTAACCAACCAAAATCTTTTTATTTGGAAATAACGGCGGTTTGAACCGCCATTTTAACAAAGCAAAAATTGCCTTTTTATCTGAAAAAAAGGTAATTTGAACCGCCGTTTTAACCAACAAAAAATGTCATTTTATGTGGAAATAACGGCGATTTGAACCGCCATTTTAACCAGGTAATTGTGACGGTTTTTTGAAAACCGCCGTAAAAACCAAATAGCGCTTCAAATTATGGCGGTTTTTTAAGCGCCGTTCAAGGTAATAATGGCGGTTTAAACCGCCATAATAATCCTAAAAAACTGCTGTAATTACCAATTTTTTTGTAGTGATAGGAAGAGAGATCAAAATGAAATGCATGAATAAATCCTCAGTTAACTTTTAGTACTTTTAATTTGAAAACAAGATGAGTTTTTTTATAATGTATTCACTTATGTTCCTTTTAGGGTTAAGTACTGAAATCATCCCTAAGGTCTGGGGCGAAAATCAAAATCGTCTCCGGCCTTTTTTTGTTATTAAAATCATCCTCAATGTTCAAAAATGCTTTAAAATCATCATTTTTACCAATTTTATTTTTTTTATTACCAAACTACCCCTCATTAAAAAAATTATAAAATAAAATAAATATAATTATAAAATAAAATAAATAAAAAAGAAAGGAAAGAGAAAAAGGGCTTCAGGAAACAAAAAGAAAGAAGGACTTGATGTAGTGAGGGCTTGAGGGAGAGAGTGACGGAGAGCTGAGAAGGGAAGAGAGGGAGGCTGTGTCCAGCGCCGCCGCCCGCTGCCGCCATGCCCAACTGCCTTGCTTGTCATCGTCGCCATCAAAGGGAAGAGGGAGAGAGAGTGCCGTCGCGAATCAAAGTTGAGCCGAGAAGAGAGATAGCGCAAGAGAGGAAGTGAGCCACCGAGGGGAGCGTTACCACCGCCAGGGCCGCCGTTGAGGGGGGTGGGGGGAGGGGGAGGGAAGGGAAGCCGCACCACCGTACCGCTATACCGCCGCCCCATCGCACCGCCGCACCGCCGTCCTGTCGCCTGTGATCCGCCACTGTTCCTCCTCCTTCTTTTTCTTCTTTGAACTGGATTTTTGTTGTAGAATTTCTGGATTTTTAGTGATTTTTGTTGTAGAATCTTTCTGAAGTGAAGAAGCTCAAGGCTATTTTTGGTGGCAGTGGATAATAGCTTCGTTAGTGAGATCATGTTGGTTAACTCAAAATTAATCCGTTGCTTCTATTTTGTGATGTGAGATACTGCAATTTTGAGTTCTTGTTCCCAGTTTCTTCGCGTTGTTCTCTTTCTCTCTTCTTCTTTTTTTTTTTGTTGTGAAGAACATATGATTTTTTTTTTAAATTTTTTAATTTATGTTGTTGCTAATTTTAGATCTGAAATTATAGTTGATGATTGCTGAATTGTTTAATTTGAAATTTTTGTTGATTTGTTTTTTATTGTTGCTGTTGGTGTTGCCGGATTGTTGGTGGTTATGGTGTAGCGATGGTGATGGAGATGATAACGCAGAGGGTAGTGGTGAAGGTGATGGGGATGATAATGCAGAGGGTAGTGGTGAAGGTGGAGAGACTTTTTAATTTTTGTTTGAAGGGCAAAATAAAATTGGTAAAGGCGGGCGGGTTGGACGTAGGGGCGGCGGCTGGTTGGACGCAGGGGCTGCGGCTGGTTGGACGCAGGGGAGGCGCGTGGGTTGGACGCAGGGGTGGCAGCGGGTTGGACGCAGGGGCGGCGGCAGTGGGGTGAGGGGGTGAGGGAGTGGAAACTGAAAACTGATGATGATGGAATTGGGGGTGGGTTTGGGGTGGAGGGAGAGATGAAGAGATGTTGGGTGTGGTGGGGGTGGGGTTTTATTTTTTAATATTATTTTTATTAATAGTTAAGGGTAATTTGGTCCAAAAAAATAGAAAAGGACGATTTTATAACGTTTTGTAACGTTGATGATGATTTTAATAACAAAAAAAGGTTGGGGATGATTTTGATTTTCACCCTAGACCTTAGGGACGATTTCAGTACTTAACCCTTTTTTTTACCTTTATACCTTGATCCGTTATGCTATAACTTGGTCTTTATTGTACGTCATAACTCAACTTTATTTACCTTAGTTCTAATTTTATAACCAATAAGTTTATTGACCATCATTACTATCTTAATGGCCAAATGATCATAACATCAATATTATTCATTAATCCTATGCTTATAAAAAGCACCTTTTATATCTCAACAAAGAATATACTCACATGATTATAGTTTTATGATTTCTATATGTCTATAAACTATTCATTAACATTCTATATTCGTAGAATTCTTATACCTTTCAAACACTTAAACACTTCCTTACTTAAACGTCAGAGTGCCTTTTACAGGTACCTATCCTTCTTGTTCTTTGGTATCTAGGTTATACTCATTCCATAAAAGAAAAGGTGTATTAAAACCAAGATTGTGAGAGCCGAACTGATCAATGAACCAGTAGAATAACTAGTTTAATAGTTCAGTGGTCCAATCATAATTCAACTAGGGTTCAACAAACTAGGAGTTCAACTGGTTTAATTTAAATATGAAATAAATTATTAAAAATTTCACAATTTCACATGATAAATTGTCTATAATTTATCATTAAAAATTCACTTTGTGGTTGTTCCATCTTAAACATACAACCAACAACACAATAAAAAATGGTTTTAGATAAATTAACTGAGCAAAAAATATAACAACACAATTAGAAAATTATGACAGAAAATTAACTCGATAAAAAAAATTAACCATCAACAAATTATTCCGTAAATTTAGCAAGGTACCATTAATTCATCCATTTAACAAACCAATAAAACAACATCAACAAAATTATATCAGAATCATTGAAATTAATAAAACAACATCCATTTAATAATTAAGAATGGGCCAGACCATCTGGATTTCAACTTTTCAGGAAAGAGTCTTAGTCTGGAATTGAACAAGAGAACCTTTTGACCAGGCTCAAAGACTCTCTCAACTATTCTCTTGTCATGACACCTCTTCATCCTCTCCTTGTATACCTTAGTACTCTCATAAGCTTCTAGCCTGGATTCCTCTAATTCATTGAGTTGTATCAGCCTCTTCTCCCCAGCTGCTTGAGCATTAAAATTGAGAAATTTAGTGGTCCAAAATGCTTTGTGCTCTAGATCCACTGGGAGATGACATGCCTTACCATACACCAATTGATAGGGAGATCTTTCGATGGGTGTCTTGAATGCTGTTCTATAGGCCCAAAGTGCATCATCCAACTTCCTTGCCCAATCTTTTCTGGATTCTCCAACAGTCTTCTCAAGAATTCTCTTGAGCTCCCTGTTTGAAATCTCAGCTTGTCCACTTGTTTGGGGGTGGTATGGTGTGACCACTTTGTGTTTCACTCCATATCTAAGGAGGAGAGCTTCAAGTTATTTGTTGCAAAAGTGGCTCCCTCCATCACTGATCAAGGCTCTAGGCATACCAAATCTACTAAAAATGTTATTTCTTAGGAATTTGAAAACCACCTTGTTATCATTTGTTGGAGAGAGAATTGCCTCCGCCCATTTGAAAACATAGTCCACAGCAACTAGAATATAATTGTTTGAGTATGAAGTTGGGAATGGCCCCATGAAATCAATACCCTATACATCAAACAATTCTAATTCTAGTATGAAATTTTGGGGCATTTCATTCTTTTGTGGCAAGCTCCCTGACCTCTGACACTCATCACATCTCCTTATAAATTCTCTTGCATCTTTAAAGATGGTTGGGCAAAAGAAGTCACATTGAAGCACCTTTGCAGCAGTTCTCTCTCTCCCAAAATAACCTCCATATTGTGATCCATGAAAATGCCATAATACTTCTTGACCTTCTTCATGTGATATGCACCTTCTTATCATTCCATCAGAGCACCTTTTGATTAGGTAGGGCTCATCCCAGAGAAAGTATTTGGTATCATGAATTAGCTTCCTTATTTTTTGCTTGTTGAATGAATGAGGTATTGCTTCAGTGGCCTTGGAATTGGCTATATTAGTGAACCATGGAGCTTCTTGAATAATCAATAATTGCTCATTAGGAAAGATTCATTTACACAAGGGTTGAATCCTTCAAGGTCTTCACAAGGGCTTCTAGAGTGGTGGTCAACAACTTGATTCTCTACCCCTTTCCTATCTTTTATCTCTATGTCAAATTCTTGGAGTAGAAGAACTCACCTAATCAATCTTGGCTCTGAATCCTGTTTGTTTAGCAAGTATTTCAATGCAGCATGGTCAGTGAAAACTATAACTTTCAACCCAATTAAATAAGATCTAAACTTATCAAAAGCAAAAACTATTGCCAACAATTCCTTCTCAGTTGTTGTATAGTTCTTTTGGGCTTCATTGAGAACCTTACTAGTATAATAAATTATATGTACTAGCTTGTCTCTTCTTTGTTCTAGTACAACACCAATGGCAAAATCACTAGCATCACACATTAACTCAAAGGGTAGATTCCAATTCGGTGGTGCTATAATAGGTGCAGAGGCAAGCCTATTCTTAAGGTTCTCAAAAGCTAGCATGCATTCTTCATCAAATTTAAAGGGAACATCAGAGACTAGTAAGTTGCTTAAAGGCTTTGCAATCTTAGAAAAGTTTTTAATGAATCTTCTATAAAATCCAGCATGCCCCAAAAAACTTCTTATTGCCTTGACATTGTTAGGTAGGGGTAATTTTTCAGTTACCTCCACTTTAGCTCTATCCACATCTATACCTTTGTTGGAAATTCGGTGGCCAAGAACTATACCCTTAGTGACCATAAAATGACACTTTTCCTAGTTTAACACCAAATTAGTTTCTTGGCACCTCTTTAGAACTAAGGTAAGATGATGTAGGCAGTTAGAAAATAAACTTCCAAAAACTGAGAAGTCATCCATGAAGACCTCAATGTATTTTTCAATCATGTCAGAAAAAATAGACAACATACACCTTTGGGATGTGGCAGGTACATTGCATAATCCAAAGGGCATGCGTCTATAAGCAAAACACCATATGGACAAGTGAAAGAAGTTTTCTCCTGGTCTTTATGATCCACCACAATTTGGTTGTAGCTTGAATATCCTCTAAGAAGCAATAATAAGCATGTCCTGTTAATCTTTCCAGCATTTGATCCATGAATGGAAGTGGAAAGTGATCCTTTCTAGTGGCTTCATTAAGCTTCCTATAGTCTATGCACATGTGCCAGCCAGTCATAGTTCTTGTTGGGATCAATTTTTCTTCTCATTAGGTGCCACCGTGACACCACCTTTTTGGGGAACCACTTGGACCAGGCTCATCCATGAGCTATCTGAGATATGATAGATCACCCCTGCTTCCCACAATTTCAGCACCTCTTTTTGCACAACCTCTTTCATTGTAGGATTTAATCTTCTCTGTGGTTGAAATGTGGGCTTTGCATCTTCTTCTAGAAAGATTTTGTGCATGCACATTGTTGTAATAATTCCCTTGAGATCAGAGATAGTCCAATCAATGGCATCCTTGTGACTCCTCAAAACTTCAAGCAAATCCTTCTCTTCCTCCTTACTTAGTGATGAGCTAATGATCACTGGGTAGGTATCATTATCTCCCAAGAATGCATACTTAAGATTGGAAGGTTGGCTTTAGCTCAAGCTTGGGTGCTTCCTCTTCCTCTTTCTCTTTCTCTAGCACACTCAGAGTGGTTGTGATCTCCTCTGGTTCCACATTACATGCTTCATGAACAACTTCAAAGGCTTCATCAAACTTGTCTTCTCCCAAGATCTCATGCACCAAGGATTCAATGACATCAACCCTCATGCATTCTTCAAGAGGCTCACTTAGATAGTTCATTGCTTTGAAGACATTGAACACCATTTTCTCTTCATGAACTCTGATAACTAGCTCCCCCTTTTTACACATCAATGATGGCTCTGGTGGTGGCTAAGAATGGTCTCCCTAATATGATTGATGCATTGACATTATCCTCCATATCTAGCACTACAAAGTCAGCTGGAAAGATAAACTCTCCCACTTTCACTAGCAAATTCTTCACTACTCCATAGAAAAATTTAAAAGATCTATCTGCTAGTTGGAGTGCCATCCTAGTGGGTTTGACTACTTCAATCAACATTTTCTTCATCACTGAAAGGGGCATTAGGTTGATGCTAGTACCTAGGTCACAAAGTGCTCTTTCAATGGTGATATCTCCTATGGTGCAAGGAATTTAGAAACTTCCAGGATCCTTCAATTTTTAGGGAGATTTTTCTGGAACATAGCACTACACTCTTGGGTTAAAATCACTGTCTCCTTGTCCTTCCAACTCCTCTTTTTAGACATGAGTTCCTTCAAGAATTTGGCATATAAAGGCATTTGCTCTAATGCCTCAGCAAAGGAGATATTAATTTGAAGCTTCTTGAAGATTTCAAGAAATTTGAAAAACTGCTTGTCCCTCACATCCTTTTGAAGCCTTTGAGGATAAAGGGCTCTCAGCACATAAAGCTTCAAGACTTCTTTCTCTTTAGGTGGTGTTGTTTCAGGAACCACTTTCTCCTTTTGTTTGCTTACTTCTTTGTTGGATTCTTCACCTTGTGTTTCTTGGCTTGTAGATGGGCCTTCTACCACCTTCCCACTTCTTAGCATGATGGCTTTACATTCTTTCCGTGGGTTGCTTTCAGTGTCATTCTGAAAGATATTGGTGGGTTTGGCTAGTTGCTTAGAGAGTTGGCCAATTTGCACCTCCAACTTTCTTATTGTGGCGCCTTGATTTTGCATGTTGGACCTTGTCTCTTCTCTAAAGTTCTTTGCCTCCTCTTTAGAGCTTTTTGTATCCTTCATAAGCTTTTCATGGAGAACTTCCAGCCTGAAAAATCTTTGATGATTGTTCCACTTCATAGTTTCCTCCAAAATTGGCTCCTTCATTCATGTCACAAATTGATGCTTGAGTATTGATGGCTGAAGCTTGTATTCCCCCATTTGTTTGGTAAGTGTTGCCAATTACTGTGAGGTGAGCTGCATTTGTTATGCCATGAGCTTGTTTTGTGCCATGATAACATCTAAAGTATCCAGTTCCACCACTCCCTTCTTCATGTTCATATTCCTTTCTAAAGAGTAGAAGTATTGGTTGTTGGTAATTATGTCAATCAGATCCATTACTTTTTCAGGAGTTTTCATATGAAGTGAACCTCCTGTTGAGTTGTCTAGTGAATTCATAGATGCTTGAGTTATACCTTCGTAGAAGATTTTGCAGCTGAACCCAATCTGTGAACATGTTTGGTGGGCATTTCCTCAATAACTTTTTGAATCTTTTCCATGCTTCATATAGTGATTCACCTCAAGTTGCTTGAATGTCTGAACCTCTGTTCTGAACTTGATGATCCTTTGAGGGGAGAAGAACTTAGTCAAGAACTTGTTGACTAAATCCTCCCAAGTAGCAATACTCTCCTTGGGGAAAGTTTCCAGTCATTGAAATGCTCTATCTCTAAGAGAGAAGAGGAACAAGGGCAGTCTATAAGCATCTTGTCGAACTTTATTTATTTTGACAGTGTCACAGATTCTGAGAAATGTGGGCAAATGTTGATTTGGATCTTCTTGAGCACCACCTCCGAATTGACAATTTTTCTGGACTAAAGTGACAAGTTAGGGCTTAAGCTCAAAGTTATTGGCATGTACATTGGGAGTCAGAATGCTACTCCCACAATTACCAGGATTAGGATTGGTGTATAAACCTAATGTCCTCCTAATAGGTGGAGCATTAGCATTATTATTGCCAACTTCAACATTGTGATCATGATTAAATTCCTCAGCCATGTTGTGTTCTGAATCCTTTTTCTCAAATTCCTCAAGAACTTTTTTACCTCTTGCTTTTCTTCTTAATCTCCAAAGAGTTCTATCTATGTTTGGATCGTAAGATGTTGATTCACCTCTACAACCACCTCACATATACACAAACAACCAAAAGAACAGAGTAGAAAAGCTCACTCTATCATAGAGTGTAGTAAGAGTTAAGTGATGCAATATATCAAACAATTAATATGCTAGGATTAAAATGAATATATATACAATGAACAGGTAAATGGCATCAACTGTAAAAGTAAAATAAGTAAACAAAGAGTAAGCTGAGTACCAAAATAAAAGAAAACATTTAATCTAGATAGCTAATTAACTTAGTCATTATTAATCGTAATCAATCCCCGACAACGGCGCTAAAAACTTGATACAGAATCGATAAATAGTATCCACTGGCAAGTGCACCGGGTCATAATCAGGTAATAACTCACTATGAGTGAGGTCAATCCCATGAGGATTGATAGATCAAGCAACTTTAATCAACTGGCTATTCTAGTTAAATAATTAATTTGATGAAGTTTGATCCAAGTTTAGATAAATTGGCAGTAATAAGAACCGAGACTAATTAATCGTCTAAGTAAATAATTAACATTGCCCAAAATAGGATCTGAAACTTTAGAACGAGAATTTGAGGATTTAAATATAATTTTTGAACTCAATAGATTTTTTTGAGTCAGAAAATATATTTTCTGCGAAAAATCGGGAAAAACCGCAAACTGGCAGTCGAACCGGTTTAAGTCTGTCCGGTACTGTGCGAAAAAAATTATAAACAGTCAAAAACCTTAGAAAAATATTAGAAATGGAAAATCGGGCGTTAATTTTAAAGGTTTGGCCCAAAGTTGGGCCAAACGGGCTAAAAACACTAATGGGTTGGACCGGGCCCAAGTTGGGCCCAAGCCCAACATATATATATATACCCTCATTAAAGAACAATTCAGCACACACCACTCTCCAAACATACACACACGAGCTGAAAGAGAAGAGGGAGAAGAGAAGAGAAACACTATTCATCATCATCTTCTCAAGCTCATAACTTGAGCTACGGAGCTCCGATCACTGCATCGCTTGCGGCCACGCGATCCTTGCGAAGAGCTCTACAAAACCTAGCCAAGAAACTGGTAAGGAAGTCACGAAATCTCTCTCAGTTCTTTCTTCCAAAATTTTGAATTCTTAGGGTTTTGTATTGAATGAATTTTTGTGATTTTGGGTGACTCTAGCCTTTGATTACCTTTGGGTTTGGCCTCCACAACTGTTGGACAAGGTAAGAGGTCTTGAAATCTTGTGAAATTTTAATTATGATAAACCCTAGATTGATTAGTTATGATTTGTGTGTATATAGCTTGATTATTGTGAGTTTGGAAGCCTTTGGATGTGAGTTGATGCTTGTTGGAGTTGATTGGTGGCTTGAATTGTGGTTGAAAGCTTGACTTGTGCTCAATTTTGGGGTTTTAGAATATACTGGGAATCGGCCAAGGTATGGTTTCGGTTTCCTCTATACAATATATAATATTTATGGACACTTAGGCTAGTGACCCGTAAGATAGGATTGAATTAAATTGGTTTTTTGAATTGTTGAGGTATGATGCATAATGAATTGATAAGCTTTGGCTATTTTGATAAATTTTGATTGTTAATGTTGATAAAATGATGTTGAAGAGTGAGATTGAAGTTGAACGAGTTTAATTATGATGATCATTAATGATATAATGATGATGGATGATTGTGTGGATTGGAAAGTGGTTTAGTATGATATATGTGATGTTGAGGATGATGATATAGTAATATGGGTGGAAAATTTGGTATGAATGGTGGAAAGTGACATAAAGGGTGAGTTATGATGTAAATGGGAGTTTGGAATGGTTTGATTTGGTTTTGGTTATGTATTTCAAGGAATTGAGAAATTTGTGGATTTTGGTAAAAACTGGTTTTTAGTGAACTTTGACGGATCATAACTTATGCCTCAGTTTTCAAAATTGGTTGAAACTTATTTAGAATTAAAGTTCATTGAAAAGTCTTCAAATTGATATAAAGTTTGTAAAATTTGGATTTTTTTAGAGGAAGTTATGATCATTTAAAGTTTGGTGTCAACATCTGAAATTCTACAATGTCACAAAATTTTGTGATTTCTGGTTTGTGTGCGCACGCACAGCCTTGTGCGCACGCACACCCCTGTGATTTTTTGAACCTGTGCGCACGCACAGCCTTGTGCGTATGCACACACAGGGGAAAGCCTTCTATTGGGAGCGCTAGCACAACCTGTGCGCGCACATAACCAATAAAGTTTTACAACCTGTGCGAACGCACAACCCTCTGTGCACGCACACATTGGAGGGTGCACTCTGTTGAGAGCGTTCACACGCCTTGTGCGAGCAAACAGAGTTTGGAAGATTTTGCACTTGTGTGTACGCACACCTCTATGCGTACGCACACTTTTTGAAAATCTCCTTGGGTGTGCACACGCACACCCCTGTGCGTACGCACATGCCCTGTTTTTCAACTTAAACTTTGTTTTTGACTATTTTACTTTCCCAACGAGCTTGTAAACTTCTGTGACACCAATTTAAGACACTTTGGCTCGTTTTCGGGTATTAGAACATGGGAAATGTCCTAGAAACTTTAATGTGGTATTATCTTGGAAAATTAGAAAACAGAGGCTTAGATTTCTGGTGTACTGAGGATGGGTTTGGTTGAGAGAGAAGGAAAAGTAGTGAATTGATGATTATTGAAAGTAAATTGAGAAAGTGTCGAACTATTGAGTTCGGAATGGAAATGTTAAATTGTTAGTGGTTGAGATGAGTCGAGAACTCGGAATGAAATGATGGATCCATACTATACTAAAAAATGTTTTCTGTAAACCACTAAACTATTGTTTATACTGAGATTGTTAAGATACTATGCGCCCGGCAGGGATGGCGGTTGGATCCCGCTTGTCGAGGTAGCGGCAGCAGCGTAAGGGCGGTGGTTAGTCCCGCTTGCGTTGAGATGTGAGGTCCGTGGCAAGAGTATCCCGCTCGTATCCCTTCGGATTAATAGAGTGTGCAGGCACAAAATCCTGGACGGTGTTCCGAGCACCATATCACGGGGGTTCCCAATGATGATATCGACAATAGAGTGTGCAGGCACAAAATCGACAATGTGATATCACAACCAATAGAACAGGCATTCATCATATGCATTTTCTATCTGTTTGTTTGCTTTGCCGACTTGTAATTGCTTGCCTAATTGTATGACATGCCTAATTGCCTAATTGAATTACTTGATATATATGCCTATACTTGTGTTTTACTTGCATTGAAATTAATTGTACTTTCTACTAGGATTGAGGAGGCTCGGAAGGCGGTGGCGATGGGATCGCATGAAGGATAGGTTGGTGAAGGCTGTGGGATAGCGGAGAATTGTTAGATTAAAAAATCCTTTAAGATAGACTACCCTTTTTATTATGTTAAATTTTAAGTTATGCTTTACTATTTTAGTTATGCTTTAAGATGAATCTTGTGATGGATATCAAGATTTAGGATTGCCTCTGGCATCCTAGGGTCTTATATCTTACATCACTGGGCACTGTTACCATACTGAGAACCTCTGGTTCTTATACCATTTTCTGTTGTTGTTTTTCAGATGCAAGTCGCAACCCACCTTGGTGAGTTGCTTTGATGGTGACAGAGCGGAGGATCCTTATCTGTTTTGGATGTCTTTTTGTTTATTTTTTTTTATATTTCTCATCTTTTGTATTTTACTTTTGCCTAGAGGCTTATTTTGAGAGAAAAACTTGTATAAGCGGTGTTAACTTTTGGAATTCTGTTTGGTCTATATACATGACTAGCCAGCTTAAACTCTGTGAGCCGTGGCCAGATCTTCATGTTATTATACTCTTATTTTTGGTTATATCATAACTATATCTTGTGTGTTAAGTTTGTAGCTTCGTGTGTATGTTTTGCGCTTTTCAAATGCTGTTTTTAAGCTATATCCTTCATCAGACTTTTAGAATATATTAATTCTTTCTATATATTATATGTATGAGTATAGAACTGTCGTAACCTTTGATTAACCTTTGCTTTACGATGCGAGGTAAGGCTTAGGGTAATTAGGGTGTTACATTTAGTGGTATCAGAGCAGTTCGTCCTCGTGAGCCTGAGGGATGGACCGATTGTGCTTTATTGCATACTCTGTGTGTCTTTTTCTTTGATGCTGTTAGGTTATCTAGTTGATATATGCATAGCATGCTTGTTTGTGAGTGTCTGTTTGGGATAATTGAAGTACTAGGCTTTTGATATAGAGACTAATCACCTTGATATCGATTGTTTAGTGTAGACAGTAACCCTAATGGCCACTCACGGATGAGATTGTACACATTCACAAGCCGAGAGTAGAAATGTGCAACCGGCTGATAACCATGCCGAGTTCATGGTGGCAATGGCGAATCTTGCGAACACCATGGAAGCTAATGCTGCTGCGACTCTGCAAGCTGTGCAGAGGTTAGGACAACCGGCTGGAAATGGAAATGGGAATGGCGAAGGAAACGTGAATGATAATGCAGAAGGAAATGGAGATAACATGGTGATGAGAAAATTCTTGTATGGTATAGAATTTCACACAAAATAATTCTCGTTGCAAGTATAGTTCTACACCAACAAACAATCCTCCCAATAAAAAATTTTGGTTGTCACAAGTAACAAACCTCAAATAAGAATTAACCGAAGTATTTAAACTCCGGGTCGTCTCACAAGGAATTGCAATGAAGTGCTCAATTATTGGCTATGAGGATGCAAGGGGATTGATTTGATATTTTGGCAAGAAAATAAATGGCAAGAGAAGTAAATGAACAATTAACTAAATAAAAGAAAGGAAAAATACTCTTGCCTAGACATAAGTAATATGAGATCACCATCCTTGTCTACAAACCATACATTGATAATTATGAGTGGCCAACTTATTAAGTCTACCTCCAAAAGCTTTAAGTACGTAATATCTACTCCTAAGCTTGAGGTACGTCAAATAGGGTTGATCACATCAACCCATAAGTCCCAACCTATCTACTAATTAGATTAGTAGTGGGTTGGTGTCAATGAGTATCAAATTGATCACCAAGGGTTCTCAAATCACCAAATCATTGAGACCCAATGACTTAAGGTCACTCAATTCCCTTAGCCTAGGCCAAGAGTGAAGGAAACTACTCAAAAACTAGTGTAAACATTCCATCAAACACCTAGGGTGCAATAAAAGTAAACATCACAAAATGCAAGAATTAACAAAACCCATGACTACCACAAGCATGAAATCAACAATAGCAATTAAGATGAACATAAAAAGGACATAGAAACATAAAATTACATTAAAAGAAATCAAGATCCAACAATGGTTCATCAACATAAAAGAGAGCAAAACAAGAAATTAACAAGAGAAACTAGGAAGATTAAGACAATAGAACACTAAAATATAAAGAGCGAATTGTAAGACAAATTTGAGAGAGATTAATCTAACTTTACCCTAATTTCTATCCTAAATCTAGAGAGAGGAGGGAGCTTCTTTCTCTAGAATTCTACCCTAAAACATGATGAAAAACTAATCTATGACTACTTGGTCCATTCCCCCTTCAATCATTGGATTCAATAGCATCAGAAATGAGTTGGATTGGGCCCAAAATGAGCTACAAATTGCTGGCCACGATTTCACTTTAGTGAATCATGCTAATCCATCGGCGCGTATGTGTACAGTGCACGTATGCATCCCTAAACGCAAAGCAACTATGTCAAATTTTATATCATTTTGAAGTCCCGAATGTTAGCTTTCCAACGCAACTGGAACTGCCTCATTTGGACCTCTATAGCTCAAGTTATGGTTGATTGAGTGTGAAGAGGTCAGGCTTGACAGCTTTGCGGTTCCTTCATTTCTTCATGAGTTCTCCCACTTTGCATGCTTTTCCTTCATTCCTTCAATCCAATATTTTCCTTCTAAACCTGAAATCACTTAACAAACATATCAAGGCATCGAATGGAATTAAAGTGGATTAAATTTAGCTATTTTAAGGCCTAAAAAGCATGTTTTCACACTTAAGCACAAATTCAGGGAGAATTGCAAAATCATGCTATTTCATTGAATAAATGTGGGAAAAGGTGATAAAATTCCCCAAATTAAGCACAAGATAAACCACAAAATTAGGGTTTATCAAACCTCCCCACACTTAACCTAAGCATGTCCTCATGCTAAGAATAAAGAAGGACAAGAAAAGGGGTATGAACATTTATTCAATGCAAATAAACTATATGCACCTATCTATATGAATGCAACTAAATGCAAAATGATTCTACCTACTTGGTCAAAAGTAAATCAATCTCCAAGAATATATATCAAGTAGGGCTAAGTAGTATGATAACTCATGAATCCTACCAATTCAAATATCAAAATGAAGTTCAAATAGACTTGCAAGAAGAGAGCTCATGAAAGCCGGGAACAAGGAATTGAGCATCGAACCCTCACCAGATGTGTATCCGCTCTAGTCACTCAAGTGTATAGGGTTGATCCACTCAATTCTCTTCTAATCATGCTTTTCATGATTTATTTTTCGTCTAACAATCAACAATTATTCAATGCATGCATACATTCATCATGAGGTCTTATTCATAGGTTGTAATGGGGTTAGGGTCAAGGTAGGGATGCATATGGTCAAGTGAGCTTGAAATTTGAATCTTTGATTAACCTAAGCTCTCACCAAACACATATAACAACCTATGCAATTCTAATACAATACCTAGCTACCCATGATTCCCACTTTTCACATACTCTTGCATTCTTTTTAATTCACCACACATATGCATTGATTTTTATTGAACTCTACTTTGGGGCATTTTTGTCCCCTTTTTATTTCTTTTTCTCTTTTTTTTTTCTATATATATATTTTTCTTATATATATATATATATATATGTTTTTTTTTTCTTTATCATATTTTTAAAGTATATACAAACGTATCAATGCATATGATTTTACATATAGTGGATGAATATGTACCCAATTTCTAATATTTTAAACAAAAATAAAAATTACACTTTTACCTCAACCAATGTCCCAAGTTTCCCATACCCAAATGATACACACCCGCACTAGCCTAAGCTAATCAAAGATCCAAATCAAGGACATTTATTATTTTTCACTTAGGGATTAAGAACAAAAGAGATTAAATAGGCTCAAAATTGGCTAACAATGGTTGATGAAAGGTAGGCTATTTGGGTAAGTGAGCTATATGAAATGATGGCCTCAATCATATAAATGCATGTATACATAGAATAATAAACATAAAGAATCAAACAAATCAAAGATTACAATCATAGAAAAAGAATAATGCACACAAGAATGAAAATAAGTGGTTATAAGATGTAACCACACAATTGGGCTTAAAACTCACATGCTTGTGTCCTTAGCTCAAAAACCATGTTCCAAAATAAATTCTTCAAGCAAGTTCAACAAGAAAAAATTTTCAAATTGGTAGGGTGCCCTAAAACAATTTTTTTTCTTGGAAAAGAAATCATCACTCTAACCAAGTAGTCCTAACAGAAAAAGAAGTGGTAAAATATGTACAAATTCTAACTAGCATGCAACCTATTATGCAATGCAACAACTAACTAACAAAGACAAAAATAAAAAATTGGTGTTGAAAAAGGAAGTTGTTACCCATGGAGGTCAGTCGGACGACCTCCCCACACTTAGAAATTTGCACCATCCTTGGTGCATGCAAAGAAGAGCAAGGTGGACGGGTTGCTACAATTGATGAGCTCCTCCAAAAGGTTGTGCGGAAGGACTTATTTGTTGCCCCATTTAGAAGCTTTTCCTTTTCCTCTTTCGGTGGCCAACCTAAAAGGAAAGAAAAAGAAAGAAAATTAAGCCTACAACAAAGATATGAAAGTAAGTAGAACATAGGCGGGGGGCTAATGCCAAATAAGAGTAAGGTTCTCACTACATGTTAGCTATGCATGTAAGTGAGAGAGCAATATAAGCTAAGGCATATTAAATAACACTTGATGCAAGAGTAAAGTCAAAGCATGAAGAGCACTCAAAAGCATCAAGTTCAACTAGGAAGAGTGGGTCATGAAAGACATGTAAGTTCATATCAATGCACAAAGAATATAAGAGTCATACAAGATTAAGCATTGATTTAAAAGTTTCATCACCCAACAATATCAAACAAGTCAAGAAGCACCAAGATTAACCAAGAAATTCTCAACAATTGAGTAAGAGCATTCAACACCATTATTAAAATAAGAAACTTAGAAAGGAAAATAAGAACAAGCTATGAAAACAAAATAAAAATGCAATGAATGAAAATAAGCAAATGCAATACAAGAAAATAAAAGAAAAGAAATTTTTTTTACATTAGTAATTTATTTATTTATTTATTATTATTTATTTATTTATAATTAAAATTTTTTTTAGAAATATAATTTTAATTAGTTTTTTTTCAAGAGAGGAAGAAGAAAAAAATAGAAAGAAAGAAGAAGAAAAGAAGAAAGAAGGAGAAAGGAGAAAGGAGGAAAACAGGGTGCAAATCCGCGCATACGCGCCATGCGTGCTTATGCGCGGATGCAGCAGGGACAATCCGTGCGTACGCGCCATGCGTGCTTACGCGCAGATCAGCAGGGACAATCCGCCCGTACGCGTCATGCGTACTTACGCATGGATCGCCGGGCACAAAGTAGGCATAAAGTGGGCACAACTCTCGGGTTTTAGTACTAGGAGTTGTGAAACTACGCCGACGCGCGCGCGCATAGCGCGCTTGCGTGCCGATGCCCGCTTTTTTTTTTCAAAAACAGGGCACTCTCCTAATCTACAAGCATTCTAAAACAATCAAAAATCAAATTTAACAAAAAATCTTTTTGGTTTTTGAAAAATTTTTAAATACACTAAAAACAAAACTTATACTACAAGCAAAACACTACTCAACAACAACTAAGCTACAACATAAGGCACAAATCTAATCAAACAAACCAACAATCAAAATATTAAAACAAGAGTATGCAAAGAAGAAAACTACCTAACAATGGCAACCCAATTCATCCATTGATTATATTTACAAGAGAATGGAAAGAGTTTGCCATGGTGGGGTGTCTCCCACCTAGCACTTTTAGTTTAAGTCCTTAAGTTGGACATTTGGTGGGGGTCCTTGCTAGGGTGGTTTATGCTTGAATTCATCCATGAATCCCCACCATTGTTTGCATCTCTGATAAACCACTAGTTTATGGCTTATCTTGTGCTCAATTGAGTGGTTTTTATTAACTCTTTACCCACTTATTCATACTATTTGCATGTTTTACATTTGCCTTCCTAATTATGTGCTTTGATTGAAAACATGCTTCTTTGGCCTTAAGTTCCCTATGTTTAAATCCTCTCTTATTACCATTAGATGCCTTGATATATGTTTTAAGTGATTTCAGAGATTACAAGGCAGGAATGGTTCAGAGGATGGAAAGGAAGCATGCAAAAGTGGAAGGAATACAAGAAGTTGGAGAAATTGCTAAGCTGTCCAGCCTGACCTCTTCGCACTCAAATGGCTATAACTTTAGCTACAGAGGTCCAAATGATGCGGTTCTAGCTGCGTTGGAAAGCTAACGTCTAGGGATTTTATTTGATATATAATTTGCCATAGTTTCTCTGACGATAAGTGACGCGAATGCGTGATCTACGCGGATGCATCGTAATGGCAAAAATCAGCGTGGCAGATTTCTTCTCCAGCGATTTCTGGGCTGTTTTCGACCCAGTTTTCGGCCCAGAAAACACAGATTAGAGGCTATAAAGTGGGGGAATCTATTCATTCATAATAAGAAGCTCATAATTCATAATTTTAGTTTTAGATGTAGTTTTTAGAGAGAGAGGTTCTCTCCTCTCTCTTAGGATTTAGGATTAGGATTCCTCTTAAAGGATTTAGGATTTCAACTTCTTCTCAGGTTCAATGTTCCTTTTATTTATTTTATCAATTTAGTTTATGAACTTTATATGTTTAGATTGATTTCCTTTACTTAATGCAATTTGAGGTAATTCAGATTTATGATTGCTCTCTTTTATTTATGATATAAATAATTTGAATTTTTTCCTTTTGGCTTTGGTTGAGTCATTGGAGACACTTGAGTTATCAAACTCATTGTTGACTGAAAATTGGAATTCTTCAAGAATTAATTTGAATTCCAATAACTCTAGCCTTTCCCAAGGAAAGACTAGGACCTGAGGAATCAAAATTAATTCATCAACTTATCTTACCTTCATAGTTAGAGGTTAACAAAGTGGGAGAAAAATCCAATTCTCATCACAATTGATGAGGATAACTAGGATAAGACTTCCAGTTCTTATACCTTGCCAAGAGTTTTATTTTATAGTTATTTATTTATTTTACATGTCATACTGCTTCCTTACTTTCAAAACCCCCAATTTACAAGACTCATAACCAATAATAAGAACACCTCCCTGCAATTCCTTGAGAAGACGACCCGAGGTTTAAATACTCGGTTATCAATTTTAAAGGGGTTTGTTACTTGTGACAACCAAAATGTTTGTAAGAAAGGACTTTTGTTGGTTTAGAAGCTATACCTGCAACGAGAATTTATCTGCGAATTTCTAGACCACGCAAAAGTTCTCTCTTCAAAATGATGCCGTTGCCGGGGAATTGCAAACGTGTGCCTTATTATTGGTTATTGTAAATATTTGCTTTTTGCTTGTTTATTTGTTTTTATTTTTGTTTTTATTTTTGCTTTTTCATAAATTAAGAGGTTATTGGTTTTTTATTTAGTTATTAAAAAATTTTTCAAAAATTTGTTCTTCGTTTTCATCTTGACCTTCAAGTTGTTCTTTGTTGTTTCCTTCATTTTGATCTAAAAATTTTAAGTTTGGTATCATTTTATTGTTTTTCTCTTTCCTTGTTAAATTCAAAAATATCTTTTCTCTTTATTTTAATTGAATTTTCGAAATTTTCAAAAAAAAAAAATTTCAGATTTTTATTTTAAAATTTTTTTCTTATCTTATCTTATTTCAAAAATCAAATTTCAAAATTCAAATTTAAAAATTTTCAAAAATTCAAATTTAAAAATTTTCAAATCTCAAATTTCAAGTTTCAAAATTCAAATTTCAAAAATTTAAAATTCAAATTTCAAAATTTCAAATTTCAAAATTTACATAACCTTTTAATTTAAATTTGTTTTTATTTTCGTTTTTAATTTTTATTTGCTACTATGAACTCTCACCCCTTTGGCTATGAGTCTGGTTACAATTATGTTGCAGGAAAAGGAAATTACAAGGAGAACAGGCATCAAGGTTGGAACAATCAAAGATGGGAGGAGCCACAAGGATTTGATCAACCCTCATGGCAACAACCACCTCTAATGGACTATCAACAACCACCACCATATGCCTATGAACCCTCTCCTCAAAATAACTCTGGACCACCATACTCACAAGCCCCTTACTACCAAACACCACCATATGACCCTAACCTATATCCACCATACCAACCACCTTATGAGCCAAATGAACCCTCCTATCCACCCCAAACCTCCATGGAGAAAGTACTTACCGATCTAAACTCTACTATACAAGCTCTCGTCGCCCAAATCGGACCACCAAATACCTTCAACAATCAACCCTCAAGATCTAGTGCACTTCCTTTTCAACCACAGAATGATCTCTCCATCCCATCACCACCATCCATGGAAGAGCACCCACATCCATCAATCCAAGAGCAACATGATCCCAATGATGCTATTGACATGGAACAAGAGAGAAGGGATCATCTTCGCGAATCCATACTTCATAAGGAGCTAGAGGAGGCCTTAAAGGTGAAGGTAGTAAGGACCCTTGAAGATGAAAGAATAGTTGAAAGGAATTGTCATGGAAAGAAAATCATCAAGGATGAGTATGATTTTATATTAAAACTACTGGACAAAGCAGTAATTATTGAAGAGGAAAAAGTGGTTGAAGACTTGCGAGATGCTGAACCTCCATGGGAAAGTCAAGACATAGAATCTCCTTCCAAGACGATTGCATTTGATGTTGAGGAGGGTGTACAACCTCCAAGGCATACCCTGGTTGAAGACTTGGAAGAGGTTGATCAAGAGATGGAGATTCAAGAAAAAGAGGCACAACCTCCCATGCCCTTGGTGAGAAATGAAGAAGAGATTGAATTGGAAGAAAGCTACCAAGAGGAAGAGGTTGAAATTGAAGAATCTTACAAGGAGGTGGAAGTTGTCCAAGAAGAGCACAAGGGAGTGGAGCTTAAAATCACCTTGCCAAAGTTACTGGAGACCTCTCCCCAAAGGCCATTACCACCTAATACAACATTCAAGTGGGTTAAATTCATATCCCTTAGCTTTCTCATTCCACTTGAATATGGTTTACTTGAGACAGATGGGCAACTTAGAGCTCTTTGTGGCTTTAAGAGTAAGAGGGAGATGGTTAGTGGTAGGAGTTGTCATGCAAGATTCAATATGGTGGAAAGCTCAAAGTTTAAATGCAAAGGTTGGTGTAAAGCTCAACTGAATGGGTCTAGGAAGTTGTTTGGCCGCTTTAGTGAGAATTTAGATTGCCTGCCACCCGGTTGGAACACTAATGATCAACAAGAAGACGAGTGCAAAAGCAAGGTTTGGGACCCCGGAATTCAGTCTAGAAATCAACACTCTTGGGGCCTTGTCACTTGCTTTAACCTGCTTGAAGGCTCTCTGCGGCTAGTTTGGGACCCTGGAGGCCATTGGAATCACAAACATTGGTGGAGATTCCTGGATGAGTTCAAGCACAAGCCACCATAACAAAGGACTCACCAAATGTCCAACTTAAGGACTTTAACTAAAAATGCTAGGTGGGAGACAACCCACCATGGTATGATTGTTCTTTTTTTCATTTTTATTTAGTTTTATTTGTTTTCGAGTTTTATTTTATTTTATTGTATTGAACCTGGAGTTTTGCATAACATTCATATTAGCATTGCATTCTGCATTTTTCATGTATAAAAAAAAAAGAGGAGAAAAGCACGCACGCGACGCGGCAGTGTCACTGACGTGTCCGCGTCACTAGTGCGTTTTGAAGAAAAGAAAAGTGAACTTAGAGTCACGCGAGAGCATGGCTGGAGGCGTGCCTTTGGCACAAATTGACCCATGCGACCGCGTCGCTGATGTGTCCGCGTCATGTGGGAAAAATGCCTCCCACGCGTCCGCGTCACCCACGCGAACGCGTTCCCCACGTGTCCGCATTATTTTCAAAATATGGCCATCCACGCGATCGCGTCAACCATGCGACCGCGTCACCCAAAAATCTGGCGAAAAGAGTTTCGAATAGAGAGTTGCGCGAACGCGAGGCTGCACTCGCGCCAATCGCACAAATCAGGCCACGCGATCGCGTGACCCATCTATCCGCATCACCTGACCTTATCGCGCACCACGCGACCGCGTCACTCCCGCGTCCGCGTTGCCTGCGCCGCACAACTCATCCAAATCAATGCCAATTATCTTCTCTTTTCTTCTCTAATCCTAATTTCTTTTATCTTTTCTTCTTTCTTTTTTACTTTATTTCTTCGACTTCTCATTCCTTTTTACCTTCATTCTATTTTACTTAATTTATTTGCATATTTCATTCATTGCATTTTAATTTTATGCATATTTTTCTTTTCTTTTCTAAATTTATTATTTTTCCATTGGTGTCACTTGTTCATATTCAACTGTTGTGTCTTTTCTGGTATTATTTTGGTGCTCAGTGACTTGTTTTACACTGTTGGGTAATATTATTTAAGTCAATGCTACTCTTTTATGATATTTGTATTAATTTTGCATCGACATTAATTTATATTTTCTTGCACTTTCTTCCCCATTGTTGCAAAATTTTGCACTCTTGATTTGCCATGTACTTCTACTGTTTTCTCACTTGAATGTTGTAGCTACCATGTAATTGGGACCCTTATTATCTGGCATTAACACCCATATTTTATTTATTTTCTATCTTTATTTTTGGGCTACTTTTCTTCTTTTCCCTTTTTCTTTCAGGATGGCCACCAGGAAGAGAACCGGGAGACGTTTACATGGGAGAGACAAACAAGTTCCTATGCACATTCCTTGATGAGAAAAGCGTCAGTTGAAGCAACCCGTCCACTTGCATATCTTAGCATGCACCGAGGACGGTGCAATCTTTAAGTGTGGGGAGGTCGATATCGATCTCCATGGGTTAGTTATCTTCTATCTCAACACCAATGGTTTATTTTCCTTGTTAGTTGTTGCATTTGCATGTTTGATTGCATGATTATTTGATTTTATGCATTTAGTTACCACTTGGTTGAAGTAATATTTTCTTTTTCAAGAAATTTTTATAGTATTTCACTAATTTAAGTTAAAAACTTTTCTATTAAAACTTGTTTGAAGTTGTATTTGGAACATAGTTTAAAAAGCTAAGAACACACAACCTGTGAGATTTTGAGCTTATTTATATGGTTACATTATTTAACCATAAATTTTTATTCTTGTGTGTTTTCTTCTCTATGATTGCAATCTTTGCTTTGTTCCATTCTATATGTCCATTATTTAGTGTATTTACATGCTTGCATATGATTGAGGCCATTATTTGTTATTAGCTCACTTATCGCAAATAAGCCTACCTTTTACATCACCCTTGTTAGCCACTTTGAACTTTTCAACCCCCTTCTATTTCATAACCACATTACTAGCCTTAAGCAGAAAAACAAAATAAAAGTCCCAGGTTGAATCCTTGGTCAGCTTAAGATAGATATTGTGTATAATTTAAGTGTGGAGAATTTTATGAGAACATGGGATGATATGAAAAAGTAGGAAATTAAATTGAATAAGTTATGTGAAAATTTGGTAAGCATGCTCATGTGAAATCAAAATAATTAAATTACCATGTGCATTGAAAAAAATATTAAGTAATTAAATAAGGGGATACAAAAAAAAAATAAAAAAAAATAATATTACCCCAAATGCAAAACAAAAAGAATCAATGCACATGGGACAAAATTCAAAAATAAGTTTGATACATGAGCATGTAATACAAAAGTGGGAAAAATTTGGGTAGCTAGGTAAAGTATTTTTAAATTATATAAAGTATGTATATGTTGGGTGAGATCTTAGACTAATCAAGGATTCACTTTGTTAGCTCACTTAGCCTTATATATATATACCCTCACCCTTACCTTAGCCCCATTACAACCTTGAAAAGACCTCATGATGTTTGTATTGGTACATTAAATTTTTGTTGATTGGTTAGATGAAGAACAAAGTTTAGAAAGCATGACTAGAGAAGAGTAGAGTGATTAACCCTAGATACTTGAGAGTTAGAGTGATATACACTACCAGTAAGGGTTCAGTGCTTAATTCTATGTTCCCTGCTTTCATGACCTATCTTCTTACAAGTTTACTTGCTTTTTATTGTATGATTTGAATTAGTAAAATCTGATTTATGTTTGTCTTGAAGAGCTTATTTACTTTTAACCAAGTAGGTAGAAAAATTTTGCATGTAGTTGCATTCATACAGATAGGTTGTATTTCATACATTCTATCATTCCTCTTCACTCCTTTATAGCTTCTCTTGAGCTTAGCATGAGGACATGCTAATGTTTAAGTGTGGGGAGGTTGATAAACCACTATTTTATGGTTTATCTTGTGCTCAATTGAGTGGTTTTTATCAACTCTTTACCCACTTATTCATATTATTTGCATGTTTTACATTTGCCTTCCTAATTATGTGCTTTGATTGAAAACATGCTTCTTTGGCCTTAAGTTCCCTATGTTTAAATCCTCTCTTATTACCATTAGATGCCTTGATATGTGTGTTAAGTGATTTCAGAGATTACAAGGCAGGAATGGCTCAGAGGATGGAAAGGAAGCATGCAAAAGTGGAAGGAATACAAGAAGTTGGAGAAATTGCTAAGCTGTCCAGCCTGACCTCTTCGCACTCAAACGACTATAACTTTAGCTACAGAGGTCCAAATGATGCGGTTCCAGCTGCGTTGGAAAGCTAACGTCCGGGGCTTTGATTTTATATATAATTTGCCATAGTTTCTCTGATGATAAGTGACGCGAATTCGTGATCTATACGGACGCATCGCAATGACGAAAATCAGCGTGGCAGATTTCTTCTCCAGCAATTTCTGGGCTGTTTTCGACCCAGTTTTTGGCCCAGAAAACACAGATTAGAGGCTATAAAGTGGGGGAATCCATTCATTCATAATAAGAAGCTCATAATTCATAATTTTAGTTTTAGATGTAGTTTTTAGAGAGAGAGGTTCTCTCCTCTCTCTTAGGATTTAGGATTAGGATTCCTCTTAAAGGATTTAGGATTTCAACTTCTTCTCAGGTTCAATGTTCCTTTTATTTATTTTATCAATTTAGTTTATGAATTCTTTATGTTTAGATTGATTTCCTTTACTTAATGCAATTTGAGGTAATTCAGATTTATGATTGCTCTCTTTTATTTATGATATAAATAATTTGAATTTTTCCCTTTTGGCTTTGGTTGAGTCATTGGAGACACTTGAGTTATCAAACTCATTGTTAACTGAAAATTGGAATTCTTCAAGAATTAATTTGAATTCCAATAACTCTAGCCTTTCCCAAGGAAAGACTAGGACCTGAGGAACCAAAATTAATTCATCCACTTAACTTACCTTCATAGTTAGAGGTTAACAAAGTGGGAGAAAAATCCAATTCTCATCACAATTGATAATGATAACTAGGATAGGACTTCCAGTTCTTATACCTTGCCAAGAGTTTTATTTTATAGTTATTTATTTATTTTAAAGATCATACTGCTTCCTTACTTTCAAAACCCCCAATTTACAAGACTCATAACCAATAATAAGAACACCTCCCTGCAATTCCTTGAGAAGACGACCCGAGGTTTAAATACTCGGTTATCAATTTTAAAGGGGATTGTTACTTGTGACAACCAAAACTTTTGTAAGAAAGGAATTCTTGTCGGTCTAGAAGCTATACTTACAACGGGAATTTATTCGTGAAAATTCTAGATCGCGCGGGAGATTCGTTCTTCAATCTCCAATGTCCACTGGGATCCCAAATTAGGCGCACAAGGCCTTCAAGTAAGCTTAGGTAGATGGCAAGGCCCCCAAGAGTTTTGAATGTTGAAATGAATACCGGGGTCCCAAACCTTGTTTTTGCACCCATCTTCCCGTTGACTACCATAGTTAAAATTGGGTGACAAGGCTTGTCAATTCTCAATTAAGCATCCAAACATTCCCCTAGACCCATGCAATTTGGTTCTACACCAACCATTACTATTCAACTTTGAGCACGCAACCATCATGAACTTAGAGTGATGTTTCAAACCACTACATAACTCTCTCCTACTCTTAACTAGGTTTCAACAATCCACAATGTTTTTTTTTTTCAATTCACAACGAAAAAGGCTAAAACAACTATATAATAAAAATCCAACTAAAATACGGACTGTATACAATCTAAGGTGCAAAATGCGACGATTAAGTTAGAGTAATTCCAAGATAACAAATATATACAATAATCTCAGACTAATCTCAAAGATAAAGTGCAAAATGAAATAAAATAGCAGAGACTAGAAGATAAATGTCCGAAAGTTCACCACACATATGCTATCCACCAGTCACGAACGGTGACCTCCCCACACTTTAGAATGCAGCATTGTCCTCGATGCTACTGCTGAAGCTCGGGCTGGAGGTCAACAGTCGCGCCGGGTTGTGGCTCAGGCTGTGGCTCATGCTGTGGGTCTTCAGGAGGCTGCTGAACCTCTGTGGTGGCCTGTGTCTCCGGGGGTGCCTCTCGTTGAGTTGGCTCCTCAACATGCTCCTCCTCCTGATCCTGCTCATGATCCTGCTCATCGGAGGTGGGAGAGTCTGGGAGAGGAGGTAGCTCAATGCCCTGTGATACGAAGACCTGGTCTATGCGATCGAGACGTCGCATGATACGACGCTCTCTGCGCTCCATGAAGCGAAATAGGCACTGTACTAGCAGGTATGTCAGCAAGGGTGCTGCGGCTGCTGAAGCAGAAGAGGGTCTTGCTGCTGCTGTAGAAGATGAAGGCTGAGCTGCCTCCACCACTGCTCTAGCTCGAGAATGGCGTCTGGGTGGAGGCTTCTCGTGCACCCACCCACCCCACGGAATAGTAGCCTCCTTGTCGTCGTCATCTGGGGGTGGTGGTGTCACGTCATCGTCCCTCCAAGGGACATCGGCTAGCTCAATCATGCTGGTGACCAATGTAGGAAATGGTAGTAAGCCACGGATGTGTGCTCGCCACATGCTCTGCCTGATCAACCGGGGGAAGTCTACCTCTTTCCCATCCATGACACAGCCAATCAGAACCAGCATATCCATTAGAATCTCGGAAAAATGAGTGGTGGGTAGGACATAATGGGTGAATATCTGCTGCCAAGTCCTAGCCTCTCTTGACAGATAAGTGAATAGCATCCCCTTGGACTTCTTGTTGCCAGAATCCATCACCCAAGGGGCGTCCGGTGTGGCAATGACGCGCTTCAGCGCCTCATAATCAAAGGTCATGTAGTGGATAGCTATCTCTGCCTGCTGATAGGCGCATGTGCCACCAGTACGAGGTCGGCAAAGCAATGCTTCCCCAATAGCTGCCTCAGTAATCAAGATCTCCCTACCCCGTAGGTGGACTGAATCAAGAGTTGCGCGAAAGAAGTTACAGTAGAACTCCTTCACCCATGAAGTGTTTATCCTTCCCAAATCCCTATCAACAAAGTCCAAGCCCAATTCCAGAATACGGGTATTGATGGCGCGTCTCACGTCGTTGGGAAGGACCAATTTCTTCTCAATGTTCAGATTCGTCTTCCGATATTTAGGGAAGCGAAGCTCACAGTAGAGATTGGGAAACTTGGTTGGGTCGGTGGATGGTAGCAGTTGATTCTCTTTATCCACATCATTCAGCGGATTCTTAGCATAGTTGGCATAAGGGGAAATGGTAGAGGCTTTAGAGTGCTTCCTCTTCTTTGAGGTAGTAGCTATGGCTTTTCCTTTATCCGACATCCTGAAAAACAGATGTGATATGATATAAGCAACTAGCCAAGTAGATGTATAGCACTCAAGGTAAGACATATTCATGAAGTGAGTGAAGAAAAGAGAATTATTGGAATGCAAGTAACAAAATTCAGAGTTCAAACCAAGTCACAAACCAAGAATTCAAACTACAATTGCACAATGCTTGTTCATTAAGCCTAAGAAATGCCATATCCAAAAGAATGATTAATGGAGTTATGTTGAAAACAAAAGGAAGAAATCAGTTGGTTAATCAAGTTAGAGTTAGAAACTGGTTTAAAAGTTAGTGATATGACGGTTACTGGCTCAATTAAAAGAAGTGCACAAAGTATGGAAGGTAAGCATACTCATAATCATGAGGGACATTTAGTCATTGATGATGAAATACGAGATTGCAAAAGAAGCAATTTATTAAAAATAAGTCAACAATCAATGTAAAGGTCACTAGGTTCGCATTAATTGGTGTTGGTAAAGTCAAAACATTGAGAAACAAGTTAATCAAGAAACATTCAACACCAAATTCAATGAGGCATAAAAGTCACAAGTTGAAACAAGAATGGAAAACCTTATGATCTATGTGACTTAATGTAAATTAGGTATGAATAGAATGAATCAATTCAGCCACATGGATTTAAAACCTTCAATCTTGTGAGTTTATGCAAAAGAGGCTCAAAATCTCAAAAGAGTTTCAAGTTATGGTCAATCTGAAAATTCATTCAAACTACTCAATGCATAGAAGTAAATCAGCATTATAAACAAGCAAAGAATGTGATAAGCATGACCAAAACTTGTAAACAAGTTCAAGAGGAAATTTCCAAACCCATTTAGCAAACAAGATTCTTTAAGACACAGAAATCCGTCTAATAGAATTTCGTTGCACCAACAAAATAATGTCATTTAATGAAACAAGGTTAGGAAAATCCAGCAGCATTTCAGTAGTAAATTGGACGTCCCCGGATAGCATAAAGCACCAAAACAGGCATATGAATCCTCAACTTGCAACAAGCAGGGTAAGAACATGGATTACATATGATTAAGCAGCATTAATCTAAATTATGCAAGGAAACTCAGCAAGGCAGCATGTAAGAACCAAAAACATAGCACAGCCTTAACCAAAATCCAAAAATAGCAGTAACAACCATCATTCAACCAACATGCACAATTAAGCAAATAAACACAAACGGAGCACTTATCAGGCCTAAAATCCTCTAACCATATCCTAACTACCTAACCGCATACAATTCTATCTAACCTAACATACAAAGATAACTAATTAACTGATATACTTTAATCATTAAACAAAACTAATAAAATAGAGTAGCAACTGGGCAGTAGGAAACCTGGAAGCAGGGCAAAAAAAAATGAACTGAGAAATGAAAAGGGAAGGTGAATGGTGCTGCTACTAGAGATGACGGCCTACAGCGGAGCTTGCAGCGGCACTGAGACGGCGCCGGGACAGAGCAGGAGTGGAGAGAGAGAGAGAGCAAGAGGGAGTGAGAGTGAGAAAAGGGAGAAAGACGGAAAGGAGGAGGGAAGGGAAGGCGGCGCGGCAGTTGACGGCGGCAGAATTCGGTCGCCGGACGGGGTCACTGGCTGGTTTAGAGGTTTATGGAGGAAGAGAGGAGGAGAGGGAACATTGGGGAGAAGAGAAGTTGGGGTTGCGCAAATGTGCTATGGTCTTCGCGTGGATAGGGTTAATTAATTTGAATCCACGCGAGCGCGCACCGTGTGCGTCCACGTGGGTGGGAAAATAAGAAGGTGGCGCAGAAGCGTCAAATGCGCTTGCGCGTAGATGGGTGATGCGAGCATGGGCGCGGACGCGTACGGTGCGCGTCCGCGCGGGTGAGTTGGGCCAGAGGCACAAAAGTGGCCCAGAGTTGGTATAACTCTCGGGTCTTTGGCCTAGACAATGCAAAAACGCATCGACGCGCGCGCGTACTGTGCGCTTGCGCGTGGATGAGTTGAGCGATGATGGGATGCGGGGGCGCTAGGTGCGCCTACGCGTAGGTAGGGAAACGCAAAGGGGCACGGACACGTCATGTACGCATCCGTGTGGCTTAAGGCCCAGAGTTGGCCCAAAAGTGGCACAACTCTCTGGTCCTTGGCCCAGAAAGCGCGAAATGCACAACCGGCACGCACGCGCATTGTGCGCTTGCGCGTGGCTTCTCTCTCTCCTTTTTTTTTTCAAAAGCACCAAGAAGAGCTCAAAATCCTCCTAGCCTTCTCTAAGACTCAAAAAATAGCTAAATTGGAAAACCAACCATATTTTTGAAATTTTTGAGGATTTTCCAAATGATTTGAGGAAACTTGTAATCCAAGCAAAAACTCAAATTCAAAGAATCATCCTTATTTAAAGCATAGGATGTATAAACAACTCAGCAAGCCAAAACAGATATACTAAGGAATAGAGAAGCTACCTACATCGGAACTCAATTAATTCATTCATTATATCTACAAGAGAATGGAAAGAGTTTACCATGGTGAGGTGTCTCCCACCAAGCACTTTTAGTTTAAGTCCTTAAGTTGGACATTTGGGAGGCTCCTTGTCAAGGTGGCTTATGCTTGTATTCATCCATAAACCTCCAAGAGTGCTTATTCTTCAACCAGTTGTCAGAATCTCCAACCATCTTCATAAGCTTGGGTGAGGTTCTCTCCAAGATATGAGCTCCCAAAATTGGTCTTCATGTTGTGATCCGGGATCCCATATCTTATCTTCACACCCATCTTCGAATTGATCGCCTTGATTCCGTCTGGGTGACAAGAAAGCCGAATTCTCATGAAAGCACCAAACTACCCTCCTAGACCCATTTAATTGAGCACTACACCAATCCATGCTCTTCAATTTTGTGCTTCCAACAATAATGAGTCTAGATTTACAACGCCAACCACTAAACATCCTCCTCTTTCGCTTAATTCCACAAAGCGCCCTAAGTTGGCCATCCGTTTCAAGCAAACCATATTCAAGTGAGAAAGTAAAGCTTAAGGATAAGAATTTTACCCACTTCAATGTTGTGTTGGATGATGGTGACTTAGGAAGGGGGACCTCTCCACACTTAGCCAATGTGAAATCCATTCCCTTATGCTCTTCCCTTATAATTTTCACCTCTTTGGAAGCTTTTTTAAGTTCAATTCCTTGCTCACCAACTTCTTCTATACACCCTTCGTTGCTCAAACCATGTGTTGGAGGTTGTACACGGTCCTCCTTGTTATCAATTTCATAGCACAATGAGGGAGATTCATCAATCCCAAAAGACTCATTGGTTGGTGTGGAATCATCTTCAATGATGGAGCTTGCTTCTTGCTCAACCTCCTCCTCTTGGTGGCTTCCTTCCAATTCAATCTCTTCTTCATTGCTTACCAAGGGTTTGGGAGGTGAGGTATCTTCTTCTTCATTCTCTATGTCAAGCCCAATGGGAGAGGATTCAATTGTACATAAGAATTCATCAATGATTGAATCCATCTCTTGATCAACCTCTTCAAAGTTTTCCACCATGATATGCCTTGGAGGTTGTACACCCTCCTCAACATCAATATCAAGCTTCTTGAAAGAGGGCTCTATGATGCTACATTCCCATGGACTTCCAACATCTCCTATGTCTTCAACCACTTCTTCCAGCTCAATTATCTCAACTTCCTCCCCTTGTGGCAATTCTTGCTTCAACTCCTCTTCTCCACCTTGAAGCTCTAAACCCACTCCCTCACTATGCTCCTTGATTGCTTCTATACATTTAACAATGGGAGTTCCTTGATCGCATAGGCTTAGGCGGGAGGAGACCATATTGCGCACGGCTTCCGCTATGGTAGCTATCTTGGCTTCTAACTCCTTGAACTCCTTTTGGTTCTCTTCTTGCCTTCGAATGTAAGAACTAACACATTCTTGGAGAGAATCATCCATTGGAGGTGGTGTGAAAAAAGAAGGTTCATTGTTTGGGAGGAAAGTTTCATAATTGGAAGTTGGTTCATCTTGGTAAGGGTATGGAGGTGGTGTATATTGAGATGGTTCTTGAGAGTAATTGTGTTGGAATGGTCGTGGTTCCATGTATGGTTCATATGGTTCATAAGGTGGTTGGTATGGTGGATAAGGATTAGGGTCATAATGAGGTGTTTGGTGGTAGGGGGCTTGTGAGTAAGGTGGTTTAAAGTCATGTTGAGGGGGTAGTTCATAGGCATGTGGTGGTGGTTGTTGACAATCACAATAAGGGTCACCACATCCATTAGATTGATATGCATTAGGAGTGGAATTATACCTATAAGAGACCAGAGGTTGTGGTTGCCAAGAAGGTTGATCAATCCCTTGAGGCTCCTCCCATCTTTGATTGTTCCATCCTTGATGCATGTTACCATTGTAGTTTCCATTTCCTACAACATAATTTGAGCCAAACTCATACCCAAAGTGGTGAGAATTCACAATAGCAAATAAAAACAAAAGCTAACAAAAACCAACAAATAAGCAAAAGGCAAGCATATTCACAATATTCACAATAGCCATTAACAAAGCACCATTGCAATTTCCCGGCAACGGCGCCATTTTGATGAGCGAGCTTTGCTTGATGGTCTGGAATTTCTCTCATAGAAATAAGAAATTCGTTGTAAGCATAGTTCCAAACCAACAAACAATTCTCACATAAAAAATTTGGTTGTCACGAATAACAAACCCCAAATAAGAATTAACCGAAGTATTTGAACTCCGGATCGTCTCACAAGAAATTGCAATGAAGTGGTCAATTATTGGCTATAAAGGGACAAAAGGGTTTTGGTTTATAAGAGGAACAAGAAAAGGTAAATCAAGCAAGTAATTAAAGAAAGCAAGATAAAGAACTCTTGGCTAAGACTTAGGTAACTGAGATCACTATCCTTGTCAACAATTCAAATATTGATATTATGAGGAACCGAGCGCATTAGGTCTACTCACTAAAGCCTTAAGTACGTAATGTCTACTCCTAGGCTTGGAGTACGTCAAATGGCTTGATCAACATCAATCCATAAGTCCCAACCTAGCTACTAATCAATTAGTAGTAGGGTAGAGTCAATGGTTATCAAATTGATCCCAAGGGTTCTAGAATTACCAATTCAATAAAGCCCAAGGACTCAAGATCACTCAATCCCCTTAGCCTAGGCCAAGGTCAAGAAAACTACTCAAGAACTATAGGAAGCATTCTATCAAACACCTAATATGCAATAAAAGTAAACATCACAAAATGCTAAAATTAAGGAAACCCATAACTAACATAAGCAAGAACTCAACAATATAAATGAAGACAAACATAAAAGAGACATGGAAACATAAAGTTGCATCAAAAGGAAATTAGATCCACAATGTTCATCAACATAAAAGAGAGCAAAATGGGAAATTAACATAACAACTAAGAAAGTCAAGATATAGAAATGAGAAATTGTAAAAGAAACAAGATGAAATCAAGCAATTAATTCAAGATTCAAGATAACTTAACCTAATCCTAACCTAATTCTAGAGAGAAGAGGGAGCTTCTCTCTCTAGAAAACTAACTAAAGGCTCATGTTGACTCACTAATTGCTCCCCCTTGCTTGGACTTCAATTCTGCATGAAATACACTCAGAAACAAGTTGGATTTGGGCCTGGGCAGCTCAGAAATCACCCCAGCGTTTTTCCTTTAAGTGGGTCACGTGCGAGTATCGCCGCGTACGCGCCATGTGCGCGTGCGCGTCGATTGGCTATTTCTTCATCTGTGCGTACGCGTCATGTACACGTGTGCGTCGCTATGCGATGTCACTTCTGCGTGCGCAAGCCTTGTACGCTTGCGCTCCCATCGATGCATTCCCAATTCTTGTTTCCTCATGTATTCTCCATTTTGTATGCTTTTTTCCTCATTTCTTCCATCAAATACTTGCCTTATGAACCTGAAATCACTCAACAACATATCAAGGCATCGAATGGAATTAAAATGAGTTAAAATTACCAATTTAGAGACCTACAAAGCATGTTTTTACACTTAAGCATAATTTAAGGGAGAATTACAAAATCATGCTATTTCATTGAATAAATGTGGAAAAAGGTGATAAAATCCCCTAAAATAAGCACAAGATAAACCACAAAATTGGGGTTTATCACATGGGAGGTGCTCCGATGACCTTGGCGACTTTTCTCAAGGTTCATCCTCCAAGTTTCAGAGGATCAACCAAACCTGCAGAGGCGGACAATTAGTTCCAGGCTATGAAGCGTGCTTTACAAGCACAACATGTTCCAAACAACCAATATGTAGAGTTTATTGCCTATCAGCTTTTGGGAGAGGCCCAGCATTGGTGGCAAGCAGAATGCCGTTTGCTCCAGCTTCAGAATGCCGATATCCGTTGGGATGTATTCCAGACGGCCTTCTACAAGAAGTACTTTCCTGAGTCTGCAAGGGAAGCGAAGGAGATGGAACTTATGCAGTTGAAGCAAGGTTCCTTGTCTGTGACGGACTATACTAGCCGATTTGAAGAGCTCTGTAGGTTCTCTAGGGTGTGTCAGGGTGCCCCAGAGACCTACAAAAGCTGGAAATGCATTAAGTATCAAAGGGAATTGAAGGATAACTTCATGACTGCTGTGGCTCCTATGGAGGATCGTATTTTCTCCGATTTGGTGAACAAGGCGAGAGTGGTGGAAGAATATGCAAAGACGGTAGCCTCATCAAAGGACACTCATGGAGGGAACACTAGTAAGGGACGTGGTAAGTACTTTCAGCCGAGGGCGCAGAATTTCAAGAGAGGAGGACATGCGCCTCAAGCTCAAGGAGGCTTAAAAAAGAACACTTATAATCAGTTTCAGTATGCCAAAGGAAGAAGGAATCAGAGTAAGATTTCTCCGAATTTGACTTGTGTGCATCGTGGACGTTTTCATCCATATGATTCTTGCAAGATTGGTTTAGGTGATTGCCTCAACTGCGGGTTGCCTGGTCACATTGCGAGAGATTGCACTCGTGGGAGGAACCCGAATGCGGGTCAGAGTCAGCACCAAGGGCGAGTATTTGCTGTGAATGCCAAGGATGTTGCTAAGGCAGATCTATTGATGAGAGGCATATGTTTAATTGGTGATAAGACCTTAGTTGCATTGTAGGATACTGGAGCTTCGCATTCATTTATTTCATTTGCTAAAGTTGAGCAACTAGGCTTGAAAGTGTTAGAACTAGCATTTGATTTGCATGTACATACTCCGCATCAGACGGTTATGACTAGGTCAGGTTGTAGGCAAGTAGGTTTCAAGCTTGAGGGTAGAGATTTTGTGCATGACTTGATTTGTTTACCAATGGTTGGGTTGGAGATGATTTTGGGGTTTGATTGGTTGTCGAAGAATCGAGTTTTGTTGGATTGCTTTGAGCGGTCAATTCAGTTTATGCCGGAAGGAGAAAATAGAGCAGTGGTAGCTGAGGGTTACTACCTAAACTCTGTGATGGTGCACTGTAGTGGGGAAGAGTGTCAGGGTTATATATTGTTGGCTGCGAATGTGTTAGGTGATAATCAGGAGCTAAATCAAATCCTGGTAGTTAGAGACTTTCCAGAGGTGTTTTCGGAAGATATTCCTGAGTTCCCTCCTTAAAGGGAGATTGAATTTGCGATTGAATTGGTGCCAGGAGCCAGACCAGTATCAATTGCACCGTATCGAATGGCTCCGATAGAGCTGGCTGAACTAAAGGCTCAGTTGGAAGAGCTTCTGAACAAGAGGTTCATTTGACCAGTGTATCTCTGTGGGGAGCGCCAGTTTTATTGGTGAAGAAGAAGGATGGAGGAATGCAACTTTGTGTGGATTACCGACAGTTGAACAAAGTGACTGTGAAGAACAAGTACTTACTGCCAAGGATAGATGACTTGATGGATCAACTGCAAGGAGCTGGAGTATTTTCAAAGACTGATTTGAGATCCAGCTATCATCAGATATGGGTGAAAGAGGACGACATTCCAAAAACTGCGTTTAGGACGCGTTATGGACACTGCGAGTTTGCGGTGATGTCCTTTGGGTTAACGAATGCACCTGCTGTGTTCATGGATTACATGAACATAGTATTTTGTCCCTTTTTGGACAAATTCGTGGTGGTTTCCATAGATGACATCTTAGTTTATTCTAAGACGGTGAAGGAGCATGAGGAACACTTTGAGAATTGTGTTGCAAATCCTGAAGGAGCGGAAATTGTATGCTAAGTTGTCTAAGTGCGAGTTCTGGAAGGAGGAAGTGAAGTTCCTAGGTCACGTGGTGAGCAAAGCAGGAATAGCCATAGATCCTTCGAAAGTAGAGGCGGTGATGGAATGGGAAAGACCAACGATGGTGATGGAAGTCAGAGGTTTCTTGGGCTTGGCTGGATATTACCGAAGATTTATTGAAGGATTTTCCTGGATTGCACTACCGATGACTAAGTTGAAAAGGAAGGAGGTGCCGTTTTCATGGACATTGGAGTGTGAAGAAAGTTTTCAGACTTTGAAACAAAGATTAACTTCAGCACCTGTTTTGATTTTACCAGAACGGCATGAACCATTTGAAGTGTACTGTGACGCTTCTTTAAAGGGTTTGGGTTGTGTGTTGATGCAACACCGAAACGTGGTGGCTTATGTATCGCGTTAGCTGAGACCGCATGAGGTAAATTACCCAACTCATGACTTGGAATTAGCAGCGATTGTGTTTGCATTGAAGATTTGGAGACACCTCTTGTATGGAGTGAGGTTTAGCGTCTTCTCTGATCATAAGAGTCTCAAGTACATCTTTGATCAGAAAGAGCTTAATATGCGTCAGAGAAGGTGGATGGAGTTACTTAAAGATTATGATTTTGAATTGCGTTATCACCCTGGAAAGGTGAATATGGTAGCAGACACGTTGAGTTGGAAGTCTTTAACAATTGATTAGATGAGAATCAAGGAAGAGGAGTTAGTGGATAAGTTTGTGGATCTTAAGCTGGATATTGGTGAAATTGCCAGAAGAGCTTGTTTAAATCAATTGCAGATTTCCAGTACGTTTAAATTAGAGATACAGAGGGCTCAGCAAGATGAGCAAAAGCTTCAGCAATTATTTCAACCAGTTGGTAAGAAGAGGCATGGAGAATTCACTAGGGATGGTGAAGGATTGTGGAGATACAAGGGGAGAATTTGCATACTGGATGTCGGGAGTCTGAGGCAAGACTTGTTGTCAGAAGCTCATAACAGTGGGTTTTCCATTCATCCTGGCAGTACAAAGATGTACTATGACTTAAAAAAGATGTTCTGGTGGCCTGGGATGAAAGGTGATGTAGCTACAGTAGTATCCAAGTGCCTGACGTGTCAGAAAGTGAAAATAGAGCATCAGAAACCATCGGGAATGCTACAGCCACTTGAAATTCCTCAATGGAAGTGGGAAGGAATTGCGATGAATTTTGTGACCGGTTTACTGAGGACTAGGTCTGGATTTGATTCGGTTTGGGTGATCGTGGATCGCTTAACCAAATCCGCTCATTTTCTGCCTATCCGAGTAAACTATTCTATGGAGGAGTTGGCGAGATTGTATATCAAGGAGATCGTAAGGTTGCATGGTGTGCTATCGAGCATAGTGTCGGACCGTGAACCCCAATTCACATCAAGGTTTTGGGGAGCTTTCCAAAGGACTTTTGGTACGAAGCTCTGTCTCAGCACCACGTATCATTCACAAACGGATGGACAGTCGGAAAGGACTATTCAGACGTTGGAAGATATGCTAAGGGCGTGTGTATTGGATCAACCTGGAAGTTGGGAGCGTTACATGCCATTGGTGGAGTTTGCGTACAACAATAGCTTTCATGCGAGCATTGGGATGGCTCCGTATGAGGCCTTGTATGGACGGAAGTGTCAATCTCCACTTTGTTGGTATGAGACTGATGAAGTAAGTGTTTTGGGTCCTGACTTGGTAGCCGAGATTACTGAGAAGATTAAGAAGATTCGAGAGAGAATTCTAACGACACAGAGTCGATAGAAGAGTTATGCGGATCAGAGAAGGAAACTGTTGGAATTTGAAGTGGGAGAACATGTATTTCTGAGGGTTACACCGACAACAAGGATCGAAAGGGCAATCAAAACCAAGAAGCTGAATCCGAGGTTCATTGGACCGTTTGAGATTCTGAGGCGATTCAGGCCGGTGGCATATCAAGTAGCTTTGCTGCCTCACCTGTCTAACTTGCATGACGTATTCCTCGTGTCACAACTCCGTAAGTACACGTCGGATGCGGATCATGTGTTAGAACCCGAGTTGGTCGAGCTGAGGGAGAACTTGACTTTTCAAGTAACACCGGTGCGAATTGACGATACTAGTGTGAAGAAGCTGCGAGGAAAGGAAGTTTCATTGGTTAAAGTTGCTTGGAAGCGATCAGGAGATGAGGAGCATACTTGGGAATTGGAGTCTGAGATGCGAAAGAATTACCCCGAGCTATTCTCAGGTAATCACTAAATTTTGAGGGCAAAATTTCTTATTTGGTGGAGAGAATGTAAGAACCGAGATTAATTAATCATCTAAGTAAATAATTAATATTTTCCAAAATAGGATCCGAAAATTTAGAACGAGAAATTGAGGATTTAAATATGATTTTTGAACTCAATAGATTTTTCTGAGTCAGAAAATGTATTTCTGCGAAAAATCGGGAAAAACCGCGAACCGGCAGCCGAACCGGTCGAACTGGTTTAAGTTTGTCCGGTATTGTGCGATAAAAATTAAAAATAGTCAAAAACCTTAGAAAAATATTAGAAATGAAAAATTGGGCGTTAATTTTAAAGGTTTGGCCCAACGTTGAGCCAAACGGGCTAAAAACGCTATCGGTTTGGACCAGGCCCAAGTTGGGCTCAAGCCCAACATATATATACCCTCATTAAAGACCAATTCAGCACACAACACTCTCCAAACACACACACACCAGCTGAAAGAGAAGAGGGAGAAGAGAAGAGAAACACTATTCATCATCATCTTCTCAAGCTCATAACTTCAGCTACGGAGCTCCGATCGCCGCACCGTTTGCGGCCACGTGATTCTTGCGAAGAGCTCTATAAAACTCAGCCAAGAAACTGGTAAAGAAGTCATGAAATTCCTCTCAGTTCTTCCTTCCAAAATTTCGAATTTTTAGGGTTTTGTATTGAATAAATTTTTGTGGTTTTGGGTGTTTAGGTACAATCTAGCCTTTGATTACCTTTGGCTTTTGCCTCCAAAACTGTTGGACAAGGTAAGAGGTCTTGAACTCTTGTTAAATTTTAATTATGATGAACCCTAGGTTGATTAGTTATGATTTGTGTGTATATAGCTTGATTATTGTGAGTTTGGAAGCCTTTGGATGTGAGTTGATGCTTGTTGGAGTTGATTGGTGGCTTGAATTATGGTTGAAAGCTTGACTTGTGCTCAATTTTGAGGTTTTAGAACATATTAGGAATTGGCCAAGGTATGGTTTCGGTATCTTCTATGTAATATATAATATTTCTGGAGACTTAGGCTAATGACCCATAGGATAGGATTGAATTAAATTGGTTGTTGGAATTGTTGAGGTATGATGCATGATGAATTGATAAGCTTTCGCTATTTGATGAATTGTGATTGTTAATGTTGATAAAATGATGTTGAAGAGTGAGATCGAAGTTGAACGAGTTTAATTATGATGATTGTTAATGATATAATGATGATGGATGATTGTGTGGATTGGAAAATGGTTTAGTATGATATATGTGATGTTGAGGTTCATGATATAGTAATATGGGTAGAAAATTTGGTATGAATGGTGGAAAGTGACATAAAGGGTGAGATATGATGTAAATGGGAGTTTGGAATGGTTTGATTTGGTTTTGGTTATGTATTGCAAGAAATTGAGAAATTTGTGGATTTTGGTAAAAACTGGTTTTTGGTGAACTTTGACGGATCATAACTTGTGGCTCAGTTTTTAAAATTGGTTGAAACTTGTTTAGACGTAAAGTTCATTGAAAAGTCTTCAAATTGATATAAAGTTTGTAAAATTTGGATTTTTTAGAGGAAGTTATGATCATTCAAAGTTTGGTGTCAAAATCTGAAATTCTGCAATGTTGCAAAATTTTGTGATTTATGGTTTGTGTGTGCACGCACAGCCTTGTGCGCACGCACACCCCTGTGATTTTTCGAACCTGTGCGCACGCACAGCCTTATGCGTATGCACACACAGGGAAAATCCTGCTGTTGAAAGCGCTAGCACAACCTGTGCGCGCACATAACCATTGAAGTTTTACAACCTGTGCGCATGCACACGTTGGAGGGTGCACCCTGTTGAGGGCGTTCACACGCCTTGTGCGAGTGAACAGAGTTTGGAAGATTTTGCACTTGTGTGTATGCACACATCTATGTGTACGCACACTTTTTGAAAATCTCCTTGGGCGTGCGCACGCACACCCCTGTGTGTACACACATGCCCTGTTTTTCAACTTAAACTTTGTTTTTGACTATTTCACCTTCCCAACGAGCTTGTAAACTTCTGTGATACCAATTTAAGACTCTTTGGCTTGTTTTCAGGTATTAGAACATGGGAAATATCCTAGAAAATTTAATGTGGTATTATCTTGAAAAATTACAAAACAGAGGCTTAGGTTTTTCTGGTGTACTGAGGATGGGTTTGGTTGAGAGAGAAGGAAGAGTAGTGAGTTGATGATTATTGAAAATAAATTGAGAAAGTGACGAACTATTGAGTTTGGAATGGAAATGTTGAATTGTCAATGGTTGAGATAAGTCGAGGACTCGGAATGAAATGATGGATCCATACTATACTGAAAAATGTTTTCTGTAAACCGCTAAACTATTGTTTATACTCAGATTGTTGAGATGCTATGCGCCCAGCAGGGACGGCGATTGGATCCCGCCTGTCGAGGTAGCGGCGGTGGCGTAAGGGCAGTGATTCGTTCCGCTTGCGTTGAGATATGAGGTCCGTGGCAAGAGTATCCCGCTCGCATCCCTTTGGATCAATAGAGTGTGCAGGCACAAAATCCTAGACGGTGTTCCGAGCACCATATCTCGGGGGTTTCTAATGATGATCCGAAGGGCGACATCTCCATAGAGATGTGTCGGATTGGCAGTTGAACCGACAATGTGATATCACAGCCAATAGGACAGACATTCATCATATGCATTTTCTATCTGTTTGTTTGCTTTTCCGACTTGTAATTGCTTGCCTAATTATATGACGTGCCTAATTGCCTAATTGAATTACTTGTGTTTTACTTGCATTGAAATTAATTGTGCTTTCTACTAGGATTGAGGAGGCTCGGAAGGCGGTGGAGATGGGATCGCATGAAGGATAGGTTGGTGAAGGCTGTGGGACAGCGGAGAATTGTTAGATTAGAAAATCCTTTAAGATAGACTACCCCTTTTATTATGTTAAGGTTTAAGTTATGCTTTACTATTTTAGTTATGCTTTAAGATGAATCTTGTGATGGATATGAAGATTTAGGTTTGCCTCTGGCGTCCCGGGGTCTTATATCTTACATCACTGGGCACTGTTACCATACTGAGAACCTTTGGTTCTCATACCATATTCTGTTGTTGTTTTTCAGATGCAGGTCGTAACCCACCTCGGTGAGTTGCTTCGATGGTGACAGAGTGGAGGATCCTTATCTGTTTTGGATGTCTTTTTGTTTATTTTGTTTATATCTCTCATCTTTTGTATTTTACTTTTGCCTAGAGGCTTATTTTGAGAGAAAAACTTGTATAAGCTGTTTTAACTATCGGAATTCTATTTGGTCTGTATATATGACTAGCCGGCTTAAACTCCACGAGCTGTGGCTAGATATTCATGTTATTATACTCTTATTTTTGGTTATATCATACCTATATCTTGTGTGTTAAGTTTGTAGCTTCGTGTGTATGTTTTGCGCTTTTCAAATCCTATTTTTGAGCTATATCCTTCATCGGGCTTCTAGACTATATTAATTCTTTCCATATATTATATGTATGAGCGTAGAACTGTTGTAACCTTTGATTAACCTTTGCTTTACGATGCGAGGTAAGGCTTAGGGTATTTAGGGTGTTACAGCAGTGAAGTAATTAATTGAAATTAAAGAGTGGGAACGTAAATGACTGAGAACTTAAAATGCAATAAAGCAAATGCGAAAAAATAAATGGCAAAAAAAATAAATTGCTAGAATGTAATGAGCAGAATCTTAAATTGCAAGAAAATTAGAGCTGGAAAGTAATAAATAATGAATTGTCAACATTTAATTGAAGAGCAAGTGAAGCAAACTGGTATTAAAGAACTAGAAGTAATTGAATTAAAGACTTGGAAAAGGAGAGCTGAAACAAGTAAGGAAGTGTTATGCATTTAAATCATTAGGGATTTGAGATGTCAAATCTTCCTGAATCAATGAACTTCTCTTTCCTCTTAGTCATGCAATGTTAGATCTTTGGCGGATCATAAGTAACTAAATTCCAATTCCTTGGTAATTCAATTTCTCTAAACATGATCAAATTCCAATTCCTTGATCCAATGCTCATGAAAAGAGGAGAAGCATGAATGCTAATCCCAAGCCACACAACTCCTAAGATCCCAATTCAGATTGATTAAATGTCACTTATCAGGTTTTGAATTAAAATAAAAATCATTGTGACAGAAGAGTTTTAAACTAAACTACTATGATCCCTTTTCCAAGGCTTACATAGAATTCTGATAGATTCAATTCTTCTTCCGATAGAATTGAATCTGTGAAGATAAAAAACTCTTTCTTAGATAAACAAAGATAGAATCAAGAAGAGAAGAGAATGAACATCAATTCATTTCAATTCAATAGAGCTCCTCTATCTAATGGGTAGGAGATTTAGTGACTCATGATGAATAATACAGAATGCTCAGAAAAAAAAAATAAAAAATAGAAGCTAATATATAATAATCCATACTTTGCCCATATATAATAGTCCATACTTTGCCCGAGATTTGATGGCCCAAACAGGAGTTCCAAGTCAGCTCAAGAATTCTGGCGTTTAACGCCAGAACTGGCACAAAAGCTGGAGTTAAACGCCCAAACTGGCACAAAAGCTGGCGTTTAACTCCAAGAAAAGTCTCTAGACATGGGAGCTTCAATGCTCAGCCCAAGCACACACCAAGTGGGCCTGGAAGAAGATTTATGCATTAATTACTCATTTCTGTAACCCTAGGCTACTAGTTTTCTATAAATAGGACCTTTTGCTATTGTATTTTCAGCTTTGGACGTTTAGTCCCTAGACTTTGGAGGCTGGCCATTCGGCCATGCTTACACCATTATTACTTTTGTATTTTCAACGGTGGAGTTTCTACACACCATAGATTAAGGTGTGGAGCTCTGCTGTTCTTCATGAATTAATACAATTACTATTGTTTTTCTATTCAACTCAAGTCTATTTCTTCTCCAAGATATTCATTCGCACCCAAGAACATGATGAATGTGATGATTATGTGACACTCATCACCATTCTCACCTATGAATGCGTGACTGACAACCACTTCCGTTCTACATGCAAACAAGCTTGAATGTGTATCTCTTAGGTTTCTAATCTAAGATTGGAAACTTCGTGGTATAGGCTAGAATTATTGGCGGCCATTCCTGAGGTCTAGAACGTCTAAACCTTGTCTGTGGTATTCTGAGTAGGATCTGGGAAGGGATGACTGTGACGAGCTTCAAACTCGCAATTTTTGGGCGTGTGACAGACGCAAAAGGATCAATGGATCCTATTCCAACATGATCGAGAACTGACAGATGATTAGCCGTGCGGTGACAGCGTGCGTGGAACATTTTCACTGAGAGGACGGGATGTAGCCATTGACAATGGTGATACCCAACATAAAGCTTGCCATGGAAAGGAGTATGAATGATTAGAAGAAGGCAATAGGAAAGCAGAGGTTCAAGAGGAACAAAGCATCTTCATACGCTTATCTGAAATTTCTACCAATGAATTACATAAGTATCTCTATCTTTATCTTACTTTATGTTTTATTTATCTTTTAATTATCAATCCTCCATAACCATTTGAATCTGCCTGACTGAGATTTACAAGATGACCATAGCTTGCTTCAAGCCGACAGTCTCCGTGGGATCGACCCTTACTCACGTAAGGTATTACTTGGACGACCCAGTGCACTTGCTGGTTAGTTGTGCGGAATTGTGACAAAGTGTGATTCACGTTTGAGAGCTCCAAGTCCTTTGGCGCCATTGTTGATGATCACAATTTTGTGCACCAAGTTTTTGGCACCGTTGCCGGGGATTGTTCGAGTTTGGACAACTGACGGCTCATCTTGTTGCTTAGATTAGGTAATTTTATTTTATGTTTAAGCTTTTTACTTTTTATTTTCGAAAAATTTTTTTCAAACATACAAAAATTTTTTCTATTTTGTTCTTCAGAGTTTTTAAGAATGAATTCTAGAGTTTCATGATGATTTGTTGAAGTCTGGCTGGTTGTGAAGCCATGTCTAATCTTTTGGACCGAGGTTTCAACTTATCATCACAAGAGCTTGTTGATTTCTATCGATTCTGCTGTTGTGAGCAATGATCTGCTAAAGCTTGGCTGGCCATTGGCCATGTCTAGTGTTTTGGACCGAAGCTTTCACTGAAAGCTTGGCTGGCTAGTAAGCCATGTCTAATTCCTGGACCGGAGTCTTAGACTAACATTGCAATGATTCCTGGAATTCTTATTAAAAATTTTGAATCCCTTTATTTTCTTTTCCACTCAATTTTTGAAAAACCAAAAAAAAATTTATAAAATCATAAAAATAAAAAATATTTTATGTTTCTTGTTTGAGTCTAGTGTCAATTTTTAAGTTTGGTGTCAATTGCATGACTTTCTTCTTCTTGCATTTTTCGAATATATGCATATTGTTCTTCATTGATCTTCAAGTTGTTCTTGATGATTTCATTGCTCTGATCTTTAAATTCTCTTGTTTTGTGTGTTTTGTTGTTTCTCATATGCATTCTCAATTTGTTAGTGTCTCTTATATGAAAATTTTTAAGTTTGGTGTCTTGCATGCATTGTTTGTTTGATTTGAGTTTCCTAAGATTAGTTGTATTTTGATTGTTTCTCATCATTGAAAAATTCAAAAAAATTTTCAAAACTATGTCTTTTCAAGTCAATAATACAGAGAATTGAAGATTCAGAACATTCAGCAAAGGAATCAAACAGAAAAAGCTGGCGTTCAAAACGCCCAATGAAGAAGGAAAACTGGCGTTTAAACGCCAGCCAGGGTACCTGGCTGGGCGTTTAACGCCCAAAAAGGTAGGATTTTGGGCGTTAAACGCCAGAATGGATGCCATTCTGGGCGTTTAACACCAGAAGGACACTAGAGGGAAGATTTTGTTTTTAATTCAAATCTTTTTCAAATTTTCATAATTTTTCTAAATCAAATCTTTTTCAAATCATATCTTTTCAATCATATCTCTTCAAAATCAATTTCTTCCCATTTTTTTATTATTTTCGAAAATCCTTGCTACTATTAATGATTTACTTCAAAATTTTCAAGTTGTTACTTGCCTATTAAGAAAGGATCAAATTTTAAATTTTAAGAATCATATCTTTTAATTTCTTGTTAGTCAAATAATCAACTTTAATTTTAAAACTTTCTTTTTTTTTAAATTGATTTTCAATCATATCTTCTCAATCATATCTTTTCAATCACATCTTTTTCAAAATTAACTCTCAATCATATCTTTTTAATTTCTAATTTCAAAATCTTTTTCAAAAATCACTTAATTTCTTTCCCAATCTTAATTTTCAAAAATCTCAATCAAATTTTCAAATTTCTTTTTATTATTTCAAAATCTTTTTAATTTATTTTCGAAAATTTTCCCCTCTTCTCACATCCTTCTATTTAAGGGACTAACACTCCTCCTCAAGGTGAAATTCGAACTCTATCCCTCTTGATAAGTTCGAATTCTCTTCTATCTACCTTCTCCTTCTATTCTTCTTTTCCTCTGACACCTCAAGGAATCTCTATACTGTGACATAGAGGATTCCCTCCTTTCTTGTTCTCTTCTCTTTCATATGAGCAGGAGCAAAGATAAAGGCATACTTGTTCAAGCTGATCCTGAACCTGAAAGGACCTTGAAGAGAAAGCTAAGAGAAGCTAAAGCACAATTCTCTCTAGAGGGCCTAACAGAGCTTTTCAAAGAAGAAGAAACAATGGCAGCTGAAAACAACAATGCCAACAATGCAAGGAAAGTGCTTGGTTACTTTACTGCACCTACTCCTGACTTCTATGGGAGAAGCATCTCAATCCCTGCCATTGGAGCAAACAACTTTGAGCTTAAGCCTCAATTAGTTTCTCTAATGCAACAGAATTGTAAGTTTCATGGACTTCCATTGGAAGATCCTCATCAGTTCTTAGCTGAATTCTTGCAAATCTGTGACACTGTCAAGACCAATGGGGTTGACCCTGAAGTCTACAGACTTATGCTCTTCCCTTTTGCTGTAAGAGACAGAGCTAGGACATGGTTGGACTCACAACCTAAAGAAACCCTGAACTCTTGGGAAAAGCTAGTCAATGCCTTCTTGGAAAAGTTCTTTTCACCTCAAAAATTGAGTAAGCTTAGAGTGGAAGTCCAAACCTTCAGACAAAAGGAAGGTGAATCCCTCTATGAAGCTTGGGAAAGATATAAGCAATTGATCAGAAGGTGTCCTTCTGACATGCTTTCAGAATGGAGTATCATAGGTATATTCTATGATGGTCTGTCTGAACTATCCAAGATGTCATTGGATAGCTCTACTGGAGGATCTCTTCATCTGAAGAAGACGCCTGCAGAAGCTCAGGAACTCATTGAAATGGTTGCAAATAACCAATTCATGTACACTTCTGAAAGGAATCCTGTGAATAGTGGGACAACTCAGAAAAAAGGAGTTCTTGAGATTGATACTCTGAATGCCATATTGGCTCAGAATAAGATATTGACTCAACAAGTCAATATGATTTCTCAGAGTCTGTCTGGAATGCAAGCAGCAACAGGCAGTACTAAGGAAGCTTCCTCTGAAGAAGAAGCTTATGATCCTGAGAACCCAGCAATGGAAGAGGTGAATTACATGGGAGAACCCTATGGAAACACCTATAATCCTTCATGGAGAAATCATCCAAATCTCTCATGGAAGGATCAACAGAGACCTCAACAAGGTTTCAACAATAATAATGGTGGAAGAAACAGGTTTAGCAATAGCAAGCCTTTTCCATCATCTTCTCAGCAACAGATAGAGAATTCTAAGCAGAGCCACTCTGACTTGGCAACCATTGTCTCTGATCTAATCAAAACCACTCAAAGTTTCATGACTGAAACAAGGTCCTCTATTAGAAATTTGGAGGCACAAGTGGGTCAACTGAGTAAGAAAATTACTGAACTCCCTCTTAGTACTCTCCCAAGCAATACAGAAGAGAATTCAAAAAGAGAGTGCAAGGCCATAACCACAACCCATACGGCCGAACCTGGAGAGGAGGAAGAGGCAGTGATCTCCACTGAGGGTGGCTTGGTGCATCCTCCCTTCTTATGACCTGATTCACCACAATTTGAACACCTTTGAATCTTCCCCCTCCTAGATAAGTGACTCTGGCTCCTATCTTCGGCTTCCTCAGGATCTCTTTTTCTCTTATTAACAAGTCTGTGGCTAGGCTTCCTATAGGATGGTAGCATGACATTATCAAAGTCAGTCTTCTTCCACTGATCTGGGTCATTTACAGAGCATATGACCGAATCATAGCACCTGACATAAGTATCCTTCTTATAGCAGCCATCAATATATGCATCCATTTCCAATCCTTTGAAGTGATACAGCTGATGGCATGAGTGTATGAATGCCACTTCCTGCAAGAACACTCACGAGTAGATAGATCTACAACATACTTGTTCAAGCCATTGCCCACTTCATATGACTGTGCAGCAGACCAATAGGGTCTCCACTAGACCTGCTCATTCTCTCTACTTCCTCATCTGAGGTAAAATCATACCACTAAACTTTTGAACTCTTTCTCTATTAGCAGCCTATCTACTAATCAAATAATCCTGGATTTCTTCTAGAATAGTTACAATAGGCTTTTTCATAGACTCTACTATTGCACCATTAAAACTTTCACACATGTTTAATAGAGTGTCACATTTAGAATAATAGTTAAACATGTATCTACTCCAATATCTGGGAGCAATAACATTTAGATGCCTATGAGCTTTAACATTAAACTTTTGGATCACTCCCATCTCTCTCTCCCAGCACTTTCTATGTGTAGTCTTTGCACACCTCCACATCAGTTGCTTCAAATGAAGGCCAGGAAACTTCTTCCAGAAACTGCTATACAGATATCTTGCACAGAACCCGTGGTCCACACCTGGGATTACTTCATCAACAGTGGGTTACTATCCCTAAAAGAAAGAAGTAAAAATTTGTGTTATTATAATATTATTTATCAAAATTAAATAAATCACTAAACAACAATCAATACAATAATTGTTTATCTTCTGTTGGTTAAACATGAAGGTTAATCTTCTAATTGTTTTAGAGCCAAAGTCATCAATTAGCAGCTGGAGAAACTGTTTTCTGTCAGATTGAAGCTTCCCATCATCAAAAATCAAAAGCCTATCAGTGTACAAAATGGGAAAAAAAAAAACTTAAAACAAACCCTAGCAATTTTACCAACTAATGGAATCCATTACAATATTATTAAATACAAGCTACAAAAAACCGAAAACGAATCGCAACTGTAACAGACAACAACAACTTCAACAACTTCACTACAAAAGCAACACATTCAATAATGCAATCGTGCATACATACCTTAATCACGATGACAACAGTGGAACGATGTCCCTCCATATGCTTGCAAACGTAGTCCAAATGCAGGAAATGATTTTGATTTTAACCCCAGATTTTAAGGACGAAAAAAGTACTTAACCCAAAAATATACTATAATAATTTTTAAAATAATATTCATTAAATATTTCTAAAACTTTACCATTGTTTATTTAAAAAAATATATAATTTTTTAATATAGGCATTATAATATTAGAATATTTCGAATTAACCCTAATAATATATGTCTGTGTAATATAACTAAGATTTTATAAACACTAAGCATTGTAATATTGGATATACGTATTAGATATTATAATATTTTAGGCTATCTTTTATTGTAATTTATTTTTTAATTAAGTTTGAAATATTATTCAGTTGTCTTTATTAAAAAATTTCAAATAATAATACATTTTAAAATTTAATTTTCTTATATTAATTAGATCAATATATGAATTTAATTAGCTTATTCATTGACTTCACAACAAAAAAATGTTTTAACCAAACATTTATAAAAATATAAGACAAGTTACATAAATAAATTAATTGGGTTATAAATTTATGCAGTTGCAACTTTCTAAAACAAGTAAGGGTGTTTACAAGTATTGGATATCTAATTACTCATTCGAACCCGAATCGAACCAATTAAATTAGTTCTAAAACTAATGGGTAATCGAGTACAATCCAAACCGAACCAATGACATTCTCTGTTAATTGATTCCGATAATAATTTTAGGAGTGCGTAATTCGAACTAACCAATAGACCTGAACCGTTTATTAATTAAATTAAAAAATATATAAATTTAAAAAATATATATAACTTTTACTGATTTTTTATGACTTACTTAAGTATTTAGCTATAATTATGGATTATTATGAGTATTTTGTTGTTGTTAGCATATTATTGACTTGTGTTTATTAATTTTACATGTTTATCAATTATTATATTTACAGAATTTTTAAAATAAAATTTTTGTTTATTTAATTTTTTTATGAATTTCTGTTTTATTGGGTACCCAATTATTCAAACCGAATCAATCCATTCTTAATTGGTTTGGTTTGATTCGGGTACACATACAAAAAAACCTAAATCCGAACCCATCCGAACCAATTACAATTCAATTGGTTCGGTTCTAATTTCACTCCAAATCCGAACCAAACCGACCCATGAACACCCTTAGAAACAGGTTACATCTTTGTCCTATTTTAATTCTATGTAAACTACTACTAGCATTTTATAGTTTGCACGTAATCTGCTACATGATAGTGCGGATTATATTGAAAATATGCCATGCAAAAACCGCTAGAGGGTGTTGTAGTTTCTGAAGAACTTAGACCATACATAAACTGCTGCAGGATCCAGTGGTTTATAAAGAAATAGTGGGTAGCGTAATTCGCTAGAGGCGGTAACGGATTACGTGTTGTAGAGGTGTTCCATTGCGATGTATGGGTGATAAATCACTATTTTATGGTTTATCTTGTGCTCAATTGAGTGGTTTTTATTAACTCTTTACCCACTTATTCATACTATTTGCATGTTTTACATTTGCCTTCCTAATTATGTGCTTTGATTGAAAACATGCTTCTTTGGTCTTAAGCTCCCTATGTTTAAATCCTCTCTTATTACCATTACAAGGCAGGAATGGCTCAGAGGATGGAAAGGAAGCATGCAAAAGTGGAAGGAATACAAGAAGTTGGAGAAATTGCTAAGCTGTCCAGCCTGACCTCTTCGCACTCAAATGGCTATAACTTTAGCTACAGAGGTCCAAATGATGCGGTTCTAGATGCGTTAGAAAGCTAACATCCAGGGTTTTGATTTGATATATAATTTGCCATAGTTTCCCTGACGATAAGTGATGCGAACGCATGATCTACGCGGATGCATCGCAATGACGAAAATCAGCGTGGCAGATTTCTTCTCCAGCAATTTCTGGGCTGTTTTCGACCCAGTTTTCGGCCCAAAAAACACAGATTAGAGGCTATAAAGTGGGAGAATCCATTCATTCATAATAAGAAGATCATAATTCATAATTTTAGTTTTAGATGTAGTTTTTAGAGAGAGAGGTTCTCTCCTCTCTCTTAGGATTTAGGATTAGGATTCCTCTTAAAGGATTTAGGATTTCAACTTCTTCTCAGGTTCAATGTTCCTTTTATTTATTTTATCAATTTAGTTTATGAACTCTTTATGTTTAGATTGATTTCCTTTACTTAATGCAATTTGAGGTAATTCAGATTTATGATTGCTCTCTTTTATTTATGATATAAATAATTTGAATTTTTCCCTTTTGGCTTTGGTTGAGTCATTGGAGACACTTGAGTTATCAAACTCATTGTTGACTGAAAATTGGAATTCTTCAAGAATTAATTTGAATTCCAATAACTCTAGCCTTCCCAAGGAAAGACTAGGACCTGAGGAATCAAAATTAATTCATCCACTTAACTTACCTTCATAGTTAGAGGTTAACAAAGTGGGAGAAAAATCCAATTCTCATCACAATTGATAAGGATAACTAGGTAGTTATTTATTTATTTTACATGTCATACTGCTTCCTTATTTTCAAAACCCCCAATTTACAAGACTCATAACCAATAATAAGAACACCTCCCTGCAATTCCTTGAAAAGACGACCCGAGGTTTAAATACTTGGTTATCAATTTTAAAGGGGTTTGTTACTTGTGACAACCAAAACTTTTGTAAGAAAGGAATTCTTGTCGGTCTAGAAGCTATACTTACAACGGGAATTTATTTGTGAAAATTCTAGATCGCGCGAGAGTTTCGTTCTTCAAAATGGCGCCGTTGCCGGGAAATTGCAAACGTGTGTCTTATTATTGGTTATTGTAAATATTTGCTTTTTGCTTGTTTATTTGTTTTTATTTTTAATTTTTCATAAATTATGAGGTTATTGGTTTTTTATTTAGTTATTAAAAAATTTTTCAAAAATTTGTTCTTCGTGTTCATCTTGAGCTTTAAATTGTTCTTAGTTGTTTCCTTCGTTTTGATCTAAAAATTTTAAGTTTGGTGTCATTTTATTGTTTTTCTCTTTCCTCGTTAAATTCAAAAATATATTTTCTCTTTATTTTAATTGAATTTTCAAAATTTGCATAAAAAAAAATTTCAGATTTTTATTTTAAAATTTTATCTTATCTTATCTTATTTCAAAAATCAAATTTCAAAATTTCAAATTTCAAATTTCAAAATTTAATTTTCAAATTCAAAATTTAAATAACCTTTTAATTTAAATTTGTTTTTATTTTCTTTTTTAATTTTTATTTGCTACTATGAACTCTCACCCCTTTGGCTATGAGTCTGGTTACAATTATGTTGCAGGAAGAGGAAATTACAAGGAGAACAGGCATCAAGGTTGAAACAATCAAAGATGGGAGGAGCCACAAGGATTTGATCAACCCTCATGGCAACAACCACCTCTAATGGACTATCAACAACCACCACCATATGCCTATGAACCCTCTCCTCAAAATAACTCTGGACCACCATACTCACAAGCCCCTTACCACCAAACACCACCATATGACCTTAACCTATATCCACCATACCAACCACCTTATGAGCCAAATGAACCCTCCTATCCACCCCAAACCTCCATGGAGAAAGTACTTACCAATCTAAACTCTACTATACAAGCTCTCGTCGCCCAAATCAGACCACCAAATACCTTCAACAATCAACCCTCAAGCTCTAGTGCACTTCCTTTTCAACCACAGAATGATCTCTCCATCCCATCACCACCATCCATGGAAGAGCACCCACATCCATCAATCCAAGAGCAACATGATCCCAATGATGCTATTGACATGGAACAAGAGAGAAGGGATCATCTTCGCGAATCCATACTTCATAAGGAGCTAGAGGAGGCCTTAAAGGTGAAGGTAGTAAGGACCCTTGAAAATGAAAGAATAGTTGAAAGGAATTGTCATGGAAAGAAAATCATCAAGGATGAGTATGATTTTATATTAAAACTACTGGACAAAGCAGTAATTATTGAAGAGGAAAAAGTGGTTGAAGACTTGCGAGATGTTGAACCTCCATGGGAAAGTCAAGACATAGAACCTCCTTCCAAGACGGTTGCATTTGATGTTGAGGAGGGTGTACAACCTCCAAGGCATACCCTGGTTGAAGACTTGGAAGAGGTTGATCAAGAGATGGAAATTCAAGAAAAAGAGGCACAACCTCCCATGCCCTTGGTGAGAAATGAAGAAGAGATTGAATTGGAAGAAAGCTACCAAGAGGAAGAGGTTGAAATTGAAGAAGCTTACAAGGAGGTGGAAGTTGTCCAAGAAGAGCACAAGGGAGTGGAGCTTAAAATCACCTTGCCAAAGTTACTGGAGACCTCTCCCCAAAGGCCATTACCACCCAATACAACATTCAAGTGGGTAAAATTCATATCCCTTAGCTTTCTCATTCCACTTGAATATGGTTTACTTGAGACAGATGGGCAACTTAGAGCTCTTTGTGGCTTTAAGAGTAAGAGGGAGATGGTTAGTGGTAGGAGTCGTCATGCAAGATTCAATATGGTGGAAAGCTCAAAGTTTAAATGCAAAGGTTGGTGTAAAGCTCAACTGAATGGGTCTAGGAAGTTGTTTGGCTGCTTTAGTGAGAATTTAGATTGCCTGCCACCCGGTTGGAACACTAATGATCAACAAGAAGACGGGTGCAAAAGCAAGGTTTGGGACTCCGAAATTCAGTCTAGAAATCAACACTCTTGGGGCTTTGTCACTTGCTTTAACCTGCTTGAAGGCTCTCTGCGCCTAGTTTGGGACCTCAGAGGCCATTGGAATCACAAACATTGGTGGAGATTTGATAAACCCATATTTCATGAGTTCTTTTGTGCTTAATTAGAGTGATTTATTCAACTCTTCACCTACTTATTCACATTAATTACATGGTTTTATTTTCCCTTCCTTATTATGTCATATTGTGAAAAACATGTTTCCTAAGCTTTAAAAAATTAATTATTTTAATTACCTTTATTTCCATTCGATGCCGTGATTAGTGTGTTGAGTAGCTTTAGGTTTCCTAAGGCTGAATGACTTAAAAGATGAAAAAGGAAACATACAAAAATGGAAGGAGAAGGCAAAACGGAGCTTTAAGGAAACTAGTATCCACGCGATCGCATGGACGACGCGATCGCGTGCCAGAAGCAAAGAAGCAGCGACGCGGCCGCATGACTGATGCGACCGCACGCCATAAGTAAGAACACCCACGACGCGGACGCGTGACTGACGCGACCGCATGGAAAGGAAAAGCTCCAGATGACGCGACCGCGTGACCCACGCGGACGCGTGACAGAGGCCACCTATCAGAATTTATAGAATACGTCCCCAGCGATTTCTGAAGCTCTTTTTGGCCCAGATCCAAGTACAGAAAGCATAGATTAGAGGTTATAAAGTGGAGGAATGCATCCATTCAGAGGGAGCTCTCAAATTTCTAGTTTTCATGATTTAGATTTAGTTTAGAGAGAGATTCTCTCTCTCTCTTAGGATTTAGGACTTCTTCTTGTTTTGGGAGTAACTCTGGATCCAGGTTTTAATGTTCTTTTATTTCAATTTTACTTTTATTTATTTGATTCCAATATTTGAATTGATTATTATAATTTAAATTATGAATTATTCCATGTTACAGATTTCTATTTGAATTAATGATATTCAAGGTATTTTCAGTTTATGATTGTTCTCTTTGGTTTAAGTTGCCATTGCTTCCAATCTAAGGACACTTTTATTATTCAAGAAATTTACTTTTTCTCCTTTTGGTCTTGGTTAAGAAATCAGTGACTCAACATTATCGAACTCAGCATAATTGATAATCGTTATCTTGCTAATTGATCTGAACTTCAATAATCCCAACTTTTTCCTAGGAAATAAATAGGATTCGAAGGTCAAACTAATTAGTCCCTCAACTTACCTTTGCTTCATAGGTTAACTAAGTGGAATTAAGATACAACTTTCCTTATTGTTGAGAGGGATAACTAAGTTGGACTTCTAATTTCCCTTATCTTGCCAAAAGTTGTTTTACAGTTATTATTTATTTTTAATTGCCATTTAATTCACTCGTCATTTAAATTACTTGCTTCTCGCCTTCTAAACCCCGATTACAACCTTTATAACCAATAATAAGAACATACTTCCTCGCAGTTTCTTGAGAAGACGACCCGAGGTTTGAATACTCAGTTAACAATTTAAAAGGGGTTTGTTACTTGTGACAACCAAAACGTTTATACGAAGGGATTTCTGTCGGTTTAGAGACTATATCTACAACGCGACTGTTTTTATGACATTCTTTACTGGCAGAAATCACGATCGTCAAAATGGCGCCGTTGCCGGGGAATTGTAAACGTGTGCCTTATTATTGGTTATTGTAAATATTTTTTTTATTTTTGCTTGTTTATTTGTTTTTATTTTTGTTTTTATTTTTTGCTTTTCCATAAATTAAGAGGTTATTTGTTTTTATTTAGTTATAAAAATTTTTTTTTCAAAAATTTGTTCTTAGTATTCATCTTGATCTTCAAGTTGTTCTTCGCGTTCATCTTGACCTTCAAGCTGTTCTTAGTTGTTTTCTTCGTTTTGATCTAAAAATTTGAAAATTGGTGTCATTTTATTGTTTTTCTCTTTCCTCATTAAAGTCAAAAATATTTTTAATTAATTTTTTTTCGAAAAAAAATTTCAGATTTTTATTTTTAAAATTTTTATCTTATCTTATCTTATTCCAAAAATCAAATTTCAAAATTCAAATTAAAAAAAAATTTCAAAATTTAAATTTAAAAATTTTCAAATTCAAAATTTAAATAACCTTTTAATTTAAATTTGTTTTTATTTTTATTTTTAATTTTTATTTCGCTACTATGAACTCTCACCCCTTTGGCTATGAGTCTGGTTACAATTATGTTGCAGGAAAAAGAAATTACAATGAGAACAGGCATCAAAGTTGGAACAATCAAAGATGGGAGGAGCCACAAGGATTTAATCAACCCTCATGGCAACAACCACCTCCAATGGACTATCAACAACCACCATCATATGCCTATGAACCTCCTCAACACAACTTGGGACCGCCATACTCACAAGCCTCTTTCCACCATTCACCTCCATATGACTCTAACCCACATCCACCATACCAACCACCTTATGAACCAAATGAACCATACATAGATCCACCCCAAACCTCCATGGAGAGAGCACTTACCCATCTAAACTCTACTATATGAGCTCTCGCCGCCCAAATCAGACCACCAAATACCTTTAACAATCAACCCTCAAGCTCTAGTGCACTTCCTTTTCAATCACAGAATGATCTCCCCATCCCACCACCACCTCAATATCTGCCATCTCCATATCCATCAATCCAAGAGCACTATGATCCTACCTATGATAACCGAGTGCATCAAGAGACAAAGGATCGTTTCAAGGAAACAGTGGATCGATTTCAGGCAACCACTCAACAACTGGGGCAAGCATTAATTCAATGGGCTTCTAGGCGCTTAAATACACAAGGATCAGCCACAGCCCCATGTGGACAGCCTAGTGAAGAGCGTAGCATGAAGGAAATACAAGAAACCCCAGTGGACAAGATAGAGAATAAATTCGTACTAGAACAAGTAGAAGACGCTGTCATTGTTCAAGAAGAAGAAGAAGTGGTTGAAGACTTAGGAGATGCAGAACCTCCATGGGAAAGTCCAGTCATAGAACATCTTTCCAAGACGGTTGAAATTGATACTGAGGAGGGTGTACAACCTTCAAAGCATATCATAGTTGAAGACTTGGAAGAGGTTGATCAAGAGATGGAGATTCAAGAAGAAGAAGCACAACCTCCCATGCCCTTGGAAAGCAATGAAGAGAAGATTGAATTGGAAGAAAGCTGCCAAGAGGAAGAGGTTGAAATTGAAGAAGCTTGCAAAGAGGTGGTAGTTATCAGAAAAGAGCACAAGGGAGTGGAGCTTGCAATTTCATTAAACATACCTCCCCCTAAGTTGCCATCATCCTTCACAACATTCAAGTGGATAAAATTCATATCCCTCAACTTTCTAATTCCACTTGAATATGGGCTACTGGAGATGGATGGTCAACTTAGAGCTCTTTGTGGTATTAAGAGTAAGAGAAAGATGGCCAGTGGTAAAAATTGTCCTGCAAGGTTCATTATGGTTGGAAGCTTTAAGTTTAAACGCAAATGTTGGTGTAAAGCTCAACTGAATGGGTCTAGGAAGTTGTTTGGCCGCTTTAGTGAGAATTCAGATTGCTAGCTACCCGGATGGAATCATAAGGATCAACACAAAGACGGGTGTAAAAGCAAAGTTTGGGATCCCGGAGGCCATTGAAATTACAAACATTGGTGGAGATTCCTGGATCAGTACAAGCACAAGCCACCATAACAAAGGACTCCCTAAATGTCCAACTTAAGGACTTTAACTAAAAGTGCTAGGTGGGAGACAACCCACCATGGTATGATCGTCCTTTTTCATTTTTATTTAGTTTTATTTGTTTTTGAATTTTATTTTATTTTGTTATATTGAACCTGGAGTTTTGCATCACATTCATATTAACACTGCATTCTGCATTTTTTAGATTACAAAAAAAAAGCGAGCACGCGACGCGACCGCATCAGCGACGCGTCCGTGTCGCAAGGGGAGTGAAGAAAAAAAATAAATGAACAGAGAGTTTCGCAGGAGCAGCGCTGGAGGCGTGCCAATGGCACAAATCACCCCACGCGACCGCGTCGCTGACGCGACCGCGTCACCTGGGAATAATGGCCTCTCACGCGACCACGTCACCCATGCGGCCGCGTGACCTGAAAATCGACGTCAACTGGGTGCATGGCCGAAAGTTGAGCTGGAGTTGGGCTGGAATCGTGCTGGAAGCCCAAGCCTCACCACGCGAACGCGTGCCCCACGCGTCCAGGTCATATCCCCAGGATGGCCACTCACGCGATCGCGTCGACCACGCGATCGCGTCACCCAGAATTTTGGCAAAAAGAGTTCAAACAGAGAGTTGCGCGACCACGAGGCTGCACTCGCGCCAATCGCACAAAACAGGCCACGCGATCGCGTGACCCACGCGTCCGCGTCACCTGACCTTATCGCGGACCACGCGACCGCGTCACTCACGCGTCCGCGTCACAAGCGGCGCACAGAATATCCAGATCAGCCAATTTTCTTATCTTTTCTTCCATAATCCTTATTTTTCTTCTCTTTTCTTATTTCTTTCTTCTTCCTTTCTTATTTTCTTTCACTTCCATTCTATTTTATTTCATTTATTTGCATACTTTCATTCATTGCATTATTTTCATTGGTGTTAGAATTTTATTTGAATCATTATTCCTCATTATATGCTTGTGGATTACTGCAAATTGTTTGATAATTATTATTATCTTCTTTAAAGGATTGCTTGCATGTTCACTGTAATACTTTCTATACCTTCTTCACCATGCATGCTATGTGTTTGTGAAAAAGCCCATATGGTATTATGCACTTCTCTATGTTATTCTACTATTCAATGCTTGCTTTTCATAAACTCCCTTTATTATCGTATTAATTGAAATTGATTGTTAATACAAACATGATGGTTTGTTACGAGTAATGCTTGATCTATGCTACTCATGCCCTTTGCTGGCATGCCAATAAACACCTTGCATTCACTTGTCCTTATATGCACTAGCTATTTTCCATTGATGGCTTTTTCACATGTACTCGCGAGCATGTGTTAATGTAAGTTCTATCTTAATGTGCATCCATCACCACCTTTTCCGTTCTCTTCCTTGCTATATATATCTCTTTGAATTTAATTTACTTTCTCTTCCCTTTTTCAGGATGGCCACCAAGAAAAGGAAAAGAGAAAGCCATTCCCAAATCAACAGCAAGAAAAGGAACAAAAAGAGCCCCAGCTGAGGAACCACAACCCCCATCCACTTGCACATCTTAGCATGCACCGAAGACGGTGTAATCTTTAAGTGTGGGGAGGTCGATACCGATCTCCGTGGGTTAGTACTTTCTTCTCAACACCATTGTTTTATTTTCTTTGTTTGTTCATTGTTGCATTTGCATGATTGATTGCATATTTGTTTGATTTTTGCATATTTTACCACTTGGTTAAAGTAATATTTTATTTTTCAAGAAATATTTTTAGAGAATTTCACTAATTTGAATAAAATTTAATGTTACACTTGTTTGAAGAGATATTATACTGGAACATGGTCTAGAGCTCGAACACACAAAACCTGTGAGATTTTTGAGCCTATTTGAATTGGTTGCATTTTATCAACCAATATTTTATTTTTGGTGTGTGTTTTTCTCTCAAAAATTGTGATCTTTGTCTTACTTAATTCTATATTTCCATGGTTTAATGTATGCATGCACTTACATGATTGAGGCCTTTGTTTCACTGAGCTTACATACCCATATGGCCTTACCTTTCATTATCCTTTGCAAACCAATTTGAGCCTATTATACCCCTTTGTTCCTTACTTTAGCACATCATTAACTCTAAGCGGAAAACAATAATGTCCTTAATTTGAATCCTTAGTTAGCTTAGACTAGTGAGAGTGCTCATAAATTAAGTGTGGGGAAGCGAATTTGGAAACAATTGGTTTGAGAATTGAGTATGTTAGAATTTTTTGAAAATGTGAAAGAAATATTTAGGACATGTTCATGCATTCAATAATGTAATCATATATATTGAAAGAAATAAAAGAAAAAAAAATATAATATAAAAAAAAGAAAAAAAAAGAAGAAAAAGAGAAAAAGAGCAATTAAGTAAAAGGGGACAAAATGCCCCAAAGTAAGTGGTGAAAGCAATGCATATGAGTTGTACTTGAAATTAGAATGTATGAATATGTGGAAAACATGGTTAATGGATGGTTAGATATTGTATTATGATTACATGGATTGTTTAAGTTAGGTGGGAAAAGTTTAAGTTAATTAAGAATTCAGATTTTAGTCCACTTGACCAAATACAATCATACCTTGACCCTAACCCCATTACAACCCTTAAAAGACCTCTTGATTTGTGTATTTATGCATTAAATTTATGTTGATTGTTAGATGAAGAGCAAGCCTTAGAAAGCAAGGTTAGTAGAGAATTGAGAGAATCGAACCTAAAACACTTGAGTGATTAGAGTGTATACACTACCAGTGAGGGTTCGATGCTCAATCCCTTGTTCCCTGCTTTCATGAGCTATTTTCTTCTTGCAAGTCTATTTGTACTTCATTTTTATGATTTGAATTAGTGAAATCCAGTTCATATCTCCTCTTGAAAGATTTGTTTACTTTTAACTAAGTAGGTGGAAACATTCTGCATGTAGTTACATTCATAGATTGCATTTCATACATTCTTCATTCTTTATAGCTTCTCTTGAGCTTAGCATGAGGACATGCTAATGTTTAACTGTGGGGAGGTTGATAAACCATTTTTCATGGTTTATCTTGTGCTCAATTGAGTGGTTTTTATCTACTCTTTATCCACTTATTCATACTATTTGCATGGTTTTACATTTGCCTTCTTAATTATGTGCTTTGATTGAAAACATGCTTCTTTGGCCTTAAGTTCCCTATGTTTAATCCTCTCTTATTACCATTAGATGCCTTGATATATGTGTTGAGTGATTTCAGAGATTACAGGGCAGGAATAGCTCAGAGGATGGAAAGGAAACATGCAAAAGTGGAAGGAATACAATAAGTTGGAGAAATTGCTAAGCTGTCCAGCCTGACCTCTTCGCACTCAAACAGCTATAACTTTAGCTACAGAGGTCCAAATGACGCGGTTTCAGTTGCGTTGGAAAGCTAACATCCGGGGTTTCGATTTGATATATAATATGATATAGTTTCCCTGACGCTAGGTGACGCTACCGCGTGATTCATGTGGCCGCGTCGCAGTGACGAAAAACCAGCGTGGCAAAATTCAAAACCAGCGAATTCTGGACTGTTTTTTGACCCAGTTTGTGGCCCAGAAAACACAGATTAGAGGCTATAAAGTGGAGGAATGCATGCATTCATGAGGAGGCTCTCATATTCACAATTTTAGGAGTAGATATAGTTTTTAGAGAGAGAGGTTCTCTCCTCTCTCTTAGGATTAGGATTTAGGACTTCTCTTAGTTTTAGGAGTGACTCTCAATCCAGGTTCAATGTTCTTTTATTTATTTTTCCATGCATGTCTATGTCAGATTTAAGTTCTTTTGTTAATGCAATTTGAGGTATTTCAGTTTAATATTGCTTTCTTTTATTTACATGATTATTGCTTCCCATCTGAAGGCATTTTTATTCCAGTAGATTTACTTTTCCCCTTTTGGTCTTGGTTAAGAAATCAGTAACTCAACAGTTATCAAACTCAACATAACTGATAATCGTTATCTTGCTAATTGAACTAAACTTCAATAATCCCAATTTTTTCTTAGGAAATAAATAGGATTCGAAGGTCAAACTAATTAGTCCCTTGACTTTCCCTTACTTTAGTAAAGGTTAACTAAGTAGAATTTAGATTCAACTTTCATTATTGTTGAGAGAGATAACCAAGTTGGACTTCCAATTCCTTTTACCTTGCCAAGAGATTTTTTTTTATTATTTTATTTTACTTGTCATATAACATATTCCCACCTTACTTCCAAAACCCCCAATTTACAATCTTCAAAATCAATAATAAGAACATACTTTCCTGCAGTTCCTTGAGAAGACGACCCAAGGTTTGAATACTCAGTTAACAATTTATTTTGACGATCGTGATTTCTGCCAGTAAAGAATGTCATAAAAACAGTCGCGTTGTAGATATAGTCTCTAAACCGACAAAAATCCCTTTCGTACAAACGTTTTGGGTGTCACAAGTAACAAACCCCTTAAAAATTGTTAACTGAGTATTCAAACCTCGGGTCGTCTTCTCAAGGAACTGCGAGGAAGTATGTTCTTATTATTGGTTATAAAGGTTGTAATCGGGGTTTAGAAGGCGAGAAGCAAGTAATTTAAATGACGAGTGAATTAAATGGCAATTAAAAATAAATAATAACTGTAAAACAACTTTTGGCAAGATAAGGGAAATTAGAAGTCCAACTTAGTTATCCCTCTCAACAATAAGGAAAGTTGTATCTTAATTCCACTTAGTTAACCTATGAAGCAAAGGTAAGTCGAGGGACTAATTGGTTTGACCTTCGAATCCTATTTATATCCTAGGAAAAAGTTGGGATTATTGAAGTTTAGATCAATTAGCAAGATAACGATTATCAATTAGCAAGATAACGATTATCAAGTGTGGGGAGGTTGATAATCGTTATCTTGCTAATTGATAATCGTTATCTTGCTAATTGATCTGAACTTCAATAATCCTAACTTTTTCCTATGAAATAAATAGGATTCGAAGGTCAAACTAATTAGTCCCTTGACTTACCTTTGCTTCATAGGTTAACTAAGTGGAATTAAGATACACTTTTCCTTATTGTTGAGAGGGATAACTAATTTGGACTTCTAATTTCCCTTATCTTGCCAAAAGTTGTTTTACAATTATTATTTATTTTTAATTTCCATTTAATTCACTCGTCATTTAAATTACTTGCTTCTCGCCTTCTAAACCCCGATTACAACCTTTATAACCAATAATAAGAACATAGTTCCTCGCAGTTCCTTGAGAAGACGACCCGAGGTTTGAATACTCGGTTAACAATTTTTAAGGGGTTTGTTACTTGTGACACCCAAAACGTTTGTACGAAAGAGATTTTTGTCGGTTTAGAGACTATATCTACAACGCGACTGTTTTTATGACATTCTTTACTGGCAGAAATCACGATCGTCAAGATTCCTGGATGAGTTCAAGCACAAGCCACCATAACAAAGGACTCACCAAATGCCCAACTTAAGGACTTTAACTAAAAGTGCTAGGTGGGAGACAACCCACCATAGTATGATCGTTCCTTTTTTCATTTTTATTTAGTTTTATTTGTTTTTGAGTTTTATTTTATTTTATTGTATTGAACCTGGAGTTTTGCATAACATTCATATTAGCATTGCATTCTGCATTTTTCATGTATAAAAAAAAAGAGGAGAAAAGCATGCACGCGATGCGGCAGCGTCGCTGACGCGTCCGCGTCACCAGTGCGTTTTGAAGAAAAGAAAAGCGAACAGAGAATCACACGAGAGCATGGCTGGAGGCGTGCCTTTGGCACAAATTGACCCACGCGACCGCGTCGCTGACGCGTCCGCGTCATGTGGGAAAAATGCCTCCCATGCGTCCGCGTCACCCACGTGAACGCGTGGCTCTGTGAAATCGACGTAAAAGGGTGTATAAGGTAGTAAGTTGGGCTGGAATGGGGCTGGAACGGTGCTAGAAGCACAAGCCTTACCACGCGAACGCGTGCCCCACGCGTCCGCGTCATTTTCAAAATATGGCCATCCACACGATCGCGTCAACCACGCGACCACGTCACCCAAAAATCTGGCGAAAAGAGTTTCGAACAGAGAGTTGCGCAAACGTGAGGCTGCACTCGCGCCAATCGCACAAATCAGGCCACGCGATCGCGTGACCCACGCGTCCGCGTCACCTTACCTTATCGCGCACCACGCGACCGCGTTACTCACGCGTCCGCGTCGCTTGCGACGCACAACTCATCCAAATCAGCGCCAATTATCTTCTCTTTTCTTCTCTAATCCTAATTTCTTCTATCTTTTCTTCTTTCTTTCTTACTTTATCTCTTCCATTTCTCATTCCTTTTTACCTTCATTCTATTTTACTTAATTTATTTGCATATTTCATTCATTGTATTTTAATTTTATGCATATTTTTCTTTTCTTTTCTAAATTTATTATTTTCCATTGGTGTCACTTGTTCATATTCAACTGTTGTGTCTTTTCTGGTATTATTTTGGTGCTCAGTGACTTGTTTTACACTGTTGGGTAATATTATTTAAGTCAATGCTACTCTTTTATGATATTTGTATTAATTTTGCATCGACATTAATTTATATTGTCTTGCACTCTCTTCCCCATTGTTGCAAACTTTTGCACTCTTGATTTGTCATGTACTTCTACTATTTTCTCACTTGAATGTTGTAGCTACCATGTAATTGGGACCCTTATTATCTGGCATTAACACCCATATTTTATTTATTTTCTATCTTTATTTTTGGGTTACTTTTCTTCTTTTTTCTTTTTCTTTCAGGATGGCTACCAGGAAGAGAACCAGGAGACGTTTACACGGGAGAGACAAACAAGTTCCTACGCACATTCCTTGATGAGAAAAGAATCAGTTGAAGCAACCCGTCCACTTGCACATCTTAGCATGCACCGAGGACGGTGCAATCTTTAAGTGTGGGGAGGTCGATACCGATCTTCATGGGTTAGTTATCTTCTATCTCAACACCAATGGTTTATTTTCCTTGTTAGTTGTTACATTTGCATGTTTAATTGCATGATTATTTGATTTTATGCATTTAGTTACCACTTGGTTGAAGTAATATTTTCTTTTTCAAGAAATTTTTATAGTATTTCACTAATTTAAATTAAAAACTTTTCTATTAAAACTTGTTTGAAGTTGTATTTGGAACATAGTTTAAAAAGCTAAGAACACACAACCTGTGAGATTTTGAGCTTATTTATATGGTTACATTATTTAACCATAAATTTTTATTCTTGTGTGTTTTCTTCTCTATGATTGCAATCTTTGCTTTGTTCCATTCTATATGTCCACTATTTAGTGTATTTACATGCTTGCATATGATTGAGGCCATTATTTGTTATTAGCTCACTTATCCCAAATAAGCCTACCTTTTACATCACCCTTGTTAGCCACTTTGAACTTTTTAACCCCCTTCTATTTCATAACCACATTACTAGCCCTAAGCAGAAAAACAAAATAAAAATCCCAGGTTGAATCCTTGGTCAGCTTAAGATAGATATTTTGTATAATTTAAGTGTGGGGAATTTTATGGGAACATGGGATGATATGAAAAAGTAGGTAATTAAACTGAATAAGTTATGTGAAAATTTGGGAAGCATGCTCATGTGAAATCAAAATAATTAAATTACCATGTGCATTGAAAAAAATAAGTAATTAAATAAGGGGATACAAAAAAAAATATTACCCCAAATGCAAAATAAAAAGAATCAATGCACATGGGACAAAATTCAAAAATAAGTTTGATACATGAGCATGTAATACAAAAGTGGGAAAAATTTGGGTAGCTAGGTAAAGTATTTTTAAATTATATAAAGTATGTATATATTGGGTGAGATCTTAGACTAATCAAGGATTCACTTTGTTAGCTCACTTAGCCTTATATATATATATACCCTCACCCTTACCTTAGCCCATTACAACCTTGAAAAGACCTCATGATATTTACATTGGTACAGTAAATTTTTGTTGATTGGTTAGATGAAGAACAAAGTTTAGAAAAGCATGACTAGAGAAGAGTAGAGTGATTAACCCTAGACATTTGAGAGTTAGAGTGATATACACTACCAGTAAGGGTTCAGTGCTTAATTCTATGTTCCCTGCTTTCATGAGCTATCTTCTTACAAGTTTACTTGCTTTTTATTGTATGATTTGAATTAGTAAAATCTGATTTATGTTTGTCTTGAAGAGCTTATTTACTTTTAACCAAGTAGGTAGAAACATTTTGCATGTAGTTGCATTCATACAGATAGGTTGCATTTCATACATTCTATCATTCCTCTTCACTCCTTTATAGCTTCTCTTGAGCTTAGCATGAGGACATGCTAATGTTTAAGTGTGTGGAGATTGATAAACCACTATTTTATAGTTTATCTTGTGCTCAATTGAGTGGTTTTTATCAACTCTTTACCCACTTATTCATACTATTTGCATGTTTTACATTTGCCTTCCTAATTATATGCTTTGATTGAAAACATGCTTCTTTGGCCTTAAGTTCCCTATGTTTAAATCCTCTCTTATTACCATTAGAATCCTTGATATGTGTGTTAAGTGATTTCAGAGATTACAAGGCAGGAATGGCTCAGAGGATGGAAAGGAAGCATGCAAAAGTGGAAGGAATACAAGAAGTTGGAGAAATTGCTAAGCTGTCCAGCCTGACCTCTTCACACTCAAACAGCTATAACTTTAGCTACAGAGGTCCAAATGATGCGGTTCTAGCTGCGTTGGAAAGCTAACACCCAGGGCTTTGATTTGATATGTAATTTGCCATAGTTGCCCTGACGAAAAGTGACGCGAACGCGTGATCTACGTGGACGCGTCGCAATGACGAAAATCAGCGTGGCAGATTTCTTCTCCAGCGATTTCTGGGCTGTTTTCGACCCAGCTTTCGGCCCAGAAAACACAGATTAGAGGCTATAAAGTGGGGGAATCTATTCATTCATAATAAGAAGCTCATAATTCATAATTTTAGTTTTAGATGTAGTTTTTAGAGAGAGAGGTTCTCTCCTCTCTCTTAGGATTTAGGATTAGGATTCCTCTTAAAGGATTTAGGATTTCAACTTCTTCTCAGGTTCAATATTCCTTTTATTTATTTTATCAATTTAGTTTATGAACTCTTTATGTTTAGATTGATTTCCTTTACTTAATGCAATTTGAGGTAATTCAGATTTATGATTGCTCTCTTTTATTTATGATATAAATAATTTGAATTTTTCCCTTTTGGCTTTGGTTGAGTCATTGGAGACACTTGAGTTATCAAACTCATTATTGACTGAAAATTGGAATTCTTCAAGAATTAATTTGAATTCCAATAACTCTAGCCTTTCCCAAACTTCAATTAACCTAAAATTTCCAAATCAAACCTTAACTCTAACTAAACAAAACCCTAATTTTCATCTAACCCTATCTCTCCTTTAAACCAACAGCCGCCACCCCCTTCTCCAAAACACACACAAACACACACACACACACAGGGGAGAGGAAGAGAGAAAGAGAGGGGAGAGTGTAGCCAGCAGAGGGGGAGGTCATCTCCGACGAGCCCGCGTCCGAGAAGAGGAGCCGTCAAGTTCTGCCGATACTGAGGGACTAGCTGTCGTTAGATCCGTTACTACCATTGTGTTCTGTGACCATTGCCGTTGAGCAGTCCGCTGCCATTGTTGCTGCCACAGCCGTCGTTGCTGGAAACCGCCGTTGGAGCCGCCAACTTCTTGGTAAGCTCTAGCCCTGTTTTGGTTTTTCTTCTTTGTCTGTCAAGATCCTTATTACTGTGAGAGTTGTTACTGAGGTTGTCTGTGATAGGAAAAATAAATTACGAGTTACTCTGCCGTTAATAAAGGTCCTCACAGCTACTGCCGCTCCGTTGCCTCATTTCTTTTTAGCTGCAGTAAGTTATTCTAGCCTTGAAACCCTTACCGCTATTATTCTGCTATAAATTATTGAGAATTTCGTGATGTTAACATTCTTTATTGATGCATGAGCATCTTATACCCTTTTTCATAGCATTTTCTAGTTATTTTTAGTTATATTTTATTAAGTTTTACTATATTTTAGTGCAAAATTTATCTTTGAATGCTACTTTGAGTTTTTGTGTTATTTTTATAATTTTAAGTGAATTTCGGGCGAATTCGGCAGAGTCTTGTTCAGAGACGAAGAAAGGATAGTAGATGCCATCAATCCTGACCTCCTTGCATTCCAACGAGCACAACTTGAGCTACAGAGGTCTAATTGATGCTATTTTAATTTCTTTAGAAAGCTAACTTTCAGAGCTTTCCAACGATATATAATAGTCTATACTTATCTTCCTGAATCACTGCCAAAACTGGCATTAAGCACCCTCACCTGGCGTTTAACGCCCAAAGAGGAGCAAGCCCAACGTTGAACGCCCAAAACTGGCATTTAGGTTTAGCATTTACTATTTAAAGAGGAGATCACTTAGGTTTATGAACATACAGATCCAGACAGATCCTTTTTACTTTTATCTTGTTTTCTCTGAAAAGTATGAGTAGCTAAACCTCCTGGTTAAGGTTAGGAGCTTTGCTTATTCCTATGGATTAATATGATTACTTTTCTATTTTAATATATGTTTAATTCCATTCTAGGATGTGTTTTTCGTTCTTCATCTAAATGAATCTGGGGTGGAATGAAAGTATGACCCTTTTTTCTACTTGAGTTCTTGTGATACTCTGACCAAGGTCACTTGAGCTACAGCTTGAAAACACTTCTCCTAAACTACAAATTACCTGGACTAATTGCGATATGTAACATAAAATCCTGTTAGCTTTGTGTAATTGAGGTTTTTGTAGTGCTAAACTAGAATGCTGAGCTTCACCCTCATTCGGATTGAATGACCACTGACCCTGGCTTTTGATGAGAATCATAGGAGATTAAATTGCCAAGGAATTGGGGTTTAATTACTTACAATTTGCCATAGAATGAATCATTCATTGTTAAATTAGTCAGTAAGAAGTATTAATCCGGAAAGATAAGCATCTCTGAGGCCTTAACTGCTTCCATATATTACCTCTTTACCTATCTTTAATTACTTTTCTTTACTTTCTTGTTTTATGTGAATTCAACAACAACAACTCTCTTTACTTTTTGCCTGAATAAGTCCAGCAAGATAACTATTACTTGTTCAATCCAACAATTCTCATGGGATCGACTCTCACTCATCTGAGGTATTACTTGGACGACTCGGTGCACTTGCCGGTGAAGTTGTACGAGTTCTAATTTCGCGCACCAAGTTTTTGGCGCCGTTGCCGGAGATTGTTTGTGATTGACAACTACCGGTTGTCTTGTTGCTTAGATCAGGTATTTTTATCAGTTTTTGATTATGTATTCCCTTTTGAGTTTCGAATTATTATTTTACTTATTTCTCTATATTTTCAAAATTTTCTTTATTAATTTTCTCTTATTTTCTAATTTTAAAATTTTGGTGTCCCTTTAGTGATTTTCTTTTTGGTTTAATTAATTTACTTTTTAATTCTTGAATCATATCTTATTTATCTTTCTTGATTTTTGATCTTTATCTTATTTATCTTTTCCTTGATTTTCAAATCTTGTTATCCTATCTTATCTTATTTTAATTTCAGATTTTAAGTTAAGTGTTTATTTAGTGTTTTCTCTTTCTTTTTTAATTTCGAAAAATTTTAAACCCTTTTCTTTCTAATTTTTTTTAATTTTTTGAAATTTCTAGTTAATTTTTTTTTATTTTTGAGTTAAGTATTCTAATTTTTTTTATTTATTTTTGAATTTTTATAAAAAAAATAAAAATGAGAGAAAAAAGCTACTTTGATGACCCTTTCTTTTAATTCTTGCATTCTTGTTTTGATTTCTTTTTTTCCTATCAATTTGCTATCTTACTTTATTTCTTTATTTGGATATCTCACTGGGAGCTCTATACCTAGACATAGGGACTCCCACTTTTCTTTGTCTCTTGTTTGTACAGGAGCACCAAAATCACTATGAATCCAAATGGGAGTGTACAACCCAAAAGAACTTTGGGATCTTATACAGCCCCTTCTCTTGACTTCTATAGAAGAAGCATTAGTGTGCCCCCTATTAGAGCGGACAATTGTGAGCTCAACCCACAATTGATCACTTTAGTGCAGCAAAACTGTTAGTTTCATGGACACCCTCAGGAAGACCCTACAAAATTCATAGCTGACTTTCTACAGATCTGTGACATTGTAAGAACCAATGGAGTAGATCCTGACATCTACATGCTGATCCTCTTCCCATTTGCTGTGAGAGATCAAGCAAAGGACTGGTTAAATGACCAACCCAAGGAGAGCTAGGACACCTGAAGTAAGGTTGTCAACAAGTTTCTGAATAGATATTTCCCCCCAAGGAAGTTGACTAAACTATGAAAGGATATTCAGACCTTTAGGCAAGAAGGGAGCGAGTCCCTCTACAATGCCTGGGGAAGGTACAAGTCTATGCTCAGGAAATACCCTATTGAGATATTTACAGATTGGGTCAAGATAGACATCTTCTATGATGGACTCTTTGATATGGCCAGGATGTCTCTGGATAATTCTGTGGGTGGCTCCTTACACATGAAGAAGACACTTGAGGAGGCCGACGAACTCATTGAGATGGTGGCTAATAACCAGTACTTATACTCATCCGAGAGGACTCCAGTAAGAAGGAAACTCAAGAAGTAGAGACTACAGATGCACTTCTGGCTCAGAACAAGCTTCTAGTTCAACAAATGAGCCTTCTCACTCAACAAGTGAATAGCTTGCAGAGCTCAATCACTAACATTCAGAGCATCCCTGACTTGGCTTCCATTGTTGCAGAACTTGCAAAAAGCCAACAAAGCATTATGCAGGAAGTCTGAACCTCATTTAGGAACCAGGAGATATGAATCGACCAGCGAATAACCCACAAACTAGAGAAGAGTGCAAGACCATTGGTGCAGAATTTATAACCCACAAACTTACCGGCAAGTGCAACGGGTCGTACCAAGTAGTACCTCAAGTGAATGAGGGTCGATCCCACGAGAATTGATGGACTAAGCAACAATGATTGCATGATTTACTTAGTTAGACAAACAAAAAATGGTGTTTGAGAGTTCAAAAGCATTAACAGTAAATTCAAAATATCAGAAAGCAAGCAGTAAACGGGTTGTGAAATATATGGAGAAAACAGTTAAGGTTTCAGAGATATTTATTTTCCGGATTAACTTTTCTTACCAACTATTTTAATCATTCAAGATTCAAGTCCTGGCAAACTATATGTGACTAAACCCAAATTCCTTAGACCTTTTTAGTCTCATCTATCCTTCATCAACTGTCAATTCCTCGGTCACTTGATTCCAATTAGAGGGTTAAGTTCAATTCTAGTTTATATGCCATAGAAATCCTAATTATCCAAATATAAGAGGATTATATGTTACATATCCCGTTAAGTCCAGATAATTAGAGATTTAGGAGAAATTGTTTTCAAGCTGTTGTTCAGGTAATGAGCTTTTCCAAGTTTTATAAGAACTCAAACAAAACAAGGGTCATACTTCCGTTCCACCCAGATTCATAAGATAAAGAACGACAAAAATTCTTGAAATTGAAATCAATACATGAATTAAAATAGAACAATAATAGTATTAATCCATAGAATAAACAAAGCTCCTAACCTTAACAGTGGAGGTTTAGTTGCTCATGGTTCAGAGAGAAAACTAGGGTTCTGTAAAACTGTAAGTGCGGAATGAGGTAAGAGAGAAGAGTAGAGCTCGAAGGGCTGATTCTTTTCCCTTTTATATCTAATCCTAATTAATGTAAAATATATTTTTTAAAACTAAATAATATCTTTTCCTATTTATAAATAAAATATAAGTTAAATTAAAATCAATTAATCTCTCGTGCAGGTCTTGATGGATGAATGGGGACCACTTTGATTCCTATAGTTGGCACCTAACTTGGAAGACTTGGTACCTAACTTGGAGAAGGCAGCTAGGATTGGGCGTTACTTGTTTGACCTGGCGCCTAACTTGGTGGGGTGTGGCGCCAAACTTGAGCATGGCCAAACCCAATTGTGTGTGTTGGTTGTACCTGGCACCTAACTTAAGAAACTCCAAGTTAGGCGTCACCTTGGCAGTGTTCCTTTGAGGCTTTTCCTTTGTCCTGGCACCTAACTTGGTGAAACCCAAGTTAGGTGCCACCTATGCAGCATGCAATTAATGTGTGGAGTTTGTCTTGGCGTCTAACTTGGAGAATCCCAAGTTAGGCGCCACCTTTGCCGAATTGCTGGAAAAGAAGTGTAGACTATTATATCATTGGAAAGATCTGGAAGTTAGCTTTTTAATGCCACTGAAATCATGTCAATTTGATCTCTATAACTCGAGTTATTCATGTTAGAGTGCAGGAAGGTCAGGATTGACAGCATCATTCGCTTTCTTCTCTTTTTCTACAGAAACTCCATCAAATCCATTCGAATGCTACCTGAAATAAACAGAATTGCACACGTCTCAAAGTAGCATCCATAGTGGCTAAAAGATAATTAATTCTTAATTAAACTCAACAATTTGAATGCAAATTCACTAGGAAAAGATAGAAAAGATGCTCACGCATCAACTATCACCTTGATAAGTAATCAAGTGGTGGGTGCAGAGGCACAAATCTCTGAGAAGCAGATTGACAATGAAACCCCGGATGAAGAAGAGACACCAGAGAGTGGAATTGCAACAACTCAGGACACCACCATGGAAGTAAAATGCCTAGGAGGGGTAGAGTGGAAGTAGAACGCCCAGGAGGGGACAGAGTGGACGTTGAACACCCAGAGAAGGGGGAAATAGACATCAATTCAAAAGACATTCTGATAAACCCCAATTTTGTGGTTTATCTTTTGTTGATTTTAGGGAATTTTATCAACTTTTCCCACATTTATTCAATAAAATAGCATGGTTTTGTGAATTTCTCCTAATTTGTGCTTAAGAGTAAAAACATGCTTTTCAAGCCTTTAAATCGCTAATTTTATTTCACTTTAATTCCATTCGATGCCTTGATATGTTTGTTAAGTAATTTCAGGATTAGAAGGCAAAGATTAAGTTGAAGGAATGGAGAAAAAGCATGCAAAAATGGAGACTCATAAAGAAATGAAGGAATTGCTAAGTTGTCAATCCTGATCTCTTCATACTAAATCGATTATAACTTGAGCTACAGAGATCCAAATAAGGAGGTTTCAGTTGCGTTGGAAAGCAAACATCCAGGGCTTCAAAATGATATGTAATTTGCCATAGTTTCCTTGCAGTTAGGTGACGCGCACGTGTCGCCCATGCGTGCGCGTTGCAGGATCAGCGTGACTCACTTAAAGGCAACACATGACCAGCTATTTCTGAAGTATTTTGGGCCCAATCCAACCCATTTCTGATGCTATTGAACCAGGGATTAAAGGGGAAATGAACCAAGTAGTAATAGGGGAGTTTTTATCATGTTGTAGGTAGAATTCTAGAGAGAGAAGCTCTCCCTTCTCTCTAGAATTTAGGGTAGTTTAGGTTAAATTCTCTTAGATTCACTTTTAATTCTTGTTTTTATTTCAATTCTCTTTATCTTTTGTTGTTCTATTGTCTCAATTCTTTTAGTTTTCCTTGTTAATTTCCTTATTTTGCCATTTTTACTTTCATGAACTCTTATTGGATTTACTTTTCTTTTAATGCAATTTTATGTTTCCATGTCCTTTTTATGTTTATCTTAATTGCTATTGTTGATTTCTTGCTTATGATAGTTATGGGTTTTGTTAATTCTTATATTTTATGATATTTACTTTTATTGCACTCTAGGTATTTGATGAAATATTTTCTCTAGTTTTTGAGTAGTTTTCTTTACTTTTGGCCTAGGCTAAGGGAACTGAGTGACCTTGAGTCATTGGATGTCATTGAATTGATGATTTGAGAACTCTTAGTGGTCAATTTGGTAACCATTGAAACTAGCCTACTACTAAGTCAATTAGTAGCTAGGTTAGGAATTATGGATTGATGTTGATCAAGCCATTTGACATACTTCAAGCATAGAAGTAGACTAAATGAGCTTGGTTCCTCATAATTGTCAATACATGGTTTGTAGACAAGGATGGTGATCCCAATTTCCAAGTCTTATCCAAGAGTTCTTTTCATTTATTTTATTAGTTAATTGTTATTTACTTTCTTGCTTTTATATTTCTTTGCCAATTACAAATCAAACCCCTTTGTTATTCATAGCCAATAATTGAGCACTTCATTGCAATTCCTTGTGAGACGACCCGAAGTTTAAATACTTCGGTTAATTTTCATTGGGGTTTGTACTTATGACAACCAAAATCTTTAAAATTTGATTTGAGTATTGTTAGTTGGTTAGGAACTATACTACCAATTGTACTATAGTGTGGTTACAACTATGTTGTAGGAGATGGAAACTACAATGACAACATGCATCAAGGATGGGACAATCAAGGATGGGAGGAGCCTCAAGGATTTGATCAACCCTCTTGGCAACAACCTTCCCAATTGTACTATGAGCAAGAGCCATTCCAAGATGCATACCAATCCAATGGCTATGGTGGACCCCTTGTGATTATCAACATCCACCACCCTATGCCTATGAGCCCTCTCCACAATATACCCCTCAACCATCACATTCACAAGCCTCATACCACCAAACACCTCCATATGATCCCAATCCATATCCACCATACCAACCACCTTTTGAACCATATGAAACATATGTAGAACCACCCCAATTCCACCACCAATACCCTCAAGAACCACCACCTCACTATTCTTACCAAGATGAATCACCTCCCATGTATGATAACTTTCAACCACAAAATAAATTCCCCTTTTCACCACAACCCTCCATGGAAGAATACCCATATCCATCAATCTAAGAGCAATATGATCCTACTTATACTAGTCAAGTGGAACAAGAGCCAATAGATCGCTTCAAGGAAGCAATGAACCGGCTTCAAGCAATCATCTGTCAAAAGGAGCAAGAGGAAGCCCAAAGGATGAACGAAGCTATCGAGGCTAACCTTGCCAAAATTAAAGCCAACTTGGACGTATGGGATTCATATCGTAGACAAAGCATCTCTATTGAAGAATGTGGAGAATCAACCGAAGAGCGGAGCATGGAGTGTGTCATGCAACAAGTGGAAAGGATGGAGATTGTTGATGAAGAAGAAGTGGTTGAAAGCCTAGGCAAGGTTGAGCAAGAGGTGGATTCCAAGTTTGAGAACACTTCCACACCAAGTGATGTTGTTGATGATCTTGTGGAAATTGTTGAACCTTTTTCCAATGAGCTTGAATTTGGTGTTGAGGAGGATAATGCGCAACTTCCAAGGCATAGTATGAATGATGAAAGATTGGAAGAGGATGATCAAGAGGCAAGCTCCACCAATGAAGAATGTGTGGAAGAAGTTGGTGGGCAAGGAATTGAAGTTGAAAAAGCTTGCCAAGAGGTGGAGGTAGTCAAAGAAGAGCACAAGGGAGTGAAACTTGCAAGATCATTAGGACCATCCCTTCCTAAGTCACTATCCAACACAACATTCAAGTGGGTAAAATTCTTATCCCTAAGCTTTACTTTCTCACTTGAATATGGTTTGCTTAAGACGGATGGGCAACTTAGAGCTCTTTGTGGAATTAAGAGCAAGAGAGAATTGGTTAATGGGTGGAATTGCCAATCAAGGTTCTTTATGGTTGGAAACTCAAAGTCTAAGTACAATGGTCGGTATAGTTCTCAATTGTATGGATCTAGGAGGATAATTTGGTGCCCAAGTGAGAATTCTATGTGTTTGCCACCCAAATGGACTTGTCTTGATAAACTTGAATATGGGTGTAGAAACAAGATTTGGGATTCGGGCATATATGAGGATCAATTTTGGGAGTCCTTAGCTTGTGTGGAACTTCACCAAAGCTTGGTGCCGTTAATTTTAAGATTTTGAGCTTACTTGAAATCCAAGCATTGGTGGGAGTTCCAAGAAGAATTCAAGCACAAGCTACCTTAACAAGGAGCCTCCCAATAGTCCAACTTAAGGACATAAACTAAAAGTAATAGGTGGGAGACACCCCACCATAGTAAACTCTTTCTATTCTCTTCTATATATAATCAATGAATGAATTGAGTTGCAATTGTTAGGTAGTTTTCTTCTTCGCATATTCTTGTTTTAGTGTTTGGGTTGCTAGTTTGTTTGATTAGATTTCTTCCTTAAGTTGTAGAATAGTTGTTGTTAAATTATATTTTGCTTGAAGTGTAAGTTTTGTTTGTTTTGTATTTGAAAATTTCTCAAAAATCAAAAGATAAGTTGTCAAATTTGAATTTTGGTTGATTTAGAATGCATATAGGTTAGGAGAGTGCCTAGTTTCTGTTTTATGTAAAAAACAATGCACGCCACGCGTAAGCGTGGCCGATGCGCACGCGTCGTGTGCCACATTTGGACTCTTGGTACAAAAACCAGAGAGTTGTGCTGGAGTGGTACTGGTTTTGTGTAAATAGCACAATTTGACCCCCACGCGTACGCGTGGGTGACGCTTACGCGTCACCTGTACTTTCTGCATTCCACGTGTATGCGTGGGAGACGCTTACGCGTCTCTTGTCTCTCCTGCTTTCCACGCGCATGCGTAAGCGTCGCCTCCGCGCCCTGTTTCTTCTCCTTTCTCCTTTCTTCTTCTTTCTTCTCTCCTTCTTCTTTCTTTCTACCTTTCTTCTTCTCTCTTCTTCCTTTCTTACTTTCTTCTTTTTCCTTTCTTCAAAAAATTAAAAAAAATAAAATAAAAAAATTTTTAACTTTTTATTTTTCTCATCTTTCATTTTTTTTGTTTATTGCATTTACATACTCTTATTCATTGCATTTTAATTTTATTTTTATAGCTTGTTCTTATTTTCTTTTCTAAGTTTCTTATTTTAATAATGGTGTTGAATTCTCATACTCAATTGTTGAGAATTTCTTGGATTATCTTGGTGCTTCTTGACTTGTTTGATATTGATGGGTGATGAAACTTTTAAAATCAATGCTTAATCTTTTATGATTCTTGCACCCTTTGTGCATTGACATGAACTTCTATTGTTTTTCGTAACCCGTTCTTTCTTGTTTGAACTTGATGCTTCTGTGTGCTCTTCATGATTTGACTTTACTCTTGCATCAAGTATTAGTTGATATGCCTTAGCTTATATTGTTTTCTCACTTATATGTTGTAGCTACCATATAGTTGAGAACCTTACTCTTATTTGGCATTAGCCCCCACCTATGTTCTATTACTTTGATATCTTTGTTGTAGGCTTAATTTTCTTTCTTTTTCTTTCCTTTTAGGTTGGCCACCAAATGAGGAAAAGGAAAAGCTTCTAAATGGGGCAAAAAATAAGTCTACCCACACAATCCTTTGAGGAAGCTCATCAGTTGTAGCAACTTATCCACCTTGCTCTTCTTTGCATGCACTGAGGACGGTGCAATCTTTAAGTGTGGGGAGGTCGTCCGACCGATCTCCATGGGTAACAATTTCCTTTTTCAACACCAATTCTTAATTTTCTTTGTTAGTTAGTTATCGTATTGCATGATAGGTTGCATGATAGTTAGAATTTGTACATATTTTACCACTTTTTTTTATTTTAGGACTACTTGGTTAGAGTGATGATTTCTTTTCCAAGAAAACTATTCTAAGGCACCCTACCAATTCGGAAAAAAAATTTGTGTTGAACTTGCTTGAAGAATTTATTTTGGAACATGGATTTTGAGCTAAGAACACACAAGCATGTGAGTTTTGAGCCCAATTGCGTGGTTACATCATATAACCACTTATTTTCATTCTTGTGTGCATTATTTTCTTCCTATGATTGTAATCTTTGATTTGTTTGATTCTTTATGTCCATTATTCCATGTGTGAATGCATTTATATGATTGAGGCCATCATTTTATTTAGCTCACTTACCCAAATTGCCTACCTTTCATCAACCATTATTAGCCAATTTTGAGCCTATTTAATCCCGTTTGTTCTTAATTTTAGCACATCACTACCCCTAAGTAAGAAACAATAAATGTCCGTTAATTTAGATCTTTGATTAGCTTAAGTTAGTAAGGGTGTGTGTGTATCATTTGGGTATGAGAAACCTGGGAACATTGGTTGAGATAAAAGTGTACTTTGTATTTTTATTAAAGATATTGGAAATTGGGTACATACTCATACATTAAATTTGTAAAACCATATGCATTGATACGTTGTATATACTTTATTTTAAAAAAAAATTGAAAGAAAAAAATGTATGTAGAAAAAAATAAATAAAAAAATACAATAAAAAGGGGACAAAATGCTCCAAAGCAAGGTAATAATAACAATGCATATGGAATGTGAATTAAAGAGAATGCATGAGTATGTGAAAAAAGTGGGAATCTTGGATAGCTAAGTATTGTATTAGAATTGTATAGGTTGTTATATGTGTTTGGTAAGAGCTTAGGTTAATCAAAGATTCAAATTTCAAGCTCACTTCACCATATGCATCCCTACCTTTACCCTAACCCCATTACAACCTATGAATAAGACCTCAGGATAAATATATGTATACATTGAATAATTGTTGATTCTTAGATGAAAAACAAATCTTGGAAAGCATGATTAGAAGAGAATTGAGTGATCAACCCTATACACTTGAGCGACTATAGCAGATACACTTCCGGTGAGGGTTCGATGCTCAATTTCTTGTTCCCGGCTTTCATGAGCTTTCTTCTTGCAAGTTTGTTTACACTTCATTTTGATATTTGAATTGGTGGGATTCATGAATCATCATACTATGTTAGCCCTACATGTTCATATGTGCTCTTGGAGATTGATTTACTTTTTAATCAAGTAGGTAGAATCATTTTGCATTTAGTTGCACGCATATAGATAGGTGTATATAGTTTATTTGCATTGAATAAATCTTCATACCCCTTTTCTTGCCTTTCTTGGTTTATCATGAGGACATGCTTAGTTTAGGTGTGGGGAGGTTTGATAAACCCCCAATTTTGTGGTTTATATTGTGTTGATTTTAGGGAGTTTTATCAACTTTTCTCACATTTATTCAATGAAATAGCATGGTTTTGTGAATTTCTCCTAATTTATGATTAGGAGTAAAAACATGCTTTTTAGGCCTTTAAATCGCTAATTTTATTTCACTTTAATTCAATTCGATGTCTTGATATGTTTGTTAAGTGATTTCAGGATTAGAAAGCAAAGATTGTGTTGAAGGAATGAAGAAAAAGCATGCAAAAATGGAGAACTCATGAAGAAATGAAGGAATTGCTAAGCTGTCAATTCTGACCTCTTTGTACTAAATCGATCATAACTTGAGATACATAGGTCCAAATGAGACGGTTTCAGTTGCGTTGGAAAGCTAACATCTGGGGCTTTAAAATGATATGCAATTTGTTATAGTTGCCTCATAGTTAGGCAAAACGCACGTGTTGCCCATGCGTGCGCGTCGCAGGATTAATGTGACTCACTTAAAGGCAACACGTGACCAGCGATTTCTGAAGCATTTTGGGCCCAATCCAACCCATTTCTGATGCTATTGAACCAGGGATTGAAAGGGGACTGAACCAAGTAGTCATAGGGGATTTTTCATCATGTTGTAGGTAGAATTCTAGAGAGAGAAGCTCTCCTTTCTCCCTAGAATTTAGGGTAGTTTAGGTTAAATTCTCTTAGATTTACTTTTAATTCTTGTTTTTATTTCAATTCTCTTTATCTTTTGTTGTTTTATTGTCTCAATTCTTTTACTTTTTCTTGTTAATTTTCTTATTTTGCCATTTTTACTTTCATAAACTCTTATTGGATTTACTTTTCTTTTAATGCAATTTTATGTTTCCATGTCCTTTTTATGTTTATCTTAATTGCTATCGTTGATTTCTTTCTTATGATAGTTATGAGTTTTGTTAATTCTTGCATTTTATGATGTTTACTTTTATTGCACTCTAGGTGTTTGATGAAATGTTTTCTATAGTTTTTGAGTAGTTTTCTTTACTTTTGGCCTAGGCTAAGGGAATTGAGTGACCTTGAGTCATTGGGTCTCATTGAATTGGTGATTTGAGAGCCCTTAGTGGTCAATTTGATAACCATTGACACTAGCCTACTACTAAGTCAATTAGTAGCTAGGTTAGGACTTATGGATTGATGTTGATCAAGCCATTTGACATACTTCAAGCATAGAAGTAGACTAAATGAGCTTGGTTCCTCATAATTGTCCATACATGGTTTGTAGACAAGAATGGTGATCCCAATTTCCAAGTCTTAGCCAAGAGTTCTTTTCATTTATTTTATTAGTTAATTATCATTTACTTTGTTGCTTTTATATTTCCTTGCCAATTACAAATCAAACCCCCTTGTTCTTCATAGCCAATAATTAAGCACTTCATTGCAATTTATTGTGAGACCACTCGAGTTTTAAATACTTCGGTTAATTTTCATTGGGGTTTGTACTTGTAACAACCAAAATCTTTAAATTTTGATTTGAGTATTGTTTTTTGGTTGGGAACTATACTACCAATGGAATTATTTTGTGTGAAATTCCTAACCATACAAAAATACTCTTTCACATTCCTACCAGGCACCCAGACAACCCCTTTCCAGTCACTCTGGACACTCATCCTGCATTACCCAAGGCCCAGAGTACAAAGCCAAATTGCCATACCCTCAATGACTTCAAAGACCCCTCACTCTTCCTAGTAACACAATGCTTACCCTAAGAGAATAGTGCAAGGCCATAACAGTGGATGTTGAATCTGTACCAAAGGCGGAAGTACAAGTTACTAAAGGGTCAGAAGAGAAAGAAGCTCCAGAAAAGGCGGAGGTTACACTGTCACATGCCCCCTCTATGACACCCATTCAAGAGCTTGAAACACCACACCCTCCGAAGTCCTAAAAGGAGACCAAGGACGAGCACTACTCACAGTTCTTGGAAATCTTTAAGAAGCTAGAAATCAATATTCCTCTTGAAAAGGTTTTTAAGCAAAGGCCTCTCTCTACTGGAAGAACCCCCATTGATGCTAAGAAAGGCAAATTGGTGTTGAGGTTTCATAAGGATTGGATGGTTTTCAAGGTCTTTAAACCTCCACTACCCCCTGACAAAGGAGGTACTTGCATGCAGAGTACAATGCTGAAGCCTCCTCCCTTGGTGGTAACTCATACAATTCCCCTAAAAATCAAACCTAAGTTTGGTGTTGGGTAGTCAGCACCCACCAAGGAGGAAGGTCCCAAGAAGAAGATGCCTAGGAGATGGAGAAACAAAAAGATCTCTACTAAAGGCTTCTCATCAGGGATGAGGGTGGTAGTCACTGCAAGCGCAATCCTACCTTGTACAATAAACAGGATCCTGTCTCTTGAGCGGACTGAGCTGATTCATGAGAGCACAGGACAGAAAACCCCAGTAAGGAATGAGGATTTAAGCCTCTACGACTATCTTCCTCCTTGAAGGATTTGACCATCAAGCTAGTGACGGTAAAGAAGCGCTTGTTGGAAGGCAACACAACTATAAGTATCCTTTAGTTTAATTCTATTTTGATTTCAGTTTTCTTTAGTTTGAGTTTCTTTTAGTAAATTTTTAATTGTCATTGATTTTCATAGTTTTCCCAACTTTTTTAATGTTTGTGATCATGCACTGTACTTAGAACAGGGACAGGAGGACTCAGAATGGAAAAAATAGAGCGCCAGTAGGAAGGCAAGCAGTCCTGGAGTTTAACACCAAAAAGGGACCAAGTTTTCTTTGCTTGGGAACAAGCAAACTTTTTAAGTTTGGTGTTGCAGAGTGAGTTCTGGGTTCATATTATCATCAATGGCACCAAAGAAAGGTGAATCATCTTCATGGAGAGTAGCAACCACCACAACTGAGGTGGTTAAGTTTCATTATCATTTCCTTTATCTTATTTCCTATTTCTATTCTAGCTCTTGCATGATAACTATTAAGATTTCCTTTGATTTCTAGTCTAGTAGTTCAAATTTCAAAAATTTTATGGTTAGAAGATGTATCATGTATTACCCACTAAGCTTAAAAATAAAATTTTGATTAAGAAGTAATAAAATACAGAAGGTCTTGAGTTCTATTACAAGTTGTTCTACTTATCTTAAAGTGGAGGCCTTATCTTTATTTCTGAATGTATAAATTAACGGTGCATAATTGACATTGGAGTTGAGCATAGTGGCTCGTGAGGAATATTGAACTTAGAAAAGTATTATTGGTTCTCTAAAACATCAAAAAGATTGATTCTTGAAGCAAAAGAAGCAGCAAAAAGAAAAACCAAAAAAAATATATAAAAAGAAAAAGGAAAATCAAAAGAAAAATGTCAAAGACTTTGAGCATCAATGGTTAGGAGGGTCAAAATTGGCCTAAAAAGCTCAAAAGAGTTGCTATCCCTAACTATATGCTTGTGGTGTGAAGGTTTCAAGAAAATCTTAAGACTGAATATTTAAAGTCGTGATCCAATGCTATAAAGAGTACGCTTAAGGCTCTGGGTACCACTGTCTGGGAATTTAAGCAAAGCTAAAATTCGAATCCAAAGGGTTCCCCCCGTTAAGTGCTTGTGGTGTTTATGTATCAGGTGGTAATACTTGAAAACAAAATGCTTAGAGTCATGGCTAGGCTCAAAAGGTGCAAAGCATCAAAAGAAAAAGCTGTGTTCAAGAATTAAGAAAAACTAAAAGAAGAGAATCAATAAAGAGCTTCAAAGAGATTCTAGTTCAAAGGGATGCTAATATTTCTGAGCTTCAAAGGAAAGTGAGATGCCAAAATTGTTCAGAAATAAAGAGCTAATAGCCACATTAAATAATTAGAACTGAGCTCATTGACAACTCTGAAACCTGATGTAATTTTCTCTTCCAATTAGTCCTATCTTGTTTTTGGTTGCTTGAGGAAAAGCAAGTGTTTAAGTTTGGTTTTGTGATGCGTGAGCATCTTATACCCTTTTTCATAGCATTTTTCTAGTTGTTTTTAGTTATATTTTATCAAGTTTTACTATGTTTTAGTGCAAAATTTATCTTTGGATGCTACTTTGAGTTTTTGTGTTATTTTTATAATTTTAGGTGAATTCAAGGCAAATTCGGAAAGAGTCTTGTTCAGAGACGAAGAAAGAATAGCAGATGCTGTCAATCCTGACCTTCTTGCATTCCAACGAGCACCACTTGAGCTACAAAGGTCCAATTGAGGCTGTCTTAATTGCGTTAGAAAGCTAACTTCCAGAGCTTTCCAAAGATATATGATAGTTTATACTTCTTTTCTAGAATCACTACCAAAACTGGCGTTAAACGCTCTTATATGGCGTTTAACGCCCAAAGAGGAGCAGGCCCAGCGTTGAACGCTCAAAACTGGCATTCAACGCCAGCCATGGAGCAAGGAAACAGCAAGCACGCCTCCCCTTTAGGAGTTCAATGCCCAAAATTGAAGTTGAACGCCAGGAAGAACCAAAGCACATAACCAAGTGGGCCACAAAGTGGATTTTAGCACTCCTTAGCTTATCCTAGCTTATCCTTGTAACTTTTAAATTTAAATTAATAACTTTTAGATTTAGCATTTACTATTTACAGAGGAGATCATTTAGGTTTATGAACACACAGATCCAGACAGATCCTCTTCACTTTTATCTTGTTTTTTCTGAAAAGTATGAGTAGCTAAACCTCCTGGTTAAGGTTAGGAGCTCTGCTTATTCTTATGGATTAATATGATTACTTTTCTATTTTAATATATGTTTGATTCCATTCTAAGATGTGTTTTTCATTCTTCATCTAAATGAATCTGGGGGAGAACGGAAGTAAGACCCCTTTTTCTACATGAGTTCTTGTGATACTCTGACCAAGGTCACTGGTTGCGCGTGTACGCAAAACCCACACTATTTCGTACAACAGCAGCAGTACCAGCAAGTGCACTGGGTCGTCCAAGTAATACTTGAGCGAATCAGGGTCGATCCCACGAGGATTGTGGCTTGAAGCAAGCTTATGGTTGTCTTGCAGGTCTTAGTCAGGAAAAATCAAAAGTTTGTTGGATTTGAAGGTTGATAGTCATACTTTGTATTTGTAAAACCAAGTGTTTCAAGGAATGGAATAGAGTTGAGAGTTGGGGTTGCTTTGTCTTTCTGAAATAACTCTGGTACTATTATCTTCTTTGCTTGTGTCTGATCTTCTTCTATGGTAGGCTGTAAGTGATCAAAGCCACGCCAATGGTCTTTGATCTCCTCTGCTACAGAATAAACGCCAGGGCCCTTGGTATTCAATCCAATGGAGGGTGAAGCACATAGCAATCCATTCTCTTGGCGATCCTACTCAAAACTCCACAGACAAGGTAGAATTTTTTGGATCAGAGAATGTTGCTTCTTGGATTTAGCCTATACCACGGAGACCTTAAACTCCCGGAGATCGGCTGAACTAATGTCTCGAGAAGTCCCCAACGAAATCGTTGATTAATCGTATGAGAGATGTAAATCCATAGCTGTTGGCTCGTGCTTTCCGGCCAAGTATTCACACGAACCCAAGTAGACATGGGTGTTTGTCAGGCACGTTCGTCTTAATATGATGAACAGAGCCAAAATCTACTTTTATTAATTCATAGGACTCAGATGGGCTCCTCCTCTCAACCTAGGAGGTTTAGAAAATCATACTGAAAATAAAATACAAAGATAAAAATGTAAAAATGGCAGACCTCCCTCCCAGAGGAGGAGGAAGGTTGAAGAAGGTCCGAAGACCCCCCGGGAATGGTTGTTTCTAGATTCTAAAGATGTCTAAATTACATAAGTTTAATCCCTTAAATAGATGACTAGTAGGGTAAAACAGTCTAATTAGTGCTAAAATCTACTTCTGGGTCCCACTTGAGGTCTCTTAGGTGTGGAGTGCCAGCCAGGGGTCCTTTCTGGGCCTTTGGACGTTGGGCTCTGCTCTTTGGACGCTGGAAGTTTGGAAGGGGCAGAAAGCTGGCGTTGGATGCCGGTTTTGGGCCTTTAAATTTGAAGTACAGTATAATCTATTATATATTTCTAGAAAGCTCTGAAAGTCAGCTTTCCATAGCCGTTGAGAGCGTGCCATTTGGACTTCGGTAGCTCTAGAAAACTTCTTCTGAATGCAGGCACGTCAGATCTGGACAGCATCTACAGTGCTTTCTCTGTCTCTGAATCAGACTCTGCTCCAGCTCCTCAATTTCAGCTAGAAAATACCTGAAATTGTCCAAAAACAAAAAACTCTTAGTAGAATCCAAAAATATGATTTTAACACTAAAACCTATAAAAACTTAATAAAAACTAGATAAAACACACTAAAAACTATATGAAAGTGATGCCAAAAAGCGTATAAAATATCCGCTCATCACAACACCAAACTTAAACAGTTGCTTGTCCCCAAGCAACTAAAAACATAGTAGGATAAAAAGAAAATTAAGATACAATAAATTTCTAGGTTTCAAATGAAGCTTAGTTAAAATCAGATGAGCGGGACTTAGTAGCTTTTTGCTTCTAAATAGTTTTGGCATCTCACTATCCATTGAAACTCAGAGATGTTGGCATCTTTAGGAACTTAGAATCCAGATGATATTATTGACTTTCCTAGTTAAGCTTATTTTGATTCTTGAACACAGTTTTTTGAGTCTTGGCCGTGACCCTAAGCACTTTGTTTTCTAGTATTACCACTGGATGCATTCATTCCACAGACACTTTTCCTGGGTGAACCTTTTTAGATTGTGACTCAGCTTTGCTAAAGTCCCCAGATAGAGGTGTCTAGAGTTCTTAAGCACACTTTTTTTGCTTTGGACCATGACTTTAACTGCTTAGTCTCAAGCTTTTCACTTGACACCTTCACACCACAAGCACATGGTTAGGGACAGCTTGGTTTAGCCGCTTAGGCCAGCATTTTATTCCTTTTGGCCCTCCTAACCACTGATGCTCAAAGCCTTGGGCCCTTTACCCTTGCCTTTTGGTTTAAAGGGTTATTGGCTTTTTCAATCTACCCTCCTTTTCCTGCATTTATGGGCAGTAATGGATTTTTTTGCTTTTTATTTTTTTATTTTTTTATTTTATTTTTTTCTTTCATGCATAATAGATTTTTTTTTCTTTTGCAACATGCTTTTTCTTTTGCTTTTGCTGCTTTTTCTTGCTTCAAGAATCATTTTTTCAGATTTTTCAGATTATCAATAATACTTTACCTTTTTCCTTATTCTTTCAAGAGCCAACATTCTAAAATTTCAACTTCAAACATGCACTATTTATTTCATTCATTCAGAAAACAAAAACAAATGACACCACATCAAACTAATTAAACTAATCTTAATTAAACTTGAAATTCATGCATCTCTCAGTTCTTTTCAAAAAAAAATTTTCATTTAAGCAAGGTGAGAGATATATGGAACATTTTACAACTTTTTAACACATCAATGCAAATGATCATGCAACTAGGACAAGAAAACAGATAAATAGACAGAAAAGTAGAAAAATAAGATAGGAAAGGAGTAAAAGAGAACGAATCCACCTGATTTATTGGGTTTCCTGCCAACAAGCGCTCTTTTAAAGTTGGGTTTCCTGCCAACAAGCGCTCTTTTAAAGTCACTAGCTTGACCTTCATCTCCTTACGAAGGTGAGTATGGGCTTAGATTTTTTCCCCGTACAGTGAATATCCTTCCTGTCCTCTCATGAGTGAGCTCTACATACTCTAGAGATAGGACACGGTTCATTGTATGTGGTAAGGCTGGCTTCTTAGTGAAGACAACTCTCATGCCATGTGAGAGGCCTTCAGTTAGGACTTTCTTGTCCTTCTAACCTTTAGGTACTTTCTTTTTAGTACCTTTGTGCTTAGAGCTTGTTGAGGGCTGCCCAACACCAAACTTAGAATTGATGTCTGGGGGCTCTGCAGAGCTCTGCAGAGAAAGAGAGGGTTGGCACACTAGGTGTTGCACAGTTATCTCTCTTTTAGAGGGAGACTTGGGATGAGGCATTTTGAATAAGATGTGATCCTCCCCTAACTTTAGCGTTAGTTCTCCCTTAGCCACATCAGTAATAGCATTACCTGTTGCTAGGAAATGTCTTCCAAGGATGACACAGTCATCCTCATCCTTCTCTATGTCCATGATTATGAAGTTTTCTAGGATGTAGTAGTTTTCAACTTTAACCAAGACATCCTCCACTAAGCCATATGGCTTCTTCATGGTCTTGTCTTCCATCTCTAAAGAGATGTGTGCAGCTTGTACCTCAAGTATGCCCAGCTTCTCCATTACTAAGAGTGGCATAAGGTTAATGCTTGACTCTAGGTCACACAAAGCCTTTTCAAAGGTCATAGTGCCTATGGTGTAAGGAATCAGAAAGTGTCCAGGGTCTGGAAGCTTCTGAGGTAGCTCTTGTTGAACCAAAGCATGGAGTTCTTTGGGGAGCAATGGAAGTTCTTCCTTAGAGGCTTTGTACCAAATAGCTTGGCATTCATCCTCATCAGAGCTCCTAGGTACCGAGCAACTTGCTCTTCCCTAGTGTCTTCATCCTCACTTGAGGATGAGTAGTCATCAGAACCTATGCACTGCAGAAACGCATTCAAAGGAACCTCAATTGTCTTTATGGTTTCCTTTGGTTCTGGGCTGGTGGGCATTGAACACCCAGTGAAGGCTTCTTCACTGGCGTTCAATGCCTTCCCATTATCCTCCAATTCGGCCTCAACCTCCGTGGTTATGGCCTTGCATTCTTCTCTAGGATTAACCTCAGTATTATTGGGGAGAGTGTCAGGAGGGATCTCAGGGATCCTCTTGCTCAATTGACTAACTTGTACCTCCAAGTTTCTAATGGAGGACCTTGTTTCATTAATGAAGCTGTGGGTGGTCTTAGTGAGGCTGGAGACCAGCATGGCTAAGTCAGAAAGGCTCGGCTTAGAAGTCTCTATATTCCCTTGAGAAGATAGGAATGGTGGTCTGTTGTTGAACCTATTCTGGTTCCTACCACCTTGATTGAAACCTTGTTGTTGTTTCTGTTGATCCTTCCATGAGAGGTTAGGATGATTCCTCGATGAAGGGTTGTAGGTGTTTCCATAGGCTTCTCCCATGTAATTCACCTCCTCCATGGTGGGTTGATCAGGATCATAAGCTTCTTCTTCAAGAGAAGCTTCCTGATTATTGCCAGCCACAGTTTGCATCTCAGTGAGATATTGAGAGATCATGTTGACCTGTTGGGTCAAGATCTTTGGTGCACGAAATTGTGAATCTCAATGGCACTAACAACTTGGTACGCACAATTGTAATCTCACTTCTTTTTCACAACTCCGCACAACTAACCAGCAAGTGCACTGGGTCGTCCAAGTAATAAACCTTATGTGAGTAAGGGTCGATCCCACGGAGATTGTCGGCTTGAAGCAAGCTATGGTCATCTTGTAAATCTCAGTCAGGCAGATTCAAATAGTTATGGGATTTAAGATAATTAAAATATAAATAAAATAAGATAGAAATACTTATGTAATTCATTGGTGGGAATTTCAGATAAGCGTATGGAGATGCTTTGCTTCTTCTGAATCTCTGCTTTCCTACTGCCTTCATTCAATCATTCATACTCCTTTCCATGGCAAGCTTTATGTTGGGGGATCACCGTTGTCAATGGCTACCGTCTGTCCTCTCAGTGAAAATGGTCCAAATGCGCTGTCACCGTACGGCTAATCATCTGTCGGTTCTCAATCATGTTGGAATAGGATCCATTGATCCTTTTGCGTCTGTCACTACGCCCAAAACTCGCGAGTTTGAAGCTCGTCATAGTCATCCCTTCCCAGATCCTACTCGGAATACCACAAACAAGGTTTAGACCTTCCGGATCTCAGTTATGGCCGCCAATAATTCTAGCCTATACCACGAAGACTCTGATCTTTCGGAACGGAGACTAAGAGATACACACTCAAGCTATTGCAGATAGAACGGAAGTGGTTGTCAGGCACGCGTTCATAGGTGAGAACGATGATGAGTGTCACGGATCATCACATTCATCAGGTTGAAGTGCGAATGAATATCTTGGAATAAGAATAAGCTTGAATTGAATAGAAAAATAATAGTACTTTGCATTAATTCATGAAGAACAGCAGAGCTCCACACCTTAATTTATGGGGTGTAGAAACTCCACCGTTGAAAATACATAAGTGAAAGGTCTAGGCATGGCCAAATGGCCAGCCCCCTAAACGTGATCAATGGTCTCAGTTTCGAAATATGAAAATTGGATGTAAAATAAACCTCTAGAAGTAGCTTTTATACTAAACTAGTAACTAGGGTTACAGAAAATAAGTAAGTAAGTGCAGATAGTGCAGAAATCCACCGCCGGGGCTCACTTGGTGTGTGCTTGGGCTGAGCATTGAAGCTTTCATGTGTCGAGACTCTTCTTGGAGTTAAACGCCAGGTTGCAGCCTGTTTGTGGCGTTTAACTCTGGTTTGTAACCTGTTTCTGGCGTTTAACTTCAGAATAGAGTAGGAAATTGGCGTTTGAACGCTAGTTTGCGTCGTCAAAACTCGGGAAATGTATGGACTATTATATATTGCTGGAAATCCCTGGATGTCTACTTTCTAACGCAATTGAGAGCGCGCCAATTGGGTTTCTGTAGCTCCAAAAAATCCATTTCGAGTGCAGGAAGGTCAGAATCCAACAGCATCTGCAGTCCTTTTTCAGCCTCTGAATCAGATTCTTACTCAGGTCCCTCAATTTCAGCCAGAAAATACCTGAAATCACAGAAAAACACACAAACTCATAGTAAATTCCAGAAATGTGATTTTTTCATAAAAACTAATAAAAACATAGTAAAAACTAACTAAATTATACTAAAAACTACCTAAAAATAATGCCAAAAAGTGTATAAATTATCCGCTCATCACAACACCAAACTTAAATTGTTGCTTCTCCCCAAGCAACTGAAAATCAAATAGGATAAAAAGAAGAGAATATACTATAAATTCTAAAATATCAATGAAATTTAGCTCCAATTAGTTGAGCGGGACTGGTAGCTTTTTGCCTCTGAACAGTTTTGGCATCTCACTTTATCCTTTGAAGTTCAGAATGATTGGCATCTATAGGAATTCAGAATTTAGATAGTGTTATTGATTCTCCTAGTTCAGTATGTTGATTTTTGAACACAGCTACTTTATGAGTCTTGGCCGTGGCCCTAAGCACTTTGTTTTCCAGAATTACCACCGGATACATAAATGCCACAGACACATAAATGGGTGAACCTTTTCAGATTGTGACTCAGCTTTTCTAGGGTCCCCAATTAGAGGTGTCCAGGGTTCTTAGGCACACTCTTTTTGCTTTGGATCACGACTTTAACCGCTCAGTCTCAAGCTTTTCACTTGACACCTTCACGCCACAAGCACATGGTTAGGGACAACTTGGTTTAGCCGCTTAGGCCAGGATTTTATTCCTTTGGGGCCCTCCTATCCATTAATGCTCAAAGCCTTGGATCCTTTTTACCCTTGCCTTTTGGTTTAAAGGGTTACTGGCTTTTTGCTCTTGCCTTTTGGTTTAAAGAGCTCTTGACTTTTTCTGCTTGCTTTTTCTTTTTCTTTCTTTTTTTTTCTTTTATTTTTGCCATTTTTTTTTGCAAGCTTTTCACTGCTTTTTCTTGCTTCAAGAATCAATTATATGATTTTTCAGATTATCAAATAACATTTCTCCTTTTTCATCATTCTTTCAAGAGCCAACAATTTTAACATTCATAAACAACAAATTCAAAAATATGCACTGTTCAAGCATTCATTCAGAAAACAAAAAGTATTGCCACCACATCAAAATAATTAAACTAATTTCAAGGATGAATTCGAAATCATGTACTTCTTGTTCTTTTGTGATTAAAAACATTTTTTCATTTAAGAAAGGTGATGGATTCATAGGACATTCATAGCTTTAAGGCATAAACACTTAAACACTAATGATCATGTAATAAAGACACAAACATGAATAAAACATAAAGCATAGAGAACGAAAACAGAAAAATAAGGAATAAGGAAATTAAGGAACGGGTCCACCTTAGTGATGGCGGCTAGTTCCTCCTCTTGAAGATTTTATGGAGTGCTTGAGCTCCTCAATGGCTCTTCCTTGCCTTTGTTGCTCCTCCCTCATGGCTCTTTGGTCTTCTCTAATTTCATGAAGGAGGATGGAATGCTCTTGTTGAATAGGATTGGAGAGACTTCCCATCCTCTTCTTCTAATCTCATGTCAGATCTCCAGATACTCACTCCTTTTGAGCTTGAAAGGGACCTCAGGGATCACCTTCTTCTGGCCACAACTTCATAGAAGTGATCTTGATGGACCTTTGAGATGAATATCTCCATCTCCCATGACTCAGAGGTGGAAGCGCTTGCCTTCCCTTTCCTCTTTCTTGAGGTTTCTCTGGCCTTAGGTGCCATTAATGGTTATGGAAAAACAAAAAGCAATGCTTTTACCACACCAAACTTAAAAGGTTTGCTCGTCCTCGAGCAAAAGAAGAAAGAAAGTAGTAGAAGAAGAAGAAAATGGAAGAGATGGAAGGAGATATGTGGTTCGGCCAAGGGGTAGAAGTAGTAGTTGTAATGTGTGAAAATGAAGGAGTGGTGAGGGGTTTATATAGGGGTGGGGGGAGGGTTAGGTTTTGTGTATTAGGGTTGGGTTTGAGAGGGAAAGAGTGTTATGAAAAGGTGGGGGAGAGAGAGAGAGAGAGAGAGAGAGAGAGAGAGAGAGAGAGAGAGAGAGAGAGAGAGAGAGATAGAGAGAGAGAGGTGGGGTAGGTGGGGATCCAGTAGGATCCACAGATCCTGAGGGGCTAAGGACTTATCATCCCTGCTCCATTTAGGCGTGTAAATGCCCTTAGAGTGCAATCCTGGCGTTTAACGCCAGACTGCTACTTGTTTCTGGCATTAAACGCCAGTCTGATGCTTCTTATTGGCGTTTAAACACCAGTAAGCTTATCCTCCATGTGTGCTGTTTTTAATGCTGTTTTTCATTCTGTTTTTTATTTTTTAGTTGTTTTTGTGACTTCATATGATCTACAGAAAACATAAAATAACAATGGAAAATAAATATATATAATTAAATAACATTGGGTTGCCTCCTAACAAGCATTTCTTTAATGTCAATAGCTTGACAGTGAGCTCTCATGGAGTCTCACAGATAATCAGAGCAGGGTTAGGGCCTCTCAACACCAAAATTAGAGTTTGGTTGTGGCCCCTCAACACCAAACTTAGAGTTTGGTTGTGGCCTCCCAACACCAAACTTAGAGTTTAAATGTGGGAATTTTGTTTGACTCTGTATTGAGAGAAGCTTTTCATGCTTCCTCTCCATGGTTACAGAAGGAGAACCTTGAGTTTTGAATACAAGGTAGTCCTCATTCAACTTAAGGACCAACTCTCCTCTGTCAGCATCAATCACAGCTTTTGCTGTGGCTAGGAAGGGTCTGCCAAGGATGATGGATTCATCCTCATCCTTCCTAGTGTCTAGGATTATGAAATCAGCAGGGATGTAAAGGCCTTCAACTTTCACTATCACGTCCTCTACTAGTCCATAAGCCTGTTTTATTGATTTGTCTGCCATCTCTAGTGAGATTTTTGCAGCTTGTACCTTAAAAATTCCCAGTTTCTCCATTACAGAGAGGGGCATAAGGTTTATCCCTGACCCCAGGTCACATAGAGCATTTTCAAAGGTCATGGTGCCTATGGTACAAGGTACGAAGAATTTTCTGGGATCCGGTTTCTTCTGAGGTAATGTCTGCCTCATTAATACATTCAGTTCATTGGTGAACAAGGGGGGTTCATCCTCCCAAGTCTCAGTACCAAATAACTTGGCATTCAGCTTCATGATTGCTCCTAAATATTTAGCAGCTTTCTCTTCAGTGATGTCTTCATCCTCTTCAGAGGATGAATATTCATCAGAGCTCATGAATGGCAGAAGGAAGTTCAATGGAATCTCTATGGTCTCTGTGTGAGCCTCAGATTCCTTTGGTTCCTCAAAGGGAAACTCCTTTCTATCTAGAGGATGTCCCAGGAGGCTTTTCTCACTGGGACTCACGTCTTCCTCACTCTCTCCAGGTTCGGCCATGTTGGTAATGGTTATGGCCTTGCACTCTCTCTTGGAATTTTCTTCTATATTGCTTGGGAGAGTACTGAGAGGAGTTTCAGTAATCTTCTTACTCAGCTGACCCACCTGTGCCTCCAAGTTTCTAATGGAGGACCTTGTTTCGTTCATGAAACTTAGTGTGGTCTTGGATAGATCAGAGACTATGGTTGCCAGGCCAGAATGGCTCTGTACAGAATTTTCTGTCTGTTGCTGAGAAGATGATGGAAAAGGTTTGCTATTGCCAAACCTGTTTCTTCCACCATTATTATTGAAGACTTGTTGAGGCTTCTGTTGGTCCTTCTATGAGAAATTTAGATGATTTCTCTATGAAGGATTATAAGTGTTTTCATAGGGTTCTCCCATGTAATTCACCTCTGCCATTGCAGGGTTCTCAGGATCATAAGCTTCTTCTTCAGAAGATGCTTCTTCATGATGCTTCAAAATTTTTACTAAGAATTCTAGGAATCATGCAATGTTATTCTAAAGCTTCAGTCTAAAAAGATTAGACATGGCTAGACAAGCTTCAGCAGGACATTACATACAACAGCCAGATTGATGGAAATCAATTGGCTCCTGTGATGATAAAAGCATCATCTGAAACTCTAGAATTCATTCTTAAAATTTTGAAGTCATAGAATAATTTATTTTTTTTTCGAAAATAAATAAAAGTTAAAAAGCTTAAACATAAAATAAAAGTACCTAATCTGAGCAACAAGATGAACCGTCAGTTGTCCAAACTCGAACAATCCCCAGCAACGGCGCCAAAAACTTGGTGCACGAAATTGTGATCTCAATGGCGCTAACAACTTGGTACGCACAATTGTAATCTCACTTCTTTTTCACAACTCCGCACAACTAACCAGCAAGTGCACTGGGTCGTCTAAGTAATAAACCTTACGTGAGTAAGGGTCGATCCCACGGAGATTGTCGGCTTGAAGCAAGCTATGGTCATCTTGTAAATCTCAGTCAGAAAGATTCAAATGGTTATGGGATTTAAGATAATTAAAATATAAATAAAATAAGATAGAATTACTTATGTAATTCATTGGTGGGAATTTCAGATAAGCGTATGGAGATGCTTTGCTTCTTCTGAATCTCTGCTTTCCTACTGCCTTCATTCAATCATTCATACTCCTTTCCATGGCAAGCTGTATGTTGGGCATCACCATTGTCAATGGCTACTTCCCGTCCTCTCAGTGAAAATGGTCCAAATGCACTGTCACCGCACTGCTAATCATCTGTCGGTTCTCGATCATGTTGGAATAGGATCCATTGATCCTTTTACGTCTGTCACTACGTCCAACACTCGTGAGTTTGAAGCTCATCACAGTCATCCCTTCCCAGATCCTACTCGGAATACCACAGACAAGGTTTAGACTTTCTGGATCTCAGGAATGGCCGCCAATAATTCTAGCCTATACCACGAAGACTCCGATCTTTCGGAATGGAGACTAAGAGATACACACTCAAGCTATTGCAGATAGAACGGAAATGGTTGTCAGGCACGCGTTCATAGGTGAGAACGATGATGAGTGTCACGGATCATCACATTCATCAGGTTGAAGTACGAGTGAATATCTTGGAATAAGAATAAGGTTGAATTGAATAGAAAAACAATAGTACTTTGCATTAATTCATGAAGAACAGCAGAGCTCCACACCTTAATCTATGGGGTGTAGAAACTCCACCGTTAAAAATACATAAGTGAAAGGTCTAAGCATGGCCGAATGGCCAGCCCCCTAAACGTGATCAATGATCTCAGTTTCAAAATATGAAAACTGAATGTAAAATAAATCTCTAGAAGTAGCTTTTATACTAAACTAGTAACTAGGGTTACAGAAAATAAGTAAGTAAGTGCAGATAGTGCAGAAATCCACTCCCGGGGCCCACTTGGTGTGTGCTTGGGCTGAGCATTGAAGCTTTCATGTGTCGAGACTCTTCTTGGAGTTAAACGCCAGGTTGCAGCCTGTTTGTGGCGTTTAACTCTGGTTTGTAACCTGTTTCTGGCATTTAACTTCAGAATAGGGCAGGAAATTGGCATTTGAACGCCAGTTTGTGTCGTCAAAACTCGGGCAAAGTATGGACTATTATATATTGCTGGAAAGCCATGGATGTCTAATTTCCAACGAAATTGAGAGCGCGCCAATTGGGTTTCTGTAGCTCCAGAAAATCCATTTCGAGTGCAGGGAGGTCAGAATCCAACAGCATCTGCAGTCCTTTTTCAGCCTCTGAATCAGATTCTTGCTCAGGTCCCTCAATTTCAGTCAGAAAATACCTGAAATAACAGAAAAACACACAAACTCATAGTAAAGTCCAGAAATCTGATTTTTGCATAAAAACTAATAAAAACATAGTAAAAACTAACTAAATTATATTAAAAACTACCTAAAAGCAATGCCAAAAAGCGTATAATTTATCCGCTCATCAATCTTATTCTGAGCCAAGATAGCATTCAGAGTCTCAACTTCATGAACTCCTTTCTTCTGAGTGGCTCCGTGGTTTACAGGATTCCTTTGAAAGGTATACAAGAACTGGTTGTTTGCAACCATCTCAATGAGTTCTCTGGCTTCTGTAGGCATTTTCTTCAAGTGGAGAGATCCACCTACAGAGCTATCCAAGGAGATCTTGGATATCTCAAACAAGCCATCATAGAACACGCCTATGAGGGACCACTCTGAGAGCATGTCAGGAGGACATCTCCTGATCAGCTGCTTGTATCTTTCCCAAGCTTCATAGAGGGATTCACCTTCTATTTGTCTGAAGGTTTGAACTTCCACTCTAATCTTGCTCATCCTTTGAGGAGGAAAGAACTTTGCAAGAAAAACATTTACTAGCTTTTCCCAAGAGTCAAGACTCTCTCTTAGTTGGGCATCCAAACAAAACTTAGCTCTGTCTCTTAAAGCAAAGGGGAAAAGCATCAGCTTGTAGACTTCTGGATTAACTCCATTAGTCTTTACAGTATCACAGATCTGTAAAAATTCTGCTAAGAATTGATGTGGATCTTCCATTGGAAGTCCATGGAATTTGCAGTTCTGCTGCAGAAGAGAAACTAACTGAGGCTTAAGCTCAAAATTGTTAGCTCCAATGGTACATCAATGCTTCTACCATAAAAGTCAGAGGTAGGCGTGGTGAAGTCACCAAGGACCTTTCTAGGCTCCTCTTGTGGTTCGGCCATATCCTCTGTTTCTTGTTCAAAACTTTCTGAAAGGTCTCTTCTGGAGTGTTGTGCTTTAGTTAGTTGTAAATGCCTCCTTAGAGTCTTTATAGGATCAGGAGTCAAGAGGGGCTATTTATCCCTATTCCTGGTCATAAACAAGAAGAAAAGAAAGAAAGAGACCACACCAATTGGCAAGAAGCTCCTCCTTAAAGTCAGAAATAGAGTAGGAAGAAGAAAAATAAAATAAAAATAAAAATAAAAAGAAAAATAAATAAACGAAGTAAAGGAAGATTACCTTAAAAAAATAGGAGTAGAGTGAATTAGAAACAGAAAAGTGAAGATGGAAGAAGATGGAAGGAAAATCACAAGAGAGATTTCTGTGCCAATTGGCAAGAAGCTCCAAGTGAGATGTAAAGAAAGACAATGAAAGAGAAGATAGAAGAAGAGAGAGAAATATACTTTGAAAATAGGGGATAACAATAATTAAGATGAAAAGAAAAGAGGTATAAATAGAAAAAATAAATTAAAATATTTTTATTAATTAAATTAATTTTCGAAAAAAATAGTTAATTTATTTAAAATAATTTGAATTTTAATTGTTAAATTTTCGAAAACAGAAGAGAGAAAGGGAGAATTAATTTTTGAAAATAGAGAGAGAAGAAAGTTGGTTAGGTAGTTTTGAAAAAGAAGAGAGAGAAAAAGAGATATAATTTTTGAAAATTAAGGTAGAGGAGAGTTAGTTAGGTGGTTTTGAAAAAGAAGAGAGAGAAGAAGAGAGTTAGTTTTTGAAAATTAAAGATAGAAGGAGTTAGTTAGGGGGTTTTGAAAAAGAAGAGAGAGAATAAAGAGATATGATTTTTGAAAATTGAGAGGGGAAAAGTTAGTTAGATGGTTTTGAAAAAGATGAGATAGAAAATAAGATATTAATTAAGAAAAGATAAAAATAAAAAATAAAAAATAAAATAAAAGATAAGATAAGAAAAGATTTAAATTTAAAATAAGACAAAAAGTAAGCTAAGAAAAGATTTTGAAATTAGAATTTGAAATTAGAAAAATATAAGATATGAAACTAAAAAGATTTGAAATTGATTTTAAAAAGATTAGATTTTGAAATTTGATTTTGAAAAAGATATGGTTTAAAAATTAGAAGTTAGAAAAGATAAGATAAGAAACAAAAAGATAAGATTAGAAAATTGATTTTCAAAAGATTTAATTTTAAAAAAAATTTGAAATTCGAAAAATGATAAGATGAGATTTTTGAATTTCCAAAAAGATATGATATGATTTTGAAAAAGATAAGATTTTTTTGAAAAAGATATGATTTTTAAATTTTGAAAAAATTTTGATTTTTGAAAACTTGATAACTAAGATATGATAAGATAAAATTTTAAAATCAAAATCTGAATTTTTTTTTATGTAATTTTCGAAAAAATGGTTAAAAATTAAGTTAGAAAAGATATTTTTTTTATTTTTTGAATTTTATGATGAAAGAGAAAGACACAAAAAAGACACAAGACTTAAAATTTTTTAATCTGGTGCACCCAAATTTTCAAAAATTTGGAGGGAAACACAAGGAAACACCAAACTTAAAAATGTTAAAATCAAGACACACACAAGACTCAAGAACACTTTGAAGATGAACAAGAACACGAAGAACAAAATTTAAAGACTCAAAGAACTCAAGAACATAAAAATAACACTAAACTTAAATTTTTTAGAAAACTAAAACAAGATTTTCGAAAATGACAAGAAAATAAACAAGAAAACACCAAAAATAAAGACTTGACACAAGATTAAACAAAGAAAATTATTTTTTTTGAAAGCTTTTTAGAAAGAAAAAATTGGCTCAAAGACAATTCAACCAAGAGCATATGTCTGGGTTTTAGCCAATTGAGCTAGAAATTAAACGTGTTTTTGAAAAGGTATTTAATATTTTCGAAAATTAGAGAAGAAAGAAAGAAAAGACTCAACAAGAACACAAGACTCAATACCAACAAAAAAAATTAAACAAAGAAAAGAAAATATTTTTGAAAAAGTTTTAAGAGATTTTCGAAAAAAATTAGAAGAAGAAGAAGAAAACAAAACTAAAAGACTCAATTAAAAATAAAAATTATCCGATCTAAAAACTTGGTTGCGCATGTACGTAAAACCCACACTATTTCGTACAACAACAGCAGTACTAGCAAGTGCACGAGGTCGTCCAAGTAATACCTGAGCGAGTCAGGGTCGATCCCACGAGGATTGTGGCTTGAAGCAAGCTTATAGTTGTCTTGCAGGTCTTAGTCAGATGGAATCAGAAGTTTGTTGGATTTGAAGGTTGATAGTCATACTTTGTATTTGTAAAACCAATTGTTTTAGGGAATGGAATAGAGTTGAGAGTTGGAGTTGCTTTGACTTTCTGAAGTAACTCTAGTACTATCATCTTCTTTGCTTGTGTCTGATCTTCTTCTATGGTAGGCTGTAACTGATCAAAGCCACACCAATGGTCTTTGATCTCCTCTGCTACAGAATGAACACCAGGGCCCTTGGTATTCAATCTAATGGAGGGTAAAGCGCATAGCAATCCATTCTCTTGGTGATCCTACTCAAAACTCCACAGACAAGGTAGAATCTTTCGGATCGAAGAACGCTGCTTCTTGGATCTAGCCTATACCACAGAGACCTTAATCCCCCCGGAGATCAGCTGAATTGATGTCTCAAGAAGTTCCCAACGAAATCGTGGATTAACCATCTGAGAGATGTAAATCCATAGCTGTTGGCTCGTGCTTTCCGGCTAAGTATTCACATGAAGCCAAGTAGACGCGGGTGTTTGTCAGGCACGTTCGTCTTAATGTGATGAATAGAGCCAATTTGTCAGATCGTCCTGTTTATCACGATGAAGATTGGGATTTACATCTTAGAGATAGATCAGACACAGATCGAAAAAGAAGAAATAGTACTTTTATTAATTCATAGGACTCGGATGGGCTCCTCCCTTCAACCTAGGAGGTTTGGAAACTCATACTGAAAATAAAATACAAAGATAAAAACGTAAAAATGGCAGACCTCCCTCCCAGAGGAGAAGGAAGGTTGAAGAAGTTCCGAAGACCCCTCGGGAATGGTTGTTTCTAGATTCTAAAGATGTCTAAATTACATAAGTTTAATCCCATAAATAGATGACTAGTAGGGTAAAACAGTCTAATAGTGCTAAAATCTACATCTGGGGCCCACTTGGTGAGTATTTGGGCTGAGCTTTAATGAGATCCACGTGCATTGAGGTCTCTTAGGCGTGGAATGCCAGCCAGGGATCCTTTCTGGGCCTTTGGACGTTTGGCTCTGCTCTTTGGGCGCTGGACGTATGGAAGGGGCAGGAAGTTGGCGTTGAATGCCAGTTTTGGGCCTTCTAACATGAAGCAAAGAATAAACTATTATATATTGCTGAAAAGCTCTGGAAGTCAGATTTCCATAGCCATAGAGATCGCGCCATTTGGACTTGTGTATCTCCAAAAAAGCTCTTCCTAATGCAGGTAGGTCAGATTTGGACAGCATCTGCAGCTATCTCTAAATCAGACTCTGCTCCAGCTCCTCAATTTCAACCAGAAAATACCTGAAATTTCTGAAAAACACAAAAACTCATAGGTGAATCCAAAAATATGATTTTGACACTAAAACCTATAAAAATCTAATAAAAACTAGATACAACACACTAAAAACTATATAAAAGTGATGCCAAAAAGCGTATAAAATATCCGCTCATAAGTCACTTGAGCTACAGGTTGAAAACACTTCTCCTAAACTATGAATTACCTCGACTAATTGGGATATGTGACATAAAATCCTATTATATTTGGGTAATTGAGGTTTTTGTGGCGCTAAACTAGAATGCTGAGCTTCACCCTCATTCGAATTGAATGACCACTGAGCCTGCCTTTTGATGAGAATCAGAGGAGATTAAATTGCCAAGGAATTGGGGTTTAATTACATATAGTTTGCCATAGAATAAATCATTCATTGTTAAATTAGTTTGTAAGAAGTATTAATCCAAAAAGATAAGCATCTCCGAGGCCTTAACTACTTCCATATAGTACCTCTTTACCTATCTTTAATTGCTTTTCTTTACTTTCTTGTTTTATGCAAATTCAACAACAACAATTCTCTTAACTTTTCTCCTGACTAAGTCCATCAAGATAACTATTTCTTGTTCAATCCAACAATTCTTGTGGGATCGACCCTCACACACCTGAGGTATTACTTGGACGACCCGGTGCACTTGCCGGTGAAGTTGTGCAAGTTCTAATTTCGTGCACCACTTATTGCAATACTTTCTTACCAATTATGTTCTAAGTTCGCTTAATATCCATTCTACGTTAGTCCCAATTTATGTTAAATAAGTCATTTTGTCATGATCCTTGATGTCACTGTTGATATTTCCTGGAAATCAATGAGGTTGTTGCCACGAGGTAAGAATAAAAAGGACTCTTGATGCATTAACTTTTAAGGGTTTCGACTATTGAGGTAGAGGATTATTTTAAAAAGAAAATATTTTGGTCTTTGAATACTTGACAAGTTTAGTAGGTTAATGCAAATGGCTGAATGTCTGTAATGTAAATGATTTTCTGTTGTGATTGACATGTTTTGTTTGTTGGTGATTGGTTGATTTCTGAATTTCTGGTGAAATTGACTGAATATGTTACTTTTGTTTTTTTTTTCTTGTTGAAATTTATAATGATTAGTCTTGAATGATGGATTTGAAAATATTGACTTGAAACGCTGATTTTGTTGGGTTGAAGTTGAATTGAGGAAACCCGTGAATGATGGTAAACTCCGATTTTTAGGGAAAGTTTTGCCGGAATTTTTCTAAGAATTTGAAAAGTTTTAGAAGTTTTGGTTATGATTTCAAAAATGAGTTTGGTTTGATTAACTTTATTAAAAGAGCTATGTCTTGAATACTTTTAAAGATTTTAAAGAAAATCGAATTTTTATGATTTTATTAATTCATGATTTTAACTCACTTAATTTTTAATAACAACGAAAAGAGATTTATTAACTAGCTAAAGATTTTAAAAAGTAAATTAAGTATAAATTCAAGGGTTTTGGAATAGGAGAGTCAATTTGAGGTTTTAAAGGAATTAAACATGCTGTTGAGAGAAAGAGAGTTCTTTTAAGGAATATGATGATAATTTTGTGATGTTTGATTTGGAGGTAAGTTCGGTAAGTTGTTTGAATGTTATACTTGAAATTGAGATGTGAAGTTGATGATTTAGAGTTGCAATGTGTGAATTGAGCAGGTTTGAACTTGGTCGATTGTAAATGAGCGAATTGAGAAGGTTTGGGGATCATTATATTAAGTAGAAACTGATAAGGCTTGTGAATCTTTGGAAAGATTGGTTAATTCTTTTTTGGGTAAAAATTGATTTTTGACCAATTTTGGCAGGCCGTAACTCAGTCCTCGGAGTTGAAAATTTAACGAAAATAGATTTTTATGAAAATCTATTTATTGGTCTTTCCAACGGTTCAAAAATGGTTGAAAAACGATTTTTAACGACACTTTTAAAGTTTTGGTAAAAAACTACATTTCTGTAGCATATCAATTTTTTCTGGATTCTGATATGCATGCGTACACAGAGGTATCATGCGACACGAGCATTGACCACTGCCAAGTACTCATGCGTACGCAGACATGGCATGCATACGAGACTTTGGAAAATTTTGGGTTCGCGCGTACGCAGATGTGGCTCGTGTACGCGAGCCAATGCTTCTGTTTGGGTACTCGTGTACACGATTGTGGTCTGCGTATGCGACACTACCAAAAGTTAGACTTATGCATACACGAAAGGCATGTGTATGCATGACCACCCTGTTTTGCTAAAAATGAATTTTTAAGTTCTCAACCATTCTTCTAACCTTCTAAGCCTCTGTAAACCCTTTTTTGAGTTTAGAGCTAGTGTAATAGAGGGTAGAAGAGTTAGGAACGAGACCAAGTGAGTTGAGACAATGAATTGAAGAAAGATAGATTAAATGTAATTAGAGATGTGATTAGTGATAATTAATTTTGATTGAGGTCTGATGATGATTATGAATATGAATGGAGTGAAATGGAATTAAAAAGGAAGTAAATAATGAAATTAACTCTGATTTGAGATATATCTGCTGGAGAAGTATAGTGGAGTGATTCCAGTTATCGCAGTAGAGTGATTCTACTTGCTCCCAAATGTGATTCCAATGCAGTGGAATGATTCCACTTGCTGCAGTAGAGTGATTCTACTTGCTCTTGGATGTGATTACAATGCAGTGGACTGATTCTACTTGCCACAGTAGAGTGATTCCACTTGTCAAATATACCTGCCTGGATAGATGCAGTGGAGTGACCCCACTTGCTCCGGACATGTCGGGTTTAGCTGTATAACTGACGGATGAGCTCATTAGCCATATGGTAGACATGCATCATTTGCATTTGTGTGTACTGTTTGGGTGTGAATCTTGTATTTAGTTTGCCTAATTGAATAATTGCATATATCTGCTATTTGATCTATTTGCTCTTTCTATACTCTCTATTTGTTTATTCTTCGTATTGTTTTGTCTATATTTGAAAATTGAGAGACCCCTTATGTTGGCGATGGTGACGCTGAGGATTGTTACTGATGTGGTGATGGAGGTTATGGCAGATTGGGCTTAATATTGTGCTGATACTCTAGTTTATGTATTGGATGGATAGGAGTGAGTGATGTAAGTTGGTTGGGTAGGAAGCCCTTAGGCATGCCCTTGGTCTCTTTCCTTTTAAATGATTTACTTTACGGATTTGTAAACTAAAGAAGATTCTTTACAACCTTTCTGAAGTAAAATTTTTTATTAAGCTTTTCTAAAGTGTATTTTAAAAAGAAAGTATTTTCATAATGGGATTCTTTCTATTTACAATTATTTCTTTGCTTTGATGGTATTTCTTTCCCTATTGAAAACCTGTGAGGACAATGTTCTCACCCCCTACAGATTTTCTTTTTCAGTGACAAGTTCAAGAAGCTTTCGCGCAAAGTTGCGAACGAACTATAGAGCTATATGTATTTGCATTTTCTGTTTTTGGTTTAGTTGAGATTTTTCCGTCATCATTTGTCATTTTGGTTTATAGAGGGGTAGAATTTGTATTTGAGAATTTTTGAATAGGTCTATGTATATAATGCTATGTGAATATACTTATATGATTAAGTGGTTAAAAGTAAAGGTTTTTCTCTATTATAATTAAAAATCCGGTTGTATTTTGACGGGAGAATTTATGTCGGTCCAGAATTTGTCAATAGAATTCCGTTACAAGTATAGTTCCGAACCAACAAATAACTCTTCGTCAAAGTTTGATTTGTTTGTCACTTAAGTTAAACCAATAAAAACCAAGAGTATTTAAACCTCGGGTCGTCTCTCAAAGGAATTACAGAAAAATGTGTATATTTTTGGTTATGAGAATTTCGGGAGTTTTTAGTATGATGAACAAGAAAGTAAAGCTACAACTAAGGAACTATAAATTCTAAAAGACACTCATGGCAAGGATTAAGAGACAAGGTTTCCTATCCTAGATCATTGAGCTCAACATGGTAATTACAAAGGGTTAATTCCACTTAGTTATCCTCTAACATTGGAGTGTGAAGTCAAGTGGACATAATTGATTCTAGAACCAACGAACAACCCTAAATTACCAATCACACTGGACATCAATGACATCAAGTAACCTAAGTCCTCAATCTCAAGCCAAGAGTGCAAAAATCTACCTTAAAACTAAACCAAGCATTTTATCAAAACAATTGGAAGACATAAAATGAAAGCATGGTAAAATTGAAATAATAATAAAATATAAAGTTACCAAATGCAAGACAACAATAATAGCAACTCAATTAAGCAACAATAAACATAAAAATATCAAATTGCATTAATAGAAAACAAAATCAACAAGAGTTTATTAGATAAAAAACAACAAAATAAAGGAAACAACAAGTAAAACTAAGAGAGCAAAGATGTAGTAGCAAGAAATTGCAAGGAAAACTAAATCAAGATAAGATCAAAACCTAAATCTAAGAGGTAATTAAGCTAAATCTATCCTAATTCAAGAGAGAAAAGAGATCTTCTCTCTCTAGAAAATAACCTAACACATGATTCTAAACTAAACCTAATTGCTCTTCCCTTTGTTCTCTCTTGAATTTGGCCTCAAATACTTCAGAAATGAGTTGAATTAGACTTTGGAAGGCTGGAAATCGCGACCCACGTATTGAAATTAATGAAGTCACGCGCTTCATGTCATGCGTACGCGCAAGGCAAGTGTACGCGTGACCATGAATTTCTTCAAATCCTCATTTCTTCATGAATTCTCCATTTTGCATGATTTTTCTTCACTTCTTCAATCCAATCCTTGCCTTATAAGCCTGAAATCATGTAAAAAATACATCAAGGCATCGGATGGAATTAAACTAAATTAAATTTTGCAAATTAAAGGCATGAAAAGCATGTTTTCACTCTTAAGCACAAATTTGGAAGAATTCACAAAACTATGCTATTTTAGTGAATAACTATAGGAAAAGTTGATAAAATTCACTAAATTCAATACAAGATAAACCATAAAATTATGGTTTATCAATCTCCACGCACTTAAACAATAGCATGTCTTCATGCTAAATTCAAGAAAGACAAGAAAGGGATATTAATTTTTTTATTCGATGCAAACTATCCAAATGCACTCTATCTAAATGAATGCACTACTTAGTCAAAATAAATTAATTTCCAAGAATACACATATGAACATAAGGACTAAAGTAAGAACAACTAAGTCAAATCCACAATTGAATTGAGTCCTAAAAAAGAATTTATAAACTTGTAAGATAAGAAACAATCATAGGTAGAAACATAGAATTGAGCAATCGAATCCCTCACCGGATGTGTATATACTCTAATCACTCAAGTGTTTAGTGTTGATCTGATGACATGTCATCATGTCATGTTTTTCTATGCTTTTTCATACAAGAAATTGATGATTAGTGCTTAAATATTGCATTCTTTTGTGCTTAAATTGTATATTTCTTTGATCTTTTGATTTGATAAACTTTGTAGGAAATAAGAAGAAAAAGAAGCAAAAAAGTAGAAAATAAGCTAAAAAGGAGAAAAAAAGAATTTTGGGGCACACTTTAAAGTTAGAGCACACTTTGGACCTTAGGCCACGCTTTAAAAGCGTGGGCCATGAAAATAAAGTGTGGCGCATTAAACTAAGGAAAGCAAGGCCCAAGCAAGGAATGCTCAAAGAAGTGAGCCCTATGCTCACAAATGCGAGCATTCTCGTGTCCTGGAAGAAAGGAAAGCAAAAACAAAGGCTAAGCGCTCAAAAAAAGTGAGCACTATGCTCACTAGAGTGAGCATTTTCGGGCTTTTCTTTAAGCCTTATGACAGCATGACCATGCCTCCTTCAAAGGGCCATAACTTGAGCTACAGATATTCAATTAATGCGCTTCTAGTTGCATTGGAAAGCTGACATTCAGAGATTTCCAATGATATATAGCAATCTATATTTGGCATGAAATTGAAGCACAAGTGATAGGCATCTTTAAGGCCCAAAAACCAACCAAGCAGTGCTCTCACCAAGGATCGAAGAGGGGAACCAAGCAAGGCTGGTGCTCAAATAAGTGAGCACTACGCTCACAAGAGTGATCATTTTCGTGCCTTGCTAGCAAGGAAAGCAAGGCCAAGTCAAGGAGTAGCGCTCACAATTTGAGCGTAGTGCTCACTTAGTGAGCACTAGGAGAATCAAAGCCACTCCTGACCCATGCCACTTGAACCAAGCCACTAAATGCATCCAGATCCACTCTCATTCAAATACAAAGCAAGCAAAACCCAATATCATCACTCAAAGGCACAAGAGAGAGTTAGAATAGAAATTTCATTTAAATTGTAATTTGTTTTCAATTTTAATTTCATTTTCATTTTGCAAAGCCTATATAAAGGTATCATTTCTATTTCATTAGGGAGGCTGGCTCTGCTGGAGAGTGTAAGGCCCAGAAATTTTGAAAAGTCTTATTATGACCAAGTCTCAGATCATATGGTTATTTATAGCCTTAATTTCAGAAATTATTTTATTAAAAATAATTAAGGCAAGTTTTGACTTATTGGATTTGAAATAAGTTATGATTATTATCCAATTTTATAATTATTGGATTATTTTCTATATTTAAAGTATAAAGTTGATAGTTATGAAATAATAAGGATTTTATATGGTTTGGATTGGATAAGTAATATTTTAAGTATTAATACTGCTATTTTGGAAAATGAAGAAATTAAGTATATTATTTCTAATTATTTGATTTGGACATTTTATTGAAAATAATTTGTGAAAGTGATGAACAAATAGTATTTTCTATATATAATTAGTGTTGAATTTAATTGAGTTTCAATTACTATATTACCCCTACTTTTATTTGAAATTACAAAAGTAACCCTAACCCTAATTTTGATACACCCATTCCCTGAAACCAACCTCCTTCACGCTGCGCAGCCTCCAGGCTTTCCTTCATCCTCCTTCTGCGCAGCCCTATGCGAAACACACACACACACACACACTGTTCTTTGAGAAACCAACGAAGAGAAAGAAACGGAGAGAAAGAAAGGGAAGGCAGAAATCGGGAGAACAGAAGAGAGAAGGGAGGAAAGGGGCTGTCTGCCGGCGCCACTGGGTTCTGCCGCCACCGCCGAGAGCTACACGTGGAGAGCCGTTCTGCCGCCGCGCCCTGCCCAGTTGAGGCCGCCGCTGCTGTTCGCGAGGTCGCCTCCGTCACAGATCGGAACTGAGGCGAGAGAGGAAGAGTCTGACGGGAGGGCATGCGCGTGAGAAAGGAGGAAGGCTTCGCGAAGAGCGTCGCGCCGCCGCCGCTACCCGTGCCTTCGCCATCGCCATTCCGTCTCAACCTGGCGTCGCCGTCATGCCCTGGCGCCAGTAATGGAGGACGCCACCGTCGTCTGAGAAGAACCCGACGCGAGAGAGAGGGGGAAGCCACCCGCGATGCCGCCGGAGCTTCCATTGCCGTCAGAAGCTGCCGCCGTCCAGCCAGCTGCTGCGGTGGTCGTCGCCTGTCGTGAATGGCTGCCGGAGAAGTGGTTGTGGCTGCCGAAGCCACACCAGAGCTTCTGGCCATTTCTGCCACTTGAGACCCCGCTGCCGTCGCCGGAAAACGCCTCTGCCGCCGTCGAGATCCAATGCCGGTAAGGGTTTTATTTGGGATTCCTGTCCTTTTTGAATTCCGAGGTTACTATGGTCACTGCCTGTTGGTTTCAGTCATCGTGATTGGAATTTGTCGCCGCTGCCACTTGGGGTGGCTGCCGGGCTGCCGCCGGGCTGGTTCGGAGACCGCCGCTGTGTCGGTTCAGCCGTTCCTCCTTCGGTTCGGTAAGCGTTTTTGATTTGAAAGTCCTTTAGTTACTGTTCTGTTATCATACGCTGAGGTTGTGGCATTAATCGCTATACGATTGAGTTTCGGTTGTTGTATGTTGCGATTAGAGTTGTTGAGACTGTTGCGAAAGTGACTTGGAACCGAGGTTTTGGCTGCCGGGATTTCGATTGTTGATCTCGGGCTGAGGCGGAAAGGATTCTGTGACGCGTTTGGATTATGGATTTGTGTTTTGAGGTAGGGGCGCTTTCCAAAAACTATGTTTTATGTATTGGAATTATTACATATGGATACTGATATGAGACAATTGGTATTTGGTGATTGTATCTGCCTTGTGTGTTATTTGATTATCTCGAATGGTTAAGGATGCTTGTTTGGCTGAATTGTTGTGCGGCTTGTGAAATATAATGTTTTGATGTTAATTCTTTAAAGATTTGAAATCTGAGTTTGATCCGTTGAGAATTGAGTTGAATTGAGTTAATTATCTTGATAATGTGAAAAGCCGAACGCACTTTTGAAATTAGCCTGGTTTACTTTAATTGACTTGGTTTTGGACAAATGATTTGTTATTGAGCCGTTTCTTTAAAGCTTTAGAAATGAGTTAAATCGGTTGATATTGAGTTGATTTCTGAAATGGTTTCCTTGAGATATGCCACTGAGGCGACTGTTGGATTTAGCTTGCTTTTGAATTGATTTCTGGTTTTGGGCTGTTGAAAAGGATTGTGAAACGGTTTAGTTGGGACCCGAATCGGGTGGCAAAGTCCAAGTTTTAGGGGAGGTGCTGCCAAAATTTCTATAAAATCCGAGTCTTTATTGAAATGTTGTTCGGAGAATGATGAGTTAAAGACTTCTACTATTTTATTTGAATTATCAAGAAAGGGATGATTCATACTTTTGAAATGAATTATTAACGAAGGAATTGTGATTTAGTCTTGCTTCTTAAGAAAGGCATTGTATCTCTTTCAGGAGAAAGTTATTTAGATGAAACTTGTGTTTTAAAGCTAATTGAATGTGAAAAGGGTTTATGCCTTTGAATTTGCCTTGGGGGTTTCAATTAAAGAGTTTTAATGATTTTGAAAAGACCTGACTGTCTATTGACAAGTTTCATTTTTAAATGTTTTGAGAAAGGTTTTAAGTACTCTTTGAATTCTGAACTTTTGCAAGACTAAAACAATTTCGAACAGTTGAAATACTTTAGAATTTATCATGGGGGTTGAAGCTGGTTTTGCCTAGGTAAAGGAAACGGCTTTGAAAGAAGTAAATGATTACGTGACTCGGTTTGGCTTAGATCCTATTTTATTACTCAAGTCGGAAAGCCAATGTTTTAATGATTTTAAATGAATTTGGCGAAATGAGTTATGTTATTCTCCCCTAAAGACTTGGGACTCTGCCGAGAAACTTTTGTTATAAAATCCCATTGTTGGATGGGTGATTTTGAATATCTCAAAGAGGCTTTTAACTTGCCATGATTATGGAAGTTTTGGAAAGAGGATGCCGAGAGTGGCATTGTTTTGAAAGGAGAATTTACCTTGAGTAAAAGTAGCTTATGAGCCTGAGATGATTTGAGAAATGAGATCTTTAAAGCCAAGGCTGAAAAGAGTTGAAACTTGATTTCAAAGTGAAATGAGTTGAGAAAATGATTTATGGCTTAAATGCCGATTTCATGAATTTGATGATTTTGAATGTGGAAGTGCTATTTTGTTGAGAGCCGGAATGGCTGTGTATGTTTATACATATTGATTGGTTCTGGATTGAACCGTGAGCCGAAATGGCTGTATATGATATGAATATTGGCTGGTTCTGGAATGAACCGTGAGCCGGATGGCTGAGATGGATGTTGATCCATGGATGAGATTGATTGCATGTTTATGCTGAATCATTGATAAATGTGAATGTTGCACTTCCACTATCTGAGATTACGAGTTTCCCTGGGTAGTAGCAGTGGCTAGCCACCACGTGCTCCAGGTTGAGACTTGATACTCTGTTGACCCTATGTCGTAAGTGTGGCCGGGCACTGTGAAAGCCCCGGATGAGCTCGCCCCCGTAAATATTCACCGATGAGGGTGATGGATATGGATCATGATTATGATCAAGTTTATGATGAGTATAACTCGAGTTGGGGATGCGCGACAGAGGGACAGTCGAATGGTTAGCTACCAGGACTTGCCGGGTTGGCTCTATAACCGACAGATGATATCATCAGCCACTAGGGACAGGCATTCATCATATGCATCTATGTGACATTGCTTGGGTGTGCATATTGTACTTGGCTTGCCTTTGTGATTAATTGCTAATTGTCCTACTTGCAATAACTGTTTGTTTGTACCTGCATCTTCCTATTTGTGTTTGCATCTGGGACTCTGTTGGATTGTGGTGATTGGTTGTTGGTTGGATTGTTTGGGCCTAGGGCTGTGGTTGGAAAGAGATGAACTGATGGTTGATTTCGGTTTTGTGTTTCTGGTTTGGAAAAAAATTATGAAAGGCTATTTTGGTTCCGCATAGATAAACCGTTTTGAAAGGCTTTTGAGTTTTTGAGAATTGAACGGTTCTTCTTTCTGAAAAGATTTCCGACTTTACTTTTATTGGAAACTGTTGTTTTTGAAAAGAGGCATAAGACGGTTATTAATCACTGATGCGGTTATCTTCACGTATCCTATTACAGTAATTCCCAAAAACCCTCTACTGAGAACCCTTTCGAGGATGATGTTCTCACCCCCCTACATTTTTCCCCTTTCAGGATATGGGCGCAGAAGTCACGAAGAGTTTATTTAGTTATTGCGGTTTAAAGTTTTAAACAGGCTCATATTTTAGTATTAAATAGTATAAAAGTCGTCGTAATGTCCGAGCTATCAGAGTTGCGCAGCCGGAAGCGTGAGCTTTGGTAGTTAGGGTGTTACAGAGAGCATTAGGAGTAAGGTAGAATAGAGAATCCTCTTTGAAACACTTTTAATTTTTCTGCATTGTTACATTTTCAAGTATAGAATTCAATATTGGCTTACGCAAATTTCAATTTCATTCTTTGCTACAATTTCCTTTTCTGCTACGATTCTCTTCTGCAATTTCACTTTCTACAATTCTTCATTTGAGCTTACGGTGATCTGATTTACTCTTCCTGTAGTTAAATCCCTTTGCAATTGTTCTAAGCTTTGGTCTACTGCTTCTTTATTTTCCAGCACCCATCCCCCTTTACATTTACTGCAATCTACATTTCTTGTTCTGTTTACATTGCTCCCAATTTACTTTCCTGCAATTTAAATCTCTCTCCAAGTGTTCTAAGTTCTGATCTATTGCTTCCTTTAATTTCCAGCACCCAGCTCCCTTTACATTTGATGCAATTTACATTTCTTGTCATTTAAGATTCTGTAAATTTACATTTCTTGCTCTTTAAGATTCTGCTCATTTACTTTCTGCAACTTTAAAATTCACTGCTATTTACATTTTGTTGGTCACTTTTCACCCAATTCACCAATGTTATCTTGACTAGACTAATCACTCACTAAAGTTGCTTGATCCGTCAATCCCTGTGGGATCGACCTCACTCTAAGTGAGTTTTGCTACTTGATGCGACCCGGTACATTTGCCGGTAAGTTTTTGTGAGGGAATTCTGATTTTCACCCATCAAGTTTTTGGCGCCGTTGTCGGGGATTGATTTAGATTAATAATGATTAAGTGGGTGAGAAGTCTAGATTAAGCATTTTCTTTGTTTTTGTTTTCTATTTTAAACTGACACCAAGGTGTTTGAGTTATTACCTCACTAAGAAATTCCTCTCTGAGATATGAATTTCAATTTTCCTTAGTGTTGTGTTTTACAAAATTCAAATGGAGTTCAACTCATCTTATGATCAAACAAATTTTATGGGATATTACCCACCATCACCAATTTCTAATGATGGCTGGGGATATCACCAACAAATTATAGATCCTGAGCATTCCAATCTATGGAGATATGTCTCAGAACCACAAGATGAGCAAGAGAATCATATGGGATATTTCTCACCACCACAAAATGATTCAAGTCATTATTCTAATGGTGGCTGGGAGTATCACCAAGAAATGATAAATGATGAAGCAATTCACATGAGATATGATCCAGAACCACATGATTTATGTCATTACCCTCATGGTGTCTGGACATGTCAACAAGAGTGTGAACAATCAGTTGAAATGGGACACTTCCCAATGACACAATATGATCCAGATTATGATGTGTCTAACAACTATTCATATTTTTGCTGGGAAGGTCAAAATCAAAGAAATCTTGATGATCCATACTTTGTTCATCAAGAAACATCATCACTGGAGTATGCTTTCAATGAGTTCATGCAAGATTATCCCCCAAGGCAACAAAATGATTCATAATGTGATGAATTCAACAATAATTCAAGTTGTGCCTGGAAAAATCAAAATCAGAAAGCATTTGACAATTCATACTCCACTTATCAAGAGCTATCATCACTTGAGCAAACCTTCAATTCATTCATGGAAAGCTGTTAAACCTCACCTCCCAGTTTTTCATCTGAAAATTCTTCATCAATTAACTTTCCCTTGACACAAAATCTCTTCCAAAACTCACAGTCCACACAAACTTCCATGGACCAAAGCCTCTCAAGGCTTGAAACCATGCTTGAAAGATATGAAGGGGAAGCACAGAGATCCTGGAATGACCAAGAGAACTCCTTCAAAAACATGGAAGTGCTGGTAAACCAAATGTTAAGTGTGAAGGAGGAAGTAGAAGAGCAAGAAGAAGAGGCCCCGGTGTCAAGCAAATTTTTAGTGAAGAATGAGGTGGTTGAAACTGAAACTGCACTTGAGATGATGAGAGAACATGAATTTGAGAACATGAAAACTGCACTTGAAACCATATATATATGTATGTATATATGGATGTACTCTTTATGAGTTTTGTAAGTTGTATGGTATCTATGGATGTATGTTATCGGATGAAAGTATTTTTGGGAGCGATATTGCGGTTTAAAGTTTTAAACAGGCTCATATTTTAGTATTAAATAGTATAAAAGTCGTCGTAATGTCCGAGCTATCAGAGTTGCGCAGCCGGAAGCGTGAGCTTTGGTAGTTAGGGTGTTACATTATGGTATCAGAGCAGTTCTTCCTGTAGAGCCTGAGGAATGGACTGACTATGCTTCAATTGCATACTCTGAGTGTTTATCATGTATTAGGTCTTGTCGAATGACGAGGATTAGTGCTTTATGCACATGACGATCTATTGATTTAACGCTGTTAGTCTTGCATTGCATAATTCTTGGTATTAAGTTTGGCTAGCTTAATACTAGTGGATTTTGTATATGAAAGCACTGATGGGTTATCATAGATGAAATACGAGTTTTGGGTAAAGCGAATCGCGGGTTTTGAGAACGCTAGAAAATATTTCTCGAGGCTATTCAGTTGTGTGTCTTGAATTTCATTCGAGTCGACTTGTTCTTTCATGTCCTAACTTGAAGTTCTTGTTTGCTACTCCTTTCGAAAAGTAATTTGATGTTTCCACTCTATTTCTCTATTCATATGCATTCTTGTTTGATCTCAATTGCATATGCTTGTTTGGAATCCTTGTTGCCTCTGTCTTTTTCTGTTTGAGTTCTTCCTGATTCCCATATTCCTTGATATAGCTTTGAACTTGTCTTAATGCGCTGTGCCTTTTAACTCCGAATTCCGAGTCCATTCTTTGAGAAATTGTTGATTCAGTTTTTCTCTTACTTGACAGTGATCACAGCCAATTTTGAGATTTTATGAATCGCTGTTGAGTTGATATATACTTTTCTATATATGAAACTTTGAGATTACTTATACAGTTTAACAACTATTTATTTCCAATACCCCGCCTGTATTTTTACTGGATTATGGAGCTGCATTTACCTTAAATTACAATTTGACCTTCTAGTAATTTTACTATAGTTCCACTGCACAACTTCATTTGATTATGTATTTGGGTATTTTTCAAAATTTTGGAAAGAAAGAATTTTTCACTTTTATCCCGGTTGGGTTTCGTTTGACAAACTTTACTTAATTCATTTTGATTTGAGTTTGATTTAGCATACTAATAGGTTATGCCATTGTTGTTCTTTTGAAAATGTTGGATTCGTAGCTTTCTTCTTATGAACGGAATCGTTCCTTCTTAAGCTTTTCACCTCTATGAACGTCATACGTGATTCTGTTCTTAACTAACCTTTTACATCTTGTGAAAATTACCATTGATCTTGGTTTGTCCTCTCTTGTGAATCTCATCCGTATGTGAGTTAGTTTGATTCGTTTCAAATTAATGCATTGTTTATTCTCTCATTTTCTCTACAAGAGTTTTTAGTTAAAGATTTACCTTTGAAAAATTACTAATGATTGAGTTGTCTTTTCCTATGACTTTTGTATTCTTTTGGATCAATTGAAAGATTGTTTGATGACTCATGCCTAGTGAATCTTGTTTGAACTACTTTGATTTAAGATCCTTTCTTGTATGGCTTGACTCCTTTTCAGTACATCTTAAACTTCTTGAATGTTCTTCTGAGATAGTGATTTCAAGAACCCTTTTGGAGTCTTGTTTTGAACCTTTTAAAGAAGTTTCGAATTCTCTTTGAAGAAATATTAAACGGAATTTATTTTCTGTTGTTTGATTGAGATTAGAACCATTGTCCAATTTTGACGAAATTAATTTAAAGTTGGCATCCGCCATTTTAAATGAAGTTTTGAAAAGCTTCCTTGTTTAGTGGAAACCGGTTTGTTTGTAACGCACCACTTATTTCCTTACCAGATTGTGTGCAAATTTTTACCTTGGAGTTTCCTTTCTAAAAGGAGTTTAACTGCCTCTTTCATCCTTGCTATGAATGCTATACACGCTTGTTTGAATATGAACTTTGAGAATTTTTGAACAAGCATTTGATTTCTCTCCCGAGTTTTATGAACTGCTTTTGGTTAAGTTGTGCATCTAATTACCTTTCTAAAATATTTGAAGAAATATTTTAGCCTTTAGCCAAACCCGTGTGCACCTTGTTTTTAGAACTCGACAAAATCTATTTCAACATGAACTTGCATTAAAGCAAAGCCACGATTATGCTTTTGTTACTCGCTTGAAGGATGTTGTTAATTAACCTTACTTTTAGATTTCGAAGTGGTTTTTCCGCAAGTTTCGGTTCCTTTATGAACAATGTATTTGGAAGTACTTTTAATCGTGCTTTTGAGTTCTGTGAGCTTTGTCTTGGGTTTGAAATATTCTCTTCTGTAAACCTCATGCTTCCTCGACTCAGCTCGAGTTTGTTTCAAACTGATGCGCTGGTTTTCTTCCTATTGATCCTGTTGAACTACCTTGATCTAAGGGTTATTTTTGGAGTTGTCAATTAATTTATTTCTAGAAAACTTCATTGCTTGAGCATCTTTGTTTATCTGGGAACTGGATACATTCTCTTAAATCTATGAGCATTATCCTTGATGTTGTTCCTCCTTGCTAGAGTCTTGTATCCTTCTGAGTAGACTCGAGAATTGTTTTGATATCACGTGCGACTTGTAGAAGTAATAACGCGATGCGTTAGTTCCCTAAGACATAATATGTGTATATGGAAGGTGAAGCGGTAGGTGTGTAACGTTATGATGAGTTGTGGGTGTTTTGTCCCTTGCAAACGAACTTGCAGGTGTTAGGCTCATAATCGGCTATGAGGTTGTAAGGTGCTTGATGGAGTTAGAAAGTTGAAACTTTGAAGTTGATAAGAGATTAGTGTGCGGAAGTTAAGCACGTCGTTTTAATCCCATCATGTTTATAGCCTTCGATGCTCTGCCTTACCATCACATGTTTGAACCATGTCATCTTTGTTTTGTGAACGCCTATCTTGATTTGCACCCTATTTTGGCACCTCAAGTTTGTGAGGCATTGAGATCATATGACCTTCTGCATTGAGCCTATCTTATAATGTTTGCTTTACAATCACACTCCTGCCTTTGTACCTTTATGCATACGACCATCCAAGTATTTGAAAACCGTATATATGTTTATATGTTGAGATATTTTGCTTCTTTCTTAAATGTATTCAAAGGTGAACTGTTATAGAATTTCTTTCGTTTTGTATCAATTTTCGAGGGCGAAAATTTTTATAAGGTGGGTAGAATGTAAGGCCCAGAACTTTTGAAAAGTCTTATTATGACCAAGTCTCAGATCATATGGTTATTTATAGCCTTAATTTCAGAAATTATTTTATTAAAAATAATTAAGGCAAGTTTTGACTTATTGGATTTGAGATAAGTTATGATTATTATCCAATTTTATAATTATTGGATTATTTTCTATATTTAAAGTATAAAGTTGATAGTTATGAAATAATAAGGATTTTATATGGTTTGGATTGGATAAGTAATATTTTAAGTATTAATACTGCTATTTTGGAAAATGAAGAAATTAAGTATATTATTTCTAATTATTTGATTTGGACATTTTATTGAAAATAATTTGTGAAAGTGATGAACAAATAGTATTTTCTATATATAATTAGTGTTGAATTTAATTGAGTTTCAATTACTATATTACCCCTACTTTTATTTGAAATTACAAAAGTAACCCTAACCCTAATTTTGATACACCCATTCCCTGAAACCAACCTCCTTCACGCTGCGCAGCCTCCAGGCTTTCCTTCATCCTCCTTCTGCGCAGCCCTATGCGAAACACACACACACACACATACTGTGAAGTTGAGAAACCAACGAAGAGAAAGAAAGGGAAGGCAGAAATCGGGAGAACGGAAGAGAGAAGGGAGGAAAGGGGCTGTCTGCCGGCGCCACTGGGTTCTGCCGCCACCACCGAGAGCTACACGTGGGGAGCCGTTCTGCCGCCACGCCCTGCCCAGTTGAGGTCACCGCTGCTGTTCGCGAGGTCGCCTCTGTCACAGATCGGAACTGAGGCGAGAGAGGAAGAGTCTGACGGGAGGGCATGCGCGTGAGAAGGGAGGAAGGCTTCGCGAAGAGCGTCGCGCCGCCGCCGCTACCCGTGCCTTTGCCATCGCCATTCCGTCTCAACCTGGCGTCGCCGTCGTGCCCTAGCGCCAGTAATGGAGGACGCCACCGTCGTCTGAGAAGAACCCGACGCGAGAGAGAGGGGGAAGCCACCCGCGACGCCGCCGGAGCTTCCATTACCGTCAGAAGCTGCCGCCGTCCAGCCAGCTGCTGCGGTGGTCGTCGCCTGTCGTGAATGGCTGCCGGAGAAGTGGTTGTGGCTGCCGGAGCCACACCGGAGCTTCTGGCCGTTTCTGCCACTTGAGACCCCACTGCCGTCGCCGGAAAACGCCTCTGCCGCCGTCGAGATCCAATGCCGGTAAGGGTTTTATTTGGGATTTTTGTCCTTTTTGAATTCCGAGGTTACTATGGTCACTGCCTGTTGGTTTCAGTCATCGTGATTGGAATTTGTCGCCGTTGCCGCTTGGGGTGGCTACCAGGCTGCCGCCGAGCCGGTTCGGAGACCGCCGCTGTGTCGGTTCAGCCGTTCCTCCTTCGGTTCGGTAAGCGTTTTTTATTTGAAAGTCCTTTAGTAACTGTTCTGTTATCATACGCTGAGGTTGTGGCATTAATCGCTATACGATTGAGTTTCGGTTGTTGTATGTTGCGATTAGAGTTGTTGAGACTGTTGCGAAAGTGACTTGGAACCGAGGTTTTGGCTGCCGGGATTTCGATTGTTGATCTCGGGCTGAGGCGGAAAGGATTCTGTGACGCGTTTGGATTATGGATTTGTGTTTTGAGGTAGGGGCGCTTTCCAAAAACTATGTTTTATGTATTGGAATTATTACATATGGATACTGATATGAGACAATTGGTATTTGGTGATTGTATCTGCCTTGTGTGTTATTTGATTATCTCGAATGGTTAAGGATGCTTGTTTGGCTGAATTGTTGTGCGGCTTGTGAAATATAATGTTTTGATGTTAATTCTTTAAAGATTTGAAATCTGAGTTTGATCCGTTGAGAATTGAGTTGAATTGAGTTAATTATCTTGATAATGTGAAAAGCCGAACGCACTTTTGAAATCAGCCTGGTTTACTTTAATTGACTTGGTTTTGGACAAATGATTTGTTATTGAGCCGTTTCTTTAAAGCTTTAGAAATGAGTTAAATCGGTTGATATTGAGTTGATTTCTGAAATGGTTTCCTTGAGATATGCCACTGAGGCGATTGTTGGATTTAGCTTGCTTTTGAATTGATTTCTGGTTTTGGGCTGTTGAAAAGGATTGTGACACAGTTTAGTTGGGACCCGAACCGGGTGGCAAAGTCCAAGTTTTAGGGGAGGTGCTGCCAAAATTTCTATAAAATCCGAGTCTTTATTGAAATGTTGTTCGGAGAATGATGAGTTAAAGACTTCTACTATTTTATTTGAATTATCAAGAAAGGGATGATTCATACTTTTGAAATGAATTATTAACGAAGGAATTGTGATTTAGTCTTGCTTCTTAAGAAAGGCATTGTATCTCTTTCAGGAGAAAGTTATTTAGATGAAACTTGTGTTTTAAAGCTAATTGAATGTGAAAAGGGTTTATGCCTTTGAATTTGCCTTGGGGGTTTCAATTAAAGAGTTTTAATGATTTTGAAAAGACCTGACTGTCTATTGACAAGTTTCATTTTTAAATGTTTTGAGAAAGGTTTTAAGTACTCTTTGAATTCTGAACTTTTGCAAGACTAAAACAATTTCGAACAGTTGAAATACTTTAGAATTTATCATGGGGGTTGAAGCTGGTTTTGCCTAGGTAAAGGAAACGGCTTTGAAAGAAGTAAATGATTACGTGACTCGGTTTGGCTTAGATCCTATTTTATTACTCAAGTCGGAAAGCCAATGTTTTAATGATTTTAAATGAATTTGGCGAAATGAGTTATGTTATTCTCCCCTAAAGACTTGGGACTCTGCCGAGAAACTTTTGTTATAAAATCCCATTGTTGGATGGGTGATTTTGAATATCTCAAAGAGGCTTTTAACTTGCCATGATTATGGAAGTTTTGGAAAGAGGATGCCGAGAGTGGCATTGTTTTGAAAGGAGAATTTACCTTGAGTAAAAGTAGCTTATGAGCCTGAGATGATTTGAGAAATGAGATCTTTAAAGCCAAGGCTGAAAAGAGTTGAAACTTGATTTCAAAGTGAAATGAGTTGAGAAAATGATTTATGGCTTAAATGCCGATTTCATGAATTTGATGATTTTGAATGTGGAAGTGCTATTTTGTTGAGAGCCGGAATGGCTGTGTATGTTTATACATATTGATTGGTTCTGGATTGAACCGTGAGCCGGAATGGCTGTATATGATATGAATATTGGCTGGTTCTGGAATGAACCGTGAGCCGGATGGCTGAGATGGATGTTGATCCATGGATGAGATTGATTGCATGTTTATGCTGAATCATTGATAAATGTGAATGTTGCACTTCCACTATCTGAGATTACGAGTTTCCCTGGGTAGTAGCAGTGGCTAGCCACCACGTGCTCCAGGTTGAGACTTGATACTCTGTTGACCCTATGTCGTAAGTGTGGCCGGGCACTGTGAAAGCCCCGGATGAGCTCGCCCCCGTAAATATTCACCGATGAGGGTGATGGATATGGATCATGATTATGATCAAGTTTATGATGAGTATAACTCGAGTTGGGGATGCGCGACAGAGGGACAGTCGAATGGTTAGCTACCAGGACTTGCCGGGTTGGCTCTATAACCGACAGATGATATCATCAGCCACTAGGGACATGCATTCATCATATGCATCTATGTGACATTGCTTGGGTGTGCATATTGTACTTGGCTTGCCTTTGTGATTAATTGCTAATTGTCTTACTTGCAATAACTGTTTGTTTGTACCTGCATCTTCCTATTTGTGTTTGCATCTGGGACTCTGTTGGATTGTGGTGATTGGTTGTTGGTTGGATTGTTTGGGCCTAGGGCTGTGGTTGGAAAGAGATGAACTGATGGTTGATTTCGGTTTTGTGTTTCTGGTTTGGAAAAAAATTATGAAAGGCTATTTTGGTTCCGCATAGATAAACCGTTTTGAAAGGCTTTTGAGTTTTTGAGAATTGAACGGTTCTTCTTTCTGAAAAGATTTCCGACTTTACTTTTATTGGAAACTGTTGTTTTTGAAAAGAGGCATAAGACGGTTATTAATCACTGATGCGGTTATCTTCACGTATCCTATTACAGTAATTCCCAAAAACCCTCTACTGAGAACCCTTTCGAGGATGATGTTCTCACCCCCCTACATTTTTCCCCTTTCAGGATATGGGCGCAGAAGTCACGAAGAGTTTATTTAGTTATTGCGGTTTAAAGTTTTAAACAGGCTCATATTTTAGTATTAAATAGTATAAAAGTCGTCGTAATGTCCGAGCTATCAGAGTTGCGCAGCCGGAAGCGTGAGCTTTGGTAGTTAGGGTGTTACAGAGAGCATTAGGAGTAAGGTAGAATAGAGAATCCTCTTTGAAACACTTTTAATTTTTCTGCATTGTTACATTTTCAAGTATAGAATTCAATATTGGCTTACGCAAATTTCAATTTCATTCTTTGCTACAATTTCCTTTTCTGCTACGATTCTCTTCTGCAATTTCACTTTCTACAATTCTTCATTTGAGCTTACGGTGATCTGATTTACTCTTCCTGTAGTTAAATCCCTTTGCAATTGTTCTAAGCTTTGGTCTACTGCTTCTTTAATTTCCAGCACCCATCCCCCTTTACATTTACTGCAATCTACATTTCTTGTTCTGTTTACATTGCTCCCAATTTACTTTCCTGCAATTTAAATCTCTCTCCAAGTGTTCTAAGTTCTGATCTATTGCTTCCTTTAATTTCCAGCACCCAGCTCCCTTTACATTTGATGCAATTTACATTTCTTGTCATTTAAGATTCTGTAAATTTACATTTCTTGCTCTTTAAGATTCTGCTCATTTACTTTCTGCAACTTTAAAATTCACTGCTATTTACATTTTGTTGGTCACTTTTCACCCAATTCACCAATGTTATCTTGACTAGACTAATCACTCACTAAAGTTGCTTGATCCGTCAATCCCTGTGGGATCGACCTCACTCTAAGTGAGTTTTGCTACTTGATGTGACCCGGTACATTTGCCGGTAAGTTTTTGTGAGGGAATTCTGATTTTCACCCATCAAGTTTTTGGCGCCGTTGTCGGGGATTGATTTAGATTAATAATGATTAAGTGGGTGAGAAGTCTAGATTAAGCATTTTCTTTGTTTTTGTTTTCTATTTTAAATTGACACCAAGGTGTTTGAGTTATTACCTCACTAAGAAATTCCTCTCTGAGATATGAATTTCAATTTTCCTTGGTGTTGTGTTTTACAAAATTCAAATGGAGTTCAACTCATCTTATGATCAAACAAATTTTATGGGATATTACCCACCATCACCAATTTCTAATGATGGCTGGGGATATTACCAACAAATTATAGATCCTGAGCATTCCAATCTATGGAGATATGTCTCAGAACCACAAGATGAGCAAGAGAATCATATGGGATATTTCTCACCACCACAAAATGATTCAAGTCATTATTCTAATGGTGGCTGGGAGTATCACCAAGAAATGATAGATGATGAAGCAATTCACATGAGATATGATCCAGAACCACATGATTTATGTCATTACCCTCATGGTGTCTGGACATGTCAACAAGAGTGTGAACAATCAGTTGAAATGGGACACTTCCCAATGACACAATATGATCCAGATTATGATGTGTCTAACAACTATTCATATTTTTGCTGGGAAGGTCAAAATCAAAGAAATCTTGATGATCCATACTTTGTTCATCAAGAAACATCATCACTGGAGTATGCTTTCAATGAGTTCATGCAAGATTGTCCCCCAAGGCAACAAAATGATTCATAATGTGATGAATTCAACAATAATTCAAGTTGTGCCTGGAAAAATCAAAATCAGAAAGCATTTGACAATTCATACTCCACTTATCAAGAGCTATCATCACTTGAGCAAACCTTCAATTCATTCATGGAAAGCTGTTAAACCTCACCTCCCAGTTTTTCATCTGAAAATTCTTCATCAATTAACTTTCCCTTGACACAAAATCTCTTCCAAAACTCACAGTCCACACAAACTTCCATGGACCAAAGCCTCTCAAGGCTTGAAACCATGCTTGAAAGATATGAAGGGGAAGCACAGAGATCCTGGAATGACCAAGAGAACTCCTTCAAAAACATGGAAGTGCTGGTAAACCAAATGTTAAGTGTGAAGGAGGAAGTAGAAGAGCAAGAAGAAGAGGCCCCGGTGTCAAGCAAATTTTTAGTGAAGAATGAGGTGGTTGAAACTGAAACTGCACTTGAGATGATGAGAGAACATGAAAACTCACAACCCTCACAAACTTCCCTGAACCAAAGACTCCCAACACTTGAATCTATGATTGAAAGATATGAAGAGGAGATGAAAAAATCTTAGGAAGAACAATAAACCTCCTCCATGAAAGTGCTATTAAGTCAAATGTTGGGTGCAAAAAAGGAAGTGGAAGAACAAAAAAGTGAGGAAGTCAATCAAGAGAATTCACACTCAAGTGAAGTAGAAAAGTGCATAGAGGAAGGGCTCATGGAACCACCAATTCAAAAGGCTCTGGATGAAGATAAAACTCCAATAATCACACAGCAACCAAGTCTTGAATCCAAAGAAGTGAAGGCAACTAACAAGAGCACCAATCCTGTCCCTGATCCAGCAAGCAAGCTCAATCAAGCCATTTACAAAAGGAAGCTTGCTGAGGAAAGGCCAAGACAAGGGACACTAGCTGGTTCATCTCTCCCCTTGAGGTCATTCCTCTTAACAAACTGGAAGAAGAGGAAGAAAGTGAAGAACAACATGTCAAGCTAATGACACTAAAAGAGCACTTGTTGGGAGGTAACCCAACCTTAGGTAACATTTCGTTTCTCTGCTTGGTTTATTTTCTTTCTTTGCTTTGTTTAAATTTCAATAAATTAGCATATGATTACATTCTAAGTTTGGTGTTTCCATGCAACACTTTGTTTTCAATCCCTCTGGATGAGTGCATCAATTCTAATTGAAAGTGTCACACTAAGATTCTAAATTTGGTGTGCCACTTATTTTTCTATGCAAGTCATTCAGCAATACCACTTCTCTGCATAATCATAATGCATCTACAAAGTTATCTTTCTTTTAGTTTAACATTTTTATTGTTATCTTTGTTTTAATCAATTCTTTGTATTTTATGTTTTCATTTATTTTGCTTCTTGACTATTTTTGTTAAATACCTCACCAAGAAATTCTTACTCATGACAGATTCTTGGCTTGGTGATTGTATTTAACATATAACAGTTCCTTGTGTTTAGTTTTAGTTCAAATAAATTGACATATGGTTGCATTCTAAGTTTGGTGTTGCTATGCAACAAAATTTAGTTCCAATATTTACTAGATACTTGCATCAATTCCAAGTGAAAGTGTCACACTAAGTTTGGTGTGCCACTTATATTTTTATGCAATGTATCATGCACACTCTCTTATGTTTGCAATCATAATGTCTCTGTCTCTTGTGCCTTGATTGTTATCTTTAATTTTGCTTGCTTAAAACACATGTACTGCTAACATTTTCATTGTGTGAGACATTCATGATCCATCTTAGCCCCATGGCCATTGTTCTAAATGTTGCTTGAGGATGAGCAAGCATTCTGAGTTTGGCAAAGGAAGAGGAAGAATGAGAGGAAAATGATAACAATAGAGAAGATAAATTACAAGGTTGTAAAGTTCCTTTTCCTCTCATTTGTTTCCAGCACTTTAAAATTGCATGATTGTCTTTATCTTCTCTGTTTGCATGTGTGGTATGAATAAGCATAGTCTGAATTTTGATTTGCAAAATGTTGCTGTGACATTATGACTACCAACTTGAGTTTTGTGAATTCAAAAGCAATAAAGCATCATGATCATAAACAAACAAGGAATTAAAGAAGAACTTAGCATGTGCATACAAGTATTGGAAGGATAGTATGGTTAATTGTTGCTCAATTGCATTGGATTTTATTTAATTGAAATTTTCATCTAGGACATTTTATGAAATCTTTGGAAAGTTTGAAAACCTTGAAGAAGAAATTGAAAATTAAGACAAGAAAAGAAAAAGGGAAAGAATGAGAAAGCTGAAGGCTCTGAGTACCAATGACAATTTAATTGTTAAGTACTTATGGTGTTTATGTATCAAGCAAAAAGCTTGAAAACAAAACACTTAGAGTCAAGGTTAGGCTCAAGTGCAAATGCACTCCATCAAAGCTCAAGGCTCTGAGCATCAATGATTAGAGAGTTAAGAAAAGAAACAAATGAGCTTAATAAAGTCCTCTAATTAAATGCTTGTGGTGCTTGTGTATCAAGTGGTAATACTTGAAAACAAAGCATTTAGAAGTCGTAGCTTTGTTATCAACTCATGGGCCAAAGCACCCAACAGGAGAAGCTAAGAAGAAAATCAAAAGCTTGTTTCAAGGAAGAAATATAAGGAAAAGATCTCATAAATTGAGCTAGATAGAAGCATCAATCATTTACATTTCTTTTGTGATTGTAGCATGCATAGAAAACTAGCCTGCCATGAATATTGACTTGCTATTCCTCTTACCTTGGATTATCAATCTTTATTGCATGATTCTTTTCATGCTTGGGGACAAGCAAGGTTTAAGTTTGGTGTTGTGATGACATGTCATCATGTCATATTTTTCTATGCTTTTTCATACAAGAAATTGATGATTAGTGCTTAAATATTGCATTCTTTTGTGCTTAAATTGTATATTTCTTTGATCTTTTAATTTGATAAACTTTGTAGGAAATAAGAAGAAAAAGAAGCAAAAAAGCACAAAATAAGCTAAAAAGGAGAAAAAAAGAATTTTGGGGAACACTTTGAAGTTAGAGCACACTTTGGACCTTAGGTCACGCTTTAAAAAGCATGGCCCAAGAAAATAAAGTGTGGCGCATTAAACCAAGGAAATCAAGGCCCAAGAAAGGAATGCTCAAAGAAGTGAGCACTATGCTCACAAATGTGAGCATTCTCATGTCCTGGAAGAAAGGAAAGCAAAAACAAAGGCTAAGCGCTCAAAAAAAGTGAGCGCTATGCTCACTACAGAGAGGATTTTCGGGCTTTTCTTTAAGCCTTGTGATAGCATGACCATGCCTCCTTTAAATGGCCATAACCTGAGCTACAGATGTCTAGTTAATGCGCTTTCTATTGCGTCAGAAAGCTGACATTTAGAGCTTTCCAACGATATATAGCAATCTATATTTGGCATGAAATTGAAGTACAAGTGATAGGCATCTTTAAGGCCCAAAAACCAACCAAGCAATGCTCTCACCAACGATCGAAGAGGGGAACCAAGCAAGGCTGGCGCTCAATTAAGTGAGCACTATGCTCACAAGAGTGAGCATTTTCGTGCCTTGCTAGTAAGGAAAGCAAGGCCAAGTCAAGGAGTAGTGCTCACAATTTGAGCACAGTGCTCACTTAGTGAGCACTAGGAGAATCAAAGCCACTCCTGACCGATGCCACTTGAACCAAGCCACCAAATGCATCCGGATCCACTCTCATTCAAATCCAAAGCAAGCAAAGCCCAATATCATCACTCAAAGGTACAAGAGAGAGTTAGAATAGAAATTTCATTTAAATTGTAATTTGTTTTCAATTTCAATTTCATTTTCATTTTGCAAAGCCTATATAAAGGCATCATTTCCATTTCATTACGGAGGCTGGCTCTGTTAGAGAGCATTAGGAGTAGGGTGGAATAGAGAATCCTCTTTGAAACACTTTTAATTTTTCTGCATTGTTACATTTTCAAGTATTGAATTCAATATTGGCTTATGCAAATTTCAATTTCCTTCTCTGCTACAATTTCCTTTTCTGCTACGATTCTCTTCTGCAATTTCACTTTCTACAATTCTTCATTTAAGCTTACTGTGATCTAATTTACTCTTCCTGCAATTAAATCCCTCTGTAATTGTTCAAAGCTTTGGTCTACTGCTTCTTTACTTTCCAGCACCCAGCTCCCTTTACATTTGCTACAATATACATTTCTTGTTCTGTTTACATTGCTCCCAATTTACTTTTCTGCAATTTAAATCTCTCTGCAAGTGTTCTGAGTTCTGATCTATTGCTTCATTTAATTTCCAGCACCCAGCCCCCTTTACATTTGATGCAATTTACATTTCTTGTCATTTAAGATTCTGTCAATTTACATTTCTTACTCTTTAAGATTATGCTCATTTACTTTCTGCAACTTTAAAATTCACTGCTATTTACATTCTGTTGGTCACTTTTCACCCAATTCACCAATGTTAGCTTGACTAGACTAATCACTCACTAAAGTTGCTTGATCCATCAATCCCTGTGGGATCGACCTCACTCTAAGTGAGTTTTACTACTTGATGCGACCCGGTACACTTACCGGTGAGTTTTTGTGTGGGAATTCTGATTTCCACCCATCATGATCCACTCAATTTTCTCTAATCGTGCTTTCTAAAATTTGTTTTTCATATAACAATCAATAATTATTCAATGCATGCAAACAAATATCATAAGGACTTTTCAATGGTTGTAATGGGGCTAGGGTAAAAGTAAGGATGCAAATGGTCAAGTGACCTTGGAATTTGAATCTTTGATTAACTTAAGCTCTTACGTAACACACATAACAACCTATATAATTCAAATGCAAACCTAACTACCCATTCTTGACTTTTTCACACACCCATGCATTCTTTCCAATTAACATCCCATATGCATTATTCTTATTACTTTACTGATAAATCCCAATTTTGTGATTTATCTTATGTTGAATTTAGGGGATTTTATCAACTTTTCTCACATTCATTCAATGAAATAGCATGGTTTTGTGAATTTCTCCTAATTTGTGCCTAAGAGTAAAAACATGCTTTTTAGGCCTTTAAATTGCTAATTTTAATTCACTTTAATTCCATTCGATGCCTTGATATATTTGTTAAGTGATTTCAGGATTAGAAGGCAAAGATTGGGTTGAAGGAATAAAGAAAAAGCATGCAAAAATGGAGAATTCATGAAGAAATGAGGATTTGCTAAACTCAAGGCCACGCGCACGCATCACCCACGTGTACGCGTGAGAAGGAGATTCGCCAACGACGCGTATACGTCACCCATGCATACGCGTGAAGAGGAATTTTGTAATGCGACGCATACGCGTGACCCATGCGTACGTGTGACAAGCGGCACATGACCTCATTAAAGACAATACGCTGGGGGGAATGGGGGGAAGTAGTCAAAGGAGAGTTTTTATCATGTTTTACGGTAGAATTCTAGAGAGAGAGGCTCTCTCCTCTCTCTAGATTTTAGGGTTCTTATTTCAATTCCTTTTAGATCTATATTTTAATCTTATTTTATTTTAGTTTTCCTTTACTTTTATTTGTTCTAGCATTTTAGTTTATCTACTCCTCTTGTTAATCTCTTATTTTGCCCTCTTTTATGTTTATGAACCCTTGTTGGATTTGGATTTCTTCTAATGCAATTTTATGTTTCCATATCTTTTTATGTTTATCTTAGTTGCTATTATTGATTTCTTGTTTGTGTTAGTTATGGGTTTCATTAATTCTTGCATTTTGTGATGTTTAATTTTATTGCACTCTAGGTGTTTGTTAAAATGTTTTCACTAGTTTTAGAGTAGTTTTCTTTACTCTTGGCCTAAGCTAAGGGAATTGGGTGAACTTGAGTCATTGGGTCTCATTGAATTGGTGATTTGAGAATCCTTTATGGTCAATTTGATACCCATTAACGTTAGGCTACTACTAAGTCAATTAGTATCTAGGTTGGGACTTATAGGTTGATGTTGATCAAACCTATTTGACGTACTTCTAGCATAGAAGTAGACTTGATGCGTTGGTCCCTCATAATTGTCAATACATGGTTTGTAGACAAGGATGGTGATCTCAATTTACATGCATTAGCCAAGAGTTCTTTACCTTTCCTTTATTAGTTAATTGTCATTTAATTTCTTGCTTTTATATTTTTCTTGTCAATCATCAAATCAAACCCCCCTTGTTTCTTCATAGCCAATAATTGACCACTTCATTACAATTCCTTGTGAGACAACCCGAGGTTTAAATACTTTAGTTTATTTTTATTGGGGTTTGTACTTGTGATAACCATAATTAAATCTTTGATCGAGTATTATTTGTTGGTTGGAAACTATACTATCAACGAAATTATTTGTGTGAAATTCCTAACCGACGAAAATACTCATTTCATTTACTTCGGGGTTAAAATTTGTCCGCTTTTTATTGCTTTCTTTTTCTCTTTTTCTTTTTCTTTCTTTTTATTATTATTTTTTTTTCTTTTTTTCATTTTTTCTTTTCAAAATAAAATATATACAAAAGTATCATTGCATATGGTTTAAACATTTAACGCATGAATATGTACCCAATTCCCAAGATCTTCAACAAAAATACAAAAATACACTTTTATCTCAACCAATGTTTCCAAACTTTCGCACACTCAAATAAAATAAAGGCCTCAATCATATAAATACATATATATATCAAACAATAGACATAAAGAATTAAACAAATCAAATATTTCAATCATAGAAAGAGAAATAACACACACAAGAATAAAAATAGTGGTTATATGATGTAACCACACATTAAGGCTCAAAACTCACAAGGTTGTGTGTTCTTAGCTCAAAAATTATGTTCCAAAATACATAATTCAAGAAAGTTTCAATGAAAAATATTTTAACTCAAATTAGTTTTGGAATATCCTATAGATAAACTCCTTAAAAAATTTTATTATTTCGACTAACCTTATTATATATATGCATATATGAAAAGAAATACAATAAACTAAGAAAAATGCAATTAGAGATCTAAAATACAAACAAACCAAGAAAAAATGCAACTAAGAATTCAAAAAATGTGAAAGTGTTTCAGAATAGAACTTTTTACCCAAGATTGGCCGATCGGTCGGACGACCTTCCCACACTTAAAATTTTGCACCGTCCTCGGTGCATTCAAAGATGAGCAAGGGGGTACGACGACTTCACGAATTGCCACCTTCAGCTGGTAGATCAACCGACTACTGCATGTTCTTTCTTCTGCTTTTTTTTCTTATGGTGAATCATCCTGAAAGATAGAAAACAGGATAGTAAGAAGAGTAAATGCAAAAGCAAGGAAGCATAGATTGTTGGAATGAGATAATGATCACTAAAATGAAGTGAGTGAATTAGTGTGTGACATTGATGAAAATAAGTGTGTGAACAAGTTGCACAGGATTTAGAACATACACAATAGCATAGAAAGCTATGTCACAATTACACAAAAGAAGTATGCACTTCACTCATTCTAGTGTGCTTGAGATATCTTAAAGAAAACTTGTAGGTTAAGATAACCAAACAAGTAATAAAAAAGCACGAAAGCACTCAAGCAAGAATCAAGTAATTGTGAAATGGATAAAGAATGAAAATTGCTTGATGTGCAAGAGAACTTAATGGACTAAATGAAATATGTAACTCACACATCAAACAATGACATACCTTAAATTTTTGTTTGCATCACTTAATTGACACAAAGTGGGAAACATGGTTGCTATGTGGTGCGGAATTTATAACCACAAACTAACCGGCAAGTGCACCGGGTCGTACCAAGTAATACCTCAGGTGAGTGAGGGTCGATCCCATGAGGATTGATGGATCAAGCAACAATGGTTGAGTGATTAGCTTAGTCAGACAGGCAGAAAATGGTGTTTAAGAGTTCAAGAGCATTAAACAGTAATTTAGAAATTAAAATGACAACCAGTAATTTGATGAGAATAATATATGGAGAGACAGTTAAGGCTTCAGAGATATCTATTTTCCGGATTGACTTTTTTTACTAACTATTTTAATCATGCAAGATTCAATTCATGGCAAACTATATATGACTAAGCCCTAATTCCTTAGACCTTCTTAGTCTATTCTAACTTTCATCAACCGCCAATTCCTTGGTCACTTAATTCCAATTAGAGAATGAAGTTCAATTCTAGTTTATGTGCCACAGAAACTCTAATTACCCAAATATAAAAGGATTATATGTCACATATCCCGTTAAGTCCAGATAATTAGAAGTTTAGGAGAAATTGTTTTCAAGCTATTATTCAAGTAAAGAGCTTTTCCAAGTTATACAAGAACTAAATTAGAACAAGGGTCATACTTCCGTTCCACCTAAATTCATAAAATAAAGAACGAAAAGAATTCTTAAATTATATATCAGTACATAAATTAAAATAGAAAAATAATAGTATCAATCCATACAATAGATAGAGCTCCTAACCTTAACAGGAGAGGTTTAGTTGCTCATGGTTCAAAGAGAAAACTAGGATTCTGAAAGGGATGATTCTTTTCCCTTTTATATCTAATCCTAATTAATGTAAAAATATATTTTTTAAAACTAAAATAATATCTTTTTCTATTTTTAAAATAAAATAAAAGCTTAATCAGAATTAAAATAAAATCTTCGAACAGCCTTATTTTGGACGCTGGGACCACTTGATTTGGGAGATCATGCGCCTAACACGGGATTGTCCACGCCTTACTTGGTCCTGGCCGCATGGATTGGAGTTTGAGTGGGTGAGGTTGCGCCTAACTCAAGGATTCATGCGCCTTACTTGGAGTGTGAGTTGCTCCTTATGCGTGCTTGTTGGTGTCTTGCGCCTAACTTGAGAATTCTCAAGTTAGGCACAGCCTTGGCTGCGCTGGATTGATGTGGATGGCTTGTCTTTGCGCCTAACTTGAGAAATCTCAAGTTAGGTGCCACCTTTGCTGACTTGGTGGAGAAGAAGTACAGACTATTATATATCGTTGAAAAGTTCTGGAAGTTAGCTTTCCAACGCCACTAAAATCACATCCATTGAACCTATGTAGCTCCAGATATTCAGGTTTGAGTGCAGAGAGGTCAGGGTTGACAGCATCATTCGCCTTCTTCTCTTTTTCTACGGAAACTCCATCCAATCCAGCCGAATGCTACCTAAATTAAACAGAATTTCACAAGACTCAAAGTAGCATTCAAAGCGGATAAAAGATAATTAATTCTTGATTAAACTCAATAATTTAAATGCAAATTCACTAGGAAAAGATAGGAAAGATGCTCACGCATCACTATGCAACTTAGGAAAAGAGAGATATAAGATGAGATCAATCACATAGCGAGCAAAGCTTAAAATTTTCAAAAAGATGTCACTAAATAAGCTTACAGCCCAATTTCACAAATGAAGCATTATGCCAAAATGAATAGTTTCAAATATGTATAGAGCACATAGTTAACAATTAACGGTCAACATGTCATTAAGGCATAAGCATAACTTGGTAATCAAAACAATAATCAATATGGATGCATATGATCAATCAACACAATGCATTAAGATAAATTCACATCATCAACCATCAAGAAATTTCCTAGTCATGGGTAAAGAATTTAAATCATACGGTGGCCATAACATGCAATTCAAAAGATTTAGAATGCTTCGAAGGCAAACCACAAGCACTTGGTACTCACAAATGTTAAGCATGAAAAATTTAATACCAAGCAATAAATTATAACCTCAATTTGAATCCAACAGTGAGTATCAACAACAACAATGCTAAAATAGCATTATGCCAGTAATCAACAGCAATAAATAGCAAATCAGATTAATAATCCAACACTTATCATCAAAAGTTAACCTATCCTAACCAATTAATCTACTAAAATAGAAAAATTTAAACTAACTAAATAACTAACAAATAGAGATGGTGATAGATGGTAAAAGAAGGGGAGGAAAAGAAGAGAAGAGAAGAGGGAAGAAGAAAAGAAATGGAGAGAAGAGAAGAAAAGAAATATATGTGAGACAAAGGGCATGCGTACACATGACATGGGAAAATAGGCGGTTGCGCGCACGCAGAAGCCACGCGTACGCGCGAGTTGGACTTTAGCTTAACACAGTTTCTACATGGCACCGGCACAACAGGCCAAACGCTCTGTCCAGGTGTTGCGCGTACGCGTGACCTCTTCCTTTTTTTTAAGTAACCTATAGTTAAAAAGAGTTTTCTAACATATATTTTGCATTATAAAAATAAAATCCAACCCAAAATAAACAAAATAACTAAGAGCCAAACAAAAGCAACAAAATTAGAAAATCAAAGCAAACTCCAAATAAACAAGATTTCTAATTCCTAGAACTATTTCAACTATTCACACATGCACTTAAAAATAAAAATCCACCAAAAACAAGCTAACAACTAGGAAATATTTAGAAGAGTGCTAAAAAGAAGTGAAGTACCTAACAATTGAAATTCAATTTATTCTTCAACTATATAGAAAAGAAAAAGTGGAAAGGGTTTTCCATGGTGGGGTGTCTCCCACCTAGAACTTTTTTTTATTGTCCTTAAGTTGGAGAATTAGTGAGCTCTTACAAAGGAGGCTTGTATTTGAACTCATCCTTGATCCCCACCAAAGCTTGCATTTCCAATAGCCTCTGGGATCCCAAACTAGGCGCACCAAGCTTCCAAGAAATCTCAAGCAAGTAATAAGACCCCAAGATTGATGATGGTTGATCTGTATTCCGAGGTCCCAAACCTTGTTCGTCAACACCCTTTTTTCTTGATCTTCATGCTTCCATCCGAGTGACAAGACTTCAGAATTCTCATTTAGGCACCAAACTCTCCTCTTATATCCATTCAATTTGGCATTCTTCCAACCATAGGACCTAAGTTTTGAAGTCTCAACCCTGACGTGCCTAGATTTATGATTCCAACCACTAACCATCTCTCTCTTACTCTTCACTCCACAAAGAGCTTTAAGTTGACCATCCGTTTCAAGTAAACCATATTCAAGCGGAATAAGAAAGCTAAGAGATATGAATTTTATCCACTTGAATGATGTAATGGATAATGGTAACTTAGAAAGGGATGTTTCTAATGGTCTTGCAAGTTCCACTCCCTTGTACTCTCCTTTGATTACCTCCACTTATTGGCAAGTGTCTTCCATTTCCACTTCTCGATAAGGTTCTTCGTAATCAATCACTTCCTCACCACTCTATTCTAACTCTTCTCCATCCCTCATGTCACAACTCGGAGGTAATGCCGAAACTATCTCAACATCAACCTCAATTTCAATAGAAGAAGGTTCATCAAAGTCAACAAAATCATTAGTGAGTGGGAAATTGTCTTCAATAGTGGAACTTGCCGCTTGCTCAACCTCTCCTAAATCTTCAACCACTTCTTCCTCTTCAATAATTTTGGCTTCCTTCACTTGTTCTAAAACATAAGTCCATTCCTCATTCTCCACTTGAGATTCTAACCTCTGTTTCATACTACATTCCTTAGTTGATTCTCCACATTCATCTGTGGAAATGCTTTGTTTGTGGCATGAATATTATAAGTCTAAGTGAGCTCTAATTTTGGCAAGGTTAGCCATGATAGCTTCGTGCCTCTTTTGGGCTTTATTTTGCTCCTTGAGAAACATGATTCCTTTAAGCCGATCCATCATTTCCATGAGGCGATCCATTGGCTCTTGTTCCACTTGGGTAAGATAATTAGGATCATGTTGCTCTTAGATTCATGGATATAGATATTCTTCGATGGAGGGTTATGGTGGAAAGGAGAATTCATCGTGTGATTGAAAGTGCTCATATATGGGAGGTGGTTCATCTTGGTGAAGGTATAGAAGTGGTGTATATAGAGGTGGTGGTTCTTGGGAGTATTAATGCTGGAATTGTGGTGGCTCTAAGTATGGTTTTTATGGCTCATATAGTTGTTGGTATGGTGGATATGGGTTAGAATCATATGGAGGTGTTTGGTGGTATGGGGCTTGTGAATAAGGTTGAGAACAATGTTGTGGAGGGGGTTCGTAAGCATATGGTGGTTGTAGTTGATAACCACAAGAAGGCTCACCATAAGCATTGGATTGGTATGCACCATGGGATGGATTATACTCATAGTATGCCAGAGGAGGTTGTTTCCATGAAGATTGTTCATATCCTTAAGGCTCCTCCCACCTTTGATTTCTCCATCCTTGATGCAAATTCTCATTGAAATTCCCATTTCTTACAACATAGTTAGGAGCAAACTCATAGCCAAAAGGGTGAGAATTCATAATAGAAAGAGAGAATAAGAACAAAAGCTACAAAGAAAACAAGGAAAACAAACTTCTAAACTAGCAAAAACTGGCAAACAAACCAAAAATCAAGCTATTCATAATATTGACATATTAACAATAACCAATAACAAGCGCACATTTGCAATTCTCTGGCAACAGCGCCAAAAACTTGACAGAAGAATTTATGTTGGTCCGAAATTTCTCAATAGAATTCCGTTGCAAGTATAGTTCTAAACTAACAGATACCTCTCTGTCAAAGTTTAATTTGTTTGTCACTTAAGTCAAACCAATAAAAACTGAGAGTATTTAAACCTCGGGTCATCTCTCAAAGGAATTCCAGGGAAGTGTGCATATTATTGGTTATGAGAATTTTGGAAGCTTTTAGTATGTTGAACAAGAAAGTAAAGCTACAACCTAGGAAGTATAAATTCTAAAAGACACTCATGGCAAGGATTAAGAGTCAAGGTTTCCTATCCTAGATCATTAACCACAACATAGTAATTACAAAGGGTTAATTCCACTTAGTTATCCTTTAACATCGAAGGGTGAAGTCAGGTGGACATAATTGATTCTAGAACCAACTAACAACCCTAAATTATCAATTACACTGGACATTAATGACATCAAGTAACCTAAGTCTTCAATTTCAAGTCAAGAGTGCAAAAATCTACTCTAAAACCACCAAGCATTTTATCAAATATTGGAAGGCATAAAATGAAAGCATGGTAAAATTGCAATAATAATAAAATCTAAAGTTACCAAATGCAAGACAACAATAATAGAAACTCAATTAAGCAATAATAAACACAGAAACATCAAATTGAATTAATAGAAAACAAAATCAACAAGAGTTCATAAGATCAAAAACAACAAAATAAAGGAAACAACAAGTAAAACTAAGAGAGCAAAGATGTAGTAACAAGAAATTGCAAGGAAAACTAAATCAAGATAAGATCAAAAGCTAAATCTAAGAGGTAATTAAGCTAAATCTACCCTAATTCTAGCGAGAAAAAAGAGCTTCTCTCTCTAGAAAATAACCTAAAACATGATTCTAAACTAAACCTAATTGCTCTCTCCCGTGTTCTCTCTTGAATTTGGCCTCAAATACTTCAGAAATGAGTTGAGTTGGGCTTTGGAAGGCTAGAAATCGCGACCAACATACTGAAATTAATGAAGTCACGTGCCTCTTGTCATGCGTACGCGTGACATGGGCAATTCCCAAAGCACGCGTACGCGCAAGGCAAGCAAACGCGAGACCATGAATTTCTTCAAATCCTCATTTCTTCATGAATTCTCCACTTTGCATGTTTTTCTTCACTTCTTCAATCCAATCTTTGCCTTATAAGCCTGAAATCACTTAACAAACATATCAAGGCATAGACTGGAATTAAAGTAAATTAAATTTTGCAAATTAAAGGCCTAAAAAATATGTTTTCACTCTTAAGCACAAATTAGAAAGAATTCACAAAACCATACTATTTTAGTGAATAAATGTAGAAAAAGTTGATAAAATCCACCAAATTCAATAAAAGATAAACCATAAAATTGTGGTTTATCATATTTTGCAAAGACTCAATATTAAATAAATTTAGAACTACATAAAAAGGATTAAAGGTAGGTAACACCTAGACTTTTAGTTCTATCATGAGGTACTAAAAGTTAGGGTGTTATATTTATGGCATCAGAGCAGTGCATTCTTATTAGAGCCTTGAGAATAGACTGACTATGCTTCATTCATACTCTGAGTGTCTGTCATGTTGTAGGTCTTATTCGAATAACATGAATCAGAGCTTTATGCACATGACAATCTATTGATTAACGCTGTTAGCTTACCGTTACATATATGCTGATGTTAAGTCTGGTCAACTTAATGTTGATGGTTTATGTGTACGGAAAAATTAATGGGTTATCATAGATAAAATAAAAGTAATAGGTAATACGAATCATGGGTTTCGAGAGCGTTAGAAATTAATATTTGAAGTTAGTTCTGTTTGGATGTACATTTTTTATTCGTGCTTGGCGTTAACTCTTTCTCTATCAATTGCATTGAGATTCCTTATTCTTTATTCATTTCTTGGAATGTGATTGACTTATTCTCCAACCTTATCTTATAATTCATGCATGTCCTTACTTGGTTCTGTATCTGATAGTTGCATGAATCTTTTGAAACATTTATCCTTATCACTATTTATAGCCTTCCTCACAAACTCTTTGCTCCTTGACTTGATATTGGATTTGTTCTGGTGCAACAAATGATTCTCGGATCTTTGGAAATATTAGGTGTTCCTTTTAACTAGTGTATGTCGACGGATGCGCTATAATCGTGCCACATTATTTGACGTATCATTTATCCTTCTTTTTCTCATTTTGAAATCCCTGTTTCACTGTCTTTTCTTGAAACGTGATCTGATTTTTGTTTTATATCTTTTAAAGAATGTTTTAATTGATTCTTCTACAAGGTTTTCCTCGATCTTGCATTTCTTTACGTGGATGATGTAATTTCTTGATTAACTCTGAACGTGTTTTGGTGCAATATATCTTTTCTTGTAAATTCTTCCTGGAGTTCTTGTTTTTAACCCTCTTGATAGAAATTTTAATTTAATTCTCCTCTTATTTGACTACTTTTACAATTATTTTTGAAATTTTGGTAAGATCATTCTCAAATTCAGCATACATCCCCATATATGCACGTTGAAACTTCATTATTGTAGTTTGAACTTGTTTGTTTGCAACGCACCATTTATCCTTTATTTGACCGATGGAAAAGTTTACCTTAGACTTTCTTCTTTAGACACAACTTGACTTTCTACCAACTTTGTACAATTTTATGCTTGACTCTTATATGATTATGCCCCTAAGTATCTCAAGATTCTTGAGGCAAAAATTTTCTATTCATAGCCCAATTAATTCTTATTTTTACCAATTTTACATAATTTATTTTAACTTGGATCTATTTTGACGTAGTGCATTATTTATATCTTTAGTATTGCTTTTGAAAAATGTTAGTTTCGTATCTTTCTTTCAAAAAAGTAAATTCATCCCTCCATAAGTTTTTCTATCCTTTGTGAATATTTTATACGATGGTGTTCCTAATCTTCCTCCTGAATTTTGTGAATAATGCGATCGACTTTAGTCATTTTTCCTATGAACAATGTACTTCTGGACTCAGCTAGACTTTATTTCAAACCCATGCACCGTTTTTCTGCCTACTGTTCCTATCAAAGTTCTTTGGATTCCAGATTTTTTTCTTGCAATTTACCTTTTCCTTTCGACACACTTTATGGCCTTTGGCCATCCTTATTTACTTGTGGCTTGGTCCATTCTTCCATGTTTTTATTAACCTTGTACATCTTTGACTTGACTTGAACTCATTTTTTTATCTAATATACCACTTTCCTTTTATTGATCCTTCCGAGTTCATGCAAAAGTTGTTGTTGTCTCTTATTCTTCTCTTCCTGAGACTTGTATCTCTTTGTGTATACTTGAGCTTGCTTTGGTCTCACATGTGATTCCTAGATATAGCTAGCGATACGATAGATTGTTAGTACACAACTTGCTGATGCGGAAGGTGAATCTTCAAGTTTTCAGTAGCTCATTGCGTATAGGATAATGACTTACAATGAGTAGTCAAGTGATTGAGCAACATGAGATAGTGATATTGTATTGACGTGTTTGAGTGTGTGTTAGATTATTAGGTTTTCAAAATAATAAGATCGATTGATTAGATTGCCGCTTGACTACGAGTGAGTTTAAAACCTTGAGTGAGTTAGCTGGAAGTCAGAGTTGACGGTTGGACATGATTCAAGACTTAAATTATTTGAACTGTTATTGATAGGTGTAAAGAGATTGTGAGCATTTAAGTTTGAAGAATTCTAGAGTTTCAAGGATAGTCATTTCTCGGGAACACCCTGGAGGGTTGTGAGGGAATAGAGAGTTTATTGAGTTAGACGTATTAAAAAGATTGAAGGATCAAGATAAGAGTTCAAAAGGAATGGAAGTTGAGGAGCTTCTTCATACAAGATAAAGTGTTAGGGATGACATTATATACTCGAGTGAATTTGAAATGGAGTGATAAGCGAGTTGGAATGCAGTGAAGATTTTGATTTGTCAAGAGAATAAGAGCGAGAGAACACCGCCCATAATAATTTAACATAAACCTGTCAAGCCTGTTATAAAATTTTTGGCACCTCATCATACTTTTTTCACTTATTTTATAACAAGTTGAAACTATATAATTTTTAGTATATCTCATCAATTTCTTAGGACAAAAATTTATAAGGTGAGCAGAATGTAAGACATAATTTTTGAAAAAATCTTATTATGAGCTAATTTCAATTTATTTATTCATTAAAGGGTTTAATTTCAGAAATTATTTTATTAAAAATAATTAAAGCAAGTTTTGATAAATTGAATTTGAACTAAATTAAGGTTTTGATCTAACTTTACAATTATTGAGTATTTTCCTATTTACAGTTTAAAGTTTAAGAAATTTGAAAATAATGAGATTTCGATTATTTAAATTAGAATTTTTCTTTAATTTTATAATTATTGAATAATTTTCTTTATAAAGCTTAGTAGTTGTAAAATAATAAGAATTTTATATGATTTGATTTAAATAATTGATATTTTTGGAATTTAATACTTTAAGTTTTATGAATAAAGAAAATTAATTATATTATCTTATATTTTAAATTAGAGTACTTGATTGAAAGCTAATTAATAAAATAGATGAATAATAGTATTCTCAAAGTAATTTTAAGGGGTTAAATTAGACTTTAAATTAATACCCTATATCCTAAAGTGATTAAAATTACCAAATCCCAATTAACCCAAAATTCCCAAATCGAACCCTAACTGTAACTAAACAAAACCATAGTTTTCATCTAACCCTATCTCTCCTCTCTCCTCTAAACCAATAGCCGCCATCCCCTTCCCCAAAACAGACACACATACACACACACACACACACAGCGAAGAAGAGGAGAGAAAGAGAGGGAAGAGAATGGCCGACAGAGGGGGAGGTCGTAGCCGCCGAGCCCGTGTCGGAGAAGAGGAGCTGTCGTGTTCTACCACCATTGAGCGACCAATCGGCGTTAAATCCATTACTGCTGTAGTTTTCTATCACTGTTACCATTGAGCTATTCACTGCCATCGCTGCTGGGATAGCTGTCATTGGCAAAAACCGCCATTGGAGATGCCATCTTCTTGGTAAGCTTTAGCCCTGTTCTAGTTTTCCTTCTTTGCCCGTCAAGATCCTTGTTACCGTGAGAGTTGTTAATGAGGTTGTCTGTGAGAAGAAAAATAACTATTGCGAGTTACTTTTCCATCAGTAAAGGTCCCTGGAGCTACTGCCACTCGGTTGCCTCATTTCTCTTTAGCTGCAGTAAGTTATTCTAGCCTTGAAACCCTTACCGCTATTAATCTACTATAAATTATTGAGAATTTCGCGATATTAACATTTTAAGGTCAAGTTTCAAAAATTGCATGATTGAAATAAAAGCTGTTGCGGTGTCATCCTGCTTCGTTTCTCGTGGTGAGACTATTTGATTCTGTTCCTGTTTACCTTAATACTATATTACCAATTACATTCTAATTTTGCTTAATATTCATTCCACGTTAATCCCAATTTATGTCAGATAAGTCATTGTTGTCATGATACTTGATCACTGTTGATATTGCCTGGAAATCAACAAGATTATTACTGCGAGTTAAGAATAAAATGGACTCTTGACGCATTAACTTTTACGGGTTTCGACTATTGAAATAGAGGATTATTTTAAATAGAAAATATTTTGGGCTTTGAATACGTGACAAGTTTAGTAGGTTACTGCAAATGGATGAATGCCTGTGATATAAATAATCTTTTGTTATGATTGACATATGTTGTTTGTTAGTAATTGGTTGATTTCTAAATTTCTGGTGAAATTGATTGAATATGTTGATTTTGGTTTTTTTATTGAAATTTATAATGATTGGTCTTGAATGACGGATTTGGAAATATTGACTTGAAATACTGATTTTGTTGGGTTGAGGTTGAATAGAGAAAACTCGTGAATGGTGGTAAACTCCAGTTTTTAGGGGAGGTTCTACCGGAATTTTTCTAAGAATTTGAAGAGTTTTAGAAGTTTCGGTTATGATTTTGAAAATGAGTTTGGTTTGATTAACTTTATTAAAAGAGGTATGTCTTGAATATTATTAAAGATTTTAAAGAAAATCGGATTCATATGATTTTGTTAATTTGTGACTTTAACTCACTTAATTTTTAATAACAACGAAAAGAGATTTGATTAACTAGCTAAAGATTTTAAAAAGTAAATTAAGTATAAATTCAAGGGTTTGGGAATAGGAGAGTGAATTTGAGGTTTTAATGGAATTAAACATTGGAGTTGAGAGAAAGAAAGTTATTTTAAGAAATATGATGATAATTGTGTGATGTTTGATTTGGGGGTAAGTTCGGTAAGTTGTTTAAATGTTATGCTTAAAATTGAGATTTGATGTTGATGATTTAGAGCTGCAATGTGTGAATTGAGCAAGTTTCAACTTGGTTGATTGTAAATGAGTGAATTGGGAAGGTTTGGGATCATTATATTGAGTAGAAACTGATAAGGCTTATGAATCTTTGGAAAGATTGGTTAATTCTATTCTTCGGCAAAAACTGATTTCTGACCAACTTTGTGGGCTGTAACTCGGTCCTCGGAGTTGGAAATTTAATGAAAATAGATTTTTATGGAAATTTGTTTATTGATCCTTCCAATGGTTCAAGAATAGTTGAAAAATGATTTTAACAAAAAAGTTATATGCTTTTAAAGTTTTGGTAAAAAAAAAAAACTACATTTTGCAGTATATCAGCTTTTTCTGGATTCTGATACGCATGCGAGGTGTCATGCGACGCGAGCATTGGCCACTGCCAAGTACTCACATGGCATGTGTACGTGACTTTGGAAAAATTTTGGGTTCACATGTATGCGGAAGTGGCTCGCGTACACAAGCCAATGCTTCTGTCCGGGTACTCGCATACGCGACTGTGATCCACGTACGCAACATTGCCAAAAGTTGGACTTATGCGTACATAGAAGGCATGCGTACGTATGATCCCTATTTTTTTAAGTTCTCAAAAATTCTTCTAGCTTTCTAAGCTTCTATAAACCTTATTATCAGTCTAGAGCTGGTGTAATAGAGGGTAGAGGAGTTAGGAACAAGACCAAGTGAGTTGAGACAATGAATTTAAGAAAGATAGATTAAATGTAATGAGAGGTGTGATTAGTGACAATTGATTTTGATTGAGGTCTGATGATGATTATGAATATGAATGGAGTGAAATAGAATTTTGAAGGAAGTAAATAATGAAATTAACTCTGATTTGAGATATACCTGCTAGGGAAGTGCAGTGGAGTGATTCCACTTGTCGCAGTAGAGTGATTCTACTTTTTCCTAGATGTGATTGCAATGCAGTGGAGTAATTCCACATGCCGCAGTGGAGTGATTCTACTTGTCAAATATACCTGTTTAGGTAGATACAGTGAAGCGATTCCACTTGCTCCGGACATGTCGAATTTGGTTGTATAACTGACAGATGAGCTCATTTGTCATAGGGCGGATATGCATCATTTGTATTTGTGTCTATTGTCTGGGTGTGAATTTTTTATTTAGTTTGCCTAATTAAATAATTGCATCAATCTACTATTTGATTTAATTTCTCTATTTGTACTCTCTATTTGTGTATTTTTAGTATTGTTTTGTCTGTGTTTGAAAATTGAGAGACCCCTTATGCTGGCGGTAGTGACGCTAAGGATTGTTACTGATGTGGTGATGGAGGTTGAGGTAGATTGGGCTTGGTATTGTTCTGATACTCTAGTTTATATATTGGATGGATAAGAATGAGTGATGCAAGTTGGTTGGGTAGGAAGCCCTTAGGCACGCCCTTGGTCTCTTCCCTTTTAAACGATTTACTTTACGGATTTGTAAACTAAAGAAGATTCTTTACGACCTTTCCGTAGTAAGATTTTTTATAAAGCTTCTCTAAAGTGTATTCTAAAAAGAAACTATTTTTATAATGGGATCTTTTCTATTTGCAAGTATTTCTTTGCTTTGATCGTATTTCCTTCTCTACTAAGAACTTGTGAGGATGATGTTCTCACCCCCTATAGATTTTCTTTTTCAATGACAGGTTTAGGAAGCTTTGGCGTGAAACCACAATGGAACTACAAAGCTATATGTATTTACATTTTCTATTTTTGGTTTAGTTGAGATTTTTTCCCTCGTCATTTGTCATTTTGGTTTACAAAGGGGTAGAACTTGTATTTGAGAATTTTTGAATAGGTCTATGTATATAATGCTATGTGAATATACTTATGTGATTAAGTAGTTAAAAATAAAGGCTTTTCACTTATATAATTAAAAATCCAATTGTATTTTGCAAAGGCTCAATATTAAATAAATATAGAACTAAATAAAAAGGATTAGAGGTAGGTAACGCCTGGACTTTTAGTGCAATAATGAGGTGCTAAAAGTTAGTGTGTTACAAAATGCGGCATAAGGGTAACTCTGTTTGTGACACACAACAGCTTTGATCTCATGGTTTATCTTCTTCACACCAAAGACAATGTTGATAACTCTGCAGCTCTTTTTCATTGCCTGTTACGGTGGACACTACATCAACATTATTTCCAAGCTTGGAAGTGCTGAAATTCACCATAGATTCTAATGAGGTTGCATAATACTTCTCTTCACCTTTAATCCCTGCTAACAAAATGATAAAGTAAAGATATAATAACAATAGAATAAGTTGGGATTCGAAAATTTTTAAAGACCCATCATGCTAAGTCAATAGATTGACAGTTGGTTTGGTTGAGCATTTGAACATTATTTTTAGCGAAAATATTTTCAAAAATAAGTACAAAATTGAAAATGATATTTTTACATTTTTAGCTTTCTTTAGATAGAAACGATAAAAATATTTCCAATCTAAATCACGGTATTTTTTACCATACTCTCATTTTCAAAACCATTTTTAACAATACTCCCATTTTCAAAGCCAAATTCAATCGTACTCTTATTTTGTATGCTTTATTTATTTTATACTTGTTCCGAGGGTTACATGAAAAGTTTATTTGGGCCTTAGCGTGAGGCCCAATCTCCTACTGAGGCAGCGTTCAACTTGTTCCAACACCAAGGTGTCGCTGTCCGAGTTCCTCATGAGGAGGTGGGGTGGTACCGGCAAGAGACTCTGATGCTTAAGCCAGGAAGGAATTTAACCAGTGTTTCAGTAGTATAGAACATGAATATACCTGAGGGGTGTCAGTGTATTTATAGTAGAGTTGTTTGACCACCATTGTTGAAGTAATTCCACCTTCCTTAATGGGTAACCGTTCCCTTAATCTTGGGAGTTTGTTAGGGTCTATCTTTCAAGGAAGATAGAGATAGTTAGAGAGATTCAGGGAGGTAGTTACTTATTTGGATAAGCATAAGCCGATCTCTTTTATTGTGTCCGACCTCTTTAAAGAGGTCGGGTATGCGGTAGAGGCCACCCTCCTAGATGGGTCTTTCATCCTTATTGAGCCTGGGTTTTATGTCTTGGGCCAGGGTATAAACAGTGCCCCTGCTTGAGTCTGAACTTTCAGGAGGTCGGGTTCAAGCATTTCATGGCTTTAGTTTGACGCCGAGTACACCGCCTTCATGAGGTCGGGTACTCAATGTGTTTTGAAATTTTGAACTTTGCCTCTTTAAATGTAAGGGAGAACCTTACGTAGTAGTTCCCTTGGAATTCATGCATGACTTTAAAGAGGGGGTGTGAAGTGACTATTTTGTTGTTTTATTGCTGTAGAACATAGTTGTGTTGCTTCCTAATGGTGTCGTTGCTGGTGATATAGGAGGGCGCCATTTTTACGTTGTTTATTTGAAAAAGATCTTCTAAAATAGCGTTTTGTGTTCTATTTCTTTTACCTGACTTCTTTTGGACGATGTCCAAGTTCTTTCGGTGATGATTTCTTTTTTGCATTTGTAGGTATAGCTTTATGTCTCATTCTATTATTCACAACATGTTGACGAAAATTCCTTCTTCCCTTTTAACTTGGGTAGATTCTTCTGTCCTTTCTGCTGTCCCTGTAATCGATAAAGAATGTGCCGAGGTATTCCGCAGACACCATAGGCTATGTGAGAGTCAGAGGATGAAAGGAATTACAAGATAATAGTGGCTGATCCCGAGGAGAGGATTTGTTTTTTCACTTTAGAGAATCCGGAATGCCCTTTTTTTTTATGCCTACGAGTGCTTTTTTATAATGTTAGGCATAAAACTCCCTTTTTTCTGATTTTGAGACAAATATCCTTTGGTCTTGCAATGTTGCTCCCTCCCAACTTCACCCGAACTCCTGGCCTTTTTGAAAACTACCAGCTCCTATGTCGGGAGCTCAATGTCTGACCTTCTCTCAAGGCCTTCTTTCACCTTTTTGTCTTGACCAAACCCAGGTCTTTGAAAGAAAATTTTTCTTGGCTTTACTTTCACACCGTTCAGGGTAGAAAGGTTTTTTTTCCATTTTTGATGAATCCTTTTATGATTTCAAGAATTATTTTTTCAAAATCTGAGCTGTTGAAGATGCCCTACCTTTCTTCTTGGATGAGAACGATGAGCCTGGCTTCCCTTTATATTGGGAAGGAAAGCTGATAATACCCAGATATAGGGTAGAGCAACAAGATGAACCTGAAAAGTGTGTAGTCGGTGTGTTTCAAGAGTGTTAGGGTCGGTCACCTCACTTGGATACAAAAAGGTTCCTAGGAGACCCAGGTCGACTCCAGTTTGAGAGAGTTTTCTTTTTGACCTTTAACTTTATGACTTTCAGTTGTACTTTGTTGACTAAGGTGCCTTTTATTTTGTTTTGCAGAGAACATGGCTCCAAAACTTGCAGCGATGTAACAACTGCGCCAGACCAGAAAAAATGTCGTGGCTCGAAGTATTCAAGAAAAGGAAACTGGGGGTACCTCTGTCCAATCTACTCTGAAGAAATCTGACTTAGGTACTTCGGCGCAAAAGAAGATCATTCCTACTCTATCAAGTCGGTTAATCCCTCCTGACTCCCCTTCAGTGACTGTGATAGTCCCCCTCTTCTCCTTCATGCTCAAAGCCTCCTCTCAAAAAGCAAAAAAGAACATTCTCTCTCACAGCCGCATCAGTATGGACGACGTGGCTATTCAGAACCATCTCCAACTTGAAGGCCCAAGTTCATGTTATAGCTCCTGATGCCGATCTCTCCTTATTCAACTAGAACAACAATGTGGTGGATGGAAAGATTGTCCCGGCCTCTGAAGACGACGAGAAGGAGCCTTTTCCCGACCCAAAGTCTTCCGGTACACAAGTCGGCCAGGTCTTTCATATTCCCAAGATTCCCTTCAAAGTTGTCAATGCTGAACTCGCTCTTTCACCACCTAGTGCCATTCCCGCTGTGCCGATCTCTATTCACCCTCCGACCCCTCCTGCCTGAGGCAAGGATGTTGTGACTGGGGATGGCCTTAACCCTTTACTAGGCCCATCTTCATAGCTCTTTGTAGTTTTATCTCCTATTGTTTTTTGGATGGCCTGACTTGTGGGTCTGGTGAATAATTTGCTTTTGTAATAGTTAGTAGTTTTGAACAAATTTACTTTGCTTTAAGTTTTCTTCAAACAACCTTTAAGATTTTAAATGGCCTTTCTTCATCTTCAATCAGTGATGCTAGGTCTTTTTTTGAATTAGCATTTATACAGTTTCTTAGTTAGCGATTGAACTTCGAAAAATTCTAATGTTATTTTTTTGTTAAGTTTGAAAGTGATAAACTTGTTTATTTAGGTTTTCCTTTTATAAGTTTCGACTTCATATGATCCGACTTTGTTAAGTTACTTTTATACTTCATTTTTGTTCCGCCTTGGTTCTAAGGTCCGTTTTCACGAGTTGTTTATATAACTTCTTACATTAATTTGTACATCTTCGCTTAATCTTGCCAACCATCTTAGGTTAGGCAATGATTTTCGTGGTTTATCGAGCTTAAATTAATACATTTCATAGGAAAATTTTGAAAAAAAATGGAATTGTATTGATAAATGAGAAATTTCTTTACATAAATTTGCTACTAAGGGTGTTTGACTACCCTTAGCCCTTGCTATGGTACCTTGTTAAAACCCCCTTTTAAAAAGAACAATACACTAGGAAACAAGGTGCGCTACTAACAGCTAAAATTATCGTTGATCTAGAATTTCTCAATAGAAAATCATTATCGTAGTATAGTCCTAGACCAACATATAATCCTTTTGATATGATTGTCACAAGTCAACCCCAATAAAAAGTAACTGAGTGTATTAGTCTCGGGTCATCCTCAAGAGAATGGGCAAACATGTGCATCAATATTGGTTAGAATTTCGGGGTTGGGAGTCATAAACAAGAATTTAAACTACTAAAGCTTAGCATGCAAGAATCTTAAAGTGCAAGAAACTAAATCAAGTAATTAAAGCAAAGTAAAAGTAAATGCAATCTAACAAATCAACATATAGATCTATTTCTGTTCTAAAATTAAGTAAAAAACTAAACTAACTATAATAAGAATCAAGCAATTGGGATTTTTGGGTTCAAATATGAATTATAAAAGGGACTCCTGGGTAAGGCATAGGAATTGGGATCAACATCATTGTCTAATAACCACAAATTGACAATTATGTGGAATGAAGCTCACTAAGTCTACTTCTACAAGTGAAGTAAGTCAAATGGCTTGGTCAATTTCAACTCATAAGTCCCAATCCAACTACTAATTGGCCTAGTAGTAGATTAGTGTCAATGGGTATCAATTTGACCACTAAGGGTTCTCAAATCACCAATTCAATTAGACTCAATGTTTCAAGGTCACTTGATAAACCCCTATTTTATGATTCATCTTGTGCTCAATTAAGTGTTTTTATCAATTCTTCACCCAATTATTCATATGAATTGCATGGTTTTACTATTCCTTCCTTATTTTATGATATATGTGAAAACATGTTTCCTATGCCTTAAAATAATTATTTTAATTAACCTTCATTACCATTCGATGCCGTGATCTGTATGTTAAGTATTTTCAGGCTTCATAGGGCAGGAATGGCTTAGAGGACAAAAAGGAAACATACAAAAATGGAAAGAAAGCACAAAAATTGAGTTTTGAAGAAAAGGAAGCGACGCAGACGCGTGGACGACGCAGACGCGTGTCTAGCGCGAAATGGCAGTGACGCGTACGCGTGGACGACGCTGACGCGTGCCTAGAGCAGAACACAACTGATGTGTACGCGTGATTGACGCGCACGCATGACAAGGAAAAACTCCAAATGACGCGAACGTGTGACCCACGCGCACGCGTGACGGACGCGACGTGCAAAAAATTGCAGAAGTTGCCCCCAGCAATTTCTGGACCCTTTTTTGCCCAAATCCAAGTCCAGAAACACAGAATAGAAGCTAGAGAATGGGGGAATCAATAAGGACAATTGATACAACACTCAGAATACGCAATTTTAGGTTTTAGATGTAGTTTTAGAGAGAGAGAGAGGGGTTCTCTCCTCTCTCTTAGGTTTTAGAATTAGGATTTCTTTTATTTTATGGTTATCACTCCATTCCAGGTTCAATGTTTACTTTAATTTTATATTCTCTTCCATTTTTAGTTACTCTAATGCTTTTATTTGTTAATTACTTATGTTGCCAAATTGGCTTATGAACTCTTCATGTTAAGATTTGAATATTCTATTTAATATAATTTGAGGTATTTCATATTTATAATTGTTTTATTCAGTTATTGATGCTTTTAATTTAATTTAAGATTTATTCCTTTTTTGCTTTGGTTAAGTAATTGGTAACACTTGAGTTATCAGACTCAGCAGTTGATTGAAAATTGGGAATTGCTGATTGATTTGGATCGCTCTAAATCTAGTCTTTCCACAGGAGTTGACTATGACTTGAGGATTAAATTGATTGGTCCACTTGACTTTCTTTTATTTAGTAAGGGTTAACTAAGTGGGAGCAATAACAATTCTCATCACACCTGATAAGGATAACTAGGATAGGATTTCCAGTTCTTATACCTTGCAAGAGATTTTTATAATTATTAATTTATCTTTCTTGCCATTTAAATTACTTGTTCCTTATTTCAAAAACCCAAAAATATACAATTTCCATAACCAATAATAAATCATACTTCCCTGCAATTCCTTGAGAAGACGACCCGAGGTTTAAATACTTCGGTTATAAATTTTATTGGGTTTTGTTACTTGTGAAAACCAAAACTTTTGTACGAAAGCATTCTTTGCTGGTTTAGAAACTATACTTACAACGCGATATTTTTATAAACATTCTTTACCGGCAGGAATTAATTTGTTCAAAAAAAATGGCGCCGTTGCCGGGGAATTGCAATTGTGTGCCTTCTTATTGGTTATTGTAAATATTTTATTTTTCTTGTTTATTTCCTTTTATGTTTGTTTTCAATTTTTATTAGCTACTATGAACTCTCACCCCCGTCGCTTTGAGTTTGGTTCTGATATTGTTACAAGGAATGGGAGCTATAACAGGAACATGCATCAAGGTCAAAACAATCAAAGATAGAAGAAGCCACGAGGATCTGATCAACCCTTTCGGCAACAACACCTTCCAAGATACCATGGACAACGACCATTCTACAATGCATGCCAAGAGAAGAGTTATGGTGGACCTCTTCGTGACAACCAACACCCACCATTATACTATGGTGAAGAGCCATTTCGAGGTGTGTACCAAGATGATAGATATGGTGGACCCCCTTGTAGTTACCAACAAGCCCCATCATATGCCTATGAACTACCTCCTCAACATAGCTATGAACCACCATACTCACAAGCCACCCACCACCATTCACTCCATATGACCCTAACCTTTATCCACCCCAATTCTAATCCAATTACTCCCAAGAACCACCACTTCCATATGCACCATGTCCATATCCATCAACCCGAGAATCACAGGAACGCCTCAAGAAAATAGTGAATAAATTTCATGCAACTCTTCACCAATTGGATCAAGCGGTCAATCTATTAGCTTCCCGATGTTCGGACACTCAAGGAACCCCCATGGCTTCATGTGGACAATCTAATGAAGAACGTAGCATGAAGGAGATACTAGAAGCCCCAGTGGACAGTACGGAGCATGACTTTGTACTGGAACAAGTGGAGAAAGCCGTAATTATCGAAGAAGAAGAATTGGTTGAAGACTTAGGAGATGCTGAACCTCCATGGGAATCAAGAATTGTGGAGAATTCCGCCAAGCAGTTTTCAATTGATGCTAAGGAGGATAGTGCACAACCCTCAAAGCATATATCTTATGAAGAACTGGACGGAACAGCTCAAGAAGCAAGTGCCCTTGGTCATGATCATCATGAATCAAGTTCTCCTAATAATAAACTTGCATCCGCAAGTGAACTCTTTGAGACTGAAGAATCTTCCCCAAGTGAATGTGAAGAGGATGTGGAGATAGATTTTTCCCAACCTCCAATTTATGACTTGAGTGATGAGGAAGATATCGAAGACTTTGATCAAGACGTGGTTACAATTGAAGAAGTTTGCAAAGAAGTGGAGGAATTCACAAGGGAATACAAGGGAGTAGAGCTTGCAAAACCACTGGAAACACCTATCCCAAGGACATTACCACCCAATACAAACTTCAAGTGGGTAAAATCCCTAGCCTTTATTTTTACTTTTCCACTTGAATATGGTTTGCTTGAAACAGATGGTCAGCTTAGAGCTCTTTGCGGCTTTAAGAGTAAGAGGGAAATGGCTCGCAATCAGAGCTGGTATGCAAGATTCAATAAACCTCCACGCTTCAATTTGAGGTACAAGGATTGGTTTCGAGTTTGATTGAATGGATCTCAGAAGATGTTTGGTCATCTTAGAGAGAATTCAAATTCCGCACTACCTGGCTAGAAAAATGTAGACCAAGACAAAGATGGGTACAGAAGCAAGGTTTGGGATCCTGAAATTTATCCTGATAGTCAACACTCCTGGAGTCTGAAAAACTGCTTTAATTTGCTCAAAGGCTTTACTTGCCTAGTTTGGGACCCTGGAGGCTATTGGAATTGCAAACGTTGGTGGAGATATTTGGATGAGTTTAAGCATAAGCCACCATGACAGGGAGCTCAACGAATGTCCAACTTAAGGACTTTAACTAAAAGTGTTAGGTGGGAGACAACCCACCATGGTATGATCGTTCTTTTTTTTCAATTTTAATTTTAATTTTGTTTTGTTTGTTTTTTTATTTTATTCTATTTTTTATTGTACCTGGATTTATTCATAACATCCGCATCTGCATTTTACATTCTGCATACTGCATATTGCATATTGCATAAAAAAAATTGCACCCCACGCATGCGCATGGGCCACGCGTGGGCGTCGATTGCAAATCGACGTCACAATCCAACGCCCAGAAAGCTGGGCTAGAATCGTGCAGCTGGTATGTGTTAGGCACAATTTAAGCCATGCGTTCGCGTCAGTGATGCGAACGCGTCACTTTCACTTCACACACACCACGCGAAAGCGTGGGCGACGCGTACGTGTCGCATGGAATTATTGCCCCCTCAAATGAAACAGAAAGTTGTGCCAAAACGACGCTGGATTTATGCGTGTAGCACAATTCTGAGTGACGTGTACGCGTGCACCATGCGTACGCGTCACTTTCATTATCCCTCACTCGCGCAATCGCGTCAATGACACATCCGCATCATTGCCTTTTTGCCCCAACCACGCGTTCGCATGACCCACGCGTCCGCGTGGATTTGAATCAACTTACCCCCTTCCACGCGAAACCCTAACCCATTTCGCGTCCCCATTTCCCCCAACCCCTTAGCACTCTCTCTTCCACTCCACAACCACCAACCAGCCACCACTACCCAGCCCCACCACCGAGCCGCCACCACCAGTTGCCACGCCCCCGCCGGCCACCATGACCCCCACAACACTCACCCTCCTCGCCCCGTTCTTCTCTTCTCCCCTTCATAACCCTCTGTCAACCCCTACCACTGCCAAGGACCATCGCTACGCTGCCCTACCACCACCGCAAAACCCCCAGCGCCGCCGTGTCAACCACCCGAACCACCACCATCTCTCTGAGTCCAATTTCTGTTCCTCTGCGCCAACCAGGTTCCGCCGAACACCGATTCCTTTCCCAGTTTTTAGTTAATTCCATATATTTTTCAAATTCTGTTCAAATTAGGATAGTTAGAGATGCATGATCGTAGTGGAATTTAGGTGGTTAGGTAGCTAGGTTATGGTTAGTGGATTTAGGCCTGATAATTGCGCCGTTTTTGTTACCTGTTTTATCTGTTTCGCAATTTTGAATTTGCTGTGATGATAATGCTGTTCATATGTTGTTCTTTACCATTCTTTAATGCAAATTGAGTTTGTTTATTCTGAACTCATGTGAATTGATAATTGTTACTCTTTTCTGCACTACTTTATTGTCATATGAACTGTTTCTGCTGCTGTTTATTACCCGGGAACGTCCAATTTTTAGCCGAAATACTGCCCAATTTTTTTTTCCAAATTGTTTCAATAAACTACCATTCATGAATTGGTTTTGGTAAATTCAAGTTTCGCACTAATTGGTTTCAACCAAGCCAATTCATGGATGAATGGGCTAGCTTTCTTATTCTTTCTTATTCCCTTATTCATTAAACCGCCTTATTGATGATTTTACTTTCATTCTGCAATTCTTTTATATGAATTATCATCAATAATCTGCAATACTTGCTCGAATGTAAGTTACTTATTATTCAAGTTTATGAAATTTTTTATTAATTAGGAACCACAACACTATGCCACTTACTTTGACTTCACTTTTTAACTCCTAAATGCTTTAACACTCTAACTTCTCTCTTGGTTTTTACCTAACAACTTTCAAACCATTTCAAGGCATGATTACTGTTGTTCCTAATTAACAAGAATTTCGCATATCATAGATTTTGGATTGTGATTTTCATTCTCAAACTTTTAACTTGAATACAGTCCAATATTTTACAATTATTTAACTCACTTCATGCTTTTATTGCTCTTTAATTACTCTTTTGCCCCTCTATGCTTATATTGATAAAATCCTATTTTCTTACCTGTTTTCCTGCTTTAGTTTTTTAAACTGTATCATGGAACTTCTGTTTTTCAGGATGTCTGACCCTAAAATCAAAGGAAAGGGCAAGGCAACCACAGGCAAAAGAAAAAGCGGAGAATCCTCTACCACCATCTTAGATATCCTCCATGATGATTCCTGGCGGGAAAAGAATTTTACCTCGCAGGAAAAGGCTGATCAGTTGGTGCCTGCCATAGACCCAGTAAAGTTTGCCAACAGATACTATGAACTCAAGTATCCGGTCTTTCAAACTTCAAGGAATTTATACCTGGAAAAGACCCTCAAAATTCCAGAAGAACTCAAACAATACACCTCAGAACAAATTAAACAGAGAGGCTGGTTCTTCTTGGAGAGAAACTTGACTGAGGTCAATTCATCCTGGGTCAGAGAATTCTACTGTAACTATTTCAAAACGACCCTGGATGCCGTACAGCTTACAGGCAAACAGATTTTGGTTACTGAGGAAGCAATACAAGATATCCTCCAGCTCCTACCTAAATCAGATAAACCAGATGGTTATCAGCAAGCTGAAGAGGATATGAGATTCATGAGGTTTGACTGGGACGCAGTAAAGTGGACCATAGCTCTTGATCCTACTATCCCATGGGTCATGGGCAAGTCCACAGTGGCCCCAAAGGGAATAAAGCTTATCTATCTGAATGAAGAGGCTCGGCTTTGGCAGCAGATTCTGAGTAACTACGTGATGCCGAGTACTCATGAGACAGAGGTGCCAGCTGCCATGATTACCCTCATTTGGTGTGTGATGGAAGGCAAGGACCTGTACCTTCCCAGATTTATCCGCTATTACATGTCCAGGGTCTATGTCCGAGGCACTCTGCCCCTTCCATACTTGATTACTCAGATGGGCCGCCGAGCTGAGGTGCCCTGGAAGATTGCTAATGAAAAGCCACCTGCCACAGAATGCAAGAAGATTATCCCACGCAGCAGGAAGTTCCAGGCTTTGGGCTACCGACCACCCTTTCTCACTGACTCTGCTGAGGCAGCCACATCTTCTGCTGCCCCTTCAGCTCCTGCTACACCAGCCACCACCACAGTACCTCCACCTGCTTCAGAGCCCATTTACCACCTGGTGCGCCGACTCTTCGAGTGCCTAGATCGGATGGAGCGCCGCAACAAGTGGCGTTATGAGCATCTGAAGCTAATGATCCGGTCCGACACCCCTGACATCCCCTCCGAGCCTGACACACCATCAGAGCCATCTGAGGAGGAGGCGAATGACCATGAGGCAGAGGCACGTGCAGAGCACCAGCAGGGAGCATCTCAGCAGGCAGAATCCCAGCATGAGGAGTCCCATCAGATACAGCCTACAGATCCAGAGGTCCCGCTACAGACAAAGCCTCTGCTTCAGCAGGCAAATCCTCCGACACTCATATAGACTGCAGACCCTCAGGCCACCACCGAGACACCAGCAGCACATCCTTCCGGAGATGCCACTTCTTCACACCCAGCTTGATCGAGCATCGAGGACGATGTTATTATTTAAGTGTGGGGAGGTCACCATCTCTGGCGAATCTTTTTGGTGAACCACTTTCAGTCTCTCTTTATCCTATTTTTATTTCTTTTCTGTATTTTATTTTATTTTATCTTATTTGTCTTTCAGTACTTCTGCATTTTTTTTTCTTTTACTGTATTTATGTTTACTTTATTATATTTCACACTTTGGTTTGTATATATCTTAGATATTTAGTTTAGTTTGCACGTTTAGCTTATTAGTTGTGATATAGAAAATATGGATTATTTAGTTTAGTTTACCTTTTTAGCATATGATAATTTGGTTTAATTGAGAATAAAAAGAGTAAACTAGAAACTTTAGTTTTTCAAAATCACAACAATCCACACACTATATATATAGCAATAAATGTGAGTTAATTGACAACATTTTTTCAAGGAAAATATTAAATTTTATAAGAGCCATTCAAAGATTCACATTGAGTTGAATGGAAACTCTTGATTTCTACTTGCATGATATACATAACTGATATATGGTTTTTGAGCTTAATTGTATGGTTATATTTAACCATAAATTTTATTCATGTGTGTTTCGCCCTTCTTTTCTATGCTTGCAATCTTTACTTTGTTTCAGTCTATATGTCCAATATAGAATGTATTTACATACTTGTATGTGATTGAGGCAATTACTTGTTTTTGTTCACTCATCCCAAATAAGCCTACCCTTTTATGTCACCCTTGTTAGCCCCCCTTGAGCCCTTTAATCCCCTTCTGTTCTATAACCACATTACTAGCCTTAAGCAGAAAAATAATTTAAAAATCCCAAATTGAATCTTTGGTTAGCTTAAGGTAGAGATTGTGAATCCACTAAGTGTAGGGAAACGTGGGAACATGGGTTGATAGGAAAAAGTTAAATTAATAAAATAATCGAAAATTTAGGAGCATGCTCATGTGAAACCAATTTAAATTAAAATACCATGTGCATTGATATATGTTGTGTTTATGTTTCATATTTAAAAAAAATTCTTAAAAAATTAGGGGATAAAATTACCCCATTATTAAGCTTAATAGAAAAATCTATGCACTTGGGACAAAATCAAAAATAAAAAATTGGTACATGAGTATGTAATAAGAAAGTGGGAAAATTATGGGAAGCTAGGCAAATTTTTATAGAGAATGTATATGTTAGGTGAGATCTTAGACTAATCAAGGATTCAATTGTATAGCTCACTTAGCCTTATATATATATATATCCTCACCTTTACCTTGGCTCCATTACAACCTTCAAAAAGACCTCATGATGTTTGTATGTATACATTAGAAATTTGTTGATTGGTTAGATGAAGAACAAAGTGTTAGAAAGCATGACTAGAGAAGAATAGAGTGATTAACCCCAAACACTGAGTGAATAGAGAGTAAACACAAATCCATTGAAGGTTCAATAGCTCAATTCCATATATCCATGTTTAATTATTGATTGTCTTGCAAGTTTGTAAATTCTTTTAACTCAACTCAATTGTGAATGTGTTTTAATATGGTCTGGCCTTGGTTGTACATATATGATTCCTTGAAAATATGAATCAATTTAACCACATATAACCTTTATATATATATAAGTGGATAGTAATTAGAAATTGCATGATTCATTTAGGTAGTTTGCATTTAGAATAGATTGCATTGCATGAGATTCCACCATTCTACCTTCATTCTTTTCTCTTGGATTTAGTATGAGGACATGCTAATGTTTGAGTGTGCGGAGGTTGATAAACCCCTATTTTATGATTCATCTTGTGCTCAATTTAGTGTTTTTATCAATTCTTCACCCACTTATTCATATGAATTGCATGGTTTTACTATTCCTTCCTTATTTTATGATATATATGAAAACATGTTTCCTATGCCTTAAAAATAATTATTTTAATTAACCTTCATTACCATTCGATGCCGTGATCTGTGTGTTAAGTATTTTCAGGCTTCATAGGGTAAGAATGGCTTAGAGGACAGAAAGGAAACATACAAAAATGGAAGGAAAGCACAAAAATGGAGTTTTGAAGAAAAGGCAGCGACGCGCACGCGTGGACGATGCGGACGCCTGTCTAGCGCGAAATGGCAGTGATGCGTACGCGTGGACGACACTGATGCATGCCTAGAGCATAATACAACTGACGTGTACGCGTGACTGATGCGCAAGCGTGACAAGGAAAAACTCCAAATGACGCGAACGCGTGACCCACACGCACGTGTGATGGACGCCACGTGCAGAAAATTACAAAAGTCACCCCCAGCGATTTTTGCACCCTTTTTCAGCCCAAATCCAAGTCCAGAAACACAGAATAGAAGTCAGAGAATGGGGGAATCAATAAGGACAATTGATACAACACTCAGAATACGCAATTTTAGGTTTTAGATGTAGTTTTAGAGAGAGAGAGAGGGGTTCTCTCCTCTCTCTTAGGTTTTAGAATTAGGATTTCTTTTATTTTATGGTTATCACTCCATTCCAGGTTCAATGTTTACTTTAATTTTATATTCTCTTCCATTTTTAGTTACTCGAATACTTTTATTTGTTAATTACTTATGTTGCCAAATTAGCTTATGAACTCTTCATGTTAAGATTTGAATATTCTATTTAATATAATTTGAGGTATTTCAGATTTATAATTGTTTTATTCAGTTATTGATGCTTTTAATTTAATTTAAGATTTATTCCTTTTTTGTTTTGGTTAAGTAATTGGTAACACTTGAGTTATCAGACTCAGCAGTTGATTGAAAATTGGGAATTGCTGATTGATTTGGATCGCTCTAAAGCTAGTCTTTCCACAGGATAAGGATAACTAGGATGGGATTTCCAGTTCTTATACCTTGCAAGAGATTTTTATAATTATTAATTTATCTTTCTTGCCATTTAAATTACTTGTTCCTTATTTCAAAAACCCAAAAATATACAATTTCCATAACCAATAATAAATCATACTTCCCTGCAATTCCTTGAGAAGACGACCCGAGGTTTAAATACTTCGGTTATAAATTTTATTGGGTTTTGTTACTTGTGACAACCAAAACTTTTGTACGAAAGGATTTTTTGCTGGTTTAGAAACTATACTTACAACGCGATATTTTTATAAACATTCTTTACCGGCAGGAATCAGTTTATTTATGACCCAATTCCCATAGCCTAGGCCAAGAGTATAGAAAACTACTCTATATTCAAAGGAAGCATTTCATCAAACACATGGTATGCACTAACTAAAGAGATATTTAGATTGCAAAATTAATTGGAAATTACAAGTACCCACTAACAATGTTCAGTAGAAAATAACTAAAATAACACTATCAATCATAGAAAACATCAATGCACTAAGAAAAATTCAAAATCCACAAAGTTCATAAAATAAGAAGAAAAGGGAAAATGACAAGAAAACACAATTCCAACACAAAATCTAAACAAAAATTATAACTAGAGAGCTAAAATTAAGTAATTGAAACTAGAATTTAACAATACTCAATTTAGACATTCAACAAAGGAAGATCAAAATAAACTAAATCTAGAGAGAAGTAAGAGTTTCTCTCTCTAGGAAATAAGAACAAAAACTAGCTAAAAATTATGCGTATGATGTGAATGAGTGAGTCCCCCTTTCCCCTTTTGTTCTTTGGGTCTTTTCCATGCAGAATTGAGCTCAGATTGGGCCTAGAGCCTTGCAGAAATCGCCAGCCACGATTTCATTAATGAGTCACATGCTGGGCGTCACGCGTGCAAGTCAGTCACGCGTGCGCATCAAGTGAGTTCCTTGAGCCATGCAAACGCGTCAGACATGCGTGCGCGTCGGTCACTGCGCCAACCCACGCGTACACGTCAGCTACGCGTGCGCGTCGGTGCCAACTTCTCCAAAGCTTTATTCTTCTTGTTCCTTCCTCTTGTGCATGCTTCCTTTCCATCTTCTAGGCCATCCTTGCCCTATAGATCATGAATCCACTTAACAAACACGTACGGCATTGAATGGTAATGGAAGAGGATTAAAATTCAGCATTTTTAGGGTTAAAGAAGCATGTTTTAAACCATGAAGCAAAATTAGGAAGGAAACACAAAAACATACAATTTAGATGAATAAGTGTGAAAAATATTGATAAAACCCACTAAATTATACACAAGATAAACCACAAAATTGGGGTTTATCAAACCTCTCCAGACTTAAACCAAGCATGTCCTCATGCCAAAAATTAAAAGACCAAAGACATAGGAGAATGAGATTTATGAAATGCAATTTACCTACATAGATGCAACTAATGCAAATGCTTCTATCTACTTGGTTAAGAGTAAATCAATCTCCCAAGAACATATATGAATACATAGGGCCAAGGTGATAAGATGATTCATGAACTCTACTAATTCAAATATCAGAATGGAGTGTAAACAACTTGTAAGAAGAAAGCTTGTGAAAGCAGGGAACAAGGAGTTGAGCATCGAACCCTCACCGGAAGTGTATCCGCTCTAGTCGCTCAAGTGTATAGGGTTAACCACTCAATTTTCCTCTAATCATGCTTTCCAAGATTTTTTTTTCATCTAACAATCAACAGTTATTCAGTGTATGCATACATTTATCATGAGGGCTTATCTTTAGGTTGTAATGGGGCTAGGGTAAAAGTAAGGATGCATATATGGCCAAGTGAGCTTGAGATTTGAATCCTTAACTAACCTAAGCTCTCACCTAAAACAAATAACAACCCCTACAATTCAAATATAAACCTAACTACCCATTTATTCACTTTTCACACACTCATGCATTCTCTTTCAATTCACAACCCATATGCATTGGTTATTATTGGCTTCACCATGGGCATTTTGTCCCCTTTTTATTGCTTTCTTTTTCTATATATTTTTATTTCTTTTATTTTTCTATTTCTTTTTCTACATATTTTTTTTATTTTTCTCTTTCTCTTTTAATGAATTATATACAACGGTCCCAATGCATATGGTTAAAACATTCAATACATGAGTGTGTTTCCAATTCCCAATATTTTCAATAAAAATACAAAAACACACTTTTACCTCTACCAATGTTCCCAAACTTCCCACCTACTTAATTGACACACACTCTCACTAGCCTAAGCTAATCAAAGATCCAAATTAGAGGACATTTATTATTTTTTACTTAGGGGTAGTGATGTGCTACATTAAAGAACAAAATGGGGTTTAACATAGGCTCAAAATTGGCTAACAATGGTAGATAAAAGGTAAGGCTATTTGGGTAAGTGAGCTATTGAAATAACGGCTTCAGTTATCTAAATGCATTCATACACAAAATAATAGATATAAAGAATCAAACAAATCAAGGATTACAACCATAGAAAGAGAATAATGCACACAAGAACGAAAATAAGTCGTTATATGATGTAACCACGTAGTTAAGCTCAAAACTCACATGCTTGTGTGTTCTTAGCTCAAAAACCTGTTCCAAAATTAATTCCTTCAAGCAAGTTCAACACAAAAAAATATTTCAAATTGGTAGGGTGCCCTAAAAACAATTTCTTGGAAAAGAATCGTCACTCTCACCAAGTGGTTCTAACACAAAGACAAGTGGAATATGTACAAGCTCTAAAAATATCATGCAATGTAATGAAACTAAGATATGGGTGTTGGAGAAAGGGGTTGTTACCTACGGAAGTCGGTAAATGACCTCCCCACATTTTAGAAGTTTGCACGGCCCTCCGTGCTATCAGTAATGTGCAAAGTGGGGTTGGGGTCGGCATTTCCACAATCCATCTCTTGAGTGCTCGCTTCTCTTTGGTCTGAAGTGGATTCTGAAGTGTCCAGCTCCTCCATAGGTGGGTTAGCACAACCCAAGAGCTTCTTCAAGTAAGCATACCGGCGTTTGTTCCGTCGCTCATTCCGGTCTACCTTTTGAGTGAGCTTAACAAGCAACTGGTAGGATGACTTCTGTGGTGCCGATGAGGTGGTTGAAATGTCGGAAGGAATGGCCATATCGAGGATTGCGGTTCCCGCAGGAGGTCTAATATACTTTCCACTCGGGACGATATCCTCCTTCGCTGGAATTATCGCCTTCACGTCCTTAGCCTCGTGGGAAACTCCGACAGCAGCAATCAAATCCATTACCAAGGAGGGAAATGGGAGGTTGCCCTTGGTATGAATGCGGCCCATTGCTTGTCGGATGAGGTAAGGAATGTTGATAGGTCTCTCAGTGAGGATGCACCAGACAAGAATGGCCAAGTCCGCTATGATTGAGGACTCATGAGTGCTCGGAAGTACCTAGTGGGACCTGATTTGGGCCCACACTCTAGCCTCCGCAGTAAGCGCTTATGCTGAAATGCACTTAGGTCGGGCCTTGGCTCTCCCTTGGATCCAGTGTTCTCCTAGTTGGGCAATGACCCTAAGGACCGAACCCCAATCAAAACCGAGTCTACTGCGCTGTAGTAGGGCTTCTTGTTAACCATTCGTCCCATCCGGCACTAGCAAAACTTTAAGTATCCACTGAATGGCTTCCTCCAATATAGGGACTTGCTTCCGGAGCACAAGAATTGACTGAAGAGAAGGTGAGTGATAGTTGGAGTAGAACTCCACCACCCAAGAAAGATTAGCTTCCTACAGTCTCCGATTGAGAAATTCCCATTGTCGCCGCTCGATGCGGGGCACCACAAACTGAACAAGGTGCTCTGGAGGAAGGAGGAGATGTTCATGGTGGTAATTCCTTTCAACCAGAATGGGGAACATTAGCTCACAAAAGTGATTGGTGAACCTTGCAGAGTCCTTCGCAGGGTTGCCCTTCTCTGCCTCATTAATATGAATGACCCTTTTCACCCTCTTGGAGGGAGGCTTAACTTTTGGTGCAGGGCGCGCCTTGGTGGTTGTTCTTTGAGGTGCCCTCTTTGTAGGCAGCTTTTTCGAAGCCTTTTCTTTGCACTTTTTGGTGGCCATCCTGAAAAAGGAAGGAAAAGAGAAAACATTAAACCCAAAGAAACAACATGCAAGTGAGAAATAATGCCACAAAGGAACAAAGCGTCCTGAAGACATGGCAGCTGCAACATGTAAGCAAGACAACACTATAATCATGGAGGCATATCACTAGCATGAGATGCAAGAGTGAAAGAGGCATGCAAGTATAAAGCATGAGAAGAATAGACTCAAGTATCGATAACATAATAGTGAACACATGCAAGAATAGTGAAAATTATATGAAAGCATTAGGCTCACACTAACTCCAAGATAAAGAAGCATAAGAATTGGAGGAGGTGGAGTTAAAGGGAATGGAACCACTAATTCTTGCAAGATGCTACAAGCATAGTACCAAAATAGGGAGCATTTTCATGATGAAAAACTATGGAAAGTAGGCTCAATGCACATTAAGTACAAGTGTAATAAAAAAAAGCACTAAGTTGAAAGCATAATATCAAATTTGAACTAAGATGTCATTGGTGCTTTTTAACAAACACTTGGTGTGCATCTTCCAAACAACAAGCAAGTTTGAGAAATTCAAAAATGTAATAAGCCCAAAATGAAATGCCAATCATCAAAACAACACCACATAACACAAATAAGCCAAGAGATATTAAAATGACCTACCAATGCAAGAAATAGATTGAAGTTCAACACCCATGCAATAATGTAAAAAAAGAAAGAAAAGAAACAAAAATAAATTATAAACAACAAAATCAAAATGCAACTAAGAATAAAGAGAATAGAGTAATTAAATGCAACTATAAAGAGGGAAATTTAAAAACGCAAAAGAGAAATAAGAGAAACAAGACCTTAAAAGGAAGAAGAAGGTGAGGTTGAGTGTAAGTGAGAATAGGAGAAGAGAGAGGGAAAAAAGAAAGGAGAGAGAAGATGTGGGACCTCCGGAGGTGGTGGTCATCGATGGTTGTGGGCGGAGAAAAGGTGGTAAGGAGAAGGAAGAAGAAAGGAAGAAGGAGTAGAGGAAAGAAATTAAAGAAAGAAAGAGAACAGGGCGTGCAGCACTTTAGCTGCGTCGGCAATGTGACGCATGCGTCTCATCCACGCGTACGCGTGAAAGGTGGAAAAAGAAGAGTGACACGTGACCGTCGTCCACGCCTACGTGTGGAGAGCAGAAATGGAAGGGGACGCGTACGCGTACGCGTGGGGCTAAGTCATGCGTGGAGCACAAAGGCAATACAGGGCCGTGTAACTCTCTGGTTTTTGTACCAGGGAGCTGCTGCAGTAGATACGACATGTGTGCCTCGGCGACGCACACGCGTGGATGGTAAAAAAATGACCGACATGTACGCGTCGTCCACGCTTATGCGTGGAGAGCAATTATGCTCCGCACATGAAATTTTCACAGTACTCGTGCAACTCTCTGGTTTTTGTACCAGGAGTTCCAACTTTTAGCATACGACGCATGCGCGTCACGCACGCTCACGCGTGGGTGTGCGAAAAAAAAGAGGGATGCAAGCGCATCGTCCACGCTCACGCGTGGATGCACAAAAAGTACAGGGACGCATAGGCGTCAGCTGACGCGCACGCATGGGAGGGATTGTGCTTCTGGCACCCTACCCACACAGTTCCATTGCAACTCTTTGGTTTTTGTACCAGGAGTTGCGGCAATGAATTCAACGCGTACGCATCATTCACGCTTACGCGTGGAACGCCCCTTTTTTTTTATAACAAGAGGGAGGACAATTATAGCACATTCTTGGCATTCATACAAGCTAGATACTTCAAAAAACATTTAGAATTTCATGCAATAACCAAAATCAAGCATTTTTCTTCAAAATTTCCAATTTAACCAAATCAAGATCAATGAAATCCTCATGAAGACTCTAAGAAACTCAACAAACCCAAACAAAATCAAGCACCCTTAAACAAACTGACAAAATCAAACAAAGACTCTAAAACTACATGCAAAAAACTATGTAGAAAGAGGATCATACAGTGGTGTGGTTGATAAACCCCAATTTTGTGGTTTATATTGTGTAGAATTTGGGGAGTTTTGTCAATATTTTCCACACTTATTCACATAAATTACATGGTTATATGTTCTCTTCCTAATATTGCTTCATGATGGAAAACATGCTTCTTTTGCCTTAATATTGCCATATTTTGATCATCTTTTATTACCATTCGATGCCGTGATATGTTTGTTGAGTTATTTCAGAGTTTATAGGGTAAGAATGGCTTAGAAGAAAGAAAGAAAGCATGCACAAGTGGAAGCAAGATGAAGAATTGGATTTTGGGAAATCAGCTGCGACGCGTATGCGCATCTCACGCGCACGCATGGGTGCAGGAAGCTAGGTATGGCGCGTGAAGAATGGCACGTACGCGTGTCGAGCAGCACGTGACCTCATTAAAGAAATCGTGCATGGCGATTTCTGAGGTTTAGCAGGCCCAAATTCAAGCTGATTATGCATGGAAAAGACCCAAGAACTCAAGGGGAAAGGGGGGGAGCATCCATTACACACTTAGACACAATTTTTGCTAGTTTTTGGTTCTTGTTCTTCTAGAGAGAGAAACCCTTATTCCTCTCTAATTCTAGTTTGATTTTGATCTCCCATTGCTGAATTTCTGAATTGGATTTTGTTAATTGCTAGTTATGATTACTTAATTTGAATTCCCTAGTGTAATTTTGCTTAGATCTTGTGTTGAGTTATGTTACCTTGTTATTTTCCAATTTTCCATTCATGTTATGAATATTGTAGATCTTGAATTCTATGAGTACATTGATGTTTTCTATGATTATTAGTGTTAATTGAGTTGTTCTTTATGGATAATTGTCAGTGGGTCCTTATAATTTCCAATTTAATTGCAATTTGAGTATGTCTTTTGTTAATGCCTGCCATGTGTTTGATGAAATGTTTCCTTTGAATATGGAGTAGTTTTCTTTACTCTTGGCCTAGGTTAAGGGAATTGGGTAAACTTGAGTCATTGGGTCTAATAGATTTGGTGATTTGAGAACCCTTAGTGGTCAATTTGATAACCATTGACACTAACCTACTACTAAGTTAATTAGTAGCTAGGTTAGGGCTTATAGATTGATGTTGATCAAGCCATTTGATATACTTCAAGTATAGAAGTAAACTTAATGAGCTTGGTTCCTCACAATTGTCAAGATATGGTTATTAGACAAGGATAGTGATCCCAATTCCTATGCCTAGCCAAGAGTTGCTTTTATTATTCATATTTGAAACCCAAAAATCTCAATTGCTTAATCCTAGTTATAGTTACTTGTTTAGTTTTAGAGTAGAATCATATTGAATGTTCTCTTGTTAGTATGGAATTGCTCACGCTTTGTTTTAGTTACTTGATTTAGTTTCTTGCACCTTAAGATTTCTTGCTTGTTAGGTCTATTAGCTTAATTTCTTAATCATGACTTCGAACCCCGGAATTCTAACCAATGTTGATGCACATGTTTGCCCATTCCTTGTGAGACGACCCGAGGTTTGAATACTTCGGTTACTTTTATTGGAGTTGAACTTTGTGACAACCAAACCCTTAAAATTTGATTCGAGGATCATTTGTCGGTTGAGGGCTATACTTGCAACGTGAATATTTTGTGAAATTCTTTACCGACAATAGTCTATGCTATCAAATTTTTGGTGCCGTTGCCGGGGAATGGTTGCAACGTATGTCTTGACATTGGTTATGTGAATATGTGAATAGTGTAGATAGTTTACTTGCTTTCAATACTTAGTTGTAGTTTAGATTTCTTTTATGCATGTGCTATGACTTCCAAGTTTGATGACTCGGTCTCAATCGAACTCTAGTTTAGCCGAGCTTGACCTTGAGATTGAAAGAACTTTGTTACACACTCGGCAAGCTAGACGGCGGTTGGTCTATACGGCTAGTACTTTGACCTCTCTTGAGGAGCATACCAAACTACTAGACGGTACCGAGAGTGACTTGGAGTCCGCTACTTCTTATTCTTCTGTTGGCACCACTAATACATCTTTGCATCCCACAGGTGAACAATATATGGCGGAGCCACGCCGAATCACTTTGCATGAGCAAGGAGCTCCAGATATCATACTCCAACCTTTACAAGCAAGGTACCCCAATCTCGACCCAAACTTTGAGTTGAAGAATAGCTTGATAAATCTATCCCCAAGTATAATGGGCTTCTGGGTCAAGACCCCATCCGACATCTAAGAGATTTTCAAGTTGCTTGTTCCACGGCTCGAAGACATGGAGCCGATGAGGTGGCTATTATGGTTTTTTCCTTTCCCTTCTCCCTTGAGGGGCAAGCGAAAACGTGGTTTTATTCGTAACCGGATGAGATTGTGACCAATTAGGATTTCTTGAGAAGAGAGTTTCTAGACAAGCTCTTCCCACCGGAGAAGACCGATTATATCCGGAAGGAAATCTCGGGTATAATGCAAAAGGACCAAGAGAGTTTATATGAGTATTGGACTAGGTTCAAGAGGCTATTGGAATCTTGTCCCCACCATGGATTGGACACTCATTTGCTTATCAGTTACTTTACCGGAGGTCTTTGTACGAAAGATAGAAGATTGCTCACCGCCGCTAGTGGTGGTTCCCTTTCCAAAAACAAGACAGCGGGAGAAGCTTGGAGCTTGATAAATGATGTTGCCGAGGCTACACAACATGTAAGAGTAAGGAGCAACCCTCTCAAGGGTGTGGCGGAAGCATCCCCTTCCGAAACAGGCTTAACCAAGGCACTTGGGGATATGACCAATATCCTTACGTAGATGCAAAAAGAACAAAAGGCATTCTACTCCATCCAAGCCATCCAAGCCCCACCCCAAGTTGCTCAACTTGAAGGTCCTCCTAGAATTTGTGGTTTATGCTCTAGCACCACACATTACACCGATCAATGCCACCAAATTCAAGAGGAGTATGCCATTGCCGTGGCTAATGTGAATTATAACAACCATCCACCCTACCCCCCCCCCCTCAAGGCCAAAACAACTACTCTCATGGCAATAATCGCAATCAAGGGTGGAGGGATAATGCACAAGGGAGCAATCAAAATCAAAGATGGAACAATTCTTCTTCTCACTACAACAACAACCACCAATCTTCATCCCAATACCACCATAACAACAACAACTACTAAGCCAACCAAAATCACCACAACCAAGCATCCTATCAAAATCAAAACAACTATACCAAGTACCAAGCACCACATCAAAGACAACAATCCAACCAATCCTCCTCCTCTTCCACCAACCAAGTTGATGAACTTAGGGCTACTATGGAAAAACAAGAAGAGAATAACAAGGCTCAATTTAATACCTTGAGTGCACAATATGGTAGCATGAGTGCTCAAATAGCCAATCTCACCGATATAATTTCAAAATTGGCCATGTCCTCCTCAAACAACAACACCAACCAACCCTCAAGCTCTTCTAATCTTCCATCCCAATCCCTTCCAAATCCAAAGGGCGGTCTCAACGCCATCACTCTATGGTCGGGAACTACATTGGAGGAGATACCTCCTAGGGTCATGAAAAACATTCATGAGGAAGAAGTGGTTGTTAAAGTTCCACATGAAGAAGAGGAGGTAGACACAAGGCATGAGGAAGGAGAAGTAAGCCTTAAGGAATCCAAGAGGAAGGCTATAATAGATGAGTCTATTCCTATCCCATTCCCTTCCATGGTAAAGAAGGCCAAGAAGACTCCAAAGTTTGATTTAAACATGCTTCAAGTATTCAAGAAGGTTGAGGTAACCATCCCACTTCTTGATGCTATTCAACAAATTCTGAAGTATGAAAAATTTTTAAAAGACCTGTGCACACACAATGATAGGATAGGTGAGTTGGAGACATTGTCATTGGGTAGTTCCATTTCTTTATTGATGAAGCCTATTCCGGAAAAGTGTGGTGACCCTGGACCATGTTTGCTGTCTTGTCATATTGGTGGAGTTGCTTTTCATGACTGTATGTGTGATCTAGGGGCTTGTGTGAGTATCATGCCACTTTCTATTTTTGCGCAGTTGAATTTAGCTCCATTAAAGAGGTCGGCGGCAAAATTTGCCTTAGCCGACAAGAGTGTGATTACCGTTGTGGGAATAGCGAAAGATGTACTTGTGGCGATCAAGGACTTGGTGTTTCCAGTTGATTTTTATATCCTTGAAATGCCTCCAACAGATAATAGAAGCTCTTCCTCTGTTTTGCTTGGTAGACCCTTCTTGAAGACCTCTAAGTTCAAATTAGACGCTTTCACTGGCACATACTCTTTTGAGGTAGGAGACAAGAATATCAAGTTCAATTTAGAAGAAGCCATGAGACACCCTCCCGAAGAGCATTTCGTTCTCTGATGTGATGTAATTGATGAGGTGGTGGCGGAGGTACGAATAGAGGATCACAACAAGTTATGCTACCCTATTGTTGAAGAGACGGATGACCAAGAGGGTGAACAAGAGAAAGTAGTTGAGAATGAGCCCCCGGAGCTTGATGAAAAGGAACCTCAACTTGAGACAAAAGGTGAATTGAAGCCTCTTCCATCTCATTTAAAGTATGCTTTCCTAGAGGACAACCAAAGATTTCCAGTCATTATTGCTAGTGAGCTTTCTAGCCAAGAAGAAGAGAAGCTCCTAGATGTCCTAAGGAAGCACAAGAAAGCAATCGGTTGGAGCTTGGCCGACATTGTGGGATTGACCCCCGCACATGTATGCATCGTATTTTTCTCCGAGAGGGAGCTCGGCCGGTGAGACAACCCAAAGAAGGCTCAACCCGACTATCCTAGACGTGGTGAAAAAGGAAGTCACAAGGCTACTTGATGCGGGTATCATATATCCGATTTCTGACAGTGAATGGGTGAGCCCAGTCCAAGTCGTCCCAAAGAAATCAGGAATCACTGCGGTTAAGAAGGATGATGGTGAAGTGGTCACCACAAGAGTGCAAAATGCATGGCGGGTGTGCATCGATTATAGAAGGTTGAATGCCGCAACAAGGAAGGACCACTACCTTTTGCCCTTCATTGACCAGATTTTGGACCGACTGACAAGTAAATCTCATTATTGCTTTCTTGATGGATTCACTAGCTACTTCCAGATACATATTGCTCCTGAGGATCAGAAAAAGACCACCTTTACTTGTCCCTTTGGCACCTTTGCCTATAAAAGGATGCCATTTGGGTTGTGCAATGCACCCGCCACTTTTCAGCGGTGCATGACTAGTGTCTTTTCAGATCTTATAGAGACTTGTCTAGAAGTCTTTATGGACGATTTTAGCGTATATGGTACCTCTTTTGATAGTTGTTTGGAAAACTTGGCCAAGGTCTTGGAAAGATGTGTCAACACTAACCTTGTCCTCAATTTCGAAAAATGTCACTTCATGGTGAGACAAGGCATAGTATTAGGACACATAATTTCTGACAAGGGCATTTCTGTGGACCTGGCCAAGGTCGATGTTATTACCAGTTTACCTCACCCCTCATCTGTGAGGGAGGTTCGTTCCTTTTTTGGTCATGCAGGATTCTATAGGCGCTTTATCAAAGATTTTAGCAAGATTGCATTGCCATTGTCGTGCCTACTCCAAAAAGACGTGAACTTTGAGTTTGATAGAACTTGTGCGGGTGCATTTGAGGAGTTGAGGAGAGATCTTACCATGGCACCAATTGTGAGGGCCCTAACTGGACGCAACCATTCGAGATAATGTGTGATACGTCAAATCATGCCGTAGGTGCCGCACTTGCACAGCGTGATGGTAAACTCCCTTATATCATTGCTTATTCCTCAAAACATTGGATGCGGCACAATCCAACTATACCACTACGGAGAAAGAACTCCTAGCTATTGTTCATGCCTTAGATAAATTCAGATCTTATTTGCTAGGATCCAAAATAATGGTATACACGGATCATGCAGCTTTAAAGTATTTGTTAACAAAGAATGAGTCGAAATCTAGGCTCATACGTTAGATCTTGCTCTTACAAGAGTTCGACATTGAGATTAGGGATCGAAGTGGGTCTCAAAATCTGGTTGCGGATCATCTAAGCCGCCTTGAAAATTTTAAATATGACATATTTTCGACTGATGAATCATTCCCTTTGGATAGTTTGCATGCTGTTTCGGATAGTTTTCCTTGGTTTGCACCAATGGCAAACTACTTGGTTGCTAAGATCTTCCCTCCCAACTTTTCTAAACATCAAAGAGATAAGTTGAGGAGTGATTCCAAATATTACATTTGGGATGACCCTCACTTGTGGAAGAGGGGAATAGACCAAGTAATTCGAAGATGTGTCCCAGAATCCAAAATCCAACCCATTCTTGAAGCTTGCCATTCATCCGAGTGTGGCGGCCACTTTGGCCCACAATGGACGGCTAAAAAGGTTTTGGATTGTGGATTATAGTGTCCAACCTTATTCAAGGATGCTAACCAATTCTGTGTGTCGTGTCACCAATGTCAGAAGTCAGGAAATGCATCCCAAAAAGATGAAATGCCTCAACAACCTATGTTGTTCTGTGAAATATTTGATGTATGGGGCATAGACTTTATGGGGCCATTTCCTAACTCAAGTGGGTATCTATATATTCTGTTGGCGGTTGACTACGTCTCAAAGTGGGTGGAAGCGATACCTACCTGCCTTGATGACGCTAATGCCGTAGTTTCTTTCATTATAAATAATATTGTGTGTCACTATGGGTCGCCACGAGCAATCGTGAGCAACCAAGGGTCACAGTTTTGCAACAGAAAAGTAGAACACTACTCAAGCGCTATGGGGTATTGCACAAGGTTGCAACTGCTTATCACCCACAAACCAACGGACAAGCGAAGGTATCCAACCGGGAGATTAAGCGAATTTTGGAGAAAGTGGTGAGTCCACAAAGGACTGGAGCTCTCGGTTGGGAGATGTACTATGGGCATATAGGATAGCCTATAAAACCCCGTTAGGGATGAGTCCCTTCCGGATCGTCTATGGCAAGGCATGTCACCTCCCGGTGGAAATTGAGCATAGGGCCTATTGGGCAGTTAAGCAGTGTAACATGGATTTCACCAAGGCCGGTATAGCTAGGAAACTGCAACTGGAGGAGCTTGAGTGTCTTAGGAATAAGGCATATGAGAATGCTCGAATCTACAAGGAAAAGACTAAGGCGTTTCATGATCACCATATCCGGAAGAAGGATTTTCAAGAAGGTGACGAGGTTCTCCTCTATAACTCGAGGCTCAGATTCATGCCTGGAAAGCTCCGTTCAAGATGGGAAGGACCCTTCAAGGTGAAGGAGGTAAAGCGCTATGGAGTGGTGGAATTGTTTGACCCCCGAAGTGATGCTACTTTCAAGGTGAATGGACATAGAGTGAAGAAGTACCATGGCTACAAACCATCAAAGGAGTTGGAGGTGTTCCTGCTTACAGATGCACCAAGAGAAGGAGAAGCTTAAGTGACTGGCCGTCCAACTTAAGGACGTTAAAGAAAAGTGCTTGGTGGGAGACACTCCACCGTGGTAAGATCTTCCTTGTATATATTTTCTTGCTTCTAGCTTTAGTTTCTTGTGAATTTTGTGATTTCTTGGTGTTGTTGAGTTGCTTAGGTATGCTAGCTTTTGTTGATTTTGTTGAATTTCTATGATATTCATGTAGATTGCATTAATATTGGTATGGATGATTTGATGACGTTAGAGAAAATGCTTTATTTTGAGTAATGCATGAATTTGTGAGTGTTTTCTTGACCATCTAGCTTGAGTACCTCCCAAGAATGTGTTAAAAACATACCTTTCTCCATGTTGTAAAAAAAAGGGATGCACGCGTAAGCGTGCAGGAGGCGTGCACGTCGCTTGCATTTTTGCAAGTCTGAGCGCATTTTCCCGAGAGTTGTGCGAGCATTGCGCGTACAATGCGCGAAACGCGCAACTCCTACTCACGCGTACGCGCAACGCACGCCCACGCGTCCCCTGCACCACTTCCCTATCCACGCGTACGCGTCGATCACTCTGCGTGCCATTCTTGGTGCATTTTCCTGAGAGTTGCGCGAGCGATGCGCAAGCATTGCGCAAAACGCACAACTCCTTCGCACGCGTGCGCGTATGGGATGCGCACTTGACGCATACGCGTCGATTGCCTTACATGCGTTCTCCCAGTATATGACACCCGAGACTTGCGCGAGCATTGCGCAAACACTACGCAAAACGTGCATTTATATTCACGCGTGCGCGCGCTGTGACGAGTACGTGCACCTTCCCTGTTTACCTACCCACACGTACGCGTGGGTGGCGCTCACGCGCCCCTCTGCTTTTCTTCATTCTGCGCGCACGTCACGTCGGTCCTCGAACGCAGGTAATACACCAGTGCACCCTGTTTCAAATTCTTCTTTCTCACCCCATTTTCCACTCTCTTCCTCCTCTTCTCCTTTCCTTTCTCCCCTTTCCCCCTTCACCACTTCTCTCGCCCACCACCACCGGCGACTTCTCCCACCGGCGGTCCCACTTTCTCTCCCCTCTTCTCTCTCTCCCCTCCTTCCCTTTCTCTTACTTGCACTTTCTCTTCTCCATTCCTCTCAGGTCATATTCTTTTCCATTCTCTTTGTCTTTACTTTATGCCCTTCTTTCTTAATTGCATGTCTTTACTTTCTCTTATTTCTCTTAGTTGCACCTTGTTTAATTTTCTCTTGTTTATTTTCTTTCTTTCTTCTTCTTCCTTGCCAATTTCTATGGATGTTGAAGTTGAGTTACCTCTTGCTTTGATGGGTTGATTTTTTATCTTTTGATTCCTTTGTGGTTATGTGATGTTGTTTTGATGTTGGGTATATCATTTTGGGGTATTGCACCTTTGCATGTATTTAATGTGCTTATAGTTTGAATGTTGTACACCAAGTATTTGTTGAATTGCAGCCATCACATTTTTAGTCAATTGTGACACTATGCTTTCAATTTGGTACTCTTCTATCAATACACTTGTCTTCTTCTTGTACATTGAGCTCATTGCACTCCATCTTTACCACTCATATATACATACCCATGACTTGCTTCCTTAGATCGTATTGCAAGAATTGTATTCCACCCCTCTCTACTTCACTTCATTCCTTTAGTATGCTTTATTGTTTTGGAGTTAGACTAGGTTATAGATTTTCTTGTGCATTTTATCTTTCTTGCATATGTCACCTGAAGTTGTTAGCGATGCTTGAGTTCATTCTTCTCATGCCTTACTTGCATGCCTTTTTCACTCTTGCATCCCATGCTAGTGCATTGCTCCATTTCTCAATGGTTATCTTGCTTGCATGTTGCAGCTGTCATGCTCTCAAGATACCTATTTTTTGTGGCATTATTTCTCACTAGCTTGTTATAATTTGAGTGTGGTCTCTTTAGGTTTAATGTCTTCTCTTTCCTCTCCTTTTTCAGATGGCCATCAAAAGGACAAGGAAAAGGCACAGAAGAAGTCGCCTCCCAAAAGGGCACCTCAAAAAGCTACTGTCAAAGTGCACCACGTGCCCAAGGCCAAGCCTCTCCCCAATAAGGCGCAAAGCATCATTAAAATTGATGACCAAGAGAAGGACAACTCCGCAAGAAATTCCACTCGGTTTCCCAACCGCTATTGCGAACTCATGATCCTCGTCATGATTGCACGGAATTATCATTCTGAACCCCTTCTTAACCCTCCGGGTCATATAGTTCAATTTGTCATACCTCACATTGAGCGACGAGGATGGGGCTTTCTCATGAGAAGACCACAAGAAGCCAATCTCTCGTGGGTGGTAGAATTCTACACGAATTACTTCTCACCTTCTCTTCAAACTGTCTTCATGTACTGGAAGCAAGTTCCAGTTTCCGAGAAAGCTATTCAAGAAGTACTCCGAGTCCCACCCATATCGGATGAGGTAGATGGTTACCAAGAGGCCCTCCGCCAGCATGATGAGTTCAATTCCGCTTTTGATTGGGATGCTGTGCATCGGGTTATTGCCGAACCGGATACATTTTGGACCCGAGGGCACCTCAGTCCTCGACCTAAGGGCATTCTTGCACGTTATCTGACTGTAGAGGCTCGAGCATGGACCCAAATCTTGTCTCATTACGTGTTTTCCAGCACTCATGAGACCTTGATCATCGCGGACCTAGCCTTGCTAGTTTGGTGTATACTCACAGAGTGGCCGGTTAACATTGCTCACCTCATCCACCAAGCCATGGGTCGTGTTCATGCCAAGGGTAACCTACCTTTTCCAGCCTTGGAGTCGGAGTTAGTTGCTATTGCTAGTATTCCCCAGGAGAAAAATGATCAGAAAGTGATGATTCCGGTAGAGGGCGACGTCGTCCCAACCGGAAAATATCTCAAGCCTCCGGCGGAACACACAAACCTTGATATAGCTGCCCCCTCAGTTATCCCTACTACTTCTTCTACATGACAAGGATCTTCCCACCAACGGCTTGAAGACCACTACAAGAAGATAGATAGATATGAACGGCAGAACCAACGCGGTATGCTTACATAAAGAAGCTTCTGAGTTGTGTGAAGAGAGCATTCACGAACGGGATAGTGGAAGTTCCAAGCCTGACCACCCCTTGCACCTTGCTAGCAGCACGGAGGACCGTGCTAATTCTTAAGTGTGGGGAGGTCGTTCGACCGATCTCTGTGGGTAATAATCTCCTCTTTTCAACATTTATGGACTTTAGTTCTTTTTTGTTTTGTTAATTAGGACATCTTGCATGAATAGTTATTTTTTCTTGATAGGACTACTTGGTTAAGGTGATGACTTCTCTTAAAAAAACTATATTTTCAGGGTACCCCTACCAATTTTGAAAAAAAAATTCTTAAGATAACTTGCTTGAAGAATGTATTTTGGAACATGGTGTTTGAGCTGAGAACACAAGCATGTGAGTTTTGAGCCTTATTGTGTGGTTACATCTTCTAACCACTTATTCCCATTCTTGTGTGCATTACTCTCTCTATGATTGTAATCCTTGCTTTGTCTGATTCTATATATCTATTATTTTGTGTATGGATGCATTTACATGATTGAGGCCATCATTTCAATAGTCACTTTTCCCAAACAAGCCTTAACCCTTTTTATCTACTGTTGCTAATCAGTTTTGAGCCCATGATAAATCCTTTTTGTTCTTAAATTGAGCACATCAACACCCCTAAGTGAAAAATAATGAACATCCCTGAATTTGGATCCTTGATTAGCTTAGGCGAGTGAGAGTGTGTATCATTCACTTGGGAGGGCGTACTAGGGAACTTGGGTAGATGTAAAGGTATGTCTTTGTATTTGTAATTGAAAATTAGGGGAATTGAGAACATACTCATGTATTGAATGATTGAACCATATGCATTGGAACTTTTATACATGAAACCCCAAGAAGAGGACACAAAAAAAATATGTATATATATATATATATATAAAGTAATGTAAAGAAAAAAGAAATAGAAAAATAAAAGAAACAAAAATATGGAAAAAGAAAGCAATAAAAAGGGGACAAAAAGGCCCCAAGGTAGAGTAACAATAACAATGCATATGGAATGTGAACTAAAGAGAAGGCATGAGTATATGAAAAAGTGGAAACCATGGGTAACTAGGTATTGTATTAGAATTATATAGGTTGTCTTATGTGTTTGGTGAGATCTTAGGTTAATCAAGGATTCAAATTTTAAGCTCACTTGACCATATACATCCCTACCTTTACCCCAGCCCTATTACAACCTATGAACAAAACCTCATGATACTTGTATGCATGCATTGAATAATTGTTGATTGTTAGATGAAAGACAAATCTTGGAAAGCATGATTGGGGGAGGATTGAGTGACGAACCCTATACACTTGAGCGAATAGAGCGGATACACTTCCGATGAGGGTTCGATGCTCAACTCCTTGTTCCCGGCTTTCACAAGCGTTCGGCTCACAAGTTATATGCACTTCATTTTGATGTTCAAATTGGTAGGATTCATGGACTACATGTCACCTTAGCCCTATATGCTCATGTGTGTTCTTGGAGGATAGATTTACCCTTGACCAAGTAGGTAGATACCTTTACATTAGTTGCATGCATTCATTTAGGTAATTTGCACTTCATGAACCCTTTCCACCCATGATCTTTGGTCTTTTTATTTTTAGCATGAGGACATGCTTGGTTTAAGTGTGGAGAGGTTTGATAAATCCCAATTTTATGGTTTATATTGTGTAGAATTTGGGGGATTTTGTCAATATTTTCCACACTTATTCACATAAATTGCATGGTTTTATGTTCTCTTCCTAATATTGCTTCATGATGCAAAACATGCTTCTTTTGCCTTAAAATTGCCATATTTTGATCTTCTTTTATTACCATTCGATACCGTGATATGTTTGTTGAGTAATTTCAGAGTTTATAGAGCAAGAATGGCCTAGAAGAGAAAAAGAAAGCATGCACAAGTGGAAGGAACATGAAGAATTGGATTTTGGGAAATCAGCTGCGACGCGTACGCGCACCTCACGCGCACGCATGGGTGCAGGAAGCTGGGTATGGCACGTGAAGAATGGCGCATCCACGTGGATTGGCGAAATCCCCAACAACGCGCATGCGTGCTTGGCGCGTACGCGTGGATCGCGAAATTCAGGTGACGCGCACGCGTACATGACGCGTACGCGTGATGAGCAACACGTGACCTCATTAAAGAAATCGTACCTGGCAATTTTTTAGGCTTAGCAGGCCCAAATTCAAGCTGATTCTGCATGAAAAAGACCCAAGAACTCAAGGGGGAAAGGGGGGAGCATCCATTACACACTTAGACACAATTTTTGCTAGTTTTTTGTTCTTGTTCTTCTAGAGAGAGAAACCCTTATTCCTCTCTAGATCTAATTTGATTTTGATCTCCCATTACTGAATTTCTAAATTGGATTTTGTTTATTGCTAGTTATGATTACTTAATTTGAATTCCCTAGTGTAATTTTGCTTAGATCTTGTGTTGAGTTATGTTACCTTGTTATTTTCCAATTTTCCATTCATGTTATGAATATTGTAGATCTTGAATTCTACGAGTACATTGATGTTTTCTATGATTATTAGTGTTAATTGAGTTGTTCTTTATGGATAATTGTTAGTGGGTCCTTATAATTTCCAATTTAATTGCAATTTGAGTATGTCTTTTGTTAATGCCTGCCATGTGTTTGATGAAATGTTTCTTTTGAATATGGAGTAGTTTTCTTTACTCTTGACCTAGGTTAAGGGAATTGGGTAAACTTGAGTAATTGGGTCTAATGGATTCGGTTATTTGAGAACCCTTAGTGATCAATTTGATAACCATTGATACTAACCTACTATTAAGTTAATTAGTAGCTAGGTTAGGGCTTATGGATTGATGTTGATCAAGCCTTTTGATATACTTCAAGTATAGAAGTAAACTTAATGAGCTTGGTTCCTCACAATTGTCAAGGTATGGTTATTAGACAAGGATAGTGATCCCAATTCCTATGCCTAGCCAAGAGTTGCTTTTATTATTCATATTTGAAACCCAAAAATCTCAATTGCTTAATCCTAATTATAGTTACTTGTTTAGTTTTAGAGTAGACTCATATTGAATATTCTCTTGTTAGTTTGGAATTGCTCACACTTTGTTTTAGTTACTTGATTTAGTTTCTTACACTTTAAGATTTCTTGCTTGTTAGGTCTATTAGTTTAATTTCTTAATCATGACTTCCAACCCCGGAATTCTAACCAATGTTGATGCACATGTTTGTCCATTCCTTATGAGACGACCCGAGGTTTGAATACTTCGGTTACTTTTATTGGGGTTGAACTTTGTGACAACCAAACCATTAAATTTTGATTTGAGGATCATTTGTCGGTTGAGGGCTATACTTGCAACATGAATATTTTGTGAAATTCTTTACCGACGATAGTCTACGCTATCAGGGGTGTCTCCCATCTAGCACTTTTCTTTAACATCCTTAAGTCAGACGGTCATGAGCTCAAGACTCTCCTCCTTTGGGTGCATCCTCAAGAAGGAACACCTCCAATTCCTTTAGTGCCTTATGACCACGAAACGTTTTTACCATGTGGCCGTTCACTTTGAATGTTGCACCACTTTGAGGGTGGAATAGCTCAACCACTCCATAGGGCTTCAATTCCTTCACTTTAAAGGGACCATCCCACCTTGAACGGAGCTTTCCGGACATGAACCTAAGTCTCAAATTGTATAGAAGAACTTCATCACCCTGTTGGAAATATTTCTTGTGGATATGGTTATCATGAAAAGTCTTAGTCTTCTCCTTATAGATCTTTGCATTCTCATAGGCTTCCATCCTAAGACATTCGAGTTCTTCTAATTGCAACTTACTTGCTATGCCCACCTTGGTGAAGTCCATGTTGCATTGCTTAACCACCCAATAAGCCTTATATTCAATTTCAACCGAGAGGTGGCACGCCTTCCCATAGACAATCCGAAAGGGACTCATCCCTAGCAGAGTCTTATAGGCCGTCCTATACACCCACAATGCGTCACCCAACCGAGAACTCCAATCCTTCCTTTGTGGGATCACCACTTTTTCCAAAACCCGCTTTATCTCTCGGTTGGATACCTCCACTTGGCCATTAGTTTCGAGGTGGTAAGTGGCTGCAACCTTATGTAGTACCCTATATCGCTTGAGTAATGCTTCCATCTTTCTGTTGCAAAAGTGAGTACCTTGGTCGCTCACAATTGCTCGTGGTGACCCATAGCGGCATACAATATTATTTCTAATGAAAGAAATCACAGTATTAGCATCATCAAGCTGGGTAGGAATCTCTTCCACCCACTTTGATACGTAATCAACCGCCAACAGAATGTAAAGATATCCACTTGAGTTAGGAAATGGCCCCATAAATTCTATGCCCCAAACATCAAAGATTTCACAAAATAACATTGGTTGTTGAGGTATTTCATCTTTTTGGGATGCATTTCCTGACTTTTGACATTGGTGACATAACAAACAGTATTAATTTGCATCCTTGAACAATGTTGGCCACCAGAATCCGCAATCTAAAACTTTTTTAGTTGTCCGTTAGGTGCCAAAGTGACCACCACACTCGGAGGAATGACAAGATTCAAGAATAGATTAGAATTCGAACTCTGGGACACATCTACGAATCACTTGGTCTACCCCCCATTTCCACAAGTGAGGGTCATCCTAAATGTAGTACTTGGAATCACTCCTCAGCTTGTCTCTTTGATGTTTTGAAAAGTTAGGAGGGAAGATATTGGCAACCAAGTAAGTCGCCATAGGTGCAAACCAAGGAAGGCTATTTGAAATAGCATGCAAACCATCCAAAGGAAATGAATCGTCAATCAGAAATGGGTCATATTTAATATTTTTAAGGTGGCTCAGATGGTCCGCAACCAAATTTTGTGACCCACTTCAATCCCCAATCTCAACGTCAAACTCTTGCAAGAGCAAGATCCAACGTATGAGCCTAGGTTTCGACTCATTCTTTTTCAACAGATATTTTAAGGCAGCATGATCCGTATACACTACTATTTTTTAGCCTAGCAAATAGGATCTAAACATATCCAATGCATGAACAATCACTAGAAGATCTTTTTCCATAGTGGTGTGATTGGATTTCACCGCATCCAATGTCTTTGAAGAATAAGCAACAATGTAAGGGAGCTTACCCTCGCGCTGTGCAAGTGCGGCATCTACAGTATGATTGGAGGCGTCACACATAATCTCAAATGGTTGTGTCCAATCAGGGCCTCTTACAATGGGTGATGTAGTAAGGGCTTCCCTTAACTTCTCAAATGCCTCTTTGCAAGCATCATCAAACTCAAAAGCATTTATGGATTGAATGCAAAAATTGTTATGGATTAAATTATAGGAAATTTTTTAAATCAAAAATGAATATTTGTGAACACTGTGGATATCATTTGAAAATGAGCAGTTCAGATAGAATCGAACTTTCGATTGATCCAGGTACTTGGAATCCTATGGATGAAGACATGGTCTCTATGGATCCCATTGAATTTCATTCGGAAGAGGAATCCGAATCCTATAAGAATCGTATGGACTCTTATCAAAGAAAGACAGGATTAACTGAGACTGTTCAAACAGGCACAGGTCAACTAAACGGGATTCCTGTAGCAATTGGGATCATGGATTTTCAGTTTATGGGGGGTAGTATGGGATCTGTAGTAGGCGAGAAAATAACCCGTTTGGTCGAACATGCTGGCAATCAACTTTTACCTCTTATTCTAGTATGTGCGTCCGGAGGAGCACGTATGCAAGAAGGAAGTCTGAGCTTGATGCAAATGGCTAAAATATCTTCTCCACATCTTTCTGTAACAAACGGGATAGTGGCAAGGCAATCTTATTGAAATCCTTGATGAAGCGCCAATAAAATCCTGAATGTCCCAAAAAAGAGCAGATCCCCCTCACAGAAGACGGGTGAGGTAAACTAGTAATAACATCAACCTTGGCAGGGTCAACAGAAATGACGTGCCCTAACACTATGCCTTGTCTCACCATGAAGTGACATTTTTCGAAATTGAGGAGAAGGCTAGTGTTAACACACCTCTCTAAGACCTTAGCCAAGTTATCTAAATAGCTATCAAAAGAAGTTCCGTATATACTGAAATCGTCCAAAAACACCTCCAGACAACTCTCCATGAGATCAGAAAAGACATTAGTCATTCACCGCTGAAAAGTAGCGGGTGCATTGCATAACCCAAATGGCATCTTTTTGTAAGAAAAGGTGCCAAAAGGACAAGTGAAGGTGGTCTTTTCCTGGTCCTCAGGAGCAATATGTATCTGGAAGAAGCCGGTAAAACCATCAAGGAAGTAATAATGAGAATTACCTGAAAGTCGGTCTAACATCTGGTCAATGAATGGCAAGGGGTAATGGTCTTTTCTTATTGCGGCATTTAGCTTCCTATAATCAATGCACACCCACCAAGCATTTTGCACCCTTGTTGTGAAAATTTCACCATCTTCCTTCTTGATAGTAGTGATTCCTGATTTCTTTGGAATAACTTGAACTGGGCTCACCCACTCACTATCAGAAATCGGATAAATAATGCCTGCATCAAGCAACCTTGTGACTTCATTTTTCACCACATTAAGAATGGTGGGGTTGAGCCTTCTTTCAGGTTGTCTCACCAGCCGAACTCTCTCTTGGAGGAAGATGCAATGCATGCACATATGTGGGTCATTCCCCACAATGTCGACCAAGCTCCAACCAATTGCTTTCTTGTGCTTCCTTAGGACTTCTAGGAGCTTCTCTTCTTCTAGGCTAGAGAGCTCACTAGCAATGATTACCAGAAACCTTTGGTTGTCCTCAAGGAATGCATATTTCAAGTGAGAAGGTAGAGACTTCAATTCGGTTTTTGCTTCAAGTTGAGGTTCTTTCTCACCAGGATCATGAAGCTCATCCTCATCAGCTTTCTCTTATTTATCCTCATGTTTATCCTTCCCTTCAATAATAGGATAGTACAACCTATTGTAGTCTTCTATTTGTATCTCCACTACTACCTCATTAATGTGCGGATAATTTATACGCTTTTTGGCATTATTTTTAGTATGTTTTTAGTATATTTTAGTAGTTTTTATTATGTTTTTATTAGTTTTTAATAAAAATCATATTTCTGGACTTTACTATGATTTTGTATGTTTTTCTTTGATTTCAGGTATTTTCTGGCTGAAATTGAGGGACCTGAGCAAAAATCTGATTCAGAGGCTGAAAAAGGACTGCAGATGATGTTGGATTCTGACCTCCGTGCACTCGAAGTAGATTTTCTGGAGCTACAAAAGCCCAATTGGTGCGCTCTCAATTTCGTTGGAAAGTAGACATTCTGGGCTTTCCATCAATATATAATAGTCCATACTTTGCCCGAGATTTGATGGCCCAAACTGGCGTTCCAAATTAGCATAGAAATTCTGGCGTCAAAACGCCAGAACTGGCATAAAAGCTGGAGTTAAACGCCCAAACTGGCACAAAAGCTGGCGTTTAACTCCAAGAAAAGCCTCTACACGTGAAAGCTTCAACGATCAGCCCAAGCACACACCAAGTGGGCCCTGAAGTAGATTCTGCATCATTTACTCATTTCTGTAAACCCTAGGTTACTAGTTTTCTACAAATAGGACCTTTTGCTATTGTACTTTTACACACTTGATCATACTTTTGATCTTGGTTCTTCTGGTTCCCTCTCTGGGGCCGAAGCCAATGATCACCATTATCACTTTTGTATTTTTAATGGTGGAGTTTCTACACACCATAGATTAAGGTGTGGAGCTCTGCTGTTCCTCATAAATTAATGCAAAGTACTATTATTTTTCTATTCAACTCAAGCCTATTTCTGTTCTAAGATATCCATTCGTTCTTCAACATGATGAATATAATGATCTGTGACACTCATCACCATTCTCACCTATGAACGCGTGCCTGACAACCACTTCCGTTCTACATGCAAACAAGCTTGAATGTGTATCTCTTGGGTTTCTAATCTAAGATTAGAACCTTCGTGGTATAGGCTAGAATCGATTGGCGGCCATTCCTGAGATCTGGAAAGTCTAAACCTTGTCTGTGGTATTCCGAGTAGGATCAGGGAAGGGATGACTGTGATGAGCTTCAAACTCGCAAGTGTTGGTCGTAGTGACAGACGTAAAAGGATCAATGGATCCTATTCCAACATAATCGAGAACCAACAGCTGATTAGCCGTGCGGTGATAGCGCATTTGGAACATTTTCACTGAGAGGACGGGAGGTAGCCATTGATAATGGTGAAACCCAACATACAGCTTGCCATGGAAAGGAGTATGAATGATTGGAAGAATGCAATAGGAAAGCAGAGGTTCAGAAGGAACAAAGCATCTCCATACGCTTATCTGAATTCCTACCAATGAATTGCATAAGTATCTCTATCTTTATTTTATGTTTTATTCATATTTTAATTATCAATTCTCCATAACCATTTGAATCTGCCTGACTGAGATTTACAAGATGACCATAGCTTGCTTCAAGCCAACAATCTCCGTGGGATCGACCCTTACTCACGTAAGGTTTATTACTTGGATGACCCAGTGCACTTGCTGGTTAGTTGTGCAGAGTTGTGACAAAGAGTTGAGATTACAATTGTGCGTACCATGATGTTGGCGCCATTAGAAATTTGGAGGCACAAGTGGGTCAGTTGAGTAAGAAAATTACTGAACTCCCTCCTAGTACTCTCCCAAGCAATACAGAAGAGAACCCAAAAAGAGAGTGTAAGGCCATCAACATAACCCACACGGCCGAACCTGGAGAAGAGGAAGAGGCAGTGATTTCCACTAAGGAAGACCTCAATGGATGCCCACTAGCCTCCAAGGAGTTCCCTAATGAGGAACCATGGGAATCTAAGGCTCATACAGAGACCATAGAGATTCCATTAAATTTACTTCAGCCATTCATGAGCTCTGATGAGTATTCTTCCTCTGAAGAGGATGAAGATGTTACTGAAAAATAAGTTGCTAAGTACCTTAGAGCAATCATGAAGCTAAATGTTAAGCTATTTGGTAATGAGACATAGGAGGATGAACCCCCCTTTCTCACCAAAGAACTAGATGAATTGACTAGGCAGAAATTACCTCTGAAGAGACAAGATCCTGGAAAGTTCTCAATACCTTGTACCATAGGCACCATAACCTTTGAGAAGGCTCTGTGTGACCTAGGGTCAAGTATAAACCTCATGCCTCTCTCTGTAATGGAGAAGCTAGGGATCCTTGAGGTATAAGCTGCAAGAATCTCACTAGAGATGGCAGACAATTCAAGGAAACAGGCTTATGGACTTGTAGAGGATGTCTTGGTAAAGATTGAAGACCACTACATCCCTGCTGATTTCATAATCCTAGATACTGGGAAGTGTATGGATAAATCCATATCCTTGGCAGACCCTTCCTAGCCACAGCAAAAGCTGTGATTGATGTTGACAGAGGAGAATTGGTCCTTCAAGTGAATGAGGACTCCCTTGTGTTTAAAGCTCAAGGATCTCCCTCTATAACCATGGAAAAGAAGCATGAAAAGCTTCTCTCAATACAGAGTCAAACAAAACTCCCCATATTCAAACTCTAAGTTTGGTGTTGGGAGGCCACAACCAAACTCTAAGTTTGGTGTTAAGAGGCCATCATCATGCTCTGAGTATCTGTGAGGCTCCATGAGAGCTCACTGTCAAGCTATTGACATTAAAGAAGTGCTTATTGGGCTGCAACCCAATTTTATTTAAGTATATCTATTTATTCTCTATTGTCATTTTATGTTTTCTGTAGGTTGATGATCATGTGAAGTTACAAAAACAACTGAAAAAACAAAAATAGAATGAAAAATAGTATTAAAAACAGCACACCCTGGAGGAGAAGCTTACTGGCGTTTAAACGCCAGTAAGGGCAGCAGAATGAGCGTTAAACGCCCAGTCTGGCACCATTCTGGGCGTTTAACGCCAAAAATGGGCACCAGACTGGCGTTTAACACCAGAAAAGAGCAAGAAGCTGGCGTTAAACGCCAGAAATGGGCAGCAACCTGGCGTTTAACGCTAGGATTGGCAGCAAAGGGCATTTTGCAAGTCTAATTGGTGCAGGGACGAGAAATCCTTGACACCTCAGGATCTGTGGACCCCACAGGATCCCCACCAACCTCAACTCACTCTCTCTCTTCTTCACACCATTTTCATAATACTCTTCCCCAAATACCCTTCACCAAATACCTCAATACCTCTTCCCCAAAAACCCCTCACCTATCAAATCCTACCCTCTTCTCCATAAACCCTTCACCAATCCACATCCATCCATCATAAACCCCACCTACCTCACCATTCAAATTCAAACCACTTTCCCCTCCCAAACCCACCCATACATGGCCGAACCTTACCCTCTCCCCACTACTATATAAACCCATCTTCACCCCTTCATTTTCACACATCTTAAACACTACTTCTCCCCCTTGGCCGAAACACTAACCCCCCTCCATCTCCTCTATTTCTTCTTCTACTCTCTTTCTTCTTCTTTTGCTCGAGGACGAGCAAACCTTCTAAGTTTGGTGTGGTAAAAGCGTTGCTTTTTGTTTTTCCATAATCATTTATGGCACCTAAGGTCGGAGAAACCTCTAGAAAGAGGAAAGGGAAGGCAAAAGCTTCCACCTCTGAGTCATGGAAGATGGAGAGATTCATCTCAAGGGTGCATCAAGACCACTTCTATGAAGTTGTGGCCAAGAGGAAGGTGATCCCCGAGGTCCCTTTCAAGCTCAAAAAGGGTGAATACCCGGAGATCCGACATGAGATTCGAAGAAGAGGTTGGGAAGTTCTCACCAACCCCATTCAACAAGTCGGAATCTTAATGGTTCAAGAGTTCTATGCCAATGCATGGATCACCAAAAACCATGATCAAAGTGTGAACCCGGACCCAAAGAATTGGCTTACAATGGTTCGGGGGAAATACTTAGATTTCAGTCTGGAAAATGTAAGGTTGGTATTCAACTTGCCCATGATGCAAGGAGATGCACACCCCTACACTAGAAGGGTCAACTTTGATCAAAGGTTGGACCAAGTCCTCATAGACATTTGTGAAGAGGGCACTCAATGGAAGAAAGATTCAAGAGGGAAGCCGGTTCAACTAAGAAGGCATGACCTCAAACCCGTGGCTAGGGGATGGTTGGAGTTCATCCAACGCTCAATCATTCCCACTAGCAACCGGTCTGAAGTTACTATAGACCGGGCTATCATGATTCATAGCATCATGATTGGAGAAGAAGTAGAAGTTCATGAGGTTATATCCCTAGAACTCTACAAGGTGGTGGACAAGTCCTCTACTTTGTCAAGGTTAGCCTTCCCTCATCTCATTTGTCACCTTTGCAATTCAGCTGGAATTGACATAGAGGAAGACATCCTCATTGATGAGGACAAGCCCATCACTAAGAAAAGGATGGAGCAAACAAGAGATCCCACTCATGGACAAGAGCATGAGGAAATTCCTCATCATGAAATCCCTGAGATGCCTCAAGGGATGCATTTTCTTCCATAAAATTATTGGGAGCAAATTAACACCTCCCTAGGAGAATTAAGTTCCAATATGGGATAATTAAGGGTGGAACACCAAGAGCATTCTATCCTCCTTCATGAAATTAGAGAAGATCAAAGAATCATGAGAGAAGAGCAACAAAGGCAAGGAAGAGACATTGAGGAGCTCAAGCACTCCATAAGATCTTCAAAAGGAAGAACTAGCCGCCATCACTAAGGTGGACCCGTTCTTTAATTTCCTTGTTCCTTATTTTCTATTTTTTTTTTTTTGAATTTTTATGCTTTATGTTTATCTATGTTTGTGTCTTTATTACATTATCATTAGTGTCTTAGTGTCTATGTCTTAAAGTTATGAATGTCATATGAATCCATCACCTTTCTTAAAAGAAAAATGTTTTAATCAAAAAAAAGAAAAAGAAGTGCATGAATTTCGAATTTTAAAACAGATTAATTATTTTGATGTGGTGACAATACTTTTTGTTTTTCTGAATGAATGCTTGAACAGTGCATATTTTTGAATTTGTTGTCTATGAATGTTAAAATTGTTGGCTCTTGAAAGAATGATGAAAAAAGGAGAAATGCTATTGATAATCTGAAAATCATATAATTGATTCTTGAAGCAAGAAAAAGCAGTGAAAAGCTTGCAGAAAAAAATAAATATGGCGAAAAAAAAAAGAAGAAAAGAAAAAGAAAGAAAAAGAAAAAAGCAAGCAGAAAAAGCCAATAGCCCTTTAAACCAAAAGGCAAGGGTGAAATAAAAAGAATCCAAGGCTTTGAGCATCAGTGGATAGGAGGGCCCACAGGAATAAAATCCTGGCCTAAGCGGCTGAACCAAGCTGTCCCTAACCATGTGCTTGTGGCGTGAAGGTGTCAAATGAAAGCTTGAGACTGAGCGGTTAAAGTCGTGGTCTAAAGCAAAAAGAGTGTGCTTAAGAGCTCTGGACACCTCTAATTGGGACTCTAGCAAAGCTAAGTCACAATCTGAAAAGGTTCACCTAGTTATGTGTCTGTGGCATTTATGTATCCAGTGATAATACTGGAAAACAAAATGCTTAGGGTCACGGCCAAGACTCATAAAGTAACTGTGTTCAAGAATCAACATACTGAACTAGGAGAATCAATAACACTATCTGAATTCTGAGTTCCTATAAATGCCAATCATTCTAAACTTCAAAGGATAAAGTGAGATGCCAAAACTGTTCAGAAGCAAAAAGCTAATAGCCCCGCTCATCTAATTAAGGCAGATCTTCATAGATGTTTTTGGAATTCATTGTATATTCTCTTCTTTTTATCCTACTTTATTTTTAGTTGCTTGGGGACAAGCAACAATTTAAGTTTCGTGTTGTGATGAGTGGATAGTTTATACGCTTTTTGGCATTGTTTTTAGTATGTTTTTTGTATATTTTAGTTAGTTTTTATTATGTTTTTATTAGTTTTTAAATAAAAATCACATTTCTGGACTTTACTATGATTTTGTGTGTTTTTCTGTGATTTCAGGTATTTTCTGGCTGAAATTGAGGGACCTGAACAAAAATCTTATTCAGAGGCTGAAAAAGGACTGCAAATGCTGTTGGATTCTGACCTCCCTGCACTCGAAGTGGATTTTCTGGAGCTACAAAAGCCCAATTGGCGCGCTCTCAATTGCGTTGGAAAGTAGACATTCTGGGATTTCCGGAAATATATAATACTCCATACTTTGCCCGAGATTTGATGGCCCAAACCAGCGTTCCAAGTCAGCATAGAAATTATGGTGTCAAAACGCCAGAACTGGCATAAAAGCTGGAGTTAAACGCCCAAACTAGCACAAAAGCTGGCGTTTAACTCCAAGAAAAGCCTCTACACGTGAAAGCTTCAACACTCAGCCCAAGCACACACCAAGTGGGCCCTGAAGTGGATTCTGCATCATTTACTCATTTCTATAAACCCTAGGTTACTAGTTTTCTACAAATAGGACCTTTTGCTATTGTACTTTTACACACTTGATCATACTTTTGATCTTGGTTCTTCTGGTTCCCTCTCTGGGGCCAAAGCCAATGATCACCATTATCACTTTTGTATTTTTAACGGTGGAGTTTCTACACACCATAGATTAAGGTGTGGAGCTCTGCTGTTCCTCATGAATTAATGCAAAGTACTATTGTTTTTCTATTCAACTCAAGCCTATTTCTGTTCTAAGATATCCATTCGTTCTTCAACATGATGAATGTGATGATCCGTGACACTCATCACCATTCTCACCTATGAACGCGTGCCTAACAACCACTTCCGTTTTACATGCAAACAAGCTTGAATGTGTATCTCTTGGGTTTCTAATCTAAGATTAGAACCTTCGTGGTATAGGCTAGAATCAATTGGCGGCCATTCCTGAGATCCAAAAAGTCTAAACCTTGTCTGTGGTATTCCGAGTAGGATCAGAGAAGGGATGACTATGACGAGCTTCAAACTCGCAAGTGTTGGGTATAGTAACAGACGCAAAAGGATCAATGGATCCTATTCCAACTTGATCGAGAACCAACAGCTGATTAGCCATGCGGTGACAGCGCATTTGGAACATTTTCACTGAGAGGATGGGAGTTAGCCATTGACAACGGTGAAACCCAACATACAGCTTGCCATGGAAAGGAGTATGAATAATTGGAAGAAGGCAATAGGAAAGCAGAGGTTCAAAAGGAATAAAGCATCTCCATACGCTTATCTGAAATTCCTACCAATGAATTGTATAAGTATCTCTATCTTTATTTTATGTTTTATTCATATTTTAATTATCAATTCTCCATAACCATTTGAATCTGCCTGACTGAGATTTACAAGATGACCATAGCTTTCTTCAAGCCGACAATCTTCGTGGGATCGACTCTTACTCACGTAAGGTTTATTACTTGGACGACCCAGTGCACTTGCTGGTTAGTTGTGCGGAGTTGTGACAAAGAGTTGAGATTACAATTGTGCGTACCATGATGTTGGCGCCATTGATGATCACAATTCCATGCACCACTCATCAATGATATCACACTGGAGGACGGAGTGCTCTTCAGGTGGATGTCTCATGGCCTCTTCCAAGTTAAACTTGATGGTCTTGTCACCTACCTCAAAAGAGTATGTGTCGGTAAAGGCATCCAATTTAGATTTAGAGGTCTTCAGGAAAGGTCTACCAAGTAAAATAGAGGAAGAACTTCCATTATCCGTTAGAGGCATTTCAAGGATATAGAAATCAACCGGAAACACTAAATTCTTGATTGTTACAAGCACATATTCTGTTATTCCTACTACGGTGATCACACTTTTGTCAGCTAAGACAAATTTGCCGGCCGACCTTTTCAATGGAGCTAAATTCAACCTTGCAAATATAGAGAGTGGCATGATACTCACACAAGCCCCAAAATCACACATGCAATCATAAAAGGCAACTCCACCAATCCAACAAGATACTAAACATAGTCCGGGGTCACTACACTTTTCCGGAATAGATTTCATCAATGAGAAAATGGAACTACCTAAGGACAATGTTTCCAACTCACCAATCCTATCTTTATGAGTGCACAAGTCCTTCAAAAACTTAGCATACTTCAGAATTTGTTGAATGGCATCAAGAAGTGGAATGGTTACCTCAACCTTCTTGAAGACTTGAAGCATGTTTAGATCAAACTCCAGAGTTTTCTTGGCCTTCTTCACCATGGAAGGGAATGGGATAGGAATGGATTCATCTACTATGGCCTTCCTCTTGGGCTCCTTAAGGCTCACTTCTTCTTCCTCTTGCTTTGTGTCTCCCTCATCCTCCTCATGTTGAGCTTCAGCTACCACTTCCTCCTCAATGATGTCTTGGCCTAGGAGGTATTTCTTCTAATGTAGTCCCCAACCGTAGAGTGATGGCATTGAAGCCGCCTTTCGGATTAGGAAGGGATTGGGATAGAAGGCTAGAAGAGCTAGAGGCTTAGGTGGTGTTGGTATTGTTGGTGGAAAATAGGGACATCCTTGAGAGCATTTCGGTTATGTTGGACAATTGGATCCTAGTGTTCTCTTCATTTTTCTCTATCATAGCCCGAAGTCTCTCTTGTTCTTGGTAGATTGAACGGAACGCGTCTTCATTTTGGTTTGTGGAAGAGGAAAAAGGTTGATTGGTTTATTATCTTTGGTGAGGTGGTTGGTATCTATGGTGGTTATTTTGGTTTTGTTGTGAGTGTTGGTATGGTTGGTTATGGTGGTTTTGGTTGGCTTAGTAGGTGTTGTTGTGGTATTGGGAAGAAGGTTGGTTATTGTTGTGGTATTAAGAAGATGAGTTGCCTTGGTTCCATCTTTGATTGTGGTTGTTTCCTTGAGCATTGTCCCTCCATCCTTGATTAGAGCTATTACCATGGGAGTAATTACTTTGACCTTGAGATTGATAGAGTGGATGGTTGTTGTAGTTGTTGGCTACCGCAAGAGTGTAATCCTCTTTTACTTGATGGCATTGGTTGGTGTAATGTGATGTACTAGCGCATAAACCACACACTCTAGGAGGCCCTTCAAGTTAGAGAATTTGAGGTGGAGCTTGGATGGCTTGGATTGATTGAGATGCCTTTTGTCCTTGGTGAATCTCCTTGAGGAGAATGGTCATTTCTCCAAGCACTTTAGTCAAAGCCAAGTCGGAAAGAGGTGCTTCCACCACACTCTTGGGAGGATTGTTCCTCACTCTCACATGTTGGGTAGCTTCGGTGACATCATTGATCAAACTCCATGCTTCTGCCGCCGTCTTGTTCTTAGAAAGGGACCACTACTAGAGGCGGTGAGCAATCTCTTATCCGATGCATAAAGACCTCCAGTGAAATAGCTAATGAGCAAATGAGTATCTAACTCATGATGTGGACAAGATTCCAACAATCTCTTAAATTGAGTCCAATATTCATAGAGTGTCTATTGGTCTCTTTGCATTATACCGAAAATTTCCTTCCGGATATAATCGGTCTTCTCTGGAGGAAAGAACTTATCTAAGAAGTCTCTACTCAATAGATCCCATTCAGTCACCACTTTATCAGGTTGGAAGTAGAGCCATTCTTTTGCTTGCCCCTCAAGAGAGAAGGGGAAAGCAAAAACCATGAAAGCAATCTCATCAACGCCATACCTTCGAGCCATAGAACAAGCTACTTGAAAGTATCTCAAGTTTCTAATGGGGTCTTGGCCCGGTAGTCCGTGGTACTTAGGAAGCAAGTTAATCAGACTATTCTTCAGCTCAAAATTAGGATCAAGATTCGGATACCTAGCTTGCAACGGTTGAAAAATGAGATCTGGTGCTCCTTGCTCGTGCAAGGTAATCCTACGTGGCTTCGCCATGTGGTTTTCACCTGTAGTATGCAAGGATATATCAGTAGTGCCAACAGAGGAATAGGAAGTTCCTTCGTTGAATGTGAACTCTAGATCACTCTGGGTTCCGTCTAGTGTTTTGGAAGGTTCCTCAAGAGAGGCCGAAGCACTGGCCGTGTAATCCAACCGACGTCTAGCTTGCCGAGCATGTAGTAAGGTTCTTTCAATTTCACGATCAAACTCGACTAAGCTAGGATTCAGTTGAGACCGAGTCATTCAACTTAGAAGTCATAGCTCATGCATTAAAGAAAATATAAAATAAAAGAAAACTAATGAAAGTAAGTAAACTATCTATAATATTCACATATTTACATAACCAATATCAAAGCACAAATTGCAATCATTCCTCGGCAACGGCGCCAAAAATTTGATAGCTAAAATTATCGTTGATCTAGAATTTCTCAATAGAAAATCATTGTCGTAGTATAGTCCTAGGTCAACATGTAATCCTTTTGATCAAATTTTGATATGGTTGTCACAAGTCAACCTCAATAAAAAGTAACCGAGAGTATTAGTCTCGGGTCGTCCTCAAGAGAATGGGCAAACATGTGCATCAATATTGGTTAGAATTCCAGGGTTGGGAGTCATAAACAAGAATTTAAACTACTAAAGCTTAGCATGCAAGAATCTTAAAGTGCAAGATACTAAATCAATTAATTAAAGCAAAGTAAAAGTAAATGCAACCTAACAAATCAACATATAGATCTATTTCTATTCTAAAACTAAGTAAACAACTAAACTAACTATAACAAGAATCAAGCCATTGGGATTTTTGGGTTCAAATATGAATTATAAAAGGGACTCTTAGCTAAGGCATAGGAATTGGGATCACCAATAACCATATATTGACAATTATGAGGAACCAAGCTCATTAAGTCTACTTCTACAAGTGAAGTATGTCAAATGGCTTGGTCAATTTCAACTCATAAGCCCCAATCCAACTACTAATTGGCTTAGTAGTATATTAGTGTCAATGGGTATCAATTTGACCACTAAGAGTTCTCAAATCACCAATTCAATTAGACTCAATGACTCAAGGTCACCCAATTCCCTTAGCCTAGGCCAAGAGTATAGAAAACTACTCTATAATCAAAGGAAGCATTTCATCAAAAACATGGTATGCACTAACTAAAGACATATTTAGATTGTGAAATTAATTAGAATTTACAAGTACCCACTAACAATTATCAATAGAAAACAACTCAAATAACACTATCAATCATAGAAAACATCAATGTACTAAGAGAAATTCAAAATCCACAAAGTTCAAAAAATGAGAAGAAAAAGGAAAATGACAAGAAAACACAATTCCAACACAAAATCTAAACAAAATTATAACTAGAGAGCTAAAATTAAGTAATTGAAACTAGAATATAACAAGACCCAATTTGAAAATTCAACAAAAGAAGATCAAAACAAACTAAATCTAGAGAGAAGTAAGAGTTTCTCTCTCTAGGAAACAAGAACAGAAACTAGCTAAAAATTATGTGTATGGTGTGAATGAGTGAGTCCCCCTTTCTCCTTTTGTTCCTTGGGTTTTTTCCATACAGAATTGAGCTTAGATTGGGCCTGGAGCCTTGCAAAAATCGCCTGCCACGATTTCATTAATGAGTCACGTGCTAGGCGTCACGCGTGGACGTCGGTCACGCGTGCACGTCAAGTGAGTTTCTCGAGCCACGCGTACACAACAGGCATGCATGCGCGTCGGTCACTACTGCGCCAAGCCACGCGTATGCGTCAGCCACGCGTACGCGTCAGCTACGCGTGCGCGTCGGTGCCAACTTCTCCAAAGCTTTATTCTTCATGTTCCTTCCTCTTGTGCATGCTTCCTTTCCATCTTCTAGGCCATCCTTGACCTATAGATCCTAAATCCACTTAACAAACACGTCACAGCATTGAATGGTAATGGATGAGGATTAAAATTAAGCATTTTTAGGGTTAAAGAAGCATGTTTTAAACCATGAAGCAAAATTAGGAAGGAAACACAAAAACATGCAATTTAGATGAATAAGTGTGAAAAATATTGATAAAATCCACCAAATTATGCACAAGATAAACCACAAAATTGGGGTTTATCAGCTACCTAACCGTAGTACTTCTTCAGATTGTATGCGAGCCATGACCTCTGTGATGCCAAGGCATCTTAGGCTAGTTTCACTAGCCTTTTCTTTTGTTTTTAGTAGGTTTTATACACTTTCTTGAGCTATAAGTAAGCATTTGGGTTAACAGTTCATATTTACCTTGATTCATTCAAACATAGTTAATTTGATGCATTTTTATGAGATTTATGCCATAATTACTTGTGTGCTAAGAATGATGCAAGTTCTCATGATTTTAGCAAAGCTTTGATGCATGTATTGGTTGATGATAGGTGAAGAAAGGCATGGAAAGAATTTGAAGAATGGCCTGGAAAGAAGAAGAAGAAGCAACGTTGGTGACCAAAGTTGGTCCACCAACGTTGCCTCAAATGTTGGAGAAAAGAGTAGTGAAAAATTGCTGCAAAGTTCTAGTGCCAACGTTGGAGGGAGCGTTGGTGAGCCAATGTTACCTCCAACGTTCTTTGATACAGTTTTGCTTTCTGGAATTAGAAAAATTTGTAGCGATGCGTACACATGGGTGACGCGCATGTGTGAAGTTTGGAATTTTGATGATCCACGTGCACACGTGGGTGACGCGCACACGTGAATATGCCAACGTTGGAGGGAACGTTGTCAGTCCAACGTTGAGGCAAACGTGCGCACACGTGAAGTTTGACAATCCACGTGCACGCGTGGGTGACGCGCATGCGCGGGTTTGCCAACGTTGGAGGGAGCGTTGCCAGTCCAACGTTAAGGCCAACGTGTGCAAAAACCTTTCAAAAATTGGAGTTGGGGAAATTGCAATGACCATGTACGCGTCGATGACGCGTACGCATGTACGTAGGTTCCTTCCCAACCACGCGTACGCGTGAGCCACACGTACACATGACTAGGCGAACGTTGGAGCTCCAACGTTGAGTCAAATGTTGCTCAAAGTACCCAGAACCCATTTCTCTAAAAGAACATTTGACTCAACATTTTCTCAAAAATGTTGACTCCAACTTTGACATCAGAACTCTGCAAATCAAGCACATCTCTTCTCAACAGCATTGGAGCCACTCCAACCCACTTCAGTAAAGGCCAAAAGCCCAATCTAAGAGACTTGAAGATCAATTGAAGAAAGTGTATAAATAGCTTAGAGTTTAAGTTAGTGGGGGTTAGCCAGTCAGGAACCCAAGTTAGGGAACTCTCTGCATAATTCTCTTCTCTGCAATTTCAATTTAATTTTACAATGTACTGTCCAATTTTAATTTCCATTTTCAGAGCTATGAACAACTAAACCCCTCTTCATTGGGTTAGAAAGCTTTGTTGTAATTCAATGGATCAATAATAGTTTTCATCTTCTTCTTCTATCTTTTCTCTTGATTTTGTTAGAAAGTTTTCGATCTTAATTCAATTGAATAGTTATCTTGATAAAGAAGCTATTCATAATTGGGTTTCCTTTGATCCTTGAGAGAGGGATAAGAAAATCATGCTAGAAATGCTTTCTCACATTGGATTAGATTGGGGGTTGGATGGATATCATGACATGTAATCCTACCAATACTTTGATCTATGAATTTGTGTAGTATAATCAGTTACCAAACTTCATCTCTTCCCATGAGCAATTAAATCAAGACATTGGACAATTGTTCAAACTTAGAGAGATTGGTGAGCCAAGACATTGGGATCCAATCACCTAAGATTTCCAAGCAAGGTCAATGAATACATTGATTGAGGAAGAGATAAAAATGTTTTGATCCAAAGAATTCAATATCTCCTAAAGCCCAATGAATATCCCATTCTTTTACATTCTGCTGTTTAATTTGATGCACAATCCCCATTCCCATTTAATTTTTTGCAATTTAAGCTTTTGCATTTTAATTATTTGCCATTTACTTTCTGTCCTTTAGTTTCTGCTTTTTACATTCTGCAATTTAAATTATGTCATTTACTTTTCTTGCGCTTTAAGTTTCCCGCCAATTTACATTCTGCAATCATTCAATTCTGATTCCATTTAACTAGAACACTCCTTCAATTAAAATTGCTCAACCAATCAATCCCTGTGGTATTTAACCTCACTCTATTGTGAGTTTTTACTTGACGACAATCCGGTGCACTTGCCAGTGGAAATTTGTTGAGAGACAAGTTTTCGTGTATCAAGTTTATGACACCGTTGCCGGGGATTAATTTTGTATTGACAATGATTAAATTGAAGGATAACTAGATTGAGCATTTTCTTTCTTTTTTTTTTGTTAATTAAGTTTCAATTTCAGCTGTTTACTTTTTATCTTCTGCAATTTGATTTGTTTCTCTTTATTTTCCTTTATTTTTTCACTTTTCAACAAATTAGTCCACCAATTGTTTGATCAATTGCACTAACCAAGCTAACCTTGATTCTTAGTGAATTTTCTACTTGATGTTGCCTGTGTTTATTGAGTGCATGACAGGTAGAAGAGGGAAAACTTCAACTTCATTTGATAGTGAACATGAGAGGACCTTCCTTAGATTAAGGAGGAAATCAAGAAGGAAAAAGGCTATTGGTGCAGAGGAAGAAGAGGAGGACTTAGACATAAATATGGAGGATGATATGGAGAACCATCATGAGGAAGAAGTGCACAATCGTGGCAGAGAGGGTGCAGCCAACCATGCTGGGCATGAGAGAAGAGTGTTAGGGTCCTACATTAATCCCAATCCTGGGAACTGTGGTAGCAGCATTCTCAAGCCAACCATCCATGCCAATAATTTCGAATTGAAGCCACAACTCATTACTCTAGTCCAAAACAACTGTTCATTTGGAGGAAGTGCACAAGAAGACCCTAATCAACATTTAACCACCATTAACTAATCCCATTATGACTGCTTCAGTGGATAGGTTTTATATCTCTAAGCATGCCTTATTGAATCTTTCGATATAATCTCGGAGCGTCTCTCTGACCTCCTGTTTGACTCCTAGCAAGATCGATGCATGTTTCACTTTATCCTTCTGAATTGAGAATCTTGTGAGAAACTTCCTTGCCAGGTCGTCAAAGTAAGTCACCGACCTGGGCGGTAAGTTATCAAACCACTTTTCATCGCAGCTTTGGTCATAGTCGTCGGAAATGCTTTACAACGAGTAGCATTGAGGCGTTGGCCAGGTACATCTAACTTTTGAAGTTGCTGAGATGATGCCTCGGGTCAATCGTTTCGTCGTGGAGATCCATATTGGGGTTTTGAAATTCCTTGGGACTTTGGCCGGCATGATCTCCTCTACAAACGGGTCTTCTCCTCCTAGAGGGCTTTCTTCCCAATCTGCTCGATTACTCCTTCTTCGAAGGTCGGCTTCCAATCTTAAGAGCTTTTCTTCTAGCTCCTTTTGTCGTCGTACCTCCCTTTGCAGTTCTCATTTTGCTTTTCGTTGCCATTCAGCTTTTTGTTCAAGCTACTCTAGTCGTCCATGATGGCCATGGACTAAACCTAGTATCTCCGTTAAATAGGGTGGTTCTTATTTTCCAACGGATGGAGCTCTGACTGGATCCGCCTTGGTTGGGGATTTCCTAAAGTCCCTTTTCTATGAGAAATGTGAGTTCTTTCTTGGGGAGGAGGTATTGCAAGTGTGAGATTATCACGGTGGGGCTCCGGCTCGGATTTAAATGCCGTGTGACTATCTTCATAGCAATCATCTGCCATTGTCAAGGGTTGAATTCCAGGTTCTCTGGAAACAGCGCCAATATTTTGAGGGTTACCTGAAACGTTGATTTGGGCCTGAGCGTGCGGCCCAGACTCCTACTGAGGTAGCATCCGACTTGTTCCAATGCCAAGGTGCCACCGTCTGAGTTCCTCGTGAGGAGGTGGGAGATGGTACCTGCAAGAGACTCCGATGCTTAAGTCAGCAAGGGCTCAGTTCTATTAAGGACAGGTCTTATTGATGACCAAGAAAAATCTGGAGAAGAAGCAAGCTTCAACGCTCCCCAAGACAACAGAGCCATCATTGTGGGGAGGATCAAGAGCATTCAACGCAAAGTGGCCTTTCATTCCCTTGTTTCGTCGTGGCACACTAATAAACCACTATTTTATGGTTTATCTTATGCTAAATTGAGTGGTTTTTATCAGTTCTTCGCACACTTATTCATACAAACTGCATGGTTTTACAAATCCTTCCTAATTTTGTTCCATGATTGAAAAATTTCTTCCTAAGCCTTTAAATTGTTAATTTTTAATTCTCCTTTATTCCATTCGATGTCGTGATCTGTGTGTTAAGTGTTTTCAGGTTGTATAGGGCAGGAATGGCTTAAAAGATGGAAAGGAAGCAAGCAAAAGTAGAAGGAACACAAGAAACTAAGGAGCTGAGTAGCGAGGATCGATGCGCACGCATACCTGACGCATGCGCATGCATTGGCGCATCATACAACGACGCGTACGCGTGACGTGCGTGACGTGCTGCAATTACAGAAGATGCTGCGGGCGATTTCTGAGATGTTTTGGACCCAGGTTTCAGCCCAAAAATACAAACTAGAGCTAGGGGGCAAGGGGAGACTCAACATACATTCACTTTCACTTAGTTTTAGTTTTAGTTTGGAATTTTAGAGAAAAAACACTACTTCTCCTAGGGTTCTTAGAATTCTTAGTTTTTTCTTTTGGATTGGATATTGAGAGAGCTGCTACTACCTTCGATTGAAGTTTTCATCTTTATAGTTTGCCTTTCTATTACTCTACTCTTTTGTTTTTCATTTAATTGCTCGTGGTCATATTTGGATATTGTTAATTTTGAATTTATTAATTCAATGAACTCTTTTTATATTTAATTACATTACTTGCTTGATTTCTTCCAATCAATTATCAGTTCAAAATTTGCTTTTATTCATTTATTTTAATTACCATGTCTCCTATTTATTCTTATTCCATGTTGTTGAAAAATGGCATTCATGTTATGATTTAAAGCTCTCAACTTGGCTTGGGAGTTAATTAATTGGAACCCCTTGAGTTGGAATACTCGAGTATTAATTTGTAATTGGGGATTGCTGGCTAACTCACTTTTCACTAACTCTAATCCTTCCCTAAGAAGGGATTAGGACTTGCGAATCAGAGTTAGTATACCCACTTAACCTTCCTTCGCAACTGCAAGAGGATAACTGAGTGGAAGCAACAACCTTTTACTATTATACTTGGAAAAGTCAACAAGGATAGAAACTCCAATTAATCTTCTCCTAGCCAAGGCCTTTTATTTCAAATACATAACACCTCTTGCTATCATTCACTGCTTTGATTTTTAGTTATTTATTTTTCCGTCCTCAAACTTCAAAAGTTTCTCAGAAAATTCCTGACCAATAAATTGCACCTTGTGTCAACTCTTTGGGAAACGACCTAGGAATTCTACTCCCAGTTATTTATTCTTAATTGTGACACCTTTTAAATTGATAGTGGAAATTTCATCGGTTAAGACTGTACTGACAGTGCTATTTTCATTAGAAATTCTTAACCGGCATTTTTTCACCCATCACACCCCCCCCCCCCACAAGCACCACCTGACTAAGAGGGGACCAAAAATGCCTTAAGCAAGGTTTTAGTAATATAGAACGTGAATACACCTGAGAGATGTTAGTGTATTCATAGTAGAGATTTTTTACCACCTTTTTTGAAGTAGTTCCACCTTTATTGATGGGTAACTATTCTTTTAATCTTGGGAGTTTGTTAGGGTCTACCTTTCAGAGAAGATAGAGATAGTTGGAGAGATTTGGAGAGGCAGTTACTTATTTGGATAAGTATAAACCGATTTCTTTCATCATGTCCGACTTCTTTAAAGAGGTCGGGTATGCGGTAAAGACCACCCTCCTGGATAGGCCTTTCATCCTTATTGGGTCTGACTTTTATGTCTTGGGATAGGGTATGAACAATATTTGTACATATTTTTTCTTTTAATATTAATACAATTTATTTTTATATTTAAAAATATTAATATTAAATATTTTTCATTTTAAAATCACGTTATTTTTTCAAACACCGTAACCATTTTTTCTTTAACAAAATAAAAAAATAATTTATTATGAAAATAATTTGTTGGTATGTACATATATTTTTTCTGCCACACCAATACATCGTAATGGAATGCCTCTACAACACGTAATCCGCTACAACTTTTAGTGGATTACTGATGAGCGGATAATTTATCGCTTTTTGGCATTGTTTTTAGCATGTTTTTAGTAGGATCTAGTTACTTTTAGGGATGTTTTTATTATTTTTTATGTTAAATTCACATTTCTGGACTTCACTATGAGTTTGTGTGTTTTTCTGTGATTTCAGGTATTTTCTGGCTGAAATTGAGGGACTTGAGCAAAAAATTATATTCAGAGGTTGAAGAAGGACTGCTGATGCTGTTGGATTCTGACCTCCCTGCACTCAAAGTGGATTTTCTGGAGCTACAGAACTCAAAATGGAGCGCTTCCAATTGCGTTAGAAAGTAGACATCCAGGGCTTTCCAGAAATATATAATAGTCCATACTTTGGACGAGTTTAGACGACGCAAAAGGGTGTTGAACGCCAGTTCTATGCTGCAGTCTGGAGTTAAACGCCAGAAACACGTCACAAACCAGAGTTGAACGCCAGAAACACGTTACAAACTGGCGTTCAACTCCAAGATTGACCTCTCCACGTGTAAACTTCAAGCTCAGCCCAAGCACACACCAAGTGGGTCCCGGAAGTGGATTTATGCATCAATTACTTACTTCTGTAAACCCTAGTAACTAGTTTAGTATAAATAGAACTTTTTACTAGTCTTTTAGACATCTTATGATTTTTAGTTCAACTTTGGATCATATTGATCACGTTTGGGGGCTGGCCATTCGGCCATGCCTGGACCTTCATCACTTATGTATTTTCAACGGTAGAGTTTCTGCACTCCATAGATTAAGGTGTGGAGCTCTGCTGTTCTTCATGAGTTAATGCAAAGTACTACTATTTTTCTATTCAATTCAACTTATTCAACTTCTAAGATATCCATTCGCACCCAAGAACATGATGAATGTGATGATTATGTGACGCTCATCATCATTCTCACTTATCAACGCGTGCCTGACAAACACTTCCGTTCTACATGCAAACAAGCTAGAATGAGTATCTCTTAGATATCTAATACAGGGGACCAAGTCCGAGTTATTAGTATCTTCGTGGTATAAGTTAGAACCCATGGATGGCCATTCCTGAGATCCGGAAAGTCTAAACCTTGTCTGTGGTATTTCGAGTAGGATCTGGGAAGGGATGGCTGTGACGAACTTCAAACTCGCGAGTGCTGGGCGTAGTGACAGACGCAAAAGGAGGGTGAACCCTATTCCAATATGATCGAGAACCTCCAGATGATTAGCCGTGCCGTGACAGAGCATTTGGACCTTTTCACAGAGAGGATGGGATGTAGCTATTGACAATGGTGATGCCCTTACAGAAAGCTTGCCATGGAAAGGAGTAAGACTGATTGGATGAAGACAGCGGGAAAGCAGAGATTCAGAGGAACGAAAGCATCTCTATACGCTTATCTGAAATTCTCACCAATGATATACATAAGTATTTTTATCTTTATTTTCTGTTTATTTATTATTATTATTCGAAAATACTATAACCATTTGATATCCGCCTGACTGAGATTTACAAGATGACCATAGCTTGCTTCATACCAACAATCTCCGTGGGATCGACCCTTACTCACGTAAGGTTTTATTACTTGGATGACCCAGTGCACTTGCTGGTTAGTTGTGCGAAGTTGTGAAGTTATGTTTGGACCATGGTATTGTGCACCAGTTATTGGCGCCATTGCCAGGGAGAGAACGACAACAAATTTTACAACCTCAGAGTAACAATTTCGCATACTAAGTTTTTGGCGCCGTTACCGGAGATTGTTTGAGTTTGGACAACTGACGGTTCATCTTGTTGCTCAAATTAGGTAATTTTCTTCTTATTTTATTTTCAAAAATTTTTCAAAAAAAATTTCTTCTTTTTCGTTTTTCCTAATTAATATTCGAAAAAAAAATATTTTTAAAAAAATAAAATATATTTTTCTTCAGAATTTTTAAGAATGAATTCTAGTGTTTCATGATGATTTGTTCAATCCAGGCTGGCTGTAAAGCCATGTCTAAATTCCATTGGACTGAGGATTCAACTAATCACTTCAATGCATGTAATAGCATACTAAAGCTTGGCTGGCTATTAAGCCATGTCTAACCTCAGATTGGAGCTTTAGACTGAGAGTGCAAGATTCCTGGAATTCATATTATAAATTTTGGAATCTTTATTTTTTTTTCACATTAATTTTCAAAAAAATAAAAAAAAAAGAAAAAAATTTATAAAATCATAAAAATAAAAAATATTTTGTGTTTCTTGTTTGAGTCTTGAGTCAATTTTTAAGTTTGGTGTCAATTGCATTTTTTCTAAAAATTTATACATTTTTCGAAAATTCATGCATTCATAGTGTTCTTCATGATCTTCAAGTTGTTCTTGGCCAGTCTTCTTGTTTGATCTTCATATTTCCGTGTTTTGTGTCTTTTCTTATTTTTCATATGCATTCTTGCATTCATAGTGTCTATGCATGAAAAATTTCTAAGTTTGGTGTCTTGCATGTTTTCTTTTCTTGAAAATTTTTCAAAAATAAGTTCTTGATGTTCATCTTGATATTCAAAGTGTTCTTGGTATTCATCTTGACATTCATAGTGTTCTTGCATGCATCATGTGTTTTGATTCATAATTTTCATGTTGTGAGTTTTTTTTTTTTTCTCTTTCATCATTAAAAATTCAAAAATCAAAAAAATATCTTTCCTTTTTTTCTCTCATAAATTTCGAAAATTTGGATTGACTTTTTCAAAAAATTTTAAAATTCAATTGTTTCTTATGAGTCAATTCAAATCTTCAATTTAAAAATCTTATCTTTTTCAAAATCTTTTTCAAAAATCATATCTTTTTCATTTTTCTTATTTATTTTCAAAAATTTTAAAAATATTTTTCAAAAATCTTTTTCTTAATTTTACATCATATTTTCGAAAATATCATCAACAATTAATGTTTTGATTCAAAAATTTCAAGTTTGTTACTTACTTGTTAAGAAAGATTCAAACTTTAAGTTCTAGAATCATATCTTGTGATTTCTTGTGAATCAAGTCATTAATTGTGATTTTAAAAATCAAATCTTTTTCAAAACTAATTTCAATCATATCTTTTCAAAAAATATCTTTTTATCTTATCTTTTTCAAAATCATATCTTTTTAATCATACCTTTTCATATCATATCTTTTTCAAATATCTTTTCTAACTTCTTATCTTCCTATCTTTTAAAAATTGATTTTCAAAATTTGTTTCAACTAACTAATTAACTTTTTGTTTGTTTCTTATCTCTTTCAAAACTACCTAACTAACTATCCCTCTCTAATTTTCGAAAATGCCTCCTTCTTTTTCAAAAATTCGTTTTAATTAATTAATTGTTTAAATTTTAATTTCAATTTTAATTCTCCTTTAATTTTCGAAAATCATTAACTCTTTTTCAAAATTAATTTTCGAAATTTTCTCTCTCTCATCTCCTTCTATTTATTTATTCATTTACTAACACTTCTCTTCATCTCAAATTATTGCTCTTATCCTCACCCTTGTGTTTGGATTATCCATTCTTCTTCACTCTTATTCCCTTTCTTCTTCTACTAACAACAAGGGAACCTCTATACTGTGGTAAAAAGGATCCCTATTATTATTTTTCTGTTCCCTTCTTTTTCATATGAGCAGGAGCAAGGACAAGAACATTCTTGTTGAAGCAGACCCTAAACCTGAAAGGACTCTGAAGAGAAAACTAAGAGAAGCTAAAATACAACAATCCAGAGACAACCTTACAGGAATTTTCGAACAAGAAGAGGAGATGCCAGCCGAAAATAATAATAATGGAAGGAGGATGCTTGGTGACTTTACTGGACCTAATTCCAATTTACATGGAAGAAGCATCTCAATTCCTACCATTGGAGCAAACAATTTTGAGCTTAAACCTCAATTAGTTTCTCTGATGCAGCAGAACTGCAAGTTCCATGGACTTCCATCTGAAGATCCCTTTCAATTATTAACTGAATTCTTGCAGATCTGTGACACTGTTAAGACTAATGGAGTAGATCCTGAAGTCTACAGGCTCATGCTTTTCCCATTTGCTGTAAGAGACAGAGCTAGAATATGGCTAGACTCTCAACCTAAGGATAGCCTGAATTCTTGGGATAAGCTGGTCAAGGCTTTCTTAGCCAAGTTCTTTCCTCCTCAAAAGCTGAGTAAGCTTAGAGTGGATGTTCAAACCTTCAGACAGAAAGAAGGTGAATCCCTCTATGAAGCTTGGGAGAGATACAAGGAACTGACCAAAAAGTGTCCTTCTGACATGCTTTCAGAATGGACCATCCTGGATATATTCTATGATGGTCTGTCTGAATTAGCTAAGATGTCATTGGATACTTCTGCAGGTGGATCCATTCACCTAAAGAAAACGCCTGCAGAAGCTCAAGAACTCATTGACATGGTTGCTAACAACCAGTTTATATACACTTCTGAGAGGAATCCTGTAAGTAATGGGACGCCTCAGAAGAAGGGAGTTCTTGAAATTGATACTCTGAATGCCATATTGGCTCAGAATAAAATATTGACTCAACAAGTCAATATGATTTCTCAGAGTCTGAATGGAATGCAAGCTGCATCCAACAGTACTCAAGAGGCATCTTCTGAAGAAGAAGCTTATGATCCTGAGAACCCTGCAATAGCAGAGGTAAATTACATGGGTGAACCATATGGAAACACCTATAATCCCTCATGGAGAAATCACCCAAATCTCTCATGGAAGGATCAACAAAAGCCTCAACAAGGCTTTAATAATGGTGGAAGAAACAGGTTTAACAATAGCAAGCCTTTTCCATCATCCACTCAGCAACAGACAGAGAACTCTGAACAAAGTACCTCTAATTTAGCAAACTTAGTCTCTGATCTATCTAAGGCCACTCTGAGTTTTATGAATGAAACAAGGTCCTCCATTAGAAATTTGGAAGCACAAGTGGGCCAGCTGAGTAAAAGGATCACTGAAATCCCTCATAGTACTTTCCCAAGCAATAAAGAAGAAAATCCAAAAGGAGAGTGCAAGGCCATTGAATTGACTTTCATGGCCGAACCCACAAGAGGGGAGAAGGATGTGAATCCCAGTGAGGAAGACCTCCTGGGACGTCCAGTGATCAATAAGGAGTTTCCCTTTGAGGAACCAAAGGACTCTGAGGCTCATCTAGAGACCAAAGAGATTCCATTAAACCTCCTTACGCCCTTCATGAGCTCTGATGAGTATTCCTCTTCAGAAGAGAATGAGGATGTTATTGAAGAGTAAGTTGCCAAGTTCCTTGGTGCAATCATGGAGCTGAATGCCAATTTATTTGGTAATGAGACTTGGGGAGATCAACCTCCCCTGTTCACCAATGAACTAAATGCATTGGATCAACTGAGATTGCCTCCGAAGAAGCAGGATCCTGGAAAGTTCCTAATACCTTGTACCATAGGCACCATAACCTTTGAGAAGGCTCTATGTGACCTTGGGTCAGGAATAAACCTCATGCCACTCTCTGTAATGGAGAAATTGGGAATCTTTGAGGTATAAGCTGCTAAAATCTCATTAGAGATGGCAGACAATTCCAGAAAACAGGCTTATGGACAAGTAGAGGACATATTAGTAAAGGTTGAAGGCCTTTACATCCCTGCTGATTTCATAATCCTAGATACTGGGAAGGATGAGGATGAATCCATCATCCTTGGAAGACCCTTCCTAGCCACAGCAAGAGCTGTGATTGATGTTAACAGAGGTGAACTAGTCCTTCAATTGAATGAGGACTCCCTTGAGTTTAAAACTCAAGGACATCCTTCTGTAAACATGGAAAAGAGGCACAGTAAGCTTCTCTCAAAACAGAGTCAACCAGAGCCCCCACAGTCAAACTCTAAGTTTGGTGTTGAACTCCCATATCCAAACTCTAAGTTTGGTGTTGGGAAGTCTCAACAATGCTCTGAACATCTGTGAGGCTCCATGAGAGCCCACTGTCAAGCTATTGACATTAAAAAAGCGCTTGTTGGGAGGCAACCCAATTTTTATTTATCTAATTTTAATTTATTTTTATTGTTATTTCATGTTTTATTAGGTTCATGATCATGTGGAGTCACAAAATAAATATAAAAATTGAAAACGGAATCAAAAATAGCAGAAGAAAAAAATCACACCCTGGAGGAGGATCTTACTGGCGTTTAAACGCCAGTAAGGAGCATCTGGCTGGCGTTCAACGCTAGAACAGAGCATGGATCTGGCGTTGAACGCCAGAAATAAGCAGCATCCTGGCGTTCAGATGCCAGAAATGCACACTGAGGAAGAGCTGGCGCTGAACGCCAGAAACAAGCATCTGGCTGGCGTTCAACGCCAGAATTATGCTGCATCTGGGCGCTGAACGCCCAGAACAAGCATCAATTCGGTGTTTAAACGCCAGAATTGCATGCAAAGGCATTTTACATGCCTAATTGGTGCAGGGATGCAAATCCTTGACACCTCAGGATCTGTGGACCCCACAGGATCAACTCAGCATCTGTAGACCCCACAGGATCCCCACCTACCACCACTCACTCTCTTCCCTCTTCTCAATGTTCATCCTCTCTTCCCAATAAACACTCTTCCCTAAAACTCTTCACCAATCACCTCAATCTCTCTTCCCTATCACCACTTCACCACTCACATCCATCCACTCTTCCCCATAAACCTACCTCATAAACTCCACCTACCTTCAAAATTCAAAATCAATTTCCCACCCAAACCCACCCTATATGGCCGAAACTAACCCCCCCCCCTCCCCTCCCTATATAAAGCCTTCCATTCTTCCTCATTTTCACACAACACAACCCTCTTTTCCCCTTCTTGGCCGAATACACCTCTCCCTCCTCTCCTCCATATTTTCTTCTTCTTCTTCATCTATTCTTTCTTCTCTTGCTCAAGGGCGAGCAATATTCTAAGTTTGGTGTGGTAAAAGCATAAGCTTTTTGTTTTTACATTACCATTGATGGCACCCAAGACCGGAGAATCCTCTAGAAAAGGGAAAGGGAAGACAAAAGCTTCCACCTCCGAGTCATGGGAGATGGAAAGATTCATCTCCAAAGCTCATCAAGACCACTTCTATGATGTTGTGGCCAAGAAGAAGGTGATCCCCGAGGTCCCTTTCAAGCTCAAGAGAAATGAGTATCCGGAGATCCGACATGAAATCCAAAGAAGAGGTTGGGAAGTTCTAACAAACCCCATCCAACAAGTCGGCATCCTAATGGTTCAAGAGTTCTATGCCAATGCATGGATCACTAAGAACCATGATCAAAGTAAGAACCCGAACCCAAAGAATTATCTCACCATGGTTCGGGGAAAATACTTAGATTTCAGTCCAGAAAATGTGAGGTTGGCGTTTGACTTGCCTATGATGCAAGGAGATGCACGCCCCTATACTAGAAGGGTCAATTTTGATCAAAGGTTGGACCAAGTCCTCACGGACATATGTGTAGAAGGAGCTCAATGGAAGATTGACTCAAAAGGCAAACCGGTTCAACTGACAAGATTGGACCTCAAGCCTGTGGCTAGAGGATCGTTGGAGTTCATCCAACGCTCCATCATTCCCACTAGCAACCGATCTGAAGTTACTGTGGATCGGGCCATCATGATTCATAGCATCATGATTGGTGAGGAAGTAGAAGTTCATGAAGTCATCTCCCTTGAACTCTACAAAATAGCCGAAAAGTCCTCCCCCTTGGCAAGGTTAGCTTTCCTTCATCTTATTTGCCATCTATGTTACTCAGCTGGAGCTTTCATAGAAGGAGACATTCCCATTGAGGAAGAGAAGCCCATCACTAAGAAAAGGATGGAGCAAACAAGAGAGCCCACTCATGGAGCTCAAGAAACGCATGAGGAAGCTCACCATCAAGAAATCCCTAAGATACCTCAAGGGATGCACTTTCCTCCACATAATTTTTGGGAGCAAATCAACACCTCCCAAGGAGAATTAAGTTCCAACATGGGACAATTAAGGGTGGAACATCAAGAGCACTCCATCATCCTCCATGAAATTAGAGAAGATCAAAGAGCTATGAGGGAGGAGCAACAAAGACAAGGAAGAGACATAGAAGAGCTCAAGGACATCATTGGTTCCTCAAGGAGAAAATGCCACCATCACTAAGGTAGACTCATTCCTTGTTCTTACATTCTCTGTTTTTCGTTTTCTTTATGTTAAGTACTTATCCATGTTTGTGTCTTATTACATGATCATTAGTATTTAGTAACTTTGTCTTAAAGTTATGAATGTCCTATGAATCCATCACCTCTCTTAAATGAAAAATGTTTTAATTCAAAAGAACAAGAATTACATGAGTTTCAAATTCATCCTTGAACTTAGTTTAATTATATTGATGTGGAGACAATACTTTTTGTTTTCTGAATGAATGCTTGAACAGTGCATATGTCTTTTGAAGTTGTTGTTCATGAATGTTAAATATGTTGGCTCTTGAAAGAATGATGACAAGGAGACATGTTATTTGATAATCTGAAAAATCATAAAAATGATTCTTGAAGCAAGAAAAAGCAGTGAATACAAAGCTTGCAGAAAAAAAATAGGCGAAAAAAAATAGAAAGAAAAAGAAAAAGCAAGCAGAAAAAGCCAAAAGCTCTTAAAACCAAAAGGCAAGAGCAAAAAGCCAATAGCCCTTAAAACTAAAAGGAAAGGGTAATAAAAAGGATCCCAAGGCTTTGAGCATCAGTGGATAGGAGGGCCTAAAGGAATAAAATCCTGGCCTAAGCGGCTAAACCAAGCTGTCCCTAACCATGTGCTTGTGGCGTGAAGGTGTCAAGTGAAAACTTGAGACTGAGCGGTTAAAGTCAAGGTCCAAAGCAAAAAAAAGAGTGTGCTTAAGAACCCTGGACACCTCTAATTGGGGACTTTAGCAAAGCTGAGTCACAATCTGAAAAGGTTCACCCAGTTATGTGTCTGTGGCATTTATGTATCCGGTGGTAATACTGGAAAACAAAGTGCTTAAGGCCACGGCCAAGACTCATAAAGTAGCTGTGTTCAAGAATCAACATACTGAACTAGGAGAATCAATAACACTATCTGAACTCTGAGTTCCTATAGATGCCAATCATTCTGAACCTCAATGGATAAAGTGAGATGCCAAAACTATTCAAAAGGCAAAAAGCTACAAGTCCCGCTCATCTGATTGGAGCTATGTTTCATTGATAGTTTGGAATTTATAGTATATTCTCTTCTTTTTATCCTATTTGATTTTCAGTTGCTTGGGGACAAGCAACAATTTAAGTTTGGTGTTGTGATAAGCGGATAATTTATATGCTTTTTGGCATTATTTTTAGCATGTTTTTAGTAGGATCTAGTTACTTTTAGGGATGTTTTTATTAGTTTTTATGTTAAATTCACATTTCTGGACTTCACTATGAGTTTGTGTGTTTTTCTGTGATTTCAGGTATTTTCTGGCTAAAATTGAGGGACTTGAGCAAAAAATTAGATTCAGAGGTTGAAGAAGGACTGCTGATGTTGTTGGATTCTGACCTCCCTGCACTCAAAGTGGATTTTCTGGAGCTACAGAACTCAAACTGGCGCGCTTTCAATTGCGTTGGAAAGTAGACATCCAGGGCTTTCCAGCAATATATAATAGTCCATACTTTGGCCGAGTTTAGATGACGCAAAAGGGCGTTGAACGCTAGTTCTACGCTGCAGTCTGGAGTTAAACGCCAGAAACACGTCACAAACCAGAGTTGAACGCCAGAAACACGTTACAAACTGGCGTTCAACTCCAAGAATGACCTCTCCACGTGTAAACTTCAAGCTCAGCCCAAGCACACACCAAGTGGGCCCCGGAAGTGGATTTATGCATCAATTACTTACTTCTGTAAACCCTAGTAACTAGTTTAGTATAAATAGAACTTTTTACTAGTCTTTTAGACATCTTATGATTTTTAGTTCAACTTTGGATCATATTGATCACGTTTGGGGGCTGGCCATTCGGCCATGCCTGGACCTTCATCACTTATGTATTTTCAACGGTAGAGTTTCTGCACTCCATAGATTAAGGTGTGGAGCTCTGCTGTTCCTCATGAGTTAATGCAAAGTACTACTGTTTTTCTATTCAACTCAACTTATTCCGCTTCTAAGATATCCATTCGCACCCAAGAACATGATGAATGTGATGATTATGTGACGTTCATCATCATTCTCACTTATGAACGCGTGCCTAACAAACACTTCCGTTCTACATGCAAACAAGCTAGAATGAGTATCTCTTAGATATCTAATACAGGGGACCAAGTCTGAGTTATTAGTGTCTTCGTGGTATAAGTTAGAACCCATGGATGGCCATTCCTGAGATCCGAAATGTCTAAACCTTGTCTGTGGTATTCCGAGTAGGATCTGGGAAGGGATTGCTGTGACGAACTTCAAACTCGCGAGTGCTAGGCGTAGTGACAGACGCAAAAGGAGGGTGAACCCTATTCCAGTATGATCGAGAACCTCCAGATGATTAGCCGTGCCGTGACAGAGCATTTAGACCTTTTTCACAGAGAGGATGGGATGTAGCCATTGACAACGGTGATGCCCTTACAGAAAGCTTGCCATGGAAAGGAGTAAGACTGATTGGATGAAGACAGCGGGAAAGCAGAGATTCAGAGGAACGAAAGCATCTCTATACGCTTATCTGAAATTCTCACCAATGATATACATAAGTATTTTTATCTTTATTTTCTGTTTATTTATTATTATTATTCGAAAATACTATAACCATTTGATATCCGCCTGACTGAGATTTACAAGATGACCATAGCTTGCTTCATACCAACAATCTCCGTGGGATCGACCCTTACTCACGTAAGGTTTTATTACTTGGACGACCCAGTGCACTTGCTGGTTAGTTGTGCGAAGTTGTAAAGTTATGTTTGGACCATGGTATTGTGCACCAGTTATTGGCGCCATTGCCAGGGAGAGAACGACAACAAATTTTACAACCTCAGAGTAACAATTTTGCATACCAATTACGTTATCCACTATTTCTTGGTAAATCCGCTAGACCCTGCAGCGATTTATGTATGGTCCAAGTTTTTCAAAAATAGCGACATCCTCTAACTGTTTCTGTATGGCACATTTTTAACGTAATATGTGTTATTCTGTAGCAAATTACGTGTAATCTACAAACCGTTATACTCTGTAATGATTTATATAGAATTAAAACAGAACAAAGATGTAACATATTTTAAAAAAGTTATATTTGCATAAATTTAAAGTTCAATTGATTTATTTATGTAATTTGTCCAAAAATATATGTTAAATAATTGTTTCTTTTACTTATTCATTATTTAAAAGGGGTACATTAGGAAGAATAAACAAAAACTAAATGAGAGAGGTGTGACAATATCAATTAAAATCCATTCTTGTTCTGTATATTTATTTGTTTTGGAGTATTCAAAGAGATGTTATATTTATATTAGATGGATTTTAATATAATTATGTTATAATAATTACCATGATTATATAATTATTATTAAAATTGAAGTCATATTGTTTTTATTTTAGTGATATTTTTTAAATAACACTTTTTAAAAAACGTCATTTAACAATAGAAAATATTATTTTAATTTTAGCAATACTTTTTGACACATCATAATTATTATAATCATTCTAGCTAATATAATTTTATTAGAATGAGCCTCTGTATTATTCTTTTAGAAAAAAGTATATATAAAATCAATACGTGCTTTTATCTAGAAGAGAAGATGCACTAATACGTGAAAAAAATATGATTTACATTTTTTAAAAAAAACAAAATAAAAGCTAAAAGAATTTTTAATTTACAATTCAATTACTAACTGCAATACTGCATTGAAGGCACATAAACTACTTACAAGCAGTGAATACATGTTCATGTGAGTGCCCACCGTATCTTAATTGCTCCGACTAAAGAGAATACAAATTAAATGATCCCTGGAGAGGAAGAGTTTCTAGAAGAAAAGCAACATATAGTTTGACATACTACAAAGTATCTGCTATATACTATGCAACTAAGACAAGAGTTGGTGTGAACAGGATCGAAATTGGATCATCTACCACTAAGATTGTTAACTTGGGAAAACATTGTCCCAGAATAATCTTCAGTAGCCGGTACTTGGGTTGATCCATTATTGTTATTTACTTCTTGATGATGAAGTTCACTAGCGGCATTATTATCATCAACCGAGGCGGGGTTGGAAATGGAATTATGATTAGGTAGAGTAGGAGGGGTAGGAACAGAAGCAGAGGAGTTGCTGAGGTCTTCAACCTTTCCTTGCGTGAAAGCATCTTGAAGCTGCAATGCATACTCCAAATTCCACAACACATCCCCCATTGTAGGCCTATCAACACCATGATCAGCCAAGCACTTCTCAGCAGCCTCTGCAAATTTCTTCATGGATTCAGCGTTCAAAGAACCAATAAGATGAGGATCCACAATTTTCTCAAGCATCCCCTTTCTCTTCCACTGCATTGCCCAATCAGCCAAGTTTACTTGTTCTCTAGGCAACTGAGGACTAATGGCGGCCCTCGCGCATAATGCCTCAAGCAACACCACCCCAAATGAATACACATCGGATTTTTCAGTCAATTGTTGCCTCCTGAAATACTCAGGATCAAGATATCCAAAGCTACCCTTGACGGCAGTGCTAACATGGCCTTGGCCCATAGGTGCATCTTTGGAGAGGCCGAAATCGGAAACCTTGGCCGTGAAATTCTCATCAAGGAGAATGTTGGTGGTCTTAACATCACGGTGGATGATACCTTGTGTTGTGCCTGTGTGGAGGTAGTGAAGGCCGCGGGCCGCTCCGATGCAGATCTCTAATCTCTGCTTCCAGGAAAGAGGATGCAAATTCTTGCCATAAAGATGGTCCCTGAAATGTCCATTAGGCATGTATTCATAAACAAGAATCATCTCATTGTTTTCATCACAGTATCCAATCAACGAAACCAAATGTCTGTGTCTTAGCTTAGACAGCATTTGAATTTCAGTTTGGAATTCGTTGATGCCTTGTTCTGATTGTGGATTCCCTCTCTTAACAGCAACTTTAGTCCCTTCATCAATCATACCTAAATACACATTACCAAATCCTCCAACACCTATAATATTATTGGAGTCAAAGCTCTTGGTAGCATCTTGCAACTCTGCAAACGAGAAAAACCTGCCTAGTCCCATGGTTGAGGAGTAGAAATTGCTCTTGTTAGACCCCAATGAGTTCTTGCTACTTAAGAAGCTTGCGTCACCAGCATGTAAAGGGAGCAACCATGAAGAGAAACTATTCCTTTTTTGCCAATCCGGCGGCCTCTTTTGCCACTTCATCACCATCGCACCAAGACCTACAAAGGCTCCAAACATCATTGCAAAACCAACCGCTGCCACCGCACCGCGGTTTGAACCACCAGCTTTTCTTCCATCAACACCAAATTCACCATCCAAACTGTCCACAGAATTGCTTATCTTCAAGACCTCAATTCCATTCATAATTGCATTGCCATTCCCACCCTCAGCATTTGCAGGACCAACCTGAACCATTAGCCCCTCAGACATCAAAGAAGAATTAACCACAATGTCTTTGTAATAAGGTGTTGCCAAAGCTCCAGTAATAGCTGACAAATCCAAATTGGGAACTGCCATTTTTCCATTGACATATACATTAAAATAGAGTTCATTTAGCCCTTTGCTCACGATATCACAGAAATGCAGTCTTACAAGGTAATCAAAAGCGGTGTCCACATCAAATTTCCACGAGACATTGAAATTAGGCTCGTTAACACCAGCATCACCCATCTCCATGGCAGAAGCATAAACTGTTTGCGGTGCAATGAGCGGAGAAATGGTTGGTGTATTGGAAGGGAACTTAATGGCAGTGGTAGCCACAGAAACACTCTTTGCCGAATTCTTGTTTGTGAGGTAAGGTGCATCAGAATCAGATACCCATGTTCTTCCCAGTGTGTCATTTGATGAAGTTATTAAAGGACCACCATTGTTGATGCGATGAGCCGTTTGGAAAGCGTAGTTGCTCAAGCCCGAAAAGTCTCCAACGGGAAAAAGCGATGTGGCGGTGTCAAATATGAGGTTATCAGGAGCTGAAACAAGCTCAATGGCATTGATAAATGCTGCTGAATCCTTGGTTGGAATGAAGAATATGGACAAGTGAGGCTCTGTGGCATTGATGAGGAACTCCTTGACAATGGTGGTGTCATTGTTGACGTTGAAGCTATGAAGCAAAACATACTTATCTGTGTTCACAGAGAAGGTAGCCTTGTGAAGTTCAAAGATAGTGTTCTCGATTGGGTAGAAATGAAGGCGAAGCCAATGAAAACCAGGTTGGTTCAGAGGGAATGAATATGTAGCCTGATGAATGAAGATCCTTGCGTTTGAGTAGATTGGGGAGGGTAGTTTGGGAATTGGTTCGTTGGATGAGACTTTGGTGTCATCAGTGGCTTGCAAGAAGGAGCTTGATTCAGATTCTGATTTGAATCTTCTTCCATCAGGGAGCGTTGCTACGTTTTCAGCACCGCAATCTATCAGGAAATTATCTTTTGGAGTGAAGTTGTTTAAAGCAGATGTTGCGCATGAGTTAGAGATGAACACCACAATGATAATAAGGAGGGTAGGCATTGAAGATCAAATTCAAGACAAGAGAATGCTACATTATTATGTCTAAACCTTTTGTTAGTCTGTATTTTGGTTTAGAATTAGAATAAGCGGAAGCCTGAATAGGAAAAGTGGTGCGTTTTGTGACACAATAATTAGACAAAGCACGTGAGTAGTAATTTTTGTGCTTTGAGAAATTCTTTCTTTGGCTTTATTTAGCATCTACCAATCGAGAAAGTAGGGATCCAAAATGGTTGGGAGGATTTGATTGGAATAGGTCAAACATCTCATGACCTTGCGTTTGATTTGGAATTCAGATTGTTGCCGCGAATAAATGGTGATTTTGGTCCTTTAGAGCTTGGATGCTTTCAAGTAGTGGATGCTATATGTAACTCTGATCTTCAAGTCAAGGCTGAAACTTGGTTGAAGGGACAGAAAATATTTACACACTCCAATGTTAGCATGTTATCACTTATGAACAATGTAAAAAATTACTTTTAATCCATAAAACTTAATTATCTAAATATAAGCGAGCATGATGCATAAAACAACTAACAAGATTAATATTTCAATTAGTATTTCTTTTTTATTTTTAAATATTGTTTTGGTAAATGTAGCTTTTCTGCTTAGGCGGCAACTTCAGTTCCTCGAACATGATTCCATGGACGAAGATGAACAGAAACAGCGATGACTTTCCCTCTAAGAGACTGAGGAATCCGTACGCTGCCATGTTGACAGCGGATTATCACAGGAAGCTCCTCCTGCATAATTAAGGAGCTTGACTCCAGCATCCGAGAAGGTCCACAACATACCGTAAATCTTCCTGTTCTTTACTCCACCAATCACACTCCTTCTCTTTCAGCTCCTGGCTCCTGATTTCATCAAATCTTTTTTTCAATTTATAATTAATGCTTTCTTTGCTTTTTTAAATTTCCTTGACTTGTCTTCTTTTTTTTTTATCATGTTTCCCTTTGCTGAAATTAAAGTTTTGCATTTTGTTTGTTTGTGGAAGCTAGTTGTAATTATAAATGCTATTTTATTCCCTGCTAATGTAGTGCTTTACTGAATTGATTTGGTTCTAATTTTGTAATTGTACTCAGTTAGAGAGAATTTACGGGTTGCAAAGAACGAATCCTCAAAAACTGAGGATGATCTGAATTCCCTTCAGTAAGCACAGTATTTTGGTGATACCACTCAAGCCATTTTAAAATACGATATTTGCCACATTACTAGGTTCAATACCATGTACAAGCCTTAGCAAATTGATTCTTCAGTTGTTTAGTAATTCTGATTTGTCACATTTATGCTATAGCTAGCAAGTGCAAAGTGATTTTCCTTCGTAGTCTAACATGATCATATTATTAGTGATGGAATTTTTTTGGAATAAAATTAAAAAAAAAACTTTATTTTCACAAAAAAATTATTCTCTGATTATATCCTGGAATCCAATCCCGGAATCCAACCTTTTTTGTGGAGGGCAAGTTTGCCATACTCCGGCGAACTTTATAAGATTCATAAAGTTAGTCGTTCTTCCAACGAACTTTAAATTCCTAAACTTCACAACGTCTCTTTGCTTCTAATTTGAAAAAGATATATATATACTAGAATCAAAACTCTTAATTTTGAAAAATTCTAATTTGGTTTAATTTGTGTGAGAAGAAAAGTTGGAGAGTTAAATGCTGAACAGACAACAAGCATGACTTCTGCAACGTGGTCGGCAGAAATGGTGACCATTATCATCGTCTTCAGAAGTACACAGGATTACACAAAAGTACATAGGAATAAGCCGTATTTAAAAATGACTTAAACTGTTTATACTTTCACATTAGCTTTTTTAAGAATAAGTACTCTTGAAAACTTATAGAAAAAAATAAAATAAAATTCATATGTTCAGTTTATTATTTGTTCAATTGTGTATGACACATGTATATAGGCAACAATGGCATAGTAGAATAGTGGTCCCTAACACAAAGAAGAACTTAGGAATCTGAAGTTCGTTGGGAGAATGATGAACTTTATGAATTTTATAAAGTTTGCGGAGTATAGCGAACTTGCTCCCACAAAAAAAGTTCGATTTCGGAGTATAAGTCCAGAATAATTTTTTAAAAATACGTACTCTTAAAAACTCATAAAAAATAAAATGAAATCATATGTTCAAGTTATTGTTTGTTCAATTGTGTATGGCACATGCATACTGTTCATACCTGACCCAAAACATAAGTTAGGCCCAAAAGTAGATAAAAGCCCAAAAGACAACTATCACATAACCGACCTCTTGAGAGATCGGACAAAATATTACAAGGTGATAACTCCCCTCTGAATGAGTTATAACTGACTCCTAATATCTCTCACCCACTTCTAGAAGAGAGATCTTAACAACCTCTTGATAAAGGGGCAGTTATCCACCATCAAGAGTGGAGCTACTCCAATAGTGGTTATTGGCTCATCACCTATAAATACACTGACACTCTCAGGTATACTTAAGATCCAATACACTATAATCCTGCTAAGACCCTTGTTGACTTAGGCATCGGAGTGTTTTTGTAGGTACCACCCCCCATCTCTTTTCAACAACTCAGACGACGGCCGTACCACCCTGGCTGACACTTCAAATGCGACTCGCTGCAAGACCTTCCCGACAACCTTAACAAAGTCGGCCATGAAATGGTTTGACAGCCTGCCACCTAGGTCGGTTACTGGTCTCGAAGACCTTGCACGAAAATTCCTCACACGGTTTTCAATTCAAAAGGACAAGGTCAAGCATGCACCCAGTCTACTTGGAGTCAAACAGGAAGTTGACGAATCTCTCAAAGACTACATGAAGAGATTCAATAGGGCATGCTTGGAAATCCAAGACTTACCCACTGAGGCAATAATAATGGGACTAGTCAATGGTCTCCAAGAAGGCCCTTTTTCCCAGTCTATCTCAAAAAGACACCCGGCTTCTTTGAATGATGCCAGGCTGCGGAAACCAAATTGGCGATTAAGGCATCCTCATCAGACACGAGAAAGGAAAAGGAGCCCAAGAAGAAAGAAGAATTTGGCTCGGAGAAACCTAGGAGGTATCACAACTACACCCCGCTACGAGTTTCTCTCGTGGATATCTACAGGAAAATATGTCATACCGAGAACCCCCTCCCCCCCGGGCGTCCAATAAAAAATAAAAAGGGTGGAAGCCGTAATGATTATTACGAGTACCACAAGCTGTATGGGCACTCTACAAATGACTGTTACGACCTAAAAAATATGATAGAAAAACTGGCCAGGGAAGGTCGGTTAGAGAGATATCTCATGGAAAGGTCGGACGGCCATGGAAAGAGAAAGAGAGATGACGAAGAAATCGGTCGAAGAGGTCAGCCCCCACAAACTCCAAAGTGACATGTCCACATGATAGCAGGAGGCTTCGCCGGTGGAGGAATTGCATCTGGGCATGATGACCCCATTGTGATTACTATTATACTTGCCGACGCAAATTTACATAGGACCTTGGTAGACCAAGGAAGCTCAACTGACATACTGTTCAAGTCTGCATTCGACAAGTTAGGGTTGGAAGAAAGGAATTGAAATCCTATCCGGATACTCTTTTGGGCTAGGGGATACACCAATTAGGCCATTAGGGTTCATTTCCTTATATACTACTTTTGGAAAGGGATTGAAATCCAAAACCCTAAGCATTGACTACATTATTGCGGATGTAGCTTCAGCCTACAATGCCCTAATTGGCAGGACAACTCTAAATCGACTAGGAGCTGTTGTTTCCACTCCTCACTTCTGCATAAAATTCCCAACAAAGGACGGAATTGTTACCATTAAGGGAGATCAAAATCTGGCGATAAAATATTACAATGAAAGCTTGAATCTACGAGGTAAGGGTAAAGAAGTCAATTCGATTGAGCTCGAAAGAGTCCGAGGAAGAGATGAGCTACGACCACAGCCTAAAAGGAAGATAGAAGAAGTGAAAATCGGAGAGGAAGCCGGAAAAAATACCAATATAGGAGTAAATATAAAAATAGATCTGAAGAAAGAACTCGTAAAACTCTTACAGGAGAACTCCGACCTCTTTGCTTGGAAGGCCGTCAACATGCCCGAAATAGACCCCAGACTCATGACGCACAAACTGGCAGTATATCCCGATTCCCGACCTGTCCAACAAAGAAGGTGCAGACTCAGACCAGAGCGAACTCAAATGGTCAAAGAGCAAGTCAAGCACTACTAGAAGCCGAATTCGTCAAGGAAATGTGGTGTTGGTTAAAAAGCAAAATGGAAAATGGAGGATGTGTGTTGATTATACCGACCTCAACAAAGCTTGCCTAAAAGATCTGTATTCCCATCCCAATATCGATGCTTTGGTGGATTCCTCTTCAGGATATCAATACTATCCTTCATGGATGCGTACTCGGGATATAATCAAATTCCGATGTACAAGTCGGACCAGGAGAAGACATCATTCATCACTCCCAGAGCGAATTACTATTACGTGATCATGCCATTTGGATTAAAAAATTCAAGCGCCACATATCAAAGGTTGATGAACAAGATGTTCGCACCCCACCTTGGAAACTTACCGGAGATATATGTGAACGACATGTTGGTAAAAACCAAGGATAAGGCCAATCTCCTATCTGATCTTTCACAAGTCTCCAGTACCATAAGAAAGCATGGGATGAGGTTGAATCCCACAAAAAGCACTTTTGCGGTAGAAGAAGGAAAATTTTTGGGATTCATGCTCACACAGCGGGGAATTAAGGATAACCTTGACAAGTGCAGAGCGATTTTGTATATGAGAAGCCCGACTTGTTTGAAAGAAGTCCAATAGCTGAATGGACGACTTGCAGCCATGTCTAGATTTTTTTGGCAGGATCAGCCTTGAGATCCTTGCCACTTTTCTCATTACTCAAAAAAGGGTGCCAATTTGAATGGACTTCTGAATGCGAAGAATCCTTTCAAGAATTCAAGAAATCTTTAAGTCAACCACCCATCCTTACCCGGCCAAAAACGGGAGACGAGCTCGTATTGTACCTAGCTGTTGCGGATAAGGCAGTAGCCTCAGCACTAGTATGAGAAGATGAAGTCGGACATAATCCTATTTATTTCACTAGTAAAGTCTTACAAGGGCCAAAATTAAGGTATCAAAAAATAGAGAAATTTGCACGCTTTAATTCTGGCATCTAGGAGGCTTTGACCTTACTTCCAGACGCACACCATAAGAGTCCGGATGAGCCTTCCTATCAAGAAGATTCTCCAGAAAACAGACATAGCAGGTCGGATGGTACAATGGACCATAGAACTGTCCGAGTTCGACTTAAGGTACGAAACTCAGATAGCAATCAAGGCTCAATGCTTCACCGACTTCATAGCAGAATACACAGACAACAAGAATGAAACCTCTACGACTTAGAATCTTTATGTAGATGGATCTTCAAACAAGGTCGGGAGTGGTGCGGGTGTAACACCCTAAATTTTAGCATGTCATGATCGTACCAAAAGTAAGGCGTTACTAACCTATTTTCCTTTATTATCTATTTAATATTGAGCCTTTACGTCATTATCGCGTTTCAGTTTTTAAGAAAGTTCCACAAAATTTTGTTTCTATTAATTAAAACTACATATCAAAGATCTTCAAATAATAATAATCACATAAATACTATTAATAATAACTGCTATACAAATAAATTCAATATAAAACTCAAATACAATACCTATCCCTCTAGATAAAATAGAAACTAAAGCAACAAGGGCGAGAAAATTCTATAAAAGCGACAAGAATCATAAGTAAATCTACCAATCGTCCGCAGCTTCATACTGAGTCTTCGAACTTGTGTCACTGAAAGAGTGGAAGATTTTGGGGTGAGAATAAATCACACATTCTTAGTAGGGAATGAGAATGCCGTAAAAGTAATGAATATAATGCAAACAGTTAACTTACTCAATAAAAATATTTTGTTAAACCTTTAAAAATACTTTTTACTTTTACTTTATATAATGAATTACTTTCTTTAAATTTCTGAACTTAAAGCAAATCTCAATCACAACCTCAGTTCCCAATCACAGAGAAACAATAGCATGAGAAACAGATCAACACACAAACAAATTGCAATAAGACAAACAGCACAATCACAGAGAAACAAGATAAGCAAACACAATCAAATACAATGCACAAATAAGGATGATGCATGTCTAGTCCTATACAGGCCATGAGCTCATGTGTCAGTTTGTTGCCCGATTCTCGTCACTGGTCCTGAGATAAGCATTTCGTACTGCTGTCCTTATCTCAGCCATCGTCCCCTCCATGAGCGTTATGTATCACCGTCCTTATGGGGGAACCTTCTTTTCGGTCTCCAATGAGTGTTACGCATCGCCGTCCTCACTGAGCCATAACCTTCCTTTCGGTCTCCAGTGAGCGTTACATATCGCCGTCTTCACTGAGTCGTCTATATAGTATCAAGTGAGCGTTACGCATCGCCGTCCTCACTAGACACTTGGCACTAAGGCCCAACAATACTCAATATCTTTTAATATTTATTCTCTGCTCTCCTGTGGCAAAAATTCCTTTGACTATCTCTCTTTCCTTTACTTTTTGTTCTTCTTCCTTTCTTTCTTATCAAACCGAACTCGTACCGTAATTTAAATGAAATCTCTTCTCAAAAGATTGGATTTAAAACATTATACTTTTTTAATAAATTGGATTCAAAATAGAATAAATCTTTTCTTAACTAAATTTATCTCAAATAATTTAATTTTCCAAAACCAAATCTTTTAAAATAGCATTTCAAAAAAAGTCTCAAATTTTATAAAAATTTTGGTAGCATCTTGCCTAAAACTCGGACTTAGCCACCCTTACGGGTTCCCTCTTTCATAACAAATCACCAACCCTTTTGTCAGCAGTTATCATAACAACAGATTCTCAATAAACAACTCATCATAATTCAGTTTAACGAGTATCATTCTATCACCAACTAAAATTAGAATTTCTGTCAATCATTCTTTTAAAAGTAAACCCGTCCAACTTCAAAAATTCTAACTACTATTCAAAAATCAGCCTCACATAATTCCAATTATTTTAGAGTTACTTATTCATTAACAAAGTTACAATTTTATCTTAATAAAAATCAAATTTTAAGAAAACAATTCAATAACCAAACTTCAATCATTTACAATCCTCAAAATTAATTCTAATTAATCATAAATCAACATTAACAACAATCATAACCTCATCAAACAACCAGTTCATTAACCACCAGTCACATATTTATTCCGCATCCAAAATTCATCACAGATCAAGCATTCATATATTCGCAATAATTCAGTAAACTTCTTAGGCATTCAATGTTTAAAATATTTATTTTAATAAAATATCCCCTACCTCAACTCATCGAAAATTGAAAGCTATGTAACGCGTCAAAGATCCCTTTTTCTCGACCCGCAACAGCGGCAACCATCAAACACCACATGCAGTCACAGTAACTTCGACCTTAAGACATTAACGTCATGAAAATATCAACAAACTATAACAAAAAGCTAATGGCTAGCGTTTCAAGGCAAGAACAGCTTACTGTACCGAACAAGAACCAAGAATGAAGCAGCCGTAACTCTAGTGGTGAACTCTAGCGGCGTAAATGCTGCTCCCGGCGACCATGCACGGCGGCAACGGCAGAAGAACCACCTCGTGATGCCTTCTCTCTCTTCACACATGTTCTCTCTCTCTCTCTCTCTCTCTCTCTCTCTCTCTCTCTCTCTCTCTCTCTCTCTCTCTCTCTCTCTCTCTCTCTCTCTCTACGCGTCGGCTCCTCCTCGGGGTGGCTCCATGACAGCTCGCAGCAGCAGTGCGACGGTAACAGCTCTATGTAGGTCTGGCCGTGATGGCGGCGCATGCAGCACGAGTTCCTCTCCGTTGGTGCATCCCTAGTTCGTGTCTCTTCCCTTCGACAATGACGGCGTGGCTAATGATGATGGCTTTATATACGGCAACTTGGCAGCGGTGGCGGTGGAACTTCGATGATGGCAAGGCAGTGAGCTAGACGGCAGCTGGGGCGGCTGGGCGGCGAGTTCGGTGGCGGATCGGCAGCAGGGCGTAGCGACAGTTCCCTCTCTCTTTTCCCCCCTTCCCCTCCCTTTTCTTCCATGCTTCTAATCCCTTCTTTTCTTTCTTTCTTCGATGGGTAAGGGTTTTTAAGGGGGTGAATGGCAGCTGTAGGGTTAAATTAGGGTTAGGGTTTCAATTTGGAGATTTTTTTTGCTAATTTAGGTAATTTTTAATAAGATTAGGAGTAATAGAGTAATTAAAAACTAATTTTAATCCAACATTAATATTTATACAAATACTATTTAATTATCGACTTACAAGTTTATTTTCAAATAAATTCTCTAATTCAATAATTAGAGATAATCAAATTAATTTTCTTTAAAATCATAAAATAAAGTTAAAAATCTAATTATTCAATTTAAAGCATATAAAATTCTTGTTATTATTCAACTACTAAAGTTCTAAATCATAAATAAGAAATTGCTTAATTTATACATAATATTTCTTAAAATATAATCTTAATTAAATATAATAAATCATAAATACTTTATTATTTAGTTTTCAAAAATCCGGAGTCTTACATCCTACCCCACTTTAACACTTTTCTTTTAGAACACCTTATGGAAAAAGCATGAAGTCTCAGCTCATATGTATACATATATGATTTCCAATACTTGAATTTTCATATGGCATAAAGATACAAGGGTAAAAAGGTGATGCAAAACCGAGGCTACAAGGTAAGCTTGATGTAAAAGATGACATGCATGCGATGGTAAAGCAAGACAATGAAATGTTATAAAACATGCACAGGGTTAAAACGATGTGCTTAACGTCCACACACTAATCTAATCTCACACCAACTTCAGGGCTTCAATTCCCAAACTCCAGCCCGAGGTATATTCACCATTCCAAAATGTACTTTAACAAACAGATTATTCGTGAATTTCTCAACCTCATCAAATACTTCACAACCCATTACTGGTAAAAAATCTAATTTCTGCAAACTTCTTCACGGGAGTCAAAACCCCAAAACATCCTATGACATCGCATGCTTACAAGCTCCACCTTTCGTGTTCACGAACGCATCCTAAAGAACTAACGCACCACTTGCTATGTGTAACGGTCGCACAAGACACGAAAACAAATCTCAAGTCACTCAAAAAGATACAAGACCTCAGAGAAAGGATAAGTAACTCGGACAAGGTTCACAAAGATTTCAACGATTCACTTTGATGCATTAAACAAGTCCAAAACTACATCAAAGAATATAAGAGTCAAGAAGAGGAGTTTAAACAACACAAGGTGGATACCCAAGAAATTTAAGAAGGCATATACAGTTAGGATCAAATGAGAAAGCATATGAACAAGGAACAGGATTGGAGAATAATCAGTTAACTCTTCAAGAAAGAAATCTCGAATAAGAACCTCAAGTCAAACCATGAAAGAACAGATACGTAACTGAGTAATATCAAGAAATTAACTCCTCACGTTCCTAAAACCCACGATTCGCGTTACCTATTACTTCTATTTTGCCTATGATAACCCGTTAACTTTCCCGTATACATAAACCATCAACATTAAGTTGGCTAGACTTAATATTAACAGATATGCAATGGTAAGCTAACAGCGTTAATCAATAGATAGTCATGTGCTTAAAGCTCTAATTCTTGTTATTCGAACAAGACCTACTACATGACAGACACTCAGAGTATGCAATGAAGCATAGTCAGTCCATTCCCAAGGCTCTAATCAGGATGAACCGCTCTGATACCATAATGTAACACCCTAACTTTTAGCACGTCATGATCGTACCAAAAGTAAGGCGTTACTAACCTATTTTCTTTTATTATCTATTTAATATTTAGCCTTTACATAGTTATCGCATTTCAGTTTTTAAGAAAGTTACACAATTTTGTTTCTATTAATTAAAACTACATATCAAAGATCTTCAAATAATAATAATCTCATAAATACTATTAATAACAAGTGCTATACAAATAAATTCAATATAAAACTCAAACACAATACCTATCTCTCTGGATAAAATAGAAACTAAAGCAACAAGGGAGAGGAAATTCTATAAAAGCGACAGGAATCATAAGTAAATCTACTAATCATCCGCAGCTTCATACTGAATCTTCGAACCTGTGTCACTGAAAGGGTGAAAGATTTTGGGGTGAGAATAAACCACACGTTCTCAGTAAGGAATGAGAATGCCGTAAAAGTAATGAATATAATGCAAACAGTTAACTTACTCAATAAAACTATTTTGTTAAATCTTTAAAAATACTTTTTACTTTTACTTTATATAATTAATTACCTTCTTTAAATTTCTAAACTTAAAGCAAATCTCAATCACAACCTCAGTTCCCAATCACAGAGAAACAATAGCACGAGAAACAGATCAACACACAAACAAATTGCAATAAGACAAACAGCACAATCACAGAGAAACAAGATAAGAAAACACAATCAAATGCAATGCACAAATAAGGATGATGCATGTCTAGTCTTATACAGGCCATGAGCTCATGTGTCGGTTTGTTGCCCGATTCCCATCACTGGTCCTGAGATAAGCGTTTTGTACTGCCGTCCTTATCTCAGCCATCATCCCCTCCATGAGCGTTACGTATCGCCGTCCTCATGGGGGAACCTTCTTTTTGGTATCAAGTGAGTGTTATGCATCGCCGTCCTCACTGAGCCGTAACCTTATTTTCCGTCTCCAGTGAGCGTTACGTATCGCCGTCCTCACTGAGCCGTCCTTATAGTATCAAGTGATCGTTACACATCGCTGTCCTCACTAGACACTTGGCACTAAGGCCCAACAATACTTAATTTCTTTTAATCTTTGTTCTATGCTCTCCTGTGGCAGAAATTCCTTTAATTATCTCGCTTTCTTTTACTTTTCGTTCTTCTTCCTTTCTTTCTTATCAAACCGAATTTATATCATAATTTAAACGAAATCTCTTCGCAAAAGATTGGATTTAAAATATTATACTTTTTTAATAAATTGGATTCAAAATAGAATAAATCTTTTCTTAACTAAATAAATCTCAAATAATTTAATTTTTTAAAACCAAATCTTTTAAAATAGCATTTCAAAAAAAGCCTTAAATTTTATAAAAAAATTGCAACATCTCGCCTAAAACTCGGACTTAGCCACCCTTACGGGTTTCCTCTTTCTTAACAAATCACCAACCCTTTTGTCAACAGTTATCATAACAACAGATTCTCAATAAACAACTCATCATAATTCAGTTTAACGAGTATCATTCTATCACCAACTAAAATCGGAATTTCCGTCAATCATTCTTTTAAAAGTAAACCCGTCCAACTTCAAGAATTCTAACTACTATTCAAAAATCAGCCTCACATAATTTCAATTATTTTAGAGTTACTTATTCATTATCAAAGTTACAATTTTATCTTTCATAAAAATCAAATTTTAAGAAAACAATTCAATAACCAAGCTTCAATCATTTACAATCCTCAAAATTAATTCTAATTAATCATAAATCAACATTAACAATAATCACAACCTCATCAAACAACCAGTTCATTAACGACCAGTCACACATTTATATATTCAGTAAACTTCATAGGCATTCAAGGTTTAAAATATTTAATTTAATAAAATATCCCCTACCTCGACTCGTCAAAAATCAAAAGCTATATAACGCATCAAAGACCCCTTTTTCTCGACCCGCAACAGCGGCAACCATCAAACACCACATGCAGTCACAGTAACTTCGACCCTGAGACATTAACGTCACGAAAACCTCAACAAACTATAACAAAACACTAATGGCTAGGGCTTCAAGGCAAGAACAGCTTACTGTACCGAGCAAGAACCAAGAATGAAGCAGCCGCAGCTCTAGCGGTGAACTCTAGCGGCGTAAACGCTTCTCCCGGCGACCATGCACGGCAGCAACGGCGGCAGAACCACCTCGCGTTGCCTTCTCTCTCTCTCTCTCTCTCTCTCTCTCTCTCTCTCTCTCTCTCTCTCTCTCTCTCTCTCTCTCTCCGCGTCGGCTCCTCCTCGGGGTGTCTCCATGACAGCTCGCAGCGGCGGTGTGACAGTAACAGCTCCATGGAGGTCTGGCCGCGATGGCGGCACATGCAGCACAAGTTCCTCTCCCTTGGTGCATCCCTGGTTCGCGTCTCTTCCCTTCGACAATGACAGCGTGGCTGATGATGATGGCTTTATGGACGGCGACTTGGCAGCGGTGGCGGCGGAACTTCGATGACGGCAAGGCAGTGAGCTAGACGGCAGCTGGGGTGGCTGGGCGGCGAGTTCGGTGGCGGATCGACAGCAGGGCACAGCGACAGTTCCCTCTCTCTTTTCCCCCCTTCCCCTCTCCTTTCTTCCTTACTTCTAATCCCTTTTTTTCTTTCTTTCTTCGATGGGTAAGGGTTTTTTGGGGGGTGAATGGCCGCTGTAGGGTTAAATTAGGGTTAGGATTTCAATTTGGAGTTTTTTTTTTGTAGTTTAGGTAATTTTTAATAAGATTAGGAATAATAGAGTAATTAAAAACTAATTTTAATCCAACACTAATATTTATACAAATACTATTTAATTATCAACTTACAAATTTATTTTTAAATAAATATTCTAATTCAATAATTAGAGATAATCAAATTAATTTTCTTTAAAATCATAAAATAAAGTTAAAAATCTAATTATTTAACTTAAAGCATATAAAATTTATTATTCAACTACTAAAGTTTTAAATCATAAATAAAAAATTACTTAATTTATATATAATATTTCTTAAAATATAATCTTAATTAAATATAATAAATCATAAATAATTTATTATTTAATTTTCAAAAATCCGGGGTCTTACAGCGGGCATCATCCTAGTCAATGACAAAGGGACTCAAATAGAGCTTTCCCTGAAGTTTGAATTTCCTGCTTCCAATAATCAAGCCGAGTATGAAGCCATGATTGCAGGCTTGAAACTCGCCAAAGAAGTCGGAGCCAACAAAGTGGTGGTCTTCAGTAATTCTTAAATAGTGACTTCCTAGATCAATGGAGAATACCAAGCAAAAGACTCCAACATGAAGAGATACTTGGAGAAAACACTTGAGCAAGTTCAGTAATTTCTTGAGACCGAGATCCAGTATATAACTCGGGAATTTAACAGTAGGGCAGATGCTCTTTCTAAATTGGCAAGTACCAAATCAGGAGGAAATAACAGAAGTCTGATACAAGAAACTCTCAAAGAGCCCTCAATTATCAAGTCGGATAACAAGTCGGACATTCTACCTGTCTCTGGCTTAAACCTCGGATGGATGACTCCCTTTATCGAATATCTAAAATTTGACATCCTTTCCGAGGAGTAGAAGGAGGCCAAGAAAATTTGGAGGGAAGCACAAAACTACTCTCTAGTACAAAACTTCCTCTACAGAAGAGGGGTGTCCACACCCTTGTTAAAATTTGTTCCGACTTGCAGAACCAAAGAAGTCTTGGAAGACGTGCATAATGGCATCTGTGGAAACCATCTCGGAGCTTGGTCCTTAGCTAGAAAAGTGGTCTGAGCCGGATTCTTCTGGCCGACCTTGCAAAGCAACATGACCGACTTTGTCAGAAAATGTCCACCTTGTCAGATGCATGCCAATTTCCACATTGCTCCCCCGAAGACCTCATTAGCGTGACCTCCCCATGGCCTTTTGCGAAATGGGGGGTTGGACCTACTCGAACCTTTTTTGCAAGCCCCTGAATAGGTTAAGTACCTTATTGTGGGAGTGAATTACTTCACCAAATGGATAGAAGTAGAACAACTAGCTACTATCACAGCTCAAAGAAGTTGGAAGTTCCTGTACAAGAATATCATTACTCAGTTCAGAGTTCCTCACTCTATTACCGTAGATAATGGTACTCAGTTCACCGACTCTACATTCAAGAGCTTAGTAGCTAGTATGAAGATCAAGTATCAGTTCACATCAGTGGAACATCCCCAAGCTAATGGACAAGTCGAAGCAGCCAATAAAGTTATATTAGCTAGACTGAAGAAAGGGTTGCAAGATGCAAAGGGAGCTTGGATAGAGGAACTCCCGCAAGTGTTATGGGCTTACCGAACAACTCCTCATTCCACGAATGGGGAAACACTCTTCCGACTTACATATGGGATAGAAGCCATGATCCTTATCGAGGTTAACGAGCAAAGTCCAAGAGTAAGATTCTATGACGAGGTCGGGAATGTCCAAGCCCAAAGAGAAGAGCTTGAACTCCTCCCTGAAATTCGAGAATAAGCCTAGATAAGAAAAGCAGCGCTAAAGCAACCAGATACAATAAAAAGGCCATATGAAGAAACTTCGCCACAAGCGACCTAGTCCTGATAAGAAATGACATTGGGGTAAATAAGTCGGGCGAAGGGAAGCTCGCTGCTACGTGGAAGCGACCTTTCAAGATAACTGAAGTCTTGGAAAAATGCTACTACAAAGTGTCCGACTTGAATGGAGCCAAGCTCCCAAGGTTATGGCACGCATGCAACTTGAAAAGATATTATAGCTAGAAGCGCGCCTCACTTCCTGATGTACTCTTTTTCCCGACTTCATGGTTTTTTCCCGAGAAGAATTTTCCTAGAGGGGATTTTAACGAGGCATCAAAGCGGGGACTAGGGGCAAGAAAGTTATCACCCTTAATAGAAAAGCATTTTTTATTTCACTCTTCATTAATAAAAACATCTTTTTTTAATTCCATTATTGTTTCTACGATACACACCGACTTAAGCTCGAAAAAGCGCGTAAATCTGTTGCCCGACCTATATGGTCGGCTAGATAAAGTAACGAGGTACAAGTCGGTGCAAAGAGGTTGTAAATGACGATCATATAAGATCGGTCAACATGACTTACGACTTACGACTTACAAGTCAAAAAGTATTCGAGAAACATAAAATGAATCGCAAAAATAACCTAAGTCATAATAACAGCCCAACAACAGATGAGTTGTCCGATTTACGCAATGGAAAACAATTATCTTGAAATCCTAACACGAAAGGAAATTCAAATATATAAACCTTTTAAGGTAGTTATAACAAACTCCACATCAAAAGGAAAAGTTGTTAAATCCTATCAAAAGGACCAATATCCACGAGTAATAGCAAATGCGAAAACCAAAAAGTAGTTAACATCCTTTAAAAGGAACAGAGTTAATAAACGTACACAAAAGTGTACATAAAAAACATACAAATAAGAAATTTTTATAAAAGGTCCCACAAGCCGGGCTTTAATAAAAACACTAAACACGGCCAAAGACTAGATTTTGATCGTCAGCCGCAGAGAAACCGGGTTCAGTAGAGGAAGTCAGAAGAGTCTCCTCGATTGGAACGGCTTTTGGCTGAGGAGAAGAACTCGGCACTGCCTCCTCGACAGAACGGCCTCTGGTGGAGGAGACTCCACCAGATGCTACCCCGCAGTCTTCAGGTCAGATTCGCTAACATCACCTTCTCAGGGAGGAGGGACAATCTTCCCATCAACCACGATCATGTCTAGGTTGAGAGGGGACAAGTCCAAGTCGGGAGCAATAACCCGAATTTGATTCTTCAAATTTTCAAACACCTCTTTCGTCCCCTCAGCAAGCGACTCCTCTAAGTCGGCATAATCATGTTTAAGTCGCTTTACCTCCTCCTTCAGATCTAAGTTCTTCCCATAAACTCGGACATAGTTCTCTTCGGCCTTCTTCATTAACCCCTCGGCCATAGCACAAGAGGCCGCAGATTTTTTCTCGTTCTCCTGAGTTTTAAAGAGACCGGACTCCAGTTTCAACTTCTCCCCCTCCAACTCCTTTTTTGCCTCCTGAAGAGAAGCCACCTCGACTTGTAAGATCTCCAAAAAATGCTGAGTAACATTCAGAGGAATCCTCTCTAACTCTTTCAGTAAGGTAGAGCATACCCCAACTGTTCGGATCCCACCTCGGATCAAGACCTGGAGGTGGTTTTTGATAGAAACATCATCCATAGCAATGAAGCTATGAGGAAGGATGTATTTCTGACAAAATCTCACACCATCAAACCTAGTATCATAAATGTTGGGGCCGCCAGACTATGAAGTCTTTCTCTTCTTAGAACTCGGCTTCGAAAAGGGGGGAACAGGAGGGGTAGAAACAGGAGGAGGATGACGAGGAGGAAGAGGGTTTACCGACTTATTTTGAGAGGAGGTACCCGAATCAGACTTAGTCGGGGAGGGAGTATTCAATTTCCCAGTTCCTTGTAGCTGAGTAGCTCGAGCTCGAGCATTCCTCTTAGCCTCCTAGACTTTTTGATAAGCCTTAGAACCACTTTTCATTTTCTCTGCACGAGAACATGAAAGGATCAAGAGACAAGTCGAAATAAAAAAATAATTATTTACAAATGGCAATAAAAACTACCTAGCTTGGTACGAACATAACTCGGCGTTCCGAAGAGGAACTTCTTTGTATCAAGGTTTGGAGCCCGCCCCATGCCTTTGAGAAAAAGTCAACTATGGCCTCCTAAACCTCATCCAAATCTATTAGATTGTATTTTCCAACAGGAGCCGCCTCTACCCAATATAATTGAAGTAGGGTTCATTATTTTCATTTAGGAAAAAAGGGTGATGACCCTTAACAGCACGGACTTTAAAAAAGAAGTTCTTGAAATCATGAAATGAATAATCAAAAATGGAGAATACCTTCCGACCTTGAATAGCCCGGAAGAAAATCCATTATTGTTTATTTGAAAGGGAACTGAAGGGTTTTGTAAGATGAAATAAGAAGAGAAGATCTTCAAAGAAATCGAAAAATCGGAAAATCAAGTCACGACTAACAAGTTGATAGATTTTCAAAAACCCCCATGAGTTCAGACGAAGTTGGGAAGGAGCAACTTTACAATCAAACAGGACCTCAATTTCAAAGTCGAAAAAGGGAAGAACTACCCCTAGACAAGTGAAAAGACAATCATACATGAAGAGAAAATGGGCTCCGATATGTCAACTCGGCTAAAGCAAACTCGGTCCTCTGGGTTAGGAGCCACTATCTCATACTTCACCTCATCGTCCCTAAAACTACAAATCCTATGGTGTCTACGAAATTCATCTACGAAAACATTATCTACTACAGGAACTGCTCAAAGAACCGAAGAGTCTACCCATTTCAACAAATCCTCAAGGACCCTTGAAGACATTTTTGAGACAGTTGAACGAGACATATAGAAGAATATACCTACATTATGAAAAAAAAAATTGTCACTACCAATTGGAAACAAAGGAAACCCCCTTTTTTTACAGATCAAAGCAATCGACAAATACGGGGGGAGTATCTTTGAAAATGACATTATGTTGAAGAAAGTTACAACAAATCTCATTTAGAGGCATCTTGATACACAAAGAAGACCATGGCAGCATCACAACAACAAAAAGCAAACTAACAAAGAAAAGCAACGAATATAACGTTCATAATACTACTAGCAAGCAAAGATTCAACAAACAATGATCCCACACTCAAATAAAGGCTTTTAGGTAAGCACTAGAAGATAAAAACTAACCTCTGTTCTCCTCGAAGAAGCCAAAGGCAGATAGGGGCACAGCAGAATAGTGAACGATTCCCTTCAAAGAAAAAGTAAATGTTCTTTAGAATTCTCCAGAGAAGAAACGAAGCTCCAACACAGGAAAGGAAAAGAAAATGAAAAAAAAACTGGAAGAAGAGAGAAAAGCACGAAATGCACAGAGGAAGAAGAAACGAAAAAGAAGAGAGAAAAAGGAATACGTATTTATAAGATTCGAGGAGCAAAACCGTCAAGAGTCCTTCCCCTCATTTAAAGAACGTACACGGTTACCCATGTAACGGCACCCCACGCGTCACAAAGGAAAACCAACAGACGCAACAGTTGGCATTCAAAAATCACGTCGGGCTTCCGACTTGAGAACAGAAGCACTGAAAAACCCGACGTGATAACTCTACTTCTCGACACCGATTTGACTTCATTCATACTTGAATCCGACTTAAGCAAAGATCGGACTCAAGTAGGGGCACTGCTCATACTTGGCCCAAAACATAAGTTAGGCCCAAAAGACAACTACCACATAACCGACCTCTTGAGAGGTCGGATAGAACACTACAAGGTGATAACTCCCCTATGAAGGAGTTATAACTAACTCCTAATATCTCCCACCCACTTCCAGAAGAGAGATCTTAACAACCCCTTGATAAAGGGGCGGTTATCTACCATTAATATTGGAACTACTCCAACGGTGGTTATTGACTCATCACCTATAAATACACTGACACTCTCAGATATACTTAAATTCTAATACACTATAAACCTGCTAAGACCCTTGCTGACTTAGGCATCAAAGTATTTTGCAAGGACCACCCCATCTCTTTTCAACAACTCGGACGACGGCCGTACCACCCAGGCTAAGTCAGAAATCACCTCTCCAAAGAGCTTGGATTTCACGTTCAGGCCCAAATTCGACCCAGTTTCAGGTAACCCTTAGAACACATACTAACAACAATAGTGTAATAGAAATGGTGCTCCCCAACATAAAAAAGAACTTAGGAATTTAATGTTATGAACTTAGGAATTTAATGTTCGCCGATGGAACGACAAACTTTATGAATTTTATAAATTTCGCCGTGCCCCACCCAAACTATTTTTTTATTTTATTCGAGAAAAAATCCCTATTAGTGATAGTTAAAGCAAGCAATGGGCCTAGATATGTAATTATATGGAGTATGTAACATACTTCACTTTTCGATCATCACAAAATTATCATTACGAGATTGATTTAACATGGGAAAAACACGGAACTTACGTTGTTCAGCATGGTTGGTTCAACTACATTTTAAAGGTGTTGGAAAAATCATGAGCATTTGTAGCTCATCCAATCAATTAGAGTAACCGCTTTTGAACTTTATTAGTTAAATAATGGTCAACAACTGATACCACAACACAGCATTAACAACATCTGAATTCTGAAGAATCCCCATTGTCACTTCCACTGCAATGAATCTATTGTCTGTTGATGGATGTGTTTGTCACCAGCCGCCACGACATTAAAACCTGTGACATGCAGTTCACGAAAACCTCAAGTTGATAACAGGACTAGGAGTAGGAGGAAGCAACTGAAATAAACAAGGACATACTTGTTGCAGTTGAAAGTGGAGAAGCTTCCCAATGAAGCTTTTGTCCTTTCCAATCAGTTATGACACCTCCAGCTCCTTCAATAACAGGTATCAATGCAAGAAAATCGTATGGCTGAAACACAAAAGATCAGCAAAGATAGGTATGTAACAATCTAGTTTGAATGTGGAGGCAGAGTTGAGAAAATATAGTACCTTGAGACCGGACTCAACAACAAGATCCACAAAGCCAGAAGACAAAAGAGCATATGCATAGCAGTCACAACCATATAATGGAATCTTAACCTGCAGAATGCAAATTAAGAATATTCATCTTGGGAAAGAAAGGGAATCCAAGTAATAACGCAACAGACCTACCTTGTCCCTAACACGGAAGAATGCGTCCTCTGCATCTCCGCTGAAGAGATGCGGGCTTGTGGTATATAGGTATGCTTGAGAGAGGTTGGAGCAAGCGCGTGTGGACACATGTTTTCCATTGAGTGTAGTCGTCTCTCCGGTCATCCCGACCCATCTTTCTCTCAGGACAGGTTGATCAATGATGCCAAGGATCTAACCAAAAGGAAAGAAAACAAGATATGGTTGATGATAATGCCAATCACAATACATTGATTCATCAAATGTAAAGGAGTGAGTGATTAAAGAGTGGCGTGCATACTGGTGTACCGTTGTGCAGAAGAGCAATCAGAGTTCCAAACAGGGGTTTTCCTGAGGCAGAGGCAGAGTCAAAATGAATGGATGAAATATTTAACGAGTGAGAGGCAATGAATAATGATAGCAGTTACCAGTGATGAAGCTCTTTGTGCCATCAATAGGATCCAGGACCCAGACATAGTCAGCAGTGTCTTGTGTACACCTCCACCCCTTTTCCTCTCCATAACTGCAATTCTCAATATGCCACAAGTGAGTGAATGCAAAAGGCAACAAAGGGTAAAAGGTGGAGTTAAGACTCGACTCACATAGCATGAGAAGGGAAATTGTCTAATATGATGGAAACCATGGCCTCCTCGGCGGATTGATCTGCAATTGTTACTGGACCTGATGCAAGAACGACAATTCCAATTCACAAACAGAGAGAAAATGAAAAGCATTGGAAGGTTGGAGGGAGGCATACTGAGGTCGTCTTTCTGAATAATGTCAAATTTACTCCTGAAATACTGACGGATGACCACTCCGGCAGCATCGGCAACTTTGTTGGCCACGTCGGCAAAGAGGTTCAGGTGGGGAGGCGCGTTGGGAGTGGACGCCGCCATGGCTCTGGCTCTGGGTCTGTAAGATGCAAAATTAAAATTAGAGTGAGATTGTGGGATTGGGAATATAGTGCGGAAAACCTTGGTGCTTCATCACCAACTCTCACACTCAGCCTCACGGGTGTATTCTAACACAACCACCAAAGCATGCCACTAGCATGTAAAGACCATGTAAAGCGCTCAATATTTGCTTTTCAGGTTAAAGTGGGCCCCAACACAACAGCGTCTTCAACCACCCCTCTCAAATGCTAAATCTACTTTATATTATTCTTGAAAATTTTGCAATGTATCTACTCTATCTTAAAAATAAAAAATTCTTTTAATCCCAGTTGCTACTAGCTAACATCTTTAATTCTCAACAGACACACTTGAAGCTGATTTTAATTCTCAGCAAACAGAACTAACCGTATAGCCTGAAGCCCGCCACCGGTAAAGTGGCATAAGCTCAACGCCGACGGCGCTGCGAAGGATTGTCCATGACCAGCAGTTCTTAGGGATTCTGATGGAAGATGGGTTACTGGTTTTGCCAAAAAGGTTGGTATTTGCGACGCACTAACGGCAGACCTCATCAGTCTGGACTTGGCGTGGGAAAGGGGATTTCAAAATCTAGTGATTCTTCTGTTGTAATTCATATCATTAAGAACAGAAGGCTCCACCGTCTGGGAAGCTCCACCGCAGCCGGTTCTTGCATAGCTTGTACAGTTAAATAACGTGATTGCCGAAAGTCCGAAACCCCCTCCTTAAAAAAAAAAAAAAGGAAAAATCTAGGAAACAGCAATCTTTCAAAAAATTGGCCAGTATTTAACCATAGAAAGAAAATTGAATGATCTTACATTATTAAATTTAATTTCACACTATTAAAGATACTATTGATGGCCAATTAATAGTTACAAAATATAAAAGTTGGAATTCGATGGTTTCAGAACGTTTGGACCATAACAAAACATGTTATTTTAAGTTTTTTAATAACGACTAAATAATCATTTTCTAATTTTAATTACAAATTAATTTCGTATATTTTTTTTTAATTATAAAAAATATTTTTTTTTATAAATTATTATTTTATGAATCAACTATTATGTTTATTAACAATCAAAAACAAAAACAATAACGAATTAGATATTCCATTGATCGTAATAAAATTTTTGGGCATTCCAGGGTTGTGAAATCGTGTTTCATTGAAAAACAATCGATTGAATTATAACTCAATCGATTGGATTATAGTTTATCACAAAACAATCCATTGAAAATTGCAAGACAGCATAGTTTTCGCATAAATCAATCAATTGGTCATAGTATTTCAATCGATTGGACGATGAATAACATGTGGATTTTTTATAATTCAATCGATTGTTTATATCTTCCAATCGATTGAATGCTTCAAAACAATCTGAGATTCACAATTCAATCCATTGTTTTTGTTACTCAATCCATTGAATTTACCAAAACAATATGGAAGCAATGATTTATTCTTACACAAGGCATATCAATGACTTTGCTGCAATGCTCCGAGATGAAGAGGCTGCTGAAATTGCAAGTAAGATCAAAGTGGTTGATAGTGAATAGAAAAAGATTTAAATTCTAATCTTACCAAAATTACTGTGATTTTTTACGTAGAACATCCAAAGGTTGTGTTGGTGTTCTTGAACAAAGGAAGGAAGTTACACATTACACGTACGTGGGAGTTTATGTTAATGGAGAAGCAAAGTGGGGGTGATTAGCCCTGCTTCAGTGTTTAGCAAAGCTAGATTTGGTGAAGATACCATAATTGGGAATTTTGACACCTATAAATTTTACATCTTTCTGCCATAATTCTCTTTTATTTCCTTGTAGCACATCAATTTCAAAAGTGACTAGTAAAAGTATCGTATACTCTATTATCTGTCCTTGTTCCATGGCAATCTCGCTGTTTTTAAAAACAATAGAGACAAAAAAATGTGCAATCACAATCCATTCTGTGAAAAGTATGATCTTGTCTTGTTATGCAGCCGTGTAAATCACATTGTCGTGGACCCTTCAAATATTTGTGACATACAAATCATCCATTACCCATCATGTTTCTCCTTTCGAATTCAATAAACCGTATTAACTAGCAAGTACTATACTGTTACATATAATAGTGTTTTTCTCCAATAGTTTATGCGCTGTGATTTCTTTCATTATTGTACGTGCTTTTCATGAAAGTTTGATTAAAATTTACATGTAGGTGTATGGCCAGAATCTCCTAGTTTTAGAGATGAGGGCATAGGTCCCATTCCTTCAAGATGGAAGGGATCTTGTGACGGTGGTAGTCCTGACTTTCATTGCAACAAGTGAGATTTTAACTTCTTTCTTTCTCGCTTTTTATTGATACTGTTTAATGTTTATTCACTCTCTCATTTTATTCTCTCTATAAAGAACAGTACTAGAAATCTTAAAAAAATTATGCAAACACGTAAAACAGTAACAGAAATTTAATCATATCCTGATTACAGGAAGCTGATAGGAGCAAGGTACTTCAACAAAGGGTATGCTGCATATGCAGGGCCAAGTGTACTGAAGAACGGTACTCTTAACACGGTACGAGATTATGAAGGTCATGGATCACACACACTATCAACATTAGGTGGAAACTTTGTCCCCGGCGCTAACGTCTTCGGCTTTGGCAATGGAACCGCGGAAGGCGGCTCTCCTAAAGCTCGAGTGGCTTCTTACAAGGTTTGTTGGCCGCGAGTTGACGGCGGTGAGTGCTTTGATGCTGATATCATGGCGGCTTTCGACATGGCTATACATGATGGTGTGGACATTCTTTCCCTCTCTCTTGGAGGGGATCCCGTTGACTACTTTGAAGATGGTATCGCCATTGGTGCATACCATGCTTTCAGCAAGGGAATCACCGTAGTGTGCTCTGATGGCAACTCGGGACCAAAACGGGGATCTGTCTCCAACATTGCGTCTTGGATACTCACGGTAGCTTGCAAGCACCTTTCATATTATTTTGATGAATTCAATCGATTGAGTAACAAAAACAATTTATTGAATTGTGAACCTCAGGTTATTTTGAAGCATTCAATTGATTGGAAGATATAAATAATCGATTGAATTATAAAAAATTCACATGTTATTCATCGTTCAATCGATTGAAATACTATGAGCAATCGATTGATTTATGCGAAAACCATGCTGCCTTGCAATTTTCAATCGATTATTTTTTGATAAACTGTAATCCAATCGATTAAGTTATAATTCAATCGATTATTTTGATAATCCAATCAATTGGTTTTCAATGAAACACGATTTCACAGCCCCTGGACGAATGTCACGGATCAAATATAAACTTTTAATCTATTGGAATGGCCAAAAGCTTTATTATGATCAATGGAAGATCTAATTCGTTATTGTTTTTGTTTTTTATTGTTAATAAACATAATAGTTGATTCATAAAATAATAATTTATAAAAGAAAAAATAGTTTTTATAATTAAATAAAATATATGGGGTTAATTTGTAATTAAAATTAAAAAATGACTATTTAGCAATTATTAAAAAACTTAAAAAAACATATTTTGTTATGGGACCATTTAATGGTCCAAACGTTATGGGACCATCGAATCCTATGCAAGCACTCCTCTATAAAAAATTTTCAATTTATTTTACCCAAAAACACTCAACAATTTCTATGCCAAAAACATTGAACAATTTCTTTGAAAAAAAAAATAAATGGTTAAATTAGTCTTCTAAACATCATTCATTCTTTAAATTAGTCTTCGAAATATTTTTTTAATTAAATTTGTTAATAAAAAATTTTAAATTAGTCACTTTAGTCTTTTTGTCACTTTTGTTGCTAACGACTTCAAAATTTATTGATATAACACATTAAATGACACCACAATATACACTTAGTAGTTCTAATTGACGGCTAACATGATAAGTTTATGAAATCAGACCAAATTAATCTCAAATTGAGAAATTCTAATACCTCAATTTTTTTCAATTAAATTTTAATTTAATATAATTTGATAAATTTATTATGTTAATAGTTAATTAATATTCCTATATATTTGTTATAGTATTAATTAAGGTACCACATTAATAAATTTTAGCACTGTTAATAAAAAATAATAAAAAAAATTAATGCAATTAATTTAAAATTTTTAAAAAATTTATTTAATTTAAAAAATAAATAATCTTTCAGAAACGAATTTGGTCCTATATCCAAAATAAATAAAACATGTTCTCTGGCTTAAGTTTGATAGACAAAAAAAAAATATATTGCTCGAGAGTATCAGGGATTATGTAAATAATAATTAATTTTTAATGGTCACATATTTACTGAAGAAATAATCTATTTAGCTCTAGACAATCTCTTATTGTTAGTCAACAAAAAGTTAGATGGTTTAACAATATTTAGACTATTAAACAGTTTTAATAATAAAATATATTTTTAAATATTTTAATAATTATTAAATAACTACGGGAATATAAATTTTTGAAAATTACAGTCCACTTTATTTTGACAGTATAAAATATACATATATAGTACAAAAATTTATAAAATCAAATTATTTTTACAAAAAAAAGTCAACAAAAGTCTCTGATTAAGAAAACTAAGATATCTGTAGATAAAAAACAAATAATAAAATTTTTAGTTATTATTTTTGTATAAAAAAGTCTAATTTTTTATTAATAATTAGTTTTAACATTCGTTATCTAAAATTCAAAACAATTTAACTTGTATACTTTTACATTTAATCACGTGTTAACTGTTAAATCTATTGCACAAATAGAAATAATTAATTTTTATACTTTCTATTTAAAAATAATATTTTTTCTCTATATATATAAAAATATAATTAGATATTAGCATAAAAAAATTATACTGATAGTTATAAAATTAACTCAAAATTAATTTTTTTAAAATAATTGAATCTTGATTCTAACTTTTAATTATAATATTAGTATTCTCTCTAAATTACATGTAATAAATATTTAAAAAAAGAGAAATAAAAATATAAATTAGAAAGATAAGCGATGAAAATTTAAAACTAAATAAAAAACTAAAAAATTATGTATATAATAATAATAATATTTTTTATTTAAATTATATAATTTTGTTAAATTTTGTTTTCTGTGGAAGAGAAAGATAGAAAAAATAGAGAATGAGAGAAAAGACAGAAAAAGATAAAGATGAAGAATGAGAGTGAGAGTGAGAGTTTGTTAATTTTGGAAGAAAAAAAATTATTTTAAATGTAAAAAAATATCGGATGATATATTTGATTTATCAAATTACTAACTTAAAATATAAATTATATATAGAGTAAAAATAGTAGAGAGAAATAGAAAAATAGACAGAGGTAGATGAGAGAATTTAGAAAGGAAATTTATTAATTTTAAAAAAAGAATATTTTCTCTCAATTTTAATAAGAGAGTGTCATGTGACACATTTGATTATTAAATTAGATAATAATATATAATATATAATATAGGTATATTTTAATTTCAATTTTAATATTTTAATTTTAATTTTACTGCAATTAAAGAGTGACATGTTGTACATTTTTATTGTCAAATTAGTAATTAGTCATTGATATTGATAATCATATATAAAATAGATAGAGTGGTTGAAGAAATGAGAGAAATAGAGAAAGAAAGAGGGAGGAGGAGAAAACTTTTTAATTTTGGAGGGAAAGATTTTATTTCAATTGCAATAAAGGAATAATGACATGTGACACATTTTGGTTGTAAAATTAGTAAGGACTAAGGAGAATGGAAGAATTCTTTAATTTTGGAGGGAAAAATTTAATTTCAATTACAATGAGAGAGTGACATGTGGTATATTTTGGTTGTAAAATTAGTAAGGAGGAGAGGAGAATTCCTTAATTTTATTTAAAGGAAAAATTTTGATTCCAATTACAATAAAAAAGTGACATGTGATACATTTTGGTTATAAAATTAAAGATATATAATAAACAATAGAATATATAATAGATTTTTTTTGAAGTATTATTTATTAATTAATCCTTCAATTATTATTTTATCTAAAAATCTACCCTTTATTTTATTATTCATCATTTATATTTTATGGACATCATGAACAATTAAAAATAATAAAAACATAGAATTTTTATTGTTGATCTTAATTCTAATATAATCATATATTCAAGGTATGCACTGTCCATATATTTCCTTTTAATTACTAACGTAAAAATCTCTTAGTCACCTAATTTGAGAATCTAACTTATTATGAATAACAAGTTTAATAGCTCGTGCCATACACGTGATAAGATTGAAATTATAATTTTAAATTCTTTTGTTAAGATTAAAATTATAATTTTAAATTTTTTTATTAAGATTAATTTGAATTATAATAATTTGATTAATAAAAATATAACATATTATGTATTGTTTATTTTTTCTTAATCTAATATTAAATATATTAACTCTAAAATAGTTATTAATTAGTTTTAGTAATTTACTTTTTTTAATAAATCAAACATATATACTTAATGTGACCATAAATAACCTAGTAATACTTAGACTCACCAATAAATTTGTATATGTTGTTTTACTGTCAAGTAAGAACATATTAAAATCAGCTCAAAATAAATAATAAATTATTAGAGAATTCTAATGCACAAAATTCTCTAATAAACAATAAATAATTTAAACCCACTAAAAAATAACTCAACACTTTTCTTTAATACCTATAAAATATATACCTGAAATAATATTATATCAATGTTAGTATACAGTTTTACAATCATCGACCGTATAATACGTGACTCCTTCTTAAAAGTTATTCTACATACGTGTGCAGTCGAAAGATAAATTACTGGACTTTATTTTATTTTTCTAAATTACTATAATTATACATTATTCATTAAATGCTACTTGTAATATAATTGTAATATTGTAATATAATTATAATAAAGATATTTTTCTAAAATAAATTTAGAAGAGAGAATAGTGCTTTCATTTTGGAGGGAAAATGAATTCATGAGAAATTGACACTTCACTTTTATTAGTTGATAATGTATTAAATATTGATTTTATATAATTATAATAAAGATATTTTCCTAAATTAGTATAATCATGCATTATTCGTTAAATGTTAATTGTAATATAATTATAATAAAGATATTTTTCTAAAATAAATTTAGAAGAGAAAATAGTGATTTCATTTTAGAGGAAAAATGAATTTATGAGAAATTGACACCTCACTTTTATTAGTTGGAGGAAACATACAGTTTTAGTATATTTCTCGTTATTATATATTTTCTCTAATCATATATCCACTGTTTTCTTTCCTTCGTTTCAGCATTTTGAACCTGGGTTTAACTTATCGTAGTTCTCACTTCTCAGTCATTCTATTAGATGTAGTTGATAACTATTGAAATTCTTTGATTAACATAGGAGAAAAATATATTATTATATGATAGAATTAATATGAGTATATTTTGTTATTAAAAACATAAAGTTAATGTAAAATAAAATTACACATAAAAAAAGTAAAGAAAATAAAATTAAAATAGCAAAAATGAGAAAAAGATTATTTTTACAATTTTGTTTTGTCATTTTTATGTATAGAAGATTAGAAAATAATTATTTTTATTTATTCCTTAAATTTATATATCATAAAAATCAAATCAACATACATAATTTTAAAGTGTGTGATACTTAAATATCTAATCAAATCAATTAGTTGATATAATTAATGCATCATAATGAATTGTATTTAATGAGTTAAACAAAATAAATTAAGAAACACTCTCAGAAATATGCTACGTTGACTCTATCATTAAATGTAAAAAATCGACTTTTATATAATAGAATCGATAATATAATAGACGGTGAGAAAGAGAAAGATAAACATTTTAGATCCTAGGTTGTTTCATTTGGATGTTGTAATGTGGGTATCACATTATTTTATTTATTCTACCCTATAGACCTTTTTGCAACGTTATTTCAGTATCAATAGAATTTTACTACCTTTTAGAAATAAATTAAAATCCAAAATAAAACTGAAAAAAAATAAAGAATATAAAATTATTTATTGAACTTTTATTTTATTTTTTGTTATTATAACAGGTATTTTTATTTAATATATCAACACCGTACAAAATTAATCATAAAAAAAGTATAAAATATAAATAAATATATTGAATTAAGAGATAAAATTATGTTTGTTATCTCATTTTTACTTTTAGCAACACAATATAATATCATGTACTCAACATAATTTAAGATGCAAATCATAATTAATTATACTTTTTATTTTAAAATATTTAAAATTAATCTTAATATAAATAAAAGTAATTTAATATATTAAATAAATTAATAGAATAATATAAGTCAACTATTTTTTTTGATTAATTTTGTTGTTTTTTCTGACTAACATTAAAATTACGACTTTTTTTTTTTAATTTGACCGTGAAATAAAATTAGAGTTGTTGGTCTACACTATTAAAAAAAAATAATATTATGCAATTACATTTGTACATATAACATGTTCCTAAATTTTTATATGCAAAAATTAAGATTCTGTATTTATTTATTTATGCCATAAATAAGTATTATTTACAATTATTCGTATTGATTTAAAAGTTTAAAAACTTTTGTACGTATTAATTTTATATTTAATATTAAAATATGAAAATTTAATATAATATTTTATTATTAATGTATGTAGTATTACATTATAAAATATAAAAATTAAAATGATTATTATATAGCTTAGATGGATTGAACTAAATATAAAATTATAAAATAGAATTGTATTATTAAATTTTAGTAATTTTATTTAGTTAATAATATAAAATATGATAGAAGTGACTATTTATAATTGAATAGTTTTGGTTGATTTATTGATTAGACTAAAAAATCGAAAAACACTCTAAATAAAAAGCCAAATTAACTTTAATATTAAATTCATTAATACAATTTTAATTTTATATAATAGTTAGATAATAAATTAATAAAAGTAAATGGAATGATGGCTTTAATTAGTAGTTGATAAAATACTCATTTAGAATAATTAAAAAAAGTAAAAGTATGATATTATTAAAATAATACATTTTTATGTTTAAAATACATTTAAATAAAATATTTGTAAAATATAAAATTTAGAATAACATATCTTCATGAATATTAATCATTAATCAATTATGAACTAATATAAAATTATAATACAATTTATTAACAAAAAATAATCAACAATTAATATTAATAAATATAAAAATCATCCAAACACTTTAATTAAAAGTATGAGTGGTTAATTATTATTTATTATTAATAATATTTTGTTTATAACTAAAACTAAAAATATAATTATTCAGATTTAGATTTTAAAAGAATAAATATATAAGTAACAAATAATCTATTTTATCATGCATATTATAAATTAATGAATTAAACTAACTGATATAATGAATTATAATTAATTAATTGGTATAAATTATAATAAATTATATGATATTCAAAAAGAAAATAAAATGAATAAGAAGAAAATAAAAAGAAATAAAAGAGATAAAAGACTACAATAAAATAAATTGAGTGTGAGAGTTTCTTTTTTATTTTTTTATTTTACAAACAGGTAAATAACTTAAGCTTAATTACAGAATTTTTTTTTTATTTATGCATACATGATAACACCATGGTCTATAAATATTTCATGGATAACATATCATATATTGCTCTAAATGATGAGCACGAAAGTTGAAGAGTGTGTGGTGGTTTGTGTCCACGACAGTTGCCTTCTTGCGACGACGCCTCATAGGAAGAAAAAGAATTGTTGTAAAAGCTACCCAATAATTACACATCATATATTAATTTTGTTAAAATTATATAATTTTTCATAATATGATTAGAATCGTTATCTTCTATCATAATCAGAGAAAACCCGGACAATGACTAAGAATATTATACCTGATATACACAAATTGAAATAGAAATATATGTCTTGAAATTTAGAAATATAAATCTATTATATCTTCCTAAACAAACCTAAACAACTCTACACCAATAGCCCGTGCCATGTCGTGTTTTTCAAGACTTATATTTAGGAACATATAGAATTTTAATAATAATACACGGGTAATTGAAATAGTTTATATACGAATTTTTCAAGTTATTATTATTATTATTATTGGATAATAAATAAGAATTAGAATTATATTAATATTTTTAAAATTAATATAATTAAAATGACTAAAAATATTTAAAATTAATGTGCGTTATTAATATCATAAAATTTGATCATTTTATAATTAGATTCAAATATTCTTATCATGATTACTACGACCGGTGCAATTATCATATCATTATCATATATTATTATTATTATTATTATTATTATTATTATTATTATTATTATTATTATTATTATTATTATTATTATTATTACTATTATTATTATTAAAATGATTAAAAGTATTTTCAATTGATAATTGATAAGTAGTTTAATAATGCATTAAATATTGATTTGATATAATTATAATAAAGATATTTTTTATAAAATAATTTAGAATAGAGAATAAGAAAGTTCATTTTGGAGGGAAAACGGAGTCACGAGAGATCGACACCTCACCTTCCTTAGTTGGGGGAAAATCCAGTTTTAGTATATTAAGTAGATGCTATTTTTTTTTAATTTGTAGTCAATGAAATATAAATTTATGCTAACTCCAACTATGCATTTTTGAAAGATGTTTGCTACGGTACGATGATAAATTCATACGTACTGACACGTTTAAAATATAGACAAATAACAATAAGATATGTGGAATTTATTTTCCATGTTAGCATTTTTTTTTTAAATATATAGTATATCACCACTTTTACTAAAACACCCTTTTAATTAAATAAAAATAAAAAAATTATTTATTTAATTTTATAAAAAGACTTAAACATCCTTCTTTTATTTGATTAGACAAAAATACCCTTTTAAATTAATCAAATTTTAGAATTCAATTAATCCTAATTTTATAGTTTCAAATAATTGAAACAACAAAACAAAAACACATTAAAAAAACAAAAAATCAAAATTGTTCTTCATCTGTGTTAAACATATTAAAAAAATAAAAAACCAAAATTGTTCTTCATCTGGGTTCAGAAACCTTCTCGTTCACGCCTCTGAAGGTTTCAGTCTTCTTCATCTTCTTCTCTCCTCTTCCTATCCTCTCTCTCTGCTACTCGATCTCTCTCATCTGTCTCACTGTGTGTCGCACGCAAGACACCATCGTTTTGCTGGGATGCCCTAGCCAATTACCCAACCCAGCAACCTTAGCTCCACACAATGGCTAAACACGAACCCATCCCTCCCATCACCCTCGAGCTCCTCCTTCCTCTCTCCGTCATCAATCTCACTCCCTCACCTCCGTCCATCTCCCGCCGCCGTCGCCGAAATGAGCTTCAAAGCCACCGTCGTTATTGTGCAGCTCTGTTCCACCATCGTGCAGCTATCGTTTCAGCTTTGAAAGCACCGTCGCACAGCTCAGTTCCATCGTCGCGGGGCTTGCCTTTTTTTTCCGTCGTGCATCTCTGTTCCATAGTCACCGGCGCTATCTCTATTCCACCTGTCATCCCTTCGGTCGTGCCCTTGTCCCCCTCTTGCTCAGGATCTGCTCTACTCTGTTTTAGGGCTTCTAGCTTCTAGGTATTTTTTTTATAACAATTATTGAATAATTGTTGTTAGTTAACTTGTGAACTTGTTATAGGTTAAATAATTGTTGAATAAGTGTTAATTAATCTGTGAATCTTACTGTTTTTACTGTGAATTACTCCATTATTAATGATTCTGATAATTCATCGAAGAAGGCTGTGTTTGATGAGGATGAGGAAGATAAATACAAGGAAAAAAATCCGGAAAATAGTTTGAAGAGAAAAGAGAGTGGCGGTGGAGGAAAGTCAACCTTGGAAGAATTAATAAGGGAAGAGGAGAAGAAAAAGGAGAAAATCAACAGGAAGAACTATTGGTTGCGTGAGGGAATCATTGTTAAGGTTATGAGCAAGGCCTTGGCAGAGAAGGGGTACTACAAGCAAAAGGGTGTGGTGGAATGATACCTTGGAAACTTCATGTCACCGGAAAACTCTTTCACAGTGGGTTAGCTCATAAAGTATGCTCTTCATTCATATAGTACTACCTTTAACATTTCGCTCGGCTATGGCATTTTCTACTACTATTATTTTTATTTTGGTTTTTTTATTTGATGAGTATGATATATAATATTAATAAGTCAATAATGAAGTTCTAATTCTTGATTTTGTGAGAGATGTGGTATGTGTGTGTAAGTAAACATAATTATTCCAATTTTACTCCTTCTCTACTAAACTGTATTCTTGATGACAAAACAAGAGAGAAGAAAAAAGCTTGTCTTGGTTCTGTGACTATCAAAGTAGATTATAACCAATTCTGTAGTTGCTTTTGTCTTTAGGCCTTACCCCTGCTACGTGGAAACTTGACCAAGTATTGACCAATCAATACATTTTTTTATAATTTTAATGTTTTCTATGACTTCGACTCTTAAGCTTTATAATATTGTAAGTACTGAGTTGTTAACTTGTCTATTATTTCATATTTGGTTTCTTGCAGGCTATAAATCCTCTGGAGCTATCCATGGATGCTCTAAAGGAAATCCAGTCATGATTTTATGAAGACTTTCCACCACATCCACAGGAACAGATCTATGGGTTTGCAACCGCATCAACCATGAAACCAACCCAATGGAGCTGTAAGTTTGTGGGCTCAAATTATTACTTTAGTACTTCTTTTTTAATATAAGATCTTCAATATTCATGATTATATTTTCTACCATAGATCCTGGAGGTGGAATCAACCAAATTCCAGGGGAATGTACTATTTCAGGAGATGTCAGGTTTATGCTCTAGGAAATTACAATCAATCTAGATTTTTCTTTTAGGAATGGTTTTGATATGGCATTAGTGATGTTTTTATTTTGTGTGTTGCAGGTTAACCCCATTTTACAAGTAAGTAACATCTTATAATATGGCCAAAGTTGTGCTCTTTTTGGAACTTTGGATCCAATTTTTTATTCTTCATTTTACTAGTATATTTCATTTGCAAAGTAATTCCGTAAAGGTAGAAAAAAACATGTGAGAATAAGAGATTTCAATGATTTTTCAAGCATATCCTGTGGTCTAATACTTTGTTCAGTGTGAAGGATGTACTAACAAAGCTGCAAGAATATGTGGATAACATTAATCTCAACATACATAAGCTAGAAACACGGGGTCCTGTTTCAAAATATGTCTTGCCTGATGATGACTTAAGGGGAAGGTTTGACTTATTTATCCTCCACTATATTTAGCTATTAAGGTTTGGATCCCTTGATTTTTAATTTTCACGTATGTGTAGCTATTAAGGCTTCTTTTGCATTCTTCTACAGCCTTACTCTAACTTTTGATGAGGCAAATTCTGGAGTAGCTTGTGATCTTAATTCCAGAGGCTACCATGTTTTGTGCAAAGCAACTAAAGAAGTAGTTGGGCATGTGAAGTGGTGCACGAAATTGTGATCTCTAGCAACGACACCAAAATCCTTTTGCGTCTGTCACTACGCCCAACACTCGCGAGTTTGAAGCTCGTCATAGTCATCCCTTCCCAGATCCTACTCGGAATACCACAGACAAGGTTTAGATTTTTCGGATCTCAAGAATGGCTACCAATAATTCTAGCTTATACCACGAAGACTCCGATCTTTCGGAATGGAGGCTAAGAGATAAACGCTCAATCCAAAGTAGAACAGAAGTGGTTGTCAGGCACGCGTTCATAGGTTGAGAATAGTGATGAGTGTCATGGATCATCATATTCATCATGTTGAAGTGCAAGCGAATATCTTAGAATAGGAATAAGCTTGAATTGAATAAGAAAACAATAGTACTTTGCATTAATTCATGAGGAACAGCAGAGCTCCACACCTTAATCTATGGTGTGTAGAAACTCTACCGTTGAAAATACATAAGTGATGATGGTCCAGGCATGGCCGAATGGCCAGCCCCCAAGTCTAAGGAAAAATGTTCCAAAGATCGTCCAAAAGACCCTGAATACAATAGTAAAAAGTCCTATTTATACTAAACTAGTTACTAGGGTTTACAGAGATAAGTAAATGATGCAGAAATCCACTTTCGGGCCCACTTGGTGTGTGCTTGGGCTGAGCATTGAGCTTTCATGTGTAGAGACTCTTTTTGGAGTTAAACGCCAGGTTGTAGCCTGTTTCTGGCGTTTAACTCCAGAATAGGGCAGGAAATTGGTGTTTGAACGCCAGTTTGCGTTATATAAACTCGGGTAAAGTATAGACTATTATATATTTCAAGAAAGTCCTGGATGTCTACTTTCCAACGCAATTGAGAGCACGCCAATTGGATTTCTGTAGCTCCAGAAAATCCATTTCGAGTGCAGGGAGGTCAGAATCCAACAACATCTACAGTCTTTCTTCAGCCTTTGAATCAGATTTTTGCTCAAGTCCCTCAATTTCAGCTAGAAATTACCTGAAATCACAGAAAAACACACAAACTCATAGTAAAGTCCAGAAATGTGATTTTTATTTAAAAACTAATAAAAATATACTAAAAACTAACTAAATCATACTAAAAACTACTTAAAAACAATGCCAAAAAGCGTATAAATTATCCGCTCATCACAACACCAAACTTAAATTGTTGCTTGTCCCCAAGCAACTGAAAATTAAATAGGATAAAAAGAAGAGAATATACTATTAAATTTCAAAATATCAATGAAACTTAGCTCCAATTAGATGAGCGGGACTAGTAGCTTTTTGCCTCTGAACAGTTTTGGCATCTCACTTTATCCTTTGAAGTTTAGAATGATTGGCATCTATAGGAACTCAGAATTCAGATAGTGTTATTGATTCTCCTAGTTCAGTATGTTGATTCTTGAACACAGCTACTTTATGAGTCTTGGTCGTGGCCCTAAGCACTTTGTTTTCCAGTATTATCACCGGATACATAAATGCCACAGACACATAATTGGGTGAACCTTTTCCAGATTGTGACTCAGCTTTGCTAGAGTCCCCAGTTAGAGGTGTCCAGAGTTCTTAAACACACTCTTTTTTTTTTTTACTTTGGATCATGACTTTAACCGCTCAGTCTCAAGCTTTTGGCTTGACACCTTCACGCCACAAGCACATGGTTAGGGACAACTTGGTTTAGCCACTTAGGCCAGGATTTTATTCCTTTGGGCCCTCCTATCCACTGATGCTCAAAGCCTTGGATCCTTTTTTTTCCCTTGCCTTTTGGTTTAAAGAGTTATTGGCTTTTTCTACTTACTTTTCTTTTTCTTTCTCTCTTTTTTTTTCGCCATTTTTTTCTGCAAGCTTTTGTATTCACTGTTTTTTCTTGCTTCAAGAATCAATTTTATAATTTTTCAGATTATCAATAACATTTCTCTTTTTCATCATTCTTTCAAGAGCCAACAATTTTAACATTCATAAACTACAAATTCAAAAGACATATGCACTGTTCAAGCATTCATTCAGAAAACAAAAAGTATTGCCACCACATCAAAATAATCAAACTAATTTCAAGGATGAATTCAAAATTCATGTACTTATTTTTCTTTCGTAATTAAAACATCTTTCATTTAAGAGAGGTGATGGATTCATAGGATATTCATAGCTTTAAGGCATGGATACTAGACCCTAATGATCATGTAATAAGACACAAACATAAATAAAAATAAAGCATAGAGAACGAAAACAAAAAAAAAATTAACTAGACAAGGAGATTAAGGAACGGGTCTACCTTAGTGAGGGTGGCGTCTTCTTCCTCTTGAAGAACCAATAGTGTTCTTGAGCTTCTCTGTGTCTCTTCCTTGCCTTTTTTGCTCCTCCCTCATAGCTCTTTGATCTTCTCTGATCTCATGGAGAATGATGGAGTGCTCTTGGTGCTCCATCCTTAGTTGTCCCATGTTGGAACTTAATTCTCCTAGGGAGGTGTTGATTTTCTTCCAATAGTTTTGTGGAGGAAAGTGCATCCCTTGAGGCATCTCAGGAATTTCATGATGAGGAATTTCATCATGCTCTTGTTGAGGTCCATGAGTGGGCTCTCTTGTTTGCTCCATCCTTTTATTAGTGATGGGCTTGTCCTCATCAATGAGGATATCTCCCTCTATGTCAATCCCATCCGAATTGCAGATATGGCAAATGAGGTGAGGAAAGGCTAACCTTGCCAAAGTGGAGGACTTGTCAGCCACCTTGTAGAGTTCTTGAGGTATAATCTCATGAACTTTCACTTCCTCCCCAATCATGATACTATGGATCATGATGGCCCAATCCACAGTTACTTCGGATCGGTTGCTAGTAGGAATGATAGAGCGTTGGATGAACTCCAACCATCCTCTAGCTACAGGCTTAAGGTCCGGTCTTCTCAATTGAACCGGCTTGCCTCTTGAGTCAACTTCCCATTGAGCTCCTTCCACACATATATCCATGAGGACTTGGTCCAACCTTTGATCAAAGTTGACCCTTCTAGTGTAGGGGTGTGCATTTTCTTGCATCATTGGCAAGTTGAACGCCAACCTTACATTTTCTGGACTGAAATCTAAGTATTTCCCCCGAACCATTGTAAGCCAATTCTTTGGATTCGGGTTCATACTTTGATCATGGTTCCTAGTGATCCATGTGTTTGCATAGAACTCTTGAACCATTAAGATTCTGACTTGTTGAATAGGATTGTAGAGTACTTTCCATCCTCTTCTTCTAATCTCTTGTCGGATCTCCAGATATTCGTCCTTTTTGAGCTTAAAAGGGACCTCAGGGATCACCTTTTTCTTGGCCACAACTTCATAGAAGTGGTCTTGATGGACCTTTGAGATGAATCTCTCCATCTCCCATGACTCAGAGGTGGAAGCAATTGGCTTCCCTTTCCTCTTTCTTGAGGTTTCTCTGGCCTTAGGTGCCATTAATGGTTATGGAAAAACAAAAAGCAACGCTTTTACCACACCAAACTTAAAATGTTTGCTCGTCCTCGAGCAAAAGAAGAAAGAAAGTAGTAGAAGAAGAAGAAAATAAAGGAGATGGAGGGGGATTTGTGGTTCGGCCAAGGGGTAGAAGTAGTAGTTGTAATGTGTGAAAATGAGGTAGTGTTGATGGGTTTATATAGGGGTGGGGGGAGGGTTAGGTTTCCTGTATTAGGGTTGGGTTTGGGAGGGAAATGATTTTTGAATTTGGAGGTAGGTGGGGTTTTTGGAGAAAAGGGGATTGATTTGAGTGGTGAAGAGTATTTGGGGAAGAGATATGGAGGTGATTGGTGAAGGGTATTTGGGAATGAGTGTTATGAAAGGGTGTGAATAGGAGAGAAGAAGAGGTGGGGTAGGTGGGGATCCTGTGGGGTCCACAGATCCTGAGGGGTCAAGGACTTAACATCCCTGCTCCATTTAGGCGTGCAAAACGCCTTTGGTGTGCACTTCTGGCGTTAAACGCCAGGTTGCTGCTTGTTTCTGGTGTTTAACGCCAGCTTTTCTCCCATTCTTGGCGTTAAACGCCAATTACATGCTCTGTTCTGGTGTTAAACGCCAGTCTGGTGCTTGTTTTTGGCGTTAAACGCCAGTTTGATGCTTCTTACTGGCGTTTAAACACCAGTAAGCTCTTCCTCCAGGGTGAGCTATTTTTAATGCTATTTTTCATTCTGTTTTTTATTTTTCAGTTGTTTTTGTGACTTCACATGATCATCAACCTAAAGAAATCATAAAATAACAATAGAATATATATATAACATTGGGTTGCCTCCCAACAAGCGCTTCTTTAATGTCAATAGCTTGACAGTGAGCTCTCATGGAGCCTCACAGATAATCAGAGCAAGGTTGAGGCCTCCCAACACCAAACTTAGAGTTTGGTTGTGGTCTCCCAAAACCAAACTTAGAGTTTGAATGTGGGGGTTCTGTTTGACTCTGTATTGAGAGAAGCTTTTCATGCTTCCTCTCCATGGTTATAGAAGGAGAACCTTGAGTCTTAAATACAAGGTAGTCTTTATTCAACTGAAGGACCAACTCTCCTCTGTCAACATCAATCACAGCTTTTGTTGTGGCTAGAAAGGGTCTGCCAAGGATGATGGATTCAACCTCATCCTTCCCAGTGTCTAAGATTATGAAATCAGCAGGGATGTAGAGGCCTTCAACTTTCACAAGCACGTCCTCAACTAGCCCATAAGCATGTTTCATTGATTTGTTTGCCATCTCTAGTGAGATTCTTGCAACTTGTACCTCAAAGATTCCCAGTTTCTTCATTATAAAAAGTGGCATGAGGTTTATCCCTGACCCCAGGTCGCACAGAGCCTTCTCAAAGGTCATGGCGCCTATGGTACAAGGTATGAAGAATTTTCCGGGATCAGGTTTCTTCTGAGGTAATGTCTGCCTCTTTAATGCATTCAGTTCATTGGTGAACAAGGGGGTTCATCCTCCCAAGTCTCATTACCAAACAACTTGGCATTCAGCTTCATGATTGCTCCTAGATACTTAGCAACTTGCTCTTCAGTGATGTATTCATCCTCTTCAGAGGAAGAATATTCATCAGAGCTCATGAATGGCAGAAAGAAGTTCAATGGAATCCCTATGGTCTATGTATGAGCCTCAGATTCCTTTGGTTCCTCAAACGGGAACTCCTTTCTGTCCAGAGGACGTCCCATGAGGCTTTTCTCACTGGGATTCACGTCCTCCTCACTCTCTCCAGGTTCAGCCATGTTAGTCATGGTTATGGCCTTGCACTCTCTCTTGGGATTTTCTTCTGTATTGCTTGGGAGAGTACTGGGAGGAGTTTCAGTAATCTTCTTACTCAGCTGACCCACCTGTGCCTCCAAATTTCTAATGGAGGACCTTGTTTCATTCATGAAACTTAGAGTGGTCTTGGATAGATCAGAGACTATGGTTGCCAGGCCAGAATGGCTCTGTTCAGAATTCTCTGTCTGTTGCTGAGAAGATGATGGAAAAGGCTTGCTATTGCTAAACCTATTTCTTCCACCATTATTATTGAAGCCTTGTTGAGGCTTCTGTTGGTCTTTCCATGAGAAATTTGGATGATTTCTCCATGAAGAATTATAGGTGTTTCCATAGGGTTCTCCCATATAATTCACCTCTGCTATTGCAGGGTTCTCAGGATCATAAGCTTCTTCTTCAGAAGATGATTCTTTAGTACTATTGGATGCAGCTTGCAATCCATTCAGACTCTGAGAAATCATATTGACTTGCTGAGTCAATATTTTGTTCTGAGCCAATATGGCATTCAGAGTACCAATTTCAAGAACTCCCTTCTTCTGGGGCGTCCCATTGTTCACAGGATTCCTCTCAGAGGTTTACATGAACTGGTTATTTGTAACCATTTCAATGAGTTTCTGAGCTTCTACAGGGGTTTTCACGTGAAGAGATCCTCCTGCAGAATGGTCCAATGATATTTTTGACAACTCAGACAGACCATCATAGAATATACTTATGATGCTCCACTCTGGAAGCATGTCAGTAGGACACCTTTTGATCAGTTGCTTGTATCTTTCCCAAGCTTCATAGAGGGATTCTCCTTCCTTCTGTCTGAAGGTTTGGATTTCCACTCTGAGCTTGCTCATCTTTTGAGGTGGAAAGAATTTGGCCAGGAAAGCACTGACCAGCTTATCTCAAGAGTTCAGGCTATCCTTAGGTTGTGAATCCAACCATGTTCTAGCTTTGTCTCTTACAACAAAAGGGAAAAGCATAAGCCTGTAGACCTCGGGATCAACTCCATTGGTCTTGACAGTGTCACAGATTTGCAAGAATTCAGCTAAAAATTGATGAGGATCTTCCATTGGAAGTCCATGAAACTTGCAATTTTGCTGCATTAGAGAAACCAATTGAGGCTTAAGCTCAAAGTTATTTGATCAAATTGCAGAAATTGAGAGGCTTCTTCCATAGAAGTTGGAAGAGGGTGCAATAAAGTCACCAAGCATCTTCCTTGCATCTCCACCATTGTTATTAGGTTCGGCCATGTCTTCCTCTTTTTTGAAAATCTCTGTCAGGTTCTCTCCAGAGAGTTGTGCCTTAGCTTCCCTTAGCTTCCTCTTCAGAGTCCTTTCAGGTTCAAGATCAGCTTCAACAAGAATATTCTTATCCTTGTTCCTGCTCATATGAAAAAGAAGAGAACAGAAAAGAAAATATGAAATTCTCTATGTCACAGTATAGAGATTTCTTATGTGAGTATAAAAAGAAAAGAATAGAAGAAGGAGAAGAGACAAACTCGAACACAGAGAAGAAGATGGGGTTCGAATTATGAGAGAAGTGTTAGTAGATAAATAAATAAATAGAAAGAGATGAGAGGGGGAAGAATTTGAAAATTAATTAAAATAAACTAAAAATAGTTTTGTTTTTATTTTAAATGTTAATTAGAATTCAAAAATTAAGGAGAAAAATAAAATTAAATTGAAATTTAAAACAATTAGTTAATGAAAAGAAATTTTTTGAAAAAAAAAGGTTAGTAATTTTCGAAAATAAGAGAGAGAAAAGTAGTTAGGTGGTTTTGAAAATGATAAGGATTTTTAAAAATCAAACAAAAAGTTAAGTGGTTAATTGAAAAAGATTTTGAAAATCAATTTTGAAAAGATGAGAAGTTAGAAAAGATTTTAAAATTAAGTTTTGAAAAAGATATGATTGAAATTTATGATTGAAAATCATTTTGAAAAAGATTTGAAAAAGAAATTTAAAAAGATTTGATTTTGAAAATTGAAGTTGATTACTTGACTAACAAGAAACTAAAAGATATGATTCTAAAATTTAAAGATTGAACAAAATCTTAATAGGCAAGTAACAAACTTTAAAATTTTTGAATCAATCACATTAATTGTTAGTAAAGAATTTGAAATTATGAAATGAAATTAAGAAAAAAGGATTTTGAAAATCATTTTTAAAAGTTTTCGAAAATATAAGAAAATGAGAAAGATTTGATTTTTGAAAAGGTTTTGAAAAGATAAGATTTTTAAATTAAAAATTTGATTTGACTCATAAGAAACAACTAGAGTTTAAAATTTTTTGAAAAAGTCAACTCAAATATTCGAATTTTATGAGAAGAAAAAGGGAAATATATTATTTTTTTATTTTTAAATTTTTAATGATGAAAGAAAAAAACAATGAAAAGACTCAAAACATGAAAATCATGAATCAAAACACACAATGCATGCAAGAACACTTTGAATGTCAAGATGAACACCAAGAACACTTTGAAGATCAAGATGAACATCAAGAACTTATTTTTTGGAAATTTTTTTTAAGAAAAGACACACATGCAAGACACCAAACTTAGAGATTTTCAATGTTTAGACACTAACAAATTGAAAATGCATATGAAAAACAAGAAAAGACACAAAACATGAAAATTCAAAGATCAAATAAAGACAATCATCAAGAACAACTTGAAGATCATGAAGAACATCATGCATGGGTATTCGAAAATTCAAAGAAAAAGTGACAAAGATGCAATTGACCCAAACTTACAATTTGACACTAGACTCAAACAATAAACATAAAATTTTTTTGGTTTTTATGATTTTATTAAATTTTTTTTTGTATTTTTCCGAAAATTAATTGGAAAAAGAAAAATAAGGATTTCAAAATTTTTAATGAGAATTCCAGGAATCATGCAATGTTAGTCTAAAGCTCCAGTCCAGGAATTAGACACGGTTTACTAGCCAGCCAAGCTTTTAGTGAAAGCTCCGGGCCAAAACACTAGACATGGCCAATGGCCAGCCAAGCTTTAGCATACAAATCAGGCATACAACAGCTGAATTGATGAGAATAAAAAAGCTCTTGTGATGATGAGTTGAAACCTTGGTCCAAATAATTAGACATGGCTTCACAGCCAGCCAGACTTCAACATATCATCATGAAACTCTAGAATTCATTCTTAAAAATTCTGAAGTCATAGAATAATTTATTATTTTTTTTGAAATTTTTTTTTCGAAAATAAAAATAAAAACAAAAAGCTTAAAATTAAAATAAAATTACCTAATCTGAGCAACAAGATGAACCGTCAGTTGTCCAAACTCGAACAATCCCCGGCAACGGCGCCAAAAACTTGGTGCACAAAATTGTGATCCCCGGCAACGGCGCCAAAAACTTGGTGCACGAAATTGTGATCTCTAGCAACGGCGCCAAAAACTTGGTACGCATGTTTATAATCTCAAATTCTTTTTTACAACTCTGATACAACTAACCAGCAAGTGCACTGGGTCGTCCAAGTAATAAACCTTACGTGAGTAAGGGTCGATCCTACGGAGATTGTCGGCTTGAAGCAAGCTACAGTCACCTTGTAAATCTCAGTCAAGCAGATTCAAATGGTTATGGGATTTTGATAATTAAAATATAAATAACAGAAAATAAGATAGAGATACTTATGTAATTCATTAGTGAGAATTTCAGATAAGCATATGGAGATGCTTTGTTCCTTCTGAATCCCTGCTTTCCTATTGCCTTCATCCAATCATCCCTACTCCTTTCCATGGCAAGCTGTATGTTGGGCATCACCGTTGTCAATGGCTACTTCCCATCCTCTCAGTGAAAATGGTCCAAATGCGCTGTCACTGCACGACTAATCATCTGTCGGTTCCCGATCATGTTGGAATAGGATCCAGTGATCCTTTTGCATCTGTCACTACGCCCAACACTCGCGAGTTTGAAGCTCGTCAAAGTCATCCCTTCCCAGATCCTACTCGGAATACCACAGACAAGGTTTATACTTTCCGGATCTCAAGAATGGCTGCCAATAATTCTAGCTTATACCACGAAGACTCTAATCTTTTGGAATGGAGGCTAAGAGATAAACGCTCAATCCAAAGTAGAACGAAAGTGGTTGTCAGGCACGCGTTCATAGGTTGAGAATAGTGATGAGTGTCACGGATCATCATATTCATCATGTTGAAGTGCAAGCGAATATCTTAGAATAGGAATAAGCTTGAATTGAATAAGAAAATAATAGTACTTTACATTAATTCATGAGGAACAGCAGAGCTCCACACCTTAATCTATGGTGTGTAGAAACTCTACCATTGAAAATACATAAGTGATGATGGTTCAGGTATGGCCGAATGGCCAGCCCCCAAGTCTAAGGAAAAATGTTCCAAAGATCGTCCAAAAGACCCTGAATACAATAGTAAAAAGCCCTATTTATACTAAACTAGTTACTATGGTTTACAGAGATAAGTAAATGATGCAGAAATCCACTTCCAGGCCCACTTGGTGTGTGCTTGGGCTGAGCATTGAGGTTTCATGTGTAGAGACTCTTTTTGGAGTTAAACGCCAGGTTGTAGCTTGTTTCTGGCGTTTAACTCTAGAATAGGGCAGGAAGTTGGCGTTTGAATGCCAGTTTGCGTCATCTAAACTCGGCCAAAGTATGGACTATTATATATTGATGGAAAGCCCTGGATGTCTACTTTCTAACGCAATTGAGAGCGCGCCAATTGGGTTTCTGTAGCTCCAGAAAATTTATTTTGAGTGCAGGGAGGTCAGAATCCAACAGCATCTGTAGTCCTTCTTCAGCCTCTGAATCAGATTTTTGCTCAAGTCCCTCAATTTCAGCCAGAAATTACCTGAAATCACAAAAAAATACACGAACTCATAGTAAAGTCTAGAAATGTAATTTTTATTTAAAAACTAATAAAAATATACTAAAAACTAACTAAATCATACTAAAAACTACTTAAAAACAATACCAAAAAGCGTATAAATTATCCGCTCATCATGAAGGCTTACTCAATTACTGGAAGTTTGCCACTCATTCGGGAGCTACAGGTGATAATACATTCTCGTTGCTCGGTGAAAATTAAAAATCTTTCCTAGTTGTAGGCAGTTAGCACTCAGATCCCTTACTTGAACTCTTATTTTATCTACCGCAGGATGAAGGTTTTGATGTCCAAACTGCTGGATATGGTATGGCCTTCCTAAGAACAAATTTATACACGTTGAATCTTGATGTAGAGAAGAAACAAGTTACTCACTTGCGTTTCATGTTACTATTAGGTCTAATGGCTACATACCATGCCCAGAATGAGTACTGCCTTTTTACGGATATGTCTTAAGGGTATCGAGTTTTTGCAAGCATCATCGCTCAGTTAGAGGAAGATTGAGACTACGAGTTGAACTTCATTCTAGCATTTCACGGCCTATGAATATGTCATTGCTGCTAAAGCTGAAGGAAGACCTTAAGTGACTCTGTATTCATTGTATGTATGAAGTAGAAGTTTGGTGGTATTGATTTCTACACTAGTCTTACGAAAATAGTTGACTTAGTACACTATTATCTAAGTTATATGTTGTTTTATACTATTATTAATATATATTTTCTTTTCCTTTTTGGGTGATATATAACGCTCCATGTGAAAAAATGTTTAATTAAAATTTTCAGTTTTATCTACTCAAAATAAATTCCTTTTCTTTATGAAGAATCTTATGTAACATTGTTTAGATGCTTATCTATTTACCTACTTTCTTTTGCGTTTACAACTTGACTTTAACTAGCACCTAACTTGTATGTCTTTTTTTGTCTCTTATTTAGCATAGTCAACATTGGGGTAAAGCCGTAAAGGATATATACTACCCCACTACGTCACATGGTGAATTATTCACCCCATGATAGCTAGTGGTTCAAATAAAACGTTCCATGGATAATTTAAATGGAACAGTAAATGTGCTATTTGTTTCACCAAACATTTTCCCCCATTTTATTGGAAAACATTCATAACTGGAAAATTTTTTAATCAGAACTTGCTTATTCTGTATGTAAGAGATCTCAACTAACATAATTATACAACTTTCCTTTACAAGATTAACAACTCTAATACATATACAATTTTTCATCAAGCTGTGTCAGCCATGGATGGTATTTCAAAATCTACTTGGAATATCTTTCTTCTGATTTGAGCTGTTGGATTCTTTGCCGTAGTCTACGCCGGTGGTCATGAATTTTCCAAAGGCCATGTCCCAATATAACCGTTGAGTATATGCCATGCGTGATAATGGGAGCTAGAATGTTATTTGTCTGTCACATAACCATTGCCAATTAGTTTATCCTTGAAAATCTTACACAAAACAGAAAAATATTTTCAAAAGATTATATAAAATGTAAAGCTAAGAAGATTACTTGAATCCATTCAAAACCCAAGTAGAGGGCAAGAAGTCCTTCAAGAAGAGGGGAATATATCTTTTTCATTTGGCGCTTCTCATACCATGCTGCAAACCGAAAGCAGGCAATGCAATCAGACTCATGAAACAAATATAATATGTAGAAACTGCTTAATCAATGACTAGTAGATATTATATCATAGAGAAACTTTATAAGTTTATGACTTTATTCCACCACTTTCTGAACCAAATGAAACTTTGTTCAATCTATGAATCTATGAACTGAATCTAATGCTTTGCTGCAGGGATAAGTAATTGAACCTTCAAATAGCTTTTTCAAATCTTGACGGCCCGAGCGAGATTGCAAAATAGGTGCCACAACATAAGTGGGATCTGAAAGAAGTAAACAAATAAGCAAGAGATCGTTAAGCAAGCTTAAAAACAAAATAAGTCAGTACAAAGGGAAAACATGTTGAAGGGTAATAAGAACAGGACCTTTGGGCGAGGCAGCCACATAATAGAGAGAACCAGTAAGAACAGCTGTGAGTACAGCTGCAAATGCTTGCGCAAAAGGTACAAACGGAGGCAATACCCCTGTCTACAATTTTGAAAATAAATCACCATTTAGCCACTGGAATGAAAACTTTTGCTTTGGATACTTGTAATAAGTAGCCCTTGTCAGATGGTATAACTGAAAAAGGAATAGTAACTTGAGTAATAGGTTCTTGGTAGGAACTCGGGTCAACAACTTCTGTAAATCCAAAAGCTTTTGCTGCGGCAACAATAAACACAATAACAAATAATGAACCAAGGATTGTGCTAGGTGAAAAAACAATATTCAGATCGATTTCAGGACTGATTTTGGCACTATTTTCACACTTATGTGGATTCTTATCCACGCCAATTATTCGAGATGCTCCCCTTAGTTTTGCGCCTTGTGCAACCTAATTAAAGGAGAATTCATAAATTATCTTGTAGTTTGGAAATGATAATTAGTAATCAATTGAGAACTGAAAAGTTAAGACAGACAAAGTTGTTCGCTGCACTTACAGAAAGGCCAACAGTTCCGAGACCAAATATCACCCCAGTTGATCCTTTTGTCACATTAGCAACATTCCATGCTGCGCCTAGACCTTCCATGAGTAACATAATCAATCAGAAACTAAGAATTTATCAATGGAATTAAGAGTTATGAATGCATCGAAGCAAGGCAGCAACTAGAGTTTAGTGGGCACTCTAATATTACTTTTAGATCAAGACTATACTCTATGAAAATGCATGAAATGCCACTTTGATTCTAGACATATTATGTTTCAATACAAGGTTGATGGGCCAATGCTTCATCCATCCTTCAAGCCTAAACAACTTCTACTTATGTGAGGTATACCACATATAAAAATCATTCCCAACCCAAGCAAAATGTGAACTTCTAAGTTTAAGTTAAGCAATCATTATTCCAGGCATTCAATAAGCCCAACAACACATGAAGTTAGTATTTTGTATTAACAACTTCTGGAGAGGCAGCAGCTATGTATGAGCGTGAGAATCCATCAACCCAGTTAAATAGTTTTCAGTAAGTAGCAGAACAAGAAAATTACAAATACAAGAAATAGAAAGCCTAAGATCATTATGAAACTATACTTACTTTTAAATCATGTGAAAGTTTTAAATTTTCTTCAAGATCGCTTTTTCTTTTAGCCAACTCATTAGATGCAGCTGTGATGGCTTCATTTTGCTTGTCATCGACTGCCTAATAAACAAAAAATATGTGAATTTGGGAATTGTAGTTCAACAAACTGCTGAAAGATAACCATAAATAACAAAGACATCAATAGTGATTTACTGAGTGAAACATAATAGATTAGTGAAAGACACACATATGAGCAGAGTAACTTTACCTTTTTTCCCTGATCAGGCAGCATATTCAAAATTGAGCATAAATGAACCTTTAATTATTTAAACAAAAGCTGCATCAACCAGCCCCTTCTCTCGGGTATAATCCAAATCACTCGAACTCCCACTTCCACTTCAAAATCCCACTTCCACTCCAAGCATGGTGGTAGAATCTCTTTGGAAGCATGGATTAAGCCATACTAAACCAATAGGAGCAGTTTTAACATGGCAGGAGCAATTTTACCATGGCAAGTTTTCATCTTCCACTCAATGAACAATTTATTAAATCAATCACAGCAAATCACAATATAACAATCAAAAGGTAGAGAACAACACCAAAACAATAATTTATCAAATTAACAAGTTAATAAGATCAATTAAAACTGAAAATCAAAATAACAAGAACAATTAACATTTTAAACTATAGCAAACTAACAACAAAATAAGAACTAGAAAACATACTAACCATGAAAACAACAATAAAAAAAACAATAACTGAATAATTAATACAAGAAAGAACAAGAAGAAGGAAATAAAAATCACCCTAGGATGGAGCAGTTCTGAAATTCAAACAGTACAGGGAAAGGGAGGAGCTTTAAATCGCAACGGAGATGGCTGAATGGAGGCAGACAATGGCGGAACGGTGGCTGAAAGGCCGCAGAACAGAGGCTGAACAGAGGCTCGAACACGCAGCGTAAAGGACTGAACAGAGGGCTAAGAAGCTCGAACAAGGGTTGGCTAAAAAGGGCAGAACAAGGGTTGGCAAAAAAACAGACGCAGAAGCTTGGCCAAAAAAGAGGCGGATGCGCGGCGAACAAGGGCGACGTTGCGCCGAAGCTGTAGTAGCGACGGTGGCTGGACATTGAGGAACGGCGACGAGAGATGGCTGCTTCGGTGCTTCCTCCATGCTGCGTTTGAGTTTTCTTCTGTCTTCTCTGCGTTCTTCAATGTGTTCGTTCAGAGGCCAGAGAGAGGGAACTGAGGGAGTGAGGAGGAGCTCGATGAGAGGAAGGAGGAGAGTGGCTGAGTGAGACTGTGAGAGAGGAGAGGCCAAGAAGGTGCTGCGCATTTTGGTTACTGGTTAGGGTTCCTCTAACCAACGGCACCGTTTTGAGCAAATTTTAGAAAACCGGTCGGGTCCCGGTTCGGTTTGACCGACCGGTTCTTGACCGGTTTGACGGTCCAACGACAGTTTCTGAATCTTTCGGTTTTGATATATGACCGATTCATTTTTTATACTGGTCCACGGTTTGAACCAATTTTTAGAATCTTTGTCCGAATCGCTTTTCCCTTCGGTTCACGATTTGACCGGTTCGACCAGTCGATTCGAACCGTTTTCAGAACTTTGCGTTTTTCCCATATTCCAAAAATCCGGCCAAGTGACGATTCGGTTCGACTGACCAGTTCTTGGCCGGTTCGACGGTTAAATTGTGGTTTTTGAAATTGGAGACTTTAACATTTGTCTGAGTTATTTTTTGTAGCGGTTCATGTTCAACCGGTTCAACCGGCCGGTTCGAACCGATTTTCAGAAGATAGATTATAACCATTCTCTCATGTTGTTTTTATTTTAAAATGCTTAATATATTTTAGTATCAAATTTTCAATTAAACTTACAACACAGAAGTGGTTTAAGGAATCTAAATGCTAGAGTGAAAATTAAGCTTCACCTAAATTCAATTAAAATCGAACGAAAGACAGAAACATTAATTTTCAACAAGAGTCCATAAAAAATATAGTGCATAATAATTTTTTAAGTAAAAGAGATGAAACTAACAACTCTTAGTAGTTAATATAAACTAAACATGACTACATGACAATTACGATTATTTAATTTTTGTTTGACTCCTTTTGTTTATACTTATTGTAATTCCTGGTAGCAAATTCAATGACATTACGCAGCATCAAGTTGTGGGGCCTTAGAATCAAATCCAACGCAAGTCGCATCCTTGTACCATCATTAACCTGAAAAATATAAATATTTTAGGTTACCAACAAAACCATACACATTAGCAATTGAAGTACTATTTTTTTAGCAAAAGAAAATTATATTTATTGTATAACTATAAGTCTTCCTGTAGTTTGTCATCCAGGTTGCCACCTGTTCCGAGGGTTACCTGAAACTGTAGGTCGATCTCGGACGAGATCTTCTGTACTGGTCGGAGATGACGTGTCCGGCTGGCTGGTGGCGGCCGGAGCTGTTGTGTCCGACTTGTTGGACTGGCTGCACTTCTGATCCTTTGCCACCGGATGGTGGGGGGTACCTGCAAGAGACTCCGATGCTTAAGTTAGCATGGGTATTAAACAGGTTTTATGTAGAATCAGAGTATGAGTTATACCTGGGTGCTCCAGTGTATTTATAGTGTTGAGATGTGACCTTCGTTGGGTAAGATAAGTTAGTTATCTTATCTTATCTTTATCTTTAGAGTTGAGGTCAGCATATCTTTATTGGAACCGCCCTTATCTCTATAGGCTTAGGCCGCCTTAGGATTTGGGTCGTGTTCCTCTATTTGGGCCTTTTACTGGGCTCTCTTATTGATTTGGCCGAGCTCTTTGAGACGAGGTCGGATAGTCTGTCCTGAAGAGGTTGGTCGCTTTATCTCGAATCATCCCAGGTCGGATAGCTCGACCTAGGGTATGAACAGTGCCCCTGCTTGAGCTCGATCTTCTCTTTGAGGTCGAGTCCTTGACTTCGGTCCTTCTTAAAGTCGAACTCAAGCATTTGTCGATTCCTTTCTTTGTAGAGTCTTTTTTGAATGTAGAACGTTTCCTTCTAGAAGCGCGCGCTTTTGTATTAGCGCTTTTTTGAGAATGCAAGCGGTTTTAATATCTGCATTTAATTGGTATTAATTTTGCCTTTCATTCTCTCTTGGCTTTTTGAATTTCGCGATCAAAAACGGTTTTTTTCTTCATTTCTTCTTCGTAACTTCTCCCTTTACTCTCTCGTTTTCCGTTTCTCTTATCTGCTCTCTGTCTTTTGCTTGCGCTTCTGCTTTCTTGTGTTTGCGGCGTCGTTCGGCGTTTTTCTAGGCAGCCTCTATCCCTGCGCTTCCACTTTTCCTTGAAGCTTCTTTCGTCTCCAGGTTAGTCCCATTTCATATTTTTCTCGTCGTTTTTGACTTTGCGATGGAGTTTTTGATCTTCTTTTTGGAGAAAGTTTGGATCTTTCTGTTTTTATCATGCTTGACTTTGTTGCATGCTTTGGGATTTCTTCATTTTCTGCATGATTGCCTTTGCTTAATGCTTTTTAGGGTTTTCGCATGCTATCGCCTTTCCTGTTTTGTGCTTTCGATGGTGGTTTTCGCCTAATTCTGAGAAAGGTTGTGCCTTTGGTGATTTTCTGTTTGGCATTGTTGACGTTTGACAGTGCTTTCGCTGGTAGACTGTAGAAAGATAGTTACTTTGATGACTTTTTCGTTTTTTAACTTGATGGACGAAATGCTTGCTACTTTAGGTCTTCTTTCCTTGTTTTGAGAGATACTGGGGTGTAGGTTTTTCCTAGGAATCTTGCTTTGTTATTGCCTCCAAAGGATGCCCCAGGACTTTTGGTTTGAGTCTTGGGGTTTTTCTTTTTGTTTATCCGCCCGTCGAGATGTTTTGACCCGTGCCCGAGATGTTTTTGAGTAATCCGCTCTTCTTTTCTTTTGTAGGATCTTAGTTGACCTCATGTCTTCCCGAAATAACGTCGTAGCGACGCCTTCCCAGGTCCCTGCGGGTATGGCCGATTGGGTGGACTCCATGGTTCTCATGTGTGTCTCATTGGTTGACTCTGAGTTTTGTTCTCAGCTTAGGCAGTTTCACAGCGTCTGTAGTAACTCTGGTGAAGAGAAGAATTATGAGCTTGTTCCTCCTTCCTCTGATGAGAGAGTCTGTTTCTCGACTCGAGTTGTTGACAATCGCCCTTTCTTTTATGCTTATGATTTTTTCTTTGGTCGACTCGGGGTTACTCTTCCCTTTACTCCATTTGAAATCGACTTGTTATGGTCTTGTAATGTTGCCCCTTCTCAATTTCACCCCAACTCCTGGGGTTTTATTAAAATCTTCCAATTGTTGTGTGATAGTTTTGGTATTCCAGCTTCCCAATCTCTCTTTTTCTACTTGTTTGTCTTGACTAAGCCTGGTGTGGTGAAAGAGAAGTCAGCTTGGGTCTCCTTCCGTTCTACCCAAGGAAAGAAAGTTTTTTCCATGTTTGACGAATCGTTTCGGGATTTTAAAAACTATTTTTTCAAGGTCCGAGCTGTTGAAGGATCTCGGCCCTTTTTCTTGGATGAAAATGATGAGCCCGCCTTTCCCCTAGAGTGGCAGAAGGATGTTAGGGTCTCCAGGTACTCTTGGGACATGTTGGATGAGGCTGAGCGAGCCTTTGTGACTGTTTTAGAGGAGCGTTGGGGTCAGCCTCCCCATCTTGACATAAAGAAGTTTCTAACCAATCCTTCTCTTCTTCAATCTGAACTGGGTATCTTGTGTTTCCTTTGCTGTTTGTCTTACGATGCTTCTAGCTGTATTTTCAACTTGTTTGATTTGTAGCTTGACTTCTATTTTATTTGCAGAGGTAATGAAGAACAATGAGTCTATGAAAGCTTTTAAGAGGGCACAGAAGGCGACTGCTGCCAGGAATGTTGCCGCTCGGGCTGCTGGGGAGGGGTCCTCCCAGCCCCGCGAGAAGCCGGCCGTGCCGAGCTCTCCCGGGGTGAAGAAGGCGATCCCGGTACCTCGGGTTCGTTTGGTGGATCCTCCTTCTTCTTCTGCGATTCCATCCGCCGCTCCTCCGAGTAAAAAGCAAAAGACTTCTGAGCCTTTCGACCTCAACGCTCCTGATTTCAATGCCATTGAGTTTATAGATCAACAAATTGGGCCATATGGTACCATTCCTATGGATGATGTGTCCATTCTCCATCATTTGGAGTTTATGGCTTAGAATCATGTGAGGATGGCCTTTATGTCGGCTGCACTTCATCGCACTGCCCAGAATCTTCCTCTCCACGCTACCAAGGCGTTTATGGAGGAGGCGAAACGAGAGTTTGACCGGATGAAGGGTTTGAAGGAGGAGCTCGAGGTGAAGGTGATCAAATTGGAGAAGGACCTCAAAAATGAGAAGGCGAGTTCCGAGGCGCTGGCTGCTTCCTTGAGGTTGGCTGAGGATGCGGCCATGATGCACAAGGACAGCTATGTGACTTCCTATAGGGAGGGGAGGCGCCTGAGGGAAGAACTCGACAATGCCCGGGAGGATTATGCTGAGCTCCAAAGTCATCTTGTTGGCAGCGTAACTGCTGCTTACGAGAAATTGAAAGAGCAAGTCCGAATTATTGCTCCCGAGGCCGATCTTACCCTTTTTAGCTTGGATAATGTTGTCAGAGATGGCAAGATTGTCCCTGATGATGAGGGTGATGATGATGAAGTTGTTCCTCCCCTTGTGTCTTCCACCAAAGCGCCGACTTCTTCCACTCCTCCTGTTGTACCTGACCTGGATTGCCAGATCCTGAATCGGGAGGATGGGACTGTTGATACGGTGCCGCTTCAAACTCGCCCTTCTTCTCCTGGTCCTGATGTCGCCAAGAAAGCTCATGATGCTGCCGAGAAAACTTCTGATGTTTGTTGATTGTAGTTGGCCCGGCTTGTGGGCGTTTTTTGGAACTTTATTAAGATGTTGACTTTTTAGTTGCTTTCCTAGCAACTTTTTATTTAAAAAACGGACCAGTAGCTTGCTACCCTTTGGGTAGTCAGTGTTAGTGGCCCTTCAAGGCCTTTATAACTTTATATAATTTGGTTTTCTTGCTTTGTGTGTGTTCTTTACTGCCTTGTGACCGACTTCTTTGCGTTGGTCCCCTGATAGACTCTTTTTTGTAATCCTCTTTCTCGGACCTTCGTGAGGTCTCTTTCAGGGATTGCTTGGATTTTTATAGTGGATCGACCTCGTTGGGTCGACTTCTTCTAAGCTGTTTCGTAATCCTCTTTCTTGGACCTTTGTTAGGTCTCTTTCAGGGATTACTTCTATAACTTGTCTTTTGTAGGAGGTCGACTTCGTTAGGTCGATCTCTTCTAAGTTATTTCGTAATCCTCTTTTTTGGACCTTGGTTAGGTCTCTTTCAGGGATTACTTTTATAACTTGTCTTTTGTAGGAGGTCGACTTCGTTAGGTCGATCTCTTCTAAGTTATTTCGTAATCCTCTTTTTTGGACCTTGGTTAGGTCTCTTTCAAGGATTACTTTTATAACTTGTCTTTTGTAGGAGGTCGACTTCGTTAGGTCGATCTCTTCTAAGTTATTTCGTAATCCTCTTTTTTGGACCTTGGTTAGGTCTCTTTCAGGGATTACTTTTATAACTTGTCTTTTGTAGGAGGTCGACTTCGTTAGGTCGATCTCTTCTAAGTTATTTCGTAATCCTCTTTTTTGGACCTTGGTTAGGTCTCTTTCAGGGATTACTTTTATAACTTTTCATCTTGGGCTGACTTTGCTAGGTCGAGCCCTTCTAAGTTAAAGTAATCCTCTTTAATAGGGTTGGCCAGACCTCTTTCCAGGGTTTACTTATAACTTGGGTTGACTTGGTCCGACTTCCGAACGCCGGCCAGTCTTTAAGTTATTTTATTAGCTATCCGTAAGACCTCGTCAGGTTCTTTTTTAGATTGCTTTCTATAACTTCTTACATTATTCTGTGTTTATCTTTGCCGATTTGTAGAAAGTGGTTGGAATCTCTAGCTCGTCCTTTGGGTGAATCGCGTTTTCACCTTTATCGGACGACTCATCTTTATCGTGGTCGTGCAGTGAAATTGTTTTTCACTTTCTGCCGACCTGTAGCTTTATAATCAGACGATGAATACTTCAGATTAATGCGTCTTGAAATCTTTGTAGAACGCCTAGATAAATTTTATTCAAAGAAAAATGCAAATATATACATATGGGAATTTTCTCATCCTCTTACGTTGGGTATGTCTCAACCTGGTGCCTCATTAAAAAACCTTTTCAGAAAAAAGAGTGCATCCACTGATGAGATCCTTTACCTTTTCTAACTGTAGTACCTTCTTAGGTTGCAGGCATGCCATAACCTTGGAAGCTCCCGTCCGTCGAGTTCGGACACTCTGTAGTAGCCCTTCCCGAGTACTTCTATGACTCGGTATGGTCCTTTCCAATTGGCTGCCAGCTTTCCCTCTCCGGGTCGAGTTGTTCCGATGTCATTTCGGATTAAGATGAGGTCGTTTTCAGCGAAACTTCTTGGTACTACCCTTTGGTTATATCTAGAAGCCATTCGGCGTTTTAGCGCTTCTTCTCTGATCCGAGCTCTTTCCTGAACCTCGGGTAGTAGGTCGAGTTCTTCCCTCTGGAGTTGGGAGTTTGCTCCCTCATTATAATGGACTGCCCTATGTGATCCTTCCTCAATTTCTATTGGAATCATTGCCTCCGTTCCGTATGTTAGCCGGAATGGGGATTCTTTTGTGGTGGAATGTGGCGTTGTTCGATATGCCCATAGGACTTATGGGAGTTCCTCTGCCCAGGCTCCCTTCGCATCCTGCAATCTCTATTTTAACCCTGCCAATATGACTTTGTTGGCGGTTTTGGCCTGTCCGTTAGCTTGGGGGTGTTCGACAGAGGTGTACTGGTGCTTTATATTCAAATCAGCTACTAATTTTCTGAAGCCCGTATCTGTGAATTGGGTGCCATTGTCTGTGGTTATTGAGTACGGGACCCCAAATCTTGTGACAATGTTTCTGTATAAGAATTTTCGGCTTCTTTGGGCAGTGGCATTGGCTAATGGTTTTGCTTCGATCTACTTTGTAAAGTAATCTACCCCTACTATGAGGAATTTAACTTGCCCTGATCCCTGGAGAAAGGGGCCGAGAAGGTCGAGTCCCCATTTCGCAAAAAGCCAAGGGGCAGTCACGCTGATGAGTTCTTCTGGCGGGGCGATGTGGAAATTGGCATGTTTCTGACATGGTGGACATGTCTTTACGAATTCTGTAGATTCTTTCTGTAAAGTTGGCCAGTAAAACCCTGCCTGGAGTATCTTTTTGGCAAGAGCCCGTGCTCCAAGATGATTGCCGCAAATGCCGCTGTGTACCTCTTCTAACACTTCCCTGGTGTGGGAGGTTGGCACACATTTTAGTAATGGTACCGAGATCCCTCTTTTGTATAGGATGTTGTTTATGATGGTGTAATACTGTGCCTCCCTTTTTAGCTTCTTTGCTTCCTTGTCTTCTGCGGGGAGTGTTCCTGTTTTGAGGTAGTTAATTATGGGGATCATCCATCCTTGGTCCTGGCCTGTTATGGTTAGGACTTTTTTCGTTTCCGAGATTGATGGGTTCTGTAGCATTTCTTGGATGAGGCTTCTATTATTGCCCCCTGGTTTGGTGCTGGCCAGTTTTGAGAGTGCGTCAGCTCGAACATTTTGCTCACGGGGTATGTGGCAGATCTTGTATTCCCCGATTCGTTCGAGCTGTTGCTTGGTCTTATCCAGATATCTTTTCATGGTGGGATCTTTGGCTTGGTAGCTCTCTGCTATCTGTGATGTGACCACTTGCGAATCACTGTAAATGTTAAGTTTTTGAGCTCCCACCTCTTCAGCCAGTTTTAGACCAGCTAGCAATGCTTCATATTCCGCCTGGTTATTTGAAGCCGGGAATCCGAACTTGAGGGAGAGCTCAATTTGGGTTCCCTGGTTGCTTTCTATTATAATTCCTACGCCACTTCCCGTTTTATTTGAAGAACCATCCACATACAGATTCCACTCTATGGGGACTTCTAGGGCATCTGTGAATTCGGCGATAAAATCGGCCAGGTATTGTGATTTGATGGCGGTCCGAGCTTCATATTGGAGGTCAAATTCTGACAGCTCGACTGCCCATTGTAGAATTCTGCCTGCTAAATCTGTTTTCTGCAGTATTCCCTTTAAGGGCTGATTAGTTCGAACTTTAATGGTGTGGGCCTGGAAGTAGGGGCGGAGTCGCCGAGATGTTAAAACGAGAGCGTAAGCAAATTTTTCTATTTTCTGATAGTTCAGCTCGGATCCCTGCAGTGCTTTGCTAATGAAGTAGACGGGTTGTTGCCCGTTTTTGCTTTCTCGGACCAGTGCTGACGCTACTGCCTTATCTCCTACTGTAAGATATAGTATGAGTGGTTCTCCTTCTTGAGGTCGGGATAGGATAGGTGGCTGTCCTAAGAACTTTTTAAAGTCTTGGAACGTTTGTTCGCATTCGGTCGTCCACTCGAACTGTTTTCCCTTTCTTAAGGTAGGGTAGAAGGGGAGAGATCTTATTGCGGCTCCTGCTAAGAATCGGGATAGGGCGGCCAACTGATGTGCGGAAAACGATCCGACACAAAACTCACCGGCAAGTGCACCGGGTCGCATCAAGTAATAATAACTCACGGGAGTGAGGTCGATCCCACAGGGATTGAAGGATTGAGCAATTTTAGTTTAGTGGTTGATTTAGTCAAGCGAATCAAGATTTGGTTGAGAGATTTGTGATTTGCAGAATTTAAATTGAGTGGAAAATAAAGAGAATGGGTAGTTTGCATGAAATTAAAGAGAACTGAAATTTAAAGTGCTAAATCTTAAAGGGTAAGAAATTAAATGGAAGAAACTTAGAACGCAAGAAATGTAAATTGCAGAATCTTAAAGTGCAAGAAATGTAAATGGCTTGAATTGTAAAGGGAATTGGGAATTGGATTTGCAGAAATTAAACAAGGAAGAGTAAAATTCAACACACAAAAGAGTAGAAGATGCCTTGGGTTGAATCAGATCTAAAACAGAAATATAAAAGAGCTTGAAAAGCAGTAAACAGAGAAATTGAGAATGGGAATCCAGATCTCAGGACTCAAGAGACTAGATAACCAAGTCTAGATCTCAATGCCTTCCTAGATCCAACAAGAGCAATTGCAAAGGAAATGTAAATTGCAGAGAAAGTAAAAGAAGAAGCAATTAACAGAAACTGAAATTCAATTGTGCAGTAAGTAAACAGAGAGATCTCAGGATGAGATTGAAACAGAATTCCTTCAATTCTCCAACCCAAGATCAAAGCAAATGTAATTGAAATTGAAAGCAAGAAAACTAAGAGGAAGGGAATTCAATTCTCCTTCCCCAAGACTTAGAAACTCAAAATCACTCAACACCCAAAAGCTCTTCGAAAACTCCCTACGAAAACTAAAGGAAAGCTCTCTCAAAAACTTAAATCCTAAGCTATTTATACACTTTCTTCAAATGGTCTTCAAGCTTTGAATTGGGCCTTTGCTCTTGATGGAATTGGGTTGATAGAGGCCTTGGTTGATTGCTCTTGGAGTTGGAGAGAGAACCGAAGTGAACCGGGTTGGGAATTATAAAAGCTTGAGTAAAAGTTTGAGTAAAAGTTTGAGGCAAACTTTTACTCAAACTTTTTACACCAGCTGCCCCATTCTTGCTGCTACCAACGTTTGAGCTAAAGTTTGGGGTCAAACTTTTGCTCAAACGTTGGCCCCCTTATGCACACTCATGGCGCCAACGTTTGCCAAAAAGTTTGAGGCAAACGTTGGCACAAACGTTTTGTCTCCAGGGTGTGTTGCTGATGGCGCCAACGTTTGCCAAAAAGTTTGAGGCAAACGTTGGCGCAAGCTTTTGTCCTCCAGGGTATTGATTTGTGATGCCAACGTTTGCCAAAAATGTTTGAGGCAAACGTTGGCGCAAGCTTTTTTCCCAAAAGTTTGAGCTAAAGTTTGAGGCAAACTTTTGCTCAAGCTTTTTGTTCCCTGGGGTGTTTTCACTTATTCCGAAAGTTTGAGCTAAAGTTTGAGGCAAACTTTTGCTCAAACTTTTTGTTCTCTCTTGCTCCTAGCCATTCCTTCTTGCTTCAACCTTTCTCCAAGCTTTCTTCACCTATCATTAATCAACCAAACACATCAAAGCTATGCTCAAAATCATGAGATTGTCATTCTTTCATAATATGTGGCAATTATAGCATAAATCCTCATGAAATTGCATTAATTTATCTATGGTTGATTAAATCAAAGGAAACATGAAAATCTACCCAATTGGCATGCTTGTGGCTCAAGAAAGTGCATAATTCAATTGAAAACAAAAGAAAAAGTCTAGTAAAACTAGGCTAAGATGACTTGTCATCACAACACCAAACTTAAAGCTTGCTTGTCCCCAAGCAAGAAATGAATTATTGAGAAGAAAGAATGAAATGGAAGATGATGTTCATGCTAGCAGAGTATTATTGGTAGTTCATGGGGTTTTATGTGGATATGTAAACACTCACTTCTTATTGACTCTTAGGCCTAGAAAGTCTTCTTCAAGCATCAAGCAACACACTCCTATAACCTCTCATTATTCCTTTATCCTTGGCTATTATTTTGTTCATAAGCTTTATTTGAGTGTCATGTGTAACAAGTTCATTGATTTCTTTATACTTGACACATTATTCACTATAGACACTTGGCTCACATTCCTTCTTAAAACATTGATGCCCAGCACCTCTTTGGGCTACTAAATGGCTTGTAGTTAGGTTGCTCTTGATAGTGGACTTTCAGCTGATGATCCCAGGTTAGTTAACCCAAGTCACCGAGTGTTGATGCACTCCAAAGAGCTTAATAGTCCAAGCAGATCCTAGTACAAAGACACCACAGACATATATTCTAAGGTTCAAGCTATTGGTGTCTAGCTTTGTTTCTTTTTGTTTTTCTTTTGTTCTGTTGCCATTTTTGGCTTTTTCTTTTCTCTTTTTTTTTTGTTTTTCTTTTTAACCAAGGATTTTTATTTGATTGAGATTCATAGACAGTAGGCCACTTTCTACTTAAGAGGAGACATCCTAGTTCTCTTATTCATTAAAAGTGAGCTATTATGCAATCACACATTCATACCACCACTTACTTTTATTGTACTTCTATCTAACAGAGAACTATCTCACTTCACATTCAAACCTTTCTTTTATTGAATTAAAGATGCAGGGAACAAAGCATGCTTTTTGTTCAGTGAAAGTCAACACACAAGCACACACATAGGCTAGCTTACTTATTTTAAGAGAAACAAACATAATGCAAAGACTACTAAACTAACAGTCACTGTTAAGATGGGCATATTCACACTTCCAATTTAAAGCAATTCAATGCTGATGGAGTTAAGTGGCAATACAACCACTTGGTGGCTTCTTCTTCTTTTCTCTTAGCTAATGGTGTGTAGTCCTCCCAAGAGAGTAATTGAATTCCTGCAGTGTTAATGGAAGTTGCTTGTTTCTCAAGCCCTTAGGTGACTGATTAGTGTGTAAGACTTTCTTGTAGGCGTTTGAACTTACATTGGTGTGTAAACAACAAACTTAATCCCTTGTCATGTTTCTTATGCATTAAAATATCCATATGTGAAAGCCTAAGTCTTTGCTAAAGGTAATAAAACTAAAAACTGGAAACAGACAATGATTAAATGATTTATCAGATTGCTTGGAGCTAGTAACCCTTTGTGTAGAAGGTGAGAATGTGCTTTGAAATGAGATTTTGGTGGAACACCAAACTTAGAATCCTTTATTCTCCCTGAAATTGTTTTGGTGTGAAACACCAAACTTAGCTCCTTGCAATACATACCAATCATTCAACCTTTTTATTGAAATAGCTATAAAACGAAAATTACCTCAGGTTGGGTTGCCTCGCAACAAGCGCTTCTTTATTGTCATTAGCTTGACATTTTTCAATTCTTTTCAAGAAGGTTGTAGGTTCTGAACCTCTTTTTCCTTATCCCATTGTCCTCCCAAGTACATCTTTGCTCTGTGACCATTTGCTGTAAATTGACTCTTTGTTGCTTCATCTAGCAATTCAATACTCCCATAAGGAAAAACCTTTGTCACCAAGTACGGGCCAGTCCACTTAGACTTAAGTTTGCCAGGGAAGATCTTAAGCCTTGAGTTATACAGGAGCACTTGTTGTCCTGGCTTGAACTCCTTCTTTGTGATCTTCTTATCATGCCACCTCTTAGCTCTTTCCTTGTATATCTTAGCACTTTCATAGGCTTCTAGCCTGAATTCATCTAACTCATTTAGTTGTAACAAACTTTTCTCTCCTACAGCTTGGGAATCAAGGTTGAGGAGTTTAGTGGCCCAAAAAGCTCTGTGTTCCATTTCTACAGGGAGGTGACAGGATTTGCCATATAATAACTGAAAGGGTGACTTGCCAATAGGGGTTTTGTAAGCTGTCCTATATGCCCATAAGGCATCTTCTAACTTTCTAGCCCAATCCTTTCTCGTGCTTCCCACTGTTTTCTCTAGGATCTTCTTCAGTTCCCTATTTGCGAGTTTAGCCTGGCCATTAGTCTGAGGGTGGTAAGGTGTGACTACTTTATGGATTACTCCATATTTTTGGAGGAGTTTCTCCATCTGTTTGTTGCAAAAGTGACCACCACCATCACTAACCAGCCCCTTGGGCACTCCATATCTTGTGAAAATGTGCTTTTTAAGGAATTGGAGGACAATCTGTGCATCACAGGTGGTTGTGGCTATGGCTTCCACCCACTTTGATACATACTCTACTGCCACCAGGATATATCTGAAAGAGTAGGAAGGAGGAAAAGGTCCCATGAAATAAATGCCCCATAAGTCAAACACCTCCACTTCCAGGATGAAGTTTTGAGGCATCTCATTTCTCTTTGTCAATCCTCCAGTTCTTTGACATTCATTTCATTGGTGAACAAACTCTCTGGCATCCTTGAAGATGGTTGGCCAATAAAACCCACTCTGTAATACCTTTGCAGCTGTTCTCTCTAGTCCAAAGTGTCCACCATATGCTGAGCCATGGCAATGCCATAGTATGTCCTTCATTTCACTTTCAGGGATACACCTCCTAATCATTCCATCAGCGCATCTCTTGAATAGAAAAGGTTCATCCCACAAGAACTTCCTTGCTTCATTGAGTAATTTCTTCATTTGTTGCTTGGAAAATTCTTGAGGTATCTTCCTTCCTACCTTGTAGTTTGCTATGTCAGCAAACCAAGGTGTTTGTTGAATTTGGAAAAGATATTCATCAGGGAAGTTCTCATTTACTTGATGTGGTTTATCTTGCTTAGCTTCTTGTGGCACTCTTGATAGATGATCTGCTACTTGATTCTCACTTCCCTTCCTATCCCTCACTTCAATATCAAATTCTTGTAGCAGCAACACCCACCTAATAAGCCTTGGCTTTGAATCCTGTTTAGACATTAAATACTTGAGAGCAGAATGGTCAGTGTATACTATAACTTTTGAACCGATCAAGTATTGTCTAAACTTATCAAATGCATATACAATTGCTAAAAGTTCTTTTTCAGTGGTGGTATAATTTTTCTGTGTTTCATTCAACACTTTGCTAGCATAATATATGACATGATGTAATTTGTCCTTCTTTTGCCCCAGTACAGCACCGATAGAAAGGTTACTTGCATCACACATAAGTTCAAAAGGTAAATTCCAATCAGGGGGTGTGATGATTGGTGCTGTAATGAGCTTTCTCTTGAGAGTTTCAAAGGCATGTCTACAGTTATCATCAAAAATGAAGGAAACATCATTCATTAGTAAATTGCTCAATGGTTTTGCTATTTTTGAAAAGTCCTTGATGAACCTTCTGTAGAAGCCAGCATGCCCAAGAAAACTTCTTACTGCTTTCACATTAACAGGTATAGGGAGTTTTTTAATAACTTCTATTTTAGCTTTATCAACTTCTATACCTCTACATGACACTTTATGCCCAAGAACTATTCCTTCCAGAACCATGAAATGGCATTTTTCCCAATTCAACACCAAATTAGTTTCTTGGCATCTTTTCAAAACAAGAGTTAAGTTATGCAAGCAAGTGTTAAATGAATTGCCAAAAACAGAAAAATCATCCATGAAGGCTTCTAAAAATTTTTCCACCATATCAGAAAAAATAGAAAGCATACACCTTTGAAAAGTGGCTGGGGCGTTGCACAGCCCAAAGGGCATCCTTCTATAGGCAAAAACTCCAAATGGGCATGTGAAGGAGGTCTTCTCTTGATCTTTGGGGTCCACCACTATTTGATTGTAACCAGAATACCCATCCAGGAAGCAATAATAAGCATGGCCTGCTAGTCTTTCCAACATTTGATCGATGAATGGCAAAGGAAAATGATCTTTTCTTGTTGCATCATTCAATCTCCTATAGTCTATGAACATTCTCCACCCAGTCACTGTCCTAGTGGGGATCAACTCATTCTTTTCATTGGTGATGACTGTCATTCCTCCCTTTTTTGGCACAACTTGAACCGGACTCACCCAAGAGCTGTCTGAGATTGGGAAAATTATCCCTGCATTCCATAGCTTCATCACTTCTTTTTGAATCACCTCTTTCATGGTTGGGTTGAGTCTTCTTTGAGGTTGAACCACATGTTTTGATTCTTCCTCCAATAAAATTTTATGCATGCAAATAGCAGGGCTGATGCCTTTGATGTCCTCAATTGTCCACCCCAAGGATGTTTTGTGAGTTTTTAATACTTCAATCAACCTTGCTTCCTCATCCATGTTCAAAGAGGAATTTATAATCACTGGTAATGCCTCTGCTTCCCCAAGAAACACGTATTTGAGGTGAGGAGGGAGAGGTTTCAACTCCTGTTTTGGTTTATCCTCTTTCTTGTCTTTAATGAGTATTTCTATCACTTCCTCTCTTTGTTCTTTCTGATGCTCCAAATAGTCGTCTTCAAACATTTTTTCTACCAGCCCTTCTATCATATCCACATTCATGTAGTTTTCTTGCTCTGAGGGGTGTTGCATTGATTTGAAGACATTGATTACCATTTGTTCATTATGCACCCTGAAGGTCATTTCTCCCTTCTCCACATCAATAGTGGTTCTTGCTGTGGCTAGAAATGGTCTCCCCAAAATGATTGAGCTGCTTCCTTCCCCTTCTGTGTCTAAGATTACGAAGTCTGCGGGGAAGATAAACTTTCCAACCTTCACTAGTAAATTCTCCACAATACCATTGGGTGTCTTGATTGATCTATCAGCCATGACTAGTGACATCCTGGTGGGTTTAATTTCTTCTATGGCAAGCTTTCTCATCAATGATAGAGGCATCAAGTTGATGCTGGCACCTAGATCACACAGGGCGTTTTCCAATGTTATCTTGCCTATGGTGCATGAGACTACAAAACTCCCTAGATCTTTGAGCTTTGGTGGGATACCCATCTGGATCACAGCGCTACATTCTTCAGTGAGCATGATAGTTTCCTTTTCTTGCCAACTTCTCTTCTTGTTGATTAGCTCCTTCATGAACTTGGCATATAGGGGCATCTGCTCCAGTGCCTCAGCCAAGGGGATATTTATCTCCAACTTCTTGAAAGTCTCAAGGAACTTGTGAAATTGTTGGTCCTTTGCCTCCTTGTTGAATCTCTGGGGATATGGCAGTGGAGGTACAAAGGTCTTCTCTGCTTGTTGCTTTTGATTCTTTGTTGGCTCTTCAATTGCTTCATTCCCCTTTTTTGGAATTTTTGATTGTTCCTCCTTTTCTTGAGTTTGCTTTGAAGCTTGCTTGCTTGCCATTACATCATCATCATTGGCTTCCTCTGTGTGTGTTGGCTGTTCTTCTTCTAGTGGTCTTTTGCTGCTCTTCAATGTTCTCCCACTCCTTAATTGTATTGCCTTGCATTCTTCCTTAGGATTTGGGATTGTGTCACTCGGCAGTGAGCTTGAAGGTCTCTCAACAGAAATCTGTTTGGAGATTTGCCCAATTTGCCTCTCTAGACTCTTCATGGAGGCTTCATGGTTCTTGGTTGTCATTTCCTGGTGTTTCAACATTTTGTCTATCAAGGTCTCCAAGTTAGTGAGTCTTTGAGATTCAGGTGATGCTTGTGGTGGGTTGTGAGATGTGGATGGTGGATGGTAGGCATTTTGGTTGGTGGGTTGGTTATTAGATTGGTACTGGATGGGGTTGGGGTAGTTGTTTTGAGGTTTTTTGTAGGGGTTCTGGTTAGTTTGCTGCTGGTTGTGGTTTTGGTTGTTTCTTGAAGTGTTTTGGTTTGAGTTCCTCTGCCATGGTTGTTGGTTTTGGGTGTGATTATCTCCCTATCTGAGGTTTGGGTGATTCTTTCAGGATGGATTGTATGTATCATCATACACTTCATTTGGTCCTTGGTTGTGCATATACTGTACTTGTTCTTGTTGTTGTTCTTCTTGAGTTTCTTCATTTTGCCCCCATGTGGATGATGGTTGGCTTGTGTTAACTGCTGCAACTTGGAGGCTATCAATCCTCTTGGCCATTTGCTCAAATTATTGTTGAATTTGCTGCTGCATCATCTTGTTTTGAGCCAAGATTGAGTCCACTCCTTCTAGCTCCATTACTCCTCTCCTTTGTGATGGTTGGCGATTTCTTTGATGAGCAAAGAAATATTGATTGTTGGCCACCATGTCAATAAGATTTTGAGCTTCTTCTGCTGTTTTCATCAGTTACAATGATCCTCCAGCTGAGTGGTCAAGTGATTCTTGAGCCTTTAGAGTGAGTCCTTCATAGAAGTTCTGTAGCTTGTCCCACTCAGTGAAAATTTCTGGTGGACATTTCCTCAGCAGAGCCTTGTATCTCTCCCATGCTTCATACAGATTTTCAGCATCCAATTGTGTGAATGTTTGCACCTCGGTCTTCAGCCTGATGACTTTTTGAGGTGGATAAAATTTGGCTAGAAATTTAGTCACCAAGTCATCCCAGCTAGTGATGCTTCCTTGAGGAAAAGTTTCAAGCCATTGTGCGGCCTTGTCCCTTAATGAGAACGGGAATAGCAGAAGCTTGTAAGTTTCAGGATTCATGCCATTGGACTTGACAGTGTCACAAATCCTTAAGAAGGTAGATAGATGTTGATTTGGATCCTCCAATGGTCCTCCCCCAAACGAGCAGTTGTTTTGGACCAATGTAATGAGTTGTGGCTTCAATTCAAAGTTATTTGCATTGACATTAGGGGTGAGAATGCTGCTTCCACAATGTCTAGCATTTGCAAAGGTATAGGAGGCCAATACTCTCCTCTGCTGTGGGTTATTGTTAACCCCTCCTCCTGGATTAGATGGATCTCCTTCCATCTCGTGATATTCTTCCTCAGAATCTTCCTCTCCAACAATATTTTTCCTCTTTCAGCTCTTCTCAACCTTCTAAGAGTTCTCTGGTCAGTTTCAGATAAAACAGGAATGGATCTCCCTATACCTGACATACAAACAAAACAAAAGAAACACCACCAGTAACTCTTCAGTCTATTGCTAGAACGAAGTTTAGTTTAAGCAAAATTTCAAACAGTTAGCGTGTTAATCAAAGATTAGAGAAATAGAAAATAAAAATGCTAGATCTAGATCACCACCTCACTTAATCATTGTCAATCTAATCAATCCCCGGCAACGGCGCCAAAAACTTGATGTGCGGAAAACGATCCGACACAAAACTCACCGGCAAGTGCACCGGGTCGCATCAAGTAATAATAACTCACGGGAGTGAGGTCGATCCCACAGGGATTGAAGGATTGAGCAATTTTAGTTTAGTGGTTGATTTAGTCAAGCGAATCAAGACTTGGTTGAGAGATTTGTGATTTGCAGAATTTAAATTGCATGGAAAATAAAGGGAATGGGTAGTTTGCATGAAATTAAAGAGAACTGAAATTTAAAGTGCTAAATCTTAAAGGGCAAGAAATTAAATGACAGAAACTTAGAACGCAAGAAATGTAAATTGCAGAATCTTAAAGTGCAAGAAATGTAAATGGCTTGAATTGTAAAGGGAATTGGGAATTGGATTTGCAGAAATTAAACAAGGAAGAGTAAAATTCAACACACAGAAGAGTAGAAGATGCCTTGGGTTGAATCGGATCTAAAACAGAAATATAAAAGAGCTTGAAAAGCAGTAAACAGAGAAATTGAGAATGGGAATCCAGATCTCAGGACTCAAGAGACTAGATAACCAAGTCTAGATCTCAATGCCTTCCTAGATCCAACAAGAGCAATTGCAAAGGAAATGTAAATTGCAGAGAAAGTAGAAGAAGAAGCAATTAACAGAAACTGAAATTCAATTGTGCAGTAAGTAAACAGAGAGATCTCAGGATGAGATTGAAACAGAATTCCTTCAATTCTCCAACCCAAGATCAAAGCAAATGTAATTGAAATTGAAAGCAAGAAAACTAAGAGGAAGGGAATTCAATTCTCCTTCCCTGAGACTTAGAAACTCAAAATCACTCAACACCCAAAATCTCTCCGAAAACTCCCTACGAAAACTAAAGGAAAGCTCTCTCAAAAACTTAAATCCTAAGCTATTTATACACTTTCTTCAAATGGTCTTCAAGCTTTGAATTGGGCCTTTGCTCTTGATGGAATTGGGTTGATAGAGGCCTTGGTTGATTGCTCTTGGAGTTGGAGAGAGAACCGAAGTGAACCGGGTTGGGAATTATAAAAGCTTGAGTAAAAGTTTGAGTAAAAGTTTGAGGCAAACTTTTACTCAAACTTTTTACACCAGTTGCCCCATTCTTGCTGCTACCAACGTTTGAGCTAAAGTTTGGGGTCAAACTTTTGCTCAAACGTTGGCCCCCTTATGCACACTCATGGCGCCAACATTTGCCAAAAAGTTTGAGGCAAACGTTGGCGCAAACTTTTTGTCTCCAAGGTGTGTTGCTGATGGCGCCAACGTTTGCCAAAAAGTTTGAGGCAAACGTTGGCGCAAGCTTTTTTCCCCAAAGTTTGAGCTAAAGTTTGAGGCAAACTTTTGCTCAAGCTTTTTGTTCCCTGGGGTGTTTTCACTTATTCCGAAAGTTTGAGCTAAAGTTTGAGGCAAACTTTTGCTCAAACTTTTTGTTCTCTCTTGCTCCTAGCCATTCCTTCTTGCTTCAACCTTTCTCCAAGCTTTCTTCACCTATCATTAATCAACCAAACACATCAAAGCTATGCTCAAAATCATGAGATTGTCATTCTTTCATAATATGTGGCAATTATAGCATAAATCCTCATGAAATTGCATTAATTTATCTATGGTTGATTAAATCAAAGGAAACATGAAAATCTACCCAATTGGCTTGCTTGTGGCTCAAGAAAGTGCATAATTCAATTGAAAACAAAAGAAAAAGGCTAGTGAAACTAGGCTAAGATGACTTGTCATCACCAACCTCCCGTTGAGTTGTTGTACTTATTTTACGCAGGTTGGGCTTTTCATATTGAGTATGGCCTGGCATTTATCTGGATTTGCTTCAATTCCTCTCTGTGTGAGCATGAAGCCTAAGAATTTTCCCGCTTCTACCGCAAAGGTGCATTTTGCTGGATTGAGTTGCATATTATGCTTCCTGATGGTGTTGAACACCTGGGCTAGGTCGGTCAATAGTGTCTGTTCACTTTTTGTTTTAATTAGCATGTCGTCCACATAAACTTCCATGATTTTCCCGATGTGATCCGAGAAGACTTTATTCATCAATCTTTGATAAGTGGCTCCTGCGTTCTTAAGGCCGAAAGGCATTACGATGTAGCAGTAGTTCGCCTTTGGCGTTAAAAACGAGGTCTTTTCCTGGTCCGGTAGGTACATGGGGATTTGGTTGTATCCTGAATACGCATCCATAAACGAGAGATATTTATATCCAGAGGAAGCATCTACCAGGGCGTCAATACTCGGGAGTGGGTATGGGTCTTTTGAGCAAGCTTTGTTAAGATTTGTGTAATCGGTGCACATTCGCCACTTCCCATTTGATTTTTTCACCAAAACGACGTTGGCTAGCCATAGTGGGTATTTGACTTCTCTTATAAATCCAGCTTCCAGCAGTGCCTGCACTTGCTCTTCCACAGCTTGGGATCGCTCTGGCCCGAGTTTTCTTCGTTTCTGCTGGACCGGTCGAGATCCTGGATAAACTGCTAACTTGTGACACATTAGTTTAGGGTCTATGCCTGGCATGTCTGTGGCTTTCCATGCAAAAAGGTTGGCATTATCTCGCAAAAATTGTATTAGCAGTTCTTTTAAATCTCCTTTGAGGATTGTGCCGATATTAGTTATTTTTTCCGAGGTGTCCCCGATCTGAATTTTTTCTATCTCGCCCTCTGGTTGGGGGCGAAACTATTCTCGTCGTTGAACTCCGCCCAGCTCTATTGTGTGGAACTCTTCTCCTTTGCCCCTGAGGTTGAGGCTCTCGTTGTAACAGCGACGCGCCATCCTCTGGTCTACTTTATCGTGGCTATCCCTTTTGGAGTTGGGAATTTCATGCATAGGTGTGGGATCGAGACTATTGCACCGAGTTGGTTGAGCGTGGTCCGGCCTATGAGAGCGTTGTAGGCTGAGCTTATGTCGACTACAATGTAGTCTATTTTGAGGGTCCTGGATTGGTCTCCCTTTCCAAAGGTTGTATGCAGTGGTATGTATCCTAGTGGTCGAATCGGAGTGTCTCCTAGCCCGAACAAACTGTTTGGATATGCTTTAAGTTCTTTTTCTTCTAAGCCGAGTTTATCAAAGGCTGTTTTGAATAAGATGTCGGCAGAACTCCTTTGATCTATTAGCGTCCGATGTAGGTTGGCGTTTGCCAATATGATAGTGATAACCATTGGATCGTCGTGTCCTGTAATGATGCCAGTTGCGTCCTCTTTAGTGAATGTTATTGCCGGGATGTTGTTTGCTCCCTCCTCTCCTTCGACATGGTATACCTCTTTGAGGTATCTTTTACGAGAGGATTTGAAGATCCCTCCTGCTGCAAAGCCGCCATGTATCATGTGGACATGTCTTTCTGGCGTCCGAGGTGATCGTTCCGCTCGTTCCGTGTCTTCATCCCTTCGTCTCTTTCTTTGCTCGTCATCTCGTGTGGCCAGAAATCGGTCTAGTTTTCCTTCCCTTACCAATTTTTCTATGATATTTTTCAAGTCGAAGCATTCGTTGGTGGAGTGTCCCCGGACATGATGATATTCACAATACTCCTTTCGGTTTCCTCCTCCCTTTTTGCCTTTGAGCGGCCGTGCTGGGGGAATTTTTTCTGTATGGCAGACCTCTTTATATATTTCGACCAGGGATGCTCTAAGAGGAGTATAGTTATGGTACTTCTTAATTTTCTCCCCTTGTCTGTCGTCTTTTCTTTTGGATTCTTTGTCTCTGTCACGGTGGGAAGCTCCCGACTTCGAGGACTCTCCTAACCGAGCGTTTTCTTCCATATTGATGTATTTTTCTGCTCGCTCCTGTACTTCGTCGAGGGTGGCCGGGTACTTTTTTGATATAGATTGGCTGAAAGGTCCCTCTCGTAGGCCGTTGATGAGTCCCATGATTGCGGCCTCCGTGGGTAAACTTTGTATGTCCATGCATGTTTTGTTGAATCTTTCCATGTAGTTTCGAAGGCTCTCCCAATCTCCTTGTTTGATTCCTAATAAACTGGGGGCATGTTTAGCTTTATCCTTTTGAATGGAAAATCTGGCTAGGAATTTTTTGGCTAAGTCGTCGAAGCTTGAGATGGATTTTGGGGGTAAGTTGTCGAACCACCGAATAGCTATCTTTGTGAGAGTTGTTGGGAAGGCTTTACAGCGAACAGCATCTGGGGCGTCAGTGAGGTACATTCTGCTTCTGAAGTTACTAAGATGGTGGTTGGGATCCGTGGTGCCGTCGTACAGGGTCATATCCGGGAGTTTGAAGTCTTTTGGAATTTTGGTTTTCATGATTTCCCTAGTGAAGGGGTCTTGCTCTTTGTGTGAATTTTATTCGAGATTAGCGCGAGGGGCTTTTGATTTGAGATCGGCTTCCAATTGCTGCAGTTTTTCTTCCAACTCCCGACGTCGCCGCATCTCTCTTTGTAGATCTCTTCCGATTTCTCGTTGTTGCTGGGTTTCTTTTTCCAGTTGTTTTAGGCGATTTAAGAGTGCTTCTATGGCTCCTGAATTTGGCAAATCTTTGTCTTTGCTGGTCTCCGGAGTGTCTTGTAGCGTGACATCCGCATTTTTGTGCGGTGTTCGATCCTCCAGACCTGAATCGTGGTCGTTGTCATGGTTGTCCGCCATGGTGATGGGATGACTTCCAGGTTCTCCGGCAATGGCGCCAATGTTCCGAGGGTTACTTGAAACTGTAGGTCGATCTCGGACGAGATCTTCTGTACTGGTCAGAGATGACGTGTCCGGCTGGCTGGTGGCGGCCGGAGCTGTTGTGTCCGACTTGTTGGACTGGCTGCACTTCTGATCCTTTGCCACCGGAGGGTAGGGGGTACCTACAAGAGACTCCGATGCTTAAGTTAGCATGGGTATTAAACAGGTTTTATGTAGAATCAGAGTATGAGTTATACCTGGGTGCTCCAGTGTATTTATAGTATTGAGATGTGACCTTCGTTGGGTAAGATAAGTTAGTTATCTTATCTTATCTTTATCTTTAGAGTTGAGGTCAGCGTATCTTTATTGGAACCGCCCTTATCTCTATAGGCTTAGGCCGCCTTAGGATTTGGGTCGTGTTCCTCTATTTGGGCCTTTTACTGGGCTCTCTTGTTGATTTGGCCGAGCTCTTTGAGACGAGGTCGGATAGTCTGTCCTGAAGAGGTTGGTCGCTTTATCTCGAATCATCCCAGGTCGGATAGCTCGACCTAGGGTTGAACACCACCCATACCCCATAATCATTACTGTGTTAAATAAGACGCGGTTAGCTTATGCAGATAAAAATTTGAAAGAGGAAAACACAAATACAGATATTCCTTATGAGCCATTAGCTTGTTCTCCTATTTCTAGCATATCCACAAATGCAAAATCAAGTATCCTTGGCCTGAACGAAGTGTCGTATTTATAGAACGAGTCATACTTGAGCATATCTTCCAGATATTTTGCCTATTTATATAGGAAAAAAATTAAATAAAGGACGATATTTGAAACCTAAAAAAATGTCATAAAACTGAAAATGGGGAAAGTTAATTTACCAGCTTTACTATACTCGATCTCTTTTGCTCTTTATCTGTAGCAACCGGCAGGGAGTCTAGTAGAATTGTTTGATGATTGCACAAATCAAAAACAACCAGATACCAATGTGTGTTGTTCTCGTTGACAGGTAAAAAAATCTAGTACCAACTTTTACGTATTAGAATATTACTAGATACAATTTTTTTTAAAAAAAAATAAAAGGTATAGATCAGTTCATAAAGATAAATGCCATTAAATAATAAAAAAAAATTAAAAATACAATAAATCATATACCTTTTTTATACCTTCATCAACTTTTCCCATAAATTCTTTTTGATAATATTTCAACATAACTTCAATTTTGGTATCACATTGCAGTATGAATTGCTGAATTTAATAGTTAGGGGCTAAGTCAGTGAAACCAATTAAGTAATAAGATAAAATAAATAAAAACGGTAACAAGCCTGAAAAAGACATTGCGTACTGAAAACACAGCTGGCAAATACCAGTGTGTTTGACATCCTATTTCTTTCTCCTGCATGGTTAGCATAGTAGCCACCAAATCCAACACCTATGTGGTAAATAATAAATTTATTAGGAATTGAAAGTATGCTAGGGATAGCAGTTTAATTATGCACTTACATCCCCATGCACCCACTCCTTGGGAATTAATGACTTGAAATTGTCACGAGTTCCGCTAAATTTGTTTGTTGTCTCCAATACCTCATCACTACAAATATGAATCACATTAATATTGAACTATTTTTTAAATTTTTAATAGATAGATAATGAGATATTTAACCTCCTTTTATTTGGTGTGAACATATAGGTTGCCATTTTAATATCTAAGTCATCCAAATCTATGTATGCAGGAGGTTTAAATAAAATCGGGATCCACTGCAAAATAAAAAAATTGGTGAGATCACTAAGTTATGTAACCGTAGATGCTTGATGCGAATGCTTGTGATATGAGAACTTACAGATGGCCATTCAATTCTCCATTTATTGTGCTCAATTTTTTTCTGGTTTAGGGTAGGCATGCTAATAGAATATCCACTTGGTGTACTCTTTTTTAAGAGTGCATTTTGCTCCTCGGTTAAAGATTTATGTGAGGTCCTTGGTGGAGTTTTTTTATTTTTTGAAAAGTTGTCTTTAATGGAGGCAGCATTCACACCAACCTTATTTTTAGACAAATGTAAATTCCTGACAATTCTTCTCTTGGCCGTAGATATCTTCTTATCGTGTACACTTATCTGTTTTGATGCCTTTTTATTTGTACCAGAGTTAGACTGATGATTTTGTGGAGACTTTAGCCGTTTAAGAATTTCATCTGTATCTCTTGGATTAGTAGATTGAAAAGGATATAAGAGACTAGGAGGCTGAAAATTTGTGACAGTTGGACCTACAATAAATGATGGTGGGAATATGTTGTATAGTGATGAATGCATAATTGTCGGATATTGGTTAGAATATACTGCAGCAGTATAAAACCGTGGTACATAGAATAGAAAAATTGGGGTATGTGAGGTATATGGTTCAAGTACGGATAACGCAAAGTTGTGAAAACGGTTCGAACCGACTGGTTGAACCAGTCAAATCGTGAACCGAGGGGAAAAGCGGTTCGGACCAAGATTTTGAAAACCGGTTCAAACTGGTCAGTTGAACTGTGAACCGGTATAAATAACGAATCGGTCATATATCAAAACCGAAAGATTCAGAAACCATCATTGGACCATCGAACCGGTCGAGAACCGGTCGGTCGAACCGAACCAGGACCCGACCGATTTTCTAAAATTTGCTCAAAACGGTGCCGTTGGTTAGAGGAACCCTAACTAGTAAACAAAACGTGCAGCACCTTCTTGGCCTCTCCTCTCTCACAGTCTCACTCAGCCACTCTCCTCCTTCCTCTCATCGAGCTCCTCCTCACTCCCTCACTTCCCTCTCTTTGGCCTCTGAATGAACACACTGAAGAATGCAGAGAAGATAGAAGAGAACTCGAACGCAGCTTGGAGGAAGCACCGAAGTATCCATCTCTCGTCGCCATTCCTCAACGTCCAGCAACTGCCGCTACTACAGCTTCGGCGCAACGTCGCCCTTGTTCGCCGCGCATCCGCCTCCTTTTTGGCTAAGCTTCTGCGTCTGTTTTTTGGCCAACCCTTGTTCTGCCCTTTTTTGCCAACCCTTGTTTGAGCTGCATAGCCCTCTGTTCAGTCCTCTACGCCACGTGTTCGAGCCTCTGTTCAGCCTCTGTTCCGCGGCCTTTCAGCCACCGTTCCGCCATTGTCTGCCTCCATTCAGCCATCTCCGTCGCGATTTTTTTTTCCTAGGGTGATTTTTTTCCTTCTTCTTGTTCTTTCTTGTATTAATTATTCAGTTATTGTTTATTTATTGTTGTTTTCATGGTTAGTATGTTTTCTAGTTCTTATTTTGTTGTTAGTTTGCTGTAGTTTAAAATGTTAATTGTTCTTGTTATTTTGATTTTCAGTTTTAATTGATCTTATTAACTTGTTAATTTGATAAATTATTGTTTTGGTGTTGTTCTCTACCTTTTTATTGTTATATTGTGTTTTGATATGGTTGATTTAATAAATTATTCATTGAGTGAAAGATGAAAACTTGCCATGGTAAAATTACTCCTGCCATGTTAAAACTGCTCCTATTGGTTTAGTATGGCTCAATCCATGCTTCCAAAGAGATTCTACCACCATGCTTGGACCTTGTCTCTAAGGTTGGTCCTGTGATGATTAAGGATGTAAATCTTGTAACCCACTTTAGGAATTAACTTTTTAGTTTCTTTTTGAAATTGGGTATGGAAATTTTGTTTGTTGATCCTAGTAATTTTGTTTGTTGATGTGTGAATATATTCTTTCATATTCCTCACTAAGTCGTAGTGATCTGTATGCCTTTGATCCCATAGCCTTTGTATTGTTGCATATTGGTAGATAGAAGGTATCAAATTTTGTGACATATCTATTATGTTGCTGATTTAGAAAATTGGTCGCTTTATTATATTCCCTAGAAACAGTACAACTATACAACTACTAAACCTATAAACCAGCCAACATATTTAAGGATATCCTTCAGTGGTGCCATTGTGAGAATGGTTGAATTCTTATCTTCATCTCCAAAATCTTGTTCGGATTCATATTGTTCATCCATCATATTTTGGTCACATACTAACTCTTCTTGTTGGTTAATGTCATCATCCTTATAGTATTGCTCATCCATCTCATTGTCCGTAAATATACCTGACTCCTTCAAAATTTACCCATAAAAAAAATTGTTAGTACACTTTCTATAACACTAAAATCATTTTTACTTATCATTTAAAAAAAATCACTTGAGTTAAACATATTAAAAAAATAAAAAACTAAAATTGTTCTTTATCTGTGTTCAGAAATCCTCTCGTTCATGCCTCTGAAGGTTTCAGTATTCTTCATCTTCTTCTCTCCTCTTCCTATCCTCTCTCTATCTCTCTCTGATCGATCTCTCTCATCTATCTCACTATGCGTCGCACGCAAGATCTCTCCCTCTCTCCTCTCTTGTCTCACAATCGAGGTCATCATCGCCTTCCTCCTGGTTCCAAAGAGCTTGCCTTCCTCCTGGTTCCGTCTTCCTCGCTGTCTTCTTTGCCGTCTTCCTCATTCTTCATCAGCTTCTTCCTTTCGGTAATTCCCTCTTATGATTTCTGTGATTTGAATTATTATAGCATTGGTGTAATTTTTGTAATTAGGGTAATTTGGTTTGATGTATGTGATTTGATATTAGTTGTTGTTAATTTTGACGAATTGTTTAATTCTTAATGGATGCAGCGCTTTGAGATAGTTAATGGTGTCATTGAAGTTGAAGGAATAGCAGAGGAGAAAACTGCAGGTGCTGAAGAGGATGAAGGTACTAATTACAAGATCACACCTTTTCTTTAAATAACATTTCAATTCATTCACTGATAAAATTTTGATTTGGTTTTGTAGAAAAAGGAGTACTTGCTTTTTGGCTCAATGCAATAAAAAACAATGAAGTGTTAGCTGAAGAGGTTAGTTGGTTCTATCAATAGTAACTCCCCCCTTTTTTAAATGTGTATTTTATGTCTTGCAAGTTAGTTACATGTGCAGTTTTCTGCTGTTCTCCTATTCTTATGTTTAACAAAATAAAAAATTTGCAAACTGCATTCTTTTACCTCGACTGAACAAGAGAAAAATTTTGCTTAGCAAATGCAGCCAAATAGTGGGAATTCTTGCAAGGGTGTTTTAATAGTAATCTAGTTTAAATTGCTTTTGTAATTCTAATTGTTTAATAAGAGTAATTAACTGTTGGAATCTCTGTATAAGATCTTGGTTAGCAGCTTGAATCCCAAATAAACTACAACAGCAGATAGATACATCAATCTATGGATCAGAAACTACAGTAACTCATAACATTAAGATGGAATTGAAACCTACAAATTATAAGATGGAAGATTACATTTACCTGAAAGAACTATTTTAGAGTGTTGTCAGCTTCACAGGGAAAAACACCTTTTAGTAGCTTCCATATTAGATAAAAGATCTTTAATGTCTGCCTCTATTCTCCTTTTCATGTTGAAATACTCCAGATGTGCTCGTTCTAATGCTTGAAGTTCTTCGAGTTTCTGCCTATGCATTTCCTCTGTCTCACCCAGTCGCAGCTTTGCAATTCGCTGAGTATACTCTTCATCAATTTTTCCACTCTTTGCAAGGGCAATACGTTTCAACCCTTCAGCTTTTCTTCTTGCATCATCAACACGTGATTGAAATATTTTAGCCTCTACTTGTTTGATTTTAACTACACTCTCCAACTCATGAAAATAGAAGTCTTTTGGGACAATACTCATTTGCAGCTCAGGTGCCAGAGTCCTTTTATCATCTGGATCAAAGCTGGTAAGGATGTTTGCTAGCCTTTCTAACACAGGTTTCTTCTCCGAATAAGTAGATTTCAGCCAAAAAGCTTCCTGGCTTGGCCCAACTACCCCTTTGATTTCCTTACTTAGTTCTTTCCCAGATAAGTTTGTAGCCATTGCTAATTTGGAAGAATCCCCATCTGAAATATGGACAACATGTAGGGTAAAAAGATGCAAACTCAATTTAGCTTAAAAGCACTAGGAATTTAAACATGAAAAAATAAAATCAAACTTAGGAAATAGCACAATCTGAGATCTGAAATAGTATGCTTTATAGGCAATTAGGCATGATACAAATACAAAAAATTGCAGTATTTGATATCTATCATTTGCTAACATAACTACATAAGTGCAAATGCTTTCAATATTGATGCTTTGATTTGAAGATTTCTACTTTGCTTCAGCATTATTGCTCTTTGCCTACTTGAAGATTGTTGATCTCCTTGCTTTATTTATATATAAATAATATATTTTGATTAGTTTTCTCCCCAGTTTATTGATTTTGATCCCCTTGTCTATTTTGATTTTGCATCTGGAATCAGGAATAAATATTTAAACTATTAGTCTCTAAAATTTGAACTATTTTAAACTATTAACTAATTTTGCAATAGGGTAATGGTCCAAGAGATTGAGATTTTAAAGATTGAAGTGAAGCCAAGATGGAGAAAAGGAACAAAGATAAAATTTGAGGGTAAGGGTGATGAGAAACCTGGATACTTCCCTGCTGGTATAGTGTTCATAATTGAAGAAAAGAAACACAATTTGTTTATAAGAGAAGGCAATAATGGCTTGGAAATATGTATTGAGATTCCTCTAGTAGATGCACTCACAAGGTGCTCTTTTCCAATTCCTATATTAGGAGGGGAGAAGTTGAATTTGTCATTTGAGAATACTGTTGTATACCCTGGATATATGAAGGTTATTAATGGTCAAGGCATGCCAACCCTTAAAAACGATGGGAAAAGAGGTAACCTCCATGTCAAGTTTCTAGTTGACTTCCCCAAAGAATTGAATAATGAACAATGGCAAGAAGCTTTTAGAATCTTAGAAAATTGTTGTTAATGATGATCATAGTTATACATTTGTATATTTTGTATGCAGATATGAATGCACTTGCTATCAGTTAAAGACACAAATTTTCTGTTAATGATAGATATACAATTCATGACTCAATGTTGGCATTGGATTATTTCTCCATAAGAAATAGCTGATAATTACATATATTTGTGTATATAGTACCTATAACCAGTTAACCACTATTTTATGAATATCTTACTTGACTATTTTATGAATATCTTACTTGACTTCGCTGTAAATTTCATTTTATTCTGCATTCAGCTCCTAAAATAAAAAGTTGGTAAAATAAATAAAAAATCTAATCATTCTTGAATGAAAATGATAATTAATTTTTATTTTATTATTTTAAAAATTTTTCTTATATTAGAGAATCTTTTTCCTCCTACTTTATAAGTTCTTTATCTTTCTTGGGGGAACTATTCCATCCGCCTATAGCTTATTAGCTTTGAGGAAGACAGAACAGACATCAAACCTTCAATATTTATGAAAGAAAAAAAAGCTATAAACAATATACATATACATTATATACACATTCTTTTTCGTTAGTTTTATTTTCATTTGGACCAAGGAGAGAGAAAGTTCAGTCCCTTATATGATATGTGATGCATGAGCATCTTTCCTATCTTTTTCTAGTGAATTTGCATTTAAATTGTTGAGTTTAATCAAGAATTAATTATCTTTTAGCCAATATGGATGCTACTTTGAGTCTTGTGTAATTCTGTTTATTTTAGGTAGCATTCAGCTGGACTTGATGGAGTTTCTGCATAAGAAGAGATGAAGGCGAATGATGCTGTCAATCCTGACCTCTCTGCACTCAAACCTAAATAACTCGAGTTACAGAGGTCCAATAAACGTGATTCTAGTGGCGTTGGAAAGCTAACTTCCAGAGCTTTCCAACAATATATAATAGTCCATACTTCTTCTCCGAACTCGCTGCTAAGGCTGTAGGCGCAAGACACAACAATAATACGCGAAATTGGTCCTGCCCACTTCAAGTTAGGCGCACTAAAACCCAAGTTAGGCGTGGATCCTAGTGAAGCCAAGTGGTCCCCATCCATCAATTGAAGATTTGCTGATTGCTATGATTAATTCTAATTTAAATTCAAATTTTAAAAATAGAAAAAGATATCATGCTAGTTTTAAAGATAGATTTTAAATTAATTAGGATTAGATATAAATAGGGGGATACCACCTCAACATTATTCCATTTAGAGACTTCCAATTCTATACAAATTTACATTCCATATTCCAGAGTTTTTCTCTCTGAACCATGAGCAACTAAACCTCCATTGTTAAGGTTAAGAGCTCTGTCTATTTGTATAGATTGATTTTATTGCTTTTCCTATTTTAATTCATGTATGGATTTATAATTTAAGAATTGTTTTCGCTCTTTATCTTATGAATTTGGGTGGAACGGAAGTATGACCCTCTTTCTATTTGAGTTCTTGTATAACTTGGAAAAGCTCTTTACTTGAACAACAGCTTGAAAACATATTCTCCTAAATTTTAATTATCTGGATTCAACGGGATACGTGACATATAATCCTTTTATTTTTGGATAATTAGAGTTTTTGTGGTATATAAATTGGAATTTGATCATGTAGCTTCTAATTGGAATTAAATGACCAAGGAATTGACAGTTAATGAATTTTAGAGGAGACTAGAAAGGTCTAAGAAATTAGGGTCTAGTCACATATAGTTTGCCATAAATTAAATCCTACATAATTAAAATAGTTAGTAAGAAAAGTAAATCCGGAAAAATAGATAACTTTGAAGCCTTAACTGCCTTCTCAATATTTTATTCCCAACTTATTTATCTGCCTATCTTTAATATTCTAAATTTACTGTTAATGCTTTTAAACTTCAAAACACTATTTTCTGTTTGTCTAACTAAGCCTATCAAATACTATTATTGCTTAATCCATCAATTCTCGTGGGATCGACCCTTACTCACGTAAGGTATCACTTGGTACGACCCGGTGCACTTACCGGTTAATTTGTGGGTTAGAAATACCGCATCAAGTTTTTGGCGCCGTTGCCGGAGATTGATTGTGATTAACAACTATTCGTTGTTTGATTGCTTAGATTAGATAATTTTTCTTTTAATTGATTTTTTTTTAGTATTATTAATTTTTTTAATTTTATTTTCCATTATTTTCCCTTTAACGTCCCTTCCTTTTTTTTCGTTTGTTAACCCCCTGTCCCGTTTTTTTTAAGTAGTTTTATTTTAATATTATTAATTTCTATTTTCATTTTTTCTATGTTTTTTTTTCTCTTGCTTTTCGTTTGTTTTCCTATTCCACCGTTTGATTTCACTTTCTTTTATTAATTTTTTATTCTTTTCAAAAACTTTACGTCGTTTCTTTTTTTTTCCTTTTTTTTTACTTTCGTTTATTTTCGTTTTGTTTTTGTTCATTATTAATTTATTTTATTTTTTTATATTTTATTAGTTTTATTTTATTTCTGTCTTTAATTTCAAAAGAAAAATTAAATAAGTAAAAAAAATTTAAATAAACAAATAGTACTAATATTTTTCTTAATTTCTGAAATTAAGTTTGGTGTTTCTTAATTAGTTTTATTTTAATTTTTCTTATTTTAATTTTTAGAATTCTGTTATTTTTTCTTTACTTTTCTGTTTGCCACATGACACGTTTAATTCTGTTTGGTATTGTATGCTAAGGAAAAATAATGGAGAGAGATAATATGAGTTACTACTCACACCCGAGTAGTGATTCATATTATTGTGGATGGGGAAACTACCCAAATTTTGGTTGGCAAAGTCAAAACCAAAGAAACTTCAGTGCTCCATATTTCAATTATCAAGAGCCACCACCTCCCTATTCATATCAAGAACCACCATCTCCATATACATACTAAGAACCATCATTTTTCTACCCATATCAAGAGCCACCATCTACCTATTCTTACCAAGAACCATCCTCTTTTTACTCTTATCAAGAATCATCACCTCCTTCTTATTCTTATCAAGAACCATCATCTCCTCCTTATTCATCTCAAATACCATCAGATCTTGAGCTTCTCATGAAAGAATTCTTACATGATATAAAGACGAGTGTCAAAAATGTAGAGAAACATGTGCAGTTGATTATCAAGTCACAAGAAGAGGAGCAAGCAAATTTCTTCCCAAGAGATACAATACAAGATCCTATAGAAGAAAGTGAAGAAATCAATCAAAGGAGTTCATACTCCAATGAATTAGAGAACTTTCCATCCTCACACATGGAAGAAGAAAAAGATGCAAAAACAAAGGAGGTTGATGCACCAACAAAGAAGGAAGATGCACAAACAAAGGAGGTTGCAAGGGATGAAAATAATTATGGTAATCTACACTCCAATGATGCAGAGAGTGGCATGGAGGGTGAGTTTATTGAACCACCAATTCAAGAAGTTCTTGATGAATGGTACACTCTAACCATCACACAACACCCACATGTTGATATCAAAGAAGTGAAGATAACCAAGGGTGATGTGCGGAAAATGATCCGACACAAAACTCACCGGCAAGTGCACCGGGTCGCATCAAGTAATAATAACTCACGGAAGTGAGGTCAATCCCACAAGGATTGAAGGATTGAGAAATTTTAGTTTAGTGGTTGATTTAGTCAAGCGAATCAAGATTTGGTTGAGAGATTTGTGATTTGCAGAATTTAAATTGCATAGAAAGTAAAGGGAATGGGTAAATTGCATGAAATTAAAGAGAACTGAAATTTAAAGTGCTGAATCTTAAAGAACAAGAAATTAAATGGCAGAAACTTAGAACGCAAGAAATGTAAATTGTAGAATCTTAAAGTGCAAGAAATGTAAATGGCTTGAATTGTAAAGGGAATTGGGAATTGGATTTGCAGAAATTAAACAAGGCAAAGTAAAATTCAACAGACATAAGAATGGAAGATGAATTGGATTGAATCGGATCTTGAAACAGAAATGTAAATGAGCTTGAAAGCAGTAAACAGAGAATGTAAAATGATAATTCAGATCTCAGGACCCAAGAGACTAGATAACCAAATCTAGATCTCAATGCCTTCCTAGATCCAACAAGAACAATTGCAAAGGAAATGTAAATTGCAGAGAAAGTAGATGAAGAAGCAATTAACAGAAATTTAAATTCAATTGTGCAGTAAAGAAACAGAGAGGTCTCAGGATGAGATTGAAATAGAATTCCTTCAATTCTCCAACCCAAGATCCAAGACAATTGTAATTGAAATTGAAAGCAAGAAAACTAAGAGGAAGGGAATTCAATTCTCCTTCCCCGAGACTTAGAAATTAAAATTCACTCCACACCAAAAGCTCTCTGAAAACTCTCTATGAAAACTAAAAGGAAAGCTCCCCGAAAACTTAAATCCTATGCTATTTATACACTTTCTTCAAATGGTCTTCAAGCCTTCAATTGGGCCTTTGCTCTTGATGGAATTGGGTTAATAGAGGCCTTGGTTGATTGCTCTTGGAGTTTGGAGAAGAACCGAAGTGAACCGGGTTTGGAATCATGAAAGCTTGAGTAAAAGTTTGAGTAAAAGTTTGAGGCAAACTTTTACTCAAACTTTTCATATCAGCCACCCCATCTTTGCTGCTACCAACGTTTGAGCCAAAGTTTGGGGTCAAACTTTTGCTCAAACGTTGGCTCCCCCCTGCACACTCATGGCGCCAACGTTTGCCAAAAAGTTTGAGGCAAACGTTGGCGCAATCTTTTGCTCTCTAGGGTGTGTTGTTCATGGCGCCAACGTTTGCCAAAAAGTTTGAGGCAAACGTTGGCGCAAACTTTTGCTCTCCAGAGTGTTGATTTGTGATGCCAAAAGTTTGCCAAAAAGTTTGAGGCAAACTTTTGCTCAAGCTTTTTGCCCAAAAGTTTGCACAAAAGTTTGAGGCAAACTTTTGGTCAAGCTTTTTGCTCCCTGGTTCGTTTTCACTTATTCCAAAAGTTTGAGCTAAAGTTTGAGGCAAACTTTTGCTCAAACTTTTTGTCCTCTCTTCCTCCTAGCCATTCCTTCTTGCTTCAACCTTTCTCCAAGCTTTCTTCACCTATCATTAATAAACCAAGCACATCAAAGTTATGCTCAAAATCATGAGATATTCATTCTTTCATAATATGTGACAATTATAGCATAAAACCTCATGAAATTGCATTGATTCATCTATGGTTGATTAAATCAAAGGAAGCATGAAAATCTACCCAATTGACTTGCTTATGGCTCAAGAAAGTGCAGAAATCAATTGAAAACAAAAGAAAAAGGCTAGTGAAACTAGGCTAAGATGACTTGTCATCACAACACCAAACTTAAAGCTTGCTTGTCCCCAAGCAAGAAATGAATTATTGAGAAGAAAGAATGAAATGGAAGATGATGTTCATGCTAGCAGAGTATTATTGGTAGTTCATGGGGTTTTATGTGGATATGTAAACACTCACTTCTTATTGACTCTTAGGCCTAGAAAGTCTTCTTCAAGCATCAAGCAACACACTGCTATGACCTCTCATTATTCCTTTATCCTTGGCTATTATTTTGTTCATAAGCTTTATTTGAGTGTCATGTGTAACAAGTTCATTGATTTCTTTATACTTGACACATTATTCACTATAGACACTTGGCTCACATTCCTTCTTAAAACATTGATGCCCAGCACCTCTTTGGGTTACTAAATGCCTTGTAGTTAGGTTGCTCTTGATAGTGGACTTTCAGCTGATGATCCCGGGTTAGTTAACCCAAGTCACCAAGTGTTGATGCACTCTAAAGAGCTTAATAATCCAAGCAGATCCTAGTACAAAGACACCACAGGCATATATTCTAAGGTTCAAGCTATTGGTGTCTAGCTTTGTTTCTTTTTGTTTTTCTTTTGTTCTGTTGCCATTTTTGGCTTTTTTCTTTTCTCTTTTTTTTGTTTTTCTTTTTAACCAAGGACTTTTATTTTATTGAGATTCATAGACAGTGAGCTACTTTCTACTTAAAAGGAGACAGTCTGGTTCTTTTATTCACTAAAAGTGAGCTATCATACAATCACACATACATACCACCACTTACTTTTATTGTACTTCTTTCTAACAGAGAACTATCTCACTTCACATTCAAACATTTCTTTTATTGAATTAAAGATGCAGGGGACAAAACATGCTTTTTGTTAAGTGAAAGTAAACATACAAGCATACACTTAGGCTAGCTTTCTTATTTTAAATTAAAACAGAAATGATGCAAAGACTACTAAACTAACAGTTACTGTTAAGATGGGCATATTCACACTTCCAATTTAGAGCAATTTAATGCTGATGGAGTTAAGTGACAATACAACCTCTTGGTGGCTTCTTCTTCTTTCTCTCAGCTAACGGTGTGTAGTCCTCCCAAGAGAGTGATTGAATTCCTGCAGTGTTAATGGAAGTTGCTTGTTTCTCAAGCCCTTAGGTGACTGGTTAGTGTGCAAGACTTTCTTGTAGGCTTTTGAACTTATTTTGGTGTGTGAACACCAAACTTAGTCCCTTGCCATGTTTCTTATGCATTAAAATAACCATATGTGAAAACCTAAGTCTTTGCTAAAGGTAATAAAACTAAAAACTAGAAACAGACAATGATTTAATGATTTATCAGATTTCTTGGAGCTAGTAACCCTTTGTGCAGAAGGTGAGAATGTGCTTTTAAATGAGATTTTGGTGGAACACCAAACTTAGAATCCTTCATTCTCCCTTAAATTGTTTTGGTGTGCAACACCAAACTTAGCTCCTTGCAATACATACTTAATTATTCAACATTTTTATTGAAAAAGCTATGAAAAGAAAATTACCTCAGGTTGGGTTGCCTCCCAACAAGGGCTCTTTTAATGTCACTAGCTTGACATCTTGTTCTTTTGATCATGGAGGTTGAAAATCATAGTGCCTCAGCTTTTCTCCTCTTACTGTGAACTTTCTTCCGGTCTCCTCTTTGATGATCTCTAGGTGTTCAAGTGAAAGGATCCGGTTCACAGTATAGCATTCAGATGATTGTGGGGACACCTTCATTGGTTGGGTGTTTAACACTACTTTATCCCCTGGTGAAAAGCCTTCAGTGGGGATTTTCTTATTTTTCCACCCTTTTGGCCTCTTCTTCCTCTCTTCTTTCTTAAGAGATGATTCATGCCTTGGTGGTTCTTTATCTGGAATGTTGAGGTTCTCATCTGGGGGTTTTGGATCTAGTTCCTCCTTGATTTCTTTGGTCTGTTGCACCATCTCTACTTCTTTCAAGCATGGATGTAGAAGTCTTGGAGTTAACTCATTGAATGCCTCCTTCAAACTTTGATCCTTGGCCTTATCCTTCATACAATCTTCTTCTTGAGTAGGCTCATGCAGGATTTTAAAAACATGGAATGCTAGGTGCTCATCATGCACTCTTAACAACAATTCTCCTTTTTCAACATCTATCAATGCTCTGCCCATAGCCAGGAAAGGCCTCCCCAGGATGATGGGAGTGTTAGGGTCTTCATCCATATCCAGGATAACAAAATCAGCTGGGAGAAAGAATTTTTCCACTTTTACCAACACATTCTCCACAACTCCCAGTGCTTGCTTAATGGATTTGTCAGCCATTTGGAGAACTATTCGTGTGGACTTCAGCTCAGAAATTTGAAGTTTCCTCATTAGAGACAAAGGCATCAAGTTTATACCTGCACCGAGGTCACAAAATGACTTCTCAATTGTTATGTTTCCTATGGTGCAAGGTATGTAAAAACTCCCAGGATCATCTTTCTTCTCTGGCAACTCTCTTTGGAGGATAGCACTACATTCCTTTGTCATCTCAACAATCTGTCCTTCCTTCAGGGATATTTTCTTTGTGAGTACTTCTTTCATAAATTTGGCATATAATGGCATCTGTTCAAGTGCTTCTAAGAAAGGAATATTGATGCTGAGAGTCTTGAATATATCCAGGAATTTTGAGTATTGCTTATCCTCGTTTTCTTTTTTGAACCTCTGAGGGTACGGAAGTTTGGGGACATCTGGCTTCACCCCTTCCTTCTTCTCTTGTAGCTGTGTTTCAAGGATGTCCACATCTTTCTTTGAGCTTTTTGCATTCTTGGTCTTTCTCTCCTCTTCACTTCTCTCTTATGTCTCTTCTTGTGGAACTTCTCTGTTGTGTTCTTCTTGATTGATGGCTTCCTTCTCCCTAGTCTTTTCACTTTCCACTATGATTGCTTTGCACTCCTCCCACTTTGTAGCTTTTCCTTTGTCCTTTGGATTGGAGATTGTATCACTTGGGAGAACATTGGTTGGCCGTTCATCTTGTTTGGCCAATTGTCCCACTTGTCGTTCAAGGCTCTTCATGGTAGCTTCATTTCTCTCTTACACTTTGACCAAGCTTTGAGTGGACTGAGCAATTGCTTGTATGGCTGCCTCAAGACTTGAAATTCTACTTTCATGATGGTATATTGGTGGTATGATGGGGGTGGAATGTGGTTGCTGGAAGTTATTTGTAGGGGTAGTGTGGTAGTTTTGGGGGTTAGATGTTGGTGCGGAAATGCTATTTTGATGAGTTTGTGGATTGTGGTGGGGTGGTTGATATGTATTTTGTGGTTTCTTGTATTGATTATTATTAGCGTTTTGCTGGTCGTGGTTTGAGTAAGTTGTGTTTCTTGAGTTGTTTTGGTTTGAGTTTTTCTGCCACGGTTGCTGGCTGTGGGTGTGGTTATCTCCCCATCTGAGATTTGGATGGTTCTTCCAGGATGGATTGTAGGTGTCACCATAAACCTCATTTTGGCCTGAGCCTTGGTTGTGCACATATTGAGGTTGTTCCTGCTGCTCATTTTCTTGGTTTTCTTCATTTTGTCCCCATGTGATTGATGGTTGGCTTGTATTCACTGCTGCAACTTGTAAACCATCAATCTTTTTAGCCATCTGCTCAAATTGTTCTTGAATCTGCTGTTGCATTATCTTGTTTTGAGCTAGGATGGTGTCCACCCTTCCATTTCTAACACTCCTTTCCTTAGTGATGGTTGGCGTTGTCTCTGATGAGCAAAGAAGTATTGATTGTTTGCCACCATATCAATGAGGTTCTGAGCTTCTTCAGCTGTCTTCATAAGTTGCATCGAGCCTCCTGCTGAATAGTCAAGTGCCTCTTGAGCTTTCATTGTCAGTCCTTCATAGAAATTTTGGAGTTTATCCCATTCATTAAACATCTCTGGTGGACACTTCCTGAGTAAAGCTTTGTATCTCTCCCATGCTTCATACAATGACTCTCCATCCATCTGAGTAAATGTTTGAACCTCTGTTTTGAGCCTGATGATCTTTTGAGGAGGATAAAACTTTGCTAAGAACTTGCTCACTAGATCCTTCCAATTGTTGATGCTTTCTCTTGGAAATGACTCCAACCATTGAGTAGATTTGTCCCTCAGGGAAAATGGAAACAACAACAATTTGTAACTGTCAGGATGTACACCATTGGTCTTCACTGTGTTACATATCCTCAGGAAGGTGGATATGTGTTGGTTTGGATCTTCCAAGGGGCCTCCTCCATAAGAACAGTTGTTCTGCACCAAGGTGATGAGTTGGGGCTTCAATTCAAAGTTATTTGCATCGACATTTGGGGTAAGGATGCTACTCCCACAATGCCTTGGATTAGCAAATGTATATGAAGCCAAGACTCTCCTCTGTGGTTGACCATTATTGTTGGCCATTCTCACTGGTGGATTTGTTGGATTTGTTGAGTGTTCCTCCAATTCATGATATTCTTCATCTGATTCTTCCTCTCCAGCAACATTTTTTTCTCTTGCTTCTCTTCTTAGCCTTCGGAGGATTCTTTCGTCAGTTTCATGAAAGGTAGGGATCTCTCTTCTTGTATCTGACATACAAGCAAAACACAAGAATCACACAATACCAGAAAAGCAATAACACTTCAATCCATGGCTGAATTGAAATATTAGTTAGCTTAGGCAAAAATTCAAACAGTTAGCGTGTTAGTCAAAGTTAAAGAAACAGAAAATAAAAATGCTAGATCTAGATCTCCACTTCACTTAATCATTGTCAATCTATTTCAATCCCCGGCAACGGCGCCAAAAACTTGATGTGCGGAAAACGATCCGACACAAAACTCACCGGCAAGTGCACCGGGTCTCATCAAGTAATAATAACTCACGGGAGTGAGGTCGATCCCACAGGGATTGAAGGATTGAGCAATTTTAGTTTAGTGGTTGATTTAGTCAAGCGAATCAAGATTTGGTTGAGAGATTTGTGATTTGCAGAATTTAAATTGCATAGAAAGTAAAGGGAATGGGTAAATTGCATGAAATTAAAGAGAACTGAAATTTAAAATGCTGAATCTTAAAGAACAAGAAATTAAATGGCAGAAACTTAGAACGCAAGAAATATAAATTGCAGAATCTTAAAGTGCAAGAAATGTAAATGGCTTGAATTGTAAAGGGAATTGGGAATTGGATTTGTAGAAATTAAACAAGGCAAAGTAAAATTCAACAAACATAAGAGTGGAAGATGAATTGGATTGAATTGGATCTTGAAACAGAAATGTAAATGAGCTTGAAAGCAGTAAACAGAGAATGTAAAATGATAATTCAGATCTCAGGACCCAAGAGACTAGATAACCAAGTCTAGATCTCAATGCCTTCCTAGATCCAACAAGAACAATTGCAAAGGAAATGTAAATTGCAGAGAAAGTAGATGAAGAAGCAATTAACAGAAATTTAAATTCAATTGTGCAGTAAAGAAACAGAGAGGTCTCAGGATGAGATTGAAACAGAATTCCTTCAATTCTCCAACCCAAGATCCAAGACAATTGTAATTGAAATTGAAAGCAAGAAAACTAAGAGGAAGGGAATTCAATTCTCCTTCCCCGAGACTTAGAAATTAAAATTCACTCCACACAAAAAGCTCTCCGAAAACTCTCTATGAAAACTAAAAGGAAAGCTCCCCGAAAACTTAAATCCTATGCTATTTATACACTTTCTTCAAATAGTCTTCAAGCCTTCAATTGGGCCTTTGCTCTTGATGGAATTGGGTTGATAGAGGCCTTGGTTGATTGCTCTTGGAGTTTGGAGAAGAACCGAAGTGAACCGGGTTTGGAATCATGAAAGCTTGAGTAAAAGTTTGAGTAAAAGTTTGAGGCAAACTTTTACTCAAACTTTTCATATCAGCCACCCCATCTTTGCTGCTACCAACGTTTGAGCCAAAGTTTGGGGTCAAACTTTTGCTCAAACGTTGGCTCCCCCCTGCACACTCATGGCGCCAACGTTTGCCAAAAAGTTTGAGGCAAACGTTGGCGCAAGCTTTTGCTCTCCAGGGTGTGTTGTTCATGGCGCCAATGTTTGCCAAAAAGTTTGAGGCAAACGTTGGCGCAAACTTTTGCTCTCCAAGGTGTTGATTTGTGATGCCAAAAGTTTTCCAAAAAGTTTGAGGCAAACTTTTGCTCAAGCTTTTTGCCCAAAAGTTTGCACAAAAGTTTGAGGCAAACTTTTGGTCAAGCTTTTTGCTCCCTGGTTCGTTTTCACTTATTCCAAAAGTTTGAGCTAAAGTTTGAGGCAAACTTTTGCTCAAACTTTTTGTCCTCTCTTCCTCCTAGCCATTCCTTCTTTCTTCAACCTTTCTCCAAGCTTTCTTCACCTATCATTAATAAACCAAGCACATCAAAGCTATGCTCAAAATCATGAGATATTCATTCTTTCATAATATGTGACAATTATAGCATAAAACCTCATGAAATTGCATTGATTCATCTATGGTTGATTAAATCAAAGGAAGCATGAAAATCTACCGAATTGGCTTGCTTATGGCTCAAGAAAGTGCATAAATCAATTGAAAACAAAAGAAAAAGGCTAGTGAAACTAGGCTAAGATGACTTGTCATCAAAGGGAAGCACTGAAAAGGGGATTATGACCAAGAAACAGAAGAAAATATCCATGAAGAAGAAAAGGTCAACAAAAAGCAATCCAACCTCTACCCCAACAAGCAAGGTGAATCAAGCTAATCACAGTAAAAGAAAGCTTGTTAGGAGGACTTCATATCAGGGGGCACTAATCTTCACCTCTTCCCCCTTGGAGACATTTCTTTTAATCAACTGGAAGAAAAGGAAGAAACTTCAATAATCAAGTGTCAAGCTAGTGACGTTAAAGAAGCGCTTGTCGGGAGGCAACCCGATAATTTCGTATCCTTAGCTATTTTTTTCGTAGTAGTAGTTTTCTTCCTTATTTGATTTTGATTGAGTTCTTACTAATTTTCTGATCATGCAGCTATTTCAGAACAGGAACCGGATAATTAAAAAAAATATAGAAAAAAATACAATATAAAAATTCAAAAAAAAAAATACAATACATATATATATATATATATATATATATATATATATATATATATATTCTTTATTTTAACTTTTTTTATTCTTTTATCATTTTTCTTTTTTATATTAATTTTTGTTTTTCCTCCGTGCACTTTTTATGTCCCTCTCTGTTTTTAGATTTTCTTTGCTTGAGGACAAGCAAACCTTTAATTTTGGTGTTGACGCTTCGCTTATGAGTTTTCTGTTTATTTTTAATGGCACCAAAGGGAGGCGAATCATCTTCACGGAGAAACACAACCTGAAGAATAAAACGACCGCTAGGTTAACTAAGGTGGTTGAGTTCCTTTCATTTTTTATTTCTCCTCTCTTTTTCTATATTATGTTCTGGTTTTCTACTATTTTTGCTTTGTTTGTTGCATGATCCTTTATTAGTTAGAATCCTATGTCTAGTTTAGTTTTCTCTTAATTGCTTTAAAATATGTCTCACGTATTACTCACTGAGCTTAAATTCAAATAAAAAATACAGAAGTGATGTATTGCATGAGAAATTGAGTTAATTTTAAGAGTAGGCTTATTTACTTAAATGTGGTGGCAATACTTTTTGTTTTTTGAATGAATGCTTGAACAGTGCATATTTTTTATAGTGAAGTTTATGAATGTTAAAATTGTTGGCTCTTGAAAGAATGATGAAAAAAGAGAAATGTTATTGATAATCTGAAAAATCATAAAATTGATTCTTGAAGCAAGAAAAAGCAGTGAAAAACACGAAGCTTGCAAAAAAAATTAATATATATATATATATATATATATATATATATATATATATATATATATATATATATAAAAAAAATAAAGAAAAAGAAAAAAAAAGAAAAAAAAAAGAAAGCAAGCAGAAAAAGTCAATAACCCCTTTAAACTAAAAGGCAAAGGGTAAAAAGGATCCAAGGCTTTGAGCATTAATGGAGAGGAGGGCCCAAAGGAATAAAATCCTGGCCTAAGCGGCTAAATCAAGCTGTCCCTAACCATGTGCTTGTGGCGTGAAGGTGTCAAGTGAAAAGGTTGGGACTGAGCAGTTAAATTCGAGATCCAAAGCAAAAAGAGTGTGCTTAAGAACTCTGGGCACCTCTAACTGGGGACTCTAGCAAAGCTGAGTCACAATCTGAAAAGGTTCACCCAGTTATGTGTCTGTGGCATTTATGTATCCGGTGGTAATACTGGAAAACAAAATGCTTAGGGTCATGGCCAAGACTCATAAAGTAGCTATGTTCAAGAATCAACATACTGAACTAGGAGAATCAATAACACTATCTGAATTCTGAGTTCATATGGATGCCAATCATTCTGAACTTCAAAGGGTCTGCCAAGGATGATGGATTCATCCTCATCCTTCCCAGTGTCTAGGATTATAAAATCAGCAGGGATGTAAAGGCCTTCAACCTTCACTAGCACGTACTCTACTAGTCCATAAGCCTTTTTTATTGATTTATCTGCCATCTCTAATGAGATTCTTGCAGCTTGTACCTCAAAGATTCCCAGTTTCTCCATTAGAGAGAGTGGCATGAGGTTTATCCCTGACCCAAGGTCACATAGAGCCTTCTCAAAGGTCATGGTGCCTATGGTACAAGGTATGAAGAACTTTCCGGGATCCGATTTCTTCTGTGGTAATGTCTGCCTCATTAATGCATTCAGTTCATTGGTTAACAAGGGGGTTCATCCTCCCAAGTCTTAGTACCAAATAACTTGGCATTCAGCTTCATGATTGCTCCTAGATATTTAGCAACTTGCTCTTCAATGATGTTTTTATCCTCTTCAGAGGAAGAATATTCATCAGAGCTCATGAATGGCAGAAGGAAGTTCAATGGAATCTCTATGGTCTCTGTATGAGCCTCAGATTCCTTTGGTTCCTCAAAGAGAAACTCCTTTCTGTCCAGAGGACGTCCCATGAGGCTTTTCCCACTGGGACTCACGTCCTCCTCACTCTCTCCAGGTTCGGCCATGTTGGTCATGGTTATGGCCTTGCACTCTCTCTTGGGATTTTCTTCTGTATTGCTTGGGAGAGTACTGGGAGGAGTTTCAGTAATCTTCTTACTCAGCTGACCCACCTGTGCCTCCAAATTTCTAATGGAGGATCTTGTTTCATTCATGAAACTTAGTGTGGTCTTGGATAGATCAGAGACTATGGTTGCCAGGCCAGAATGGCTCTGTTCAGAATTCTTTGTCTGTTGCTGAGAAGATGATGGAAAAGGCTTGCTATTACTAAATCTGTTTCTTCCACCATTATTATTGAAGCCTTGTTGAGGCTTTTGTTGATCCTTCCATAAGAAATTTGGATGATTTCTCCATGAAGAATTATAGGTGTTTCCATAGGGTTCTCCTATGTAATTCACCTCTGCCATTGCAGGGTTCTCAGGATCATAAGCTTCTTCTTCAGAAGATGCTTCCTTAGTACTGTTGGATGTAGCTTGCAATCCATTTAGACTCTGAGAAATCATATTGACTTGCTGAGTCAATATTTTGTTCTGAGCCAATATGACATTCAGAGTATCAATTTCAAGAACTCCCTTCTTCTGAGGCGTCCCATTGTTCACAGGATTCCTCTCAGAGGTGTACATGAACTGGTTATTTGTAACCATTTCAATGAGTTCCTGAGCTTCTGCAGGGATTTTCACGTGAAGAGATCCTCCTGCAGAATAGTCCAATGAAATTTTTGACAACTAAGACAGACCATCATAGAATATACTTATGATGCTCTATTCTGGAAGCATGTCAGTAATACACCTTTTGATCAGTTGCTTATATCTTTCCCAAGCTTCATAGAGGGATTCTCTTTCCTTCTATCTGAAGGTTTGGATTTTCACTCTAAGCTTGCTCATCTTTTGAGGAGGAAAGAATTTGGCCAGGAAAGCACTAACCAGCTTATCCCAAGAGTTCAGGCTATCCTTAGGTTGTGAATCCAACCATGTTCTAGCTCTGTCTCTTACAGCAAAAGGGAAAAGCATAAGCCTGTAGACCTCGGGATCAACTCCATTGGTCTTGACAGTGTCACATATTTGTAAGAATTCAGCTAAAAATTGATGAGGATCTTCCATTGGAAGTCCATGAAACTTGCAATTCTGCTGCATTAGAGAAACTAATTAAGGCTTAAGCTCAAAATTGTTTGCTCCAATCGCAGGAAGTGAGATGCTTCTTCCATAGAAGTTAGAAGATGGTTCAATAAAGTCACCAAGCATCTTCCTTGCATCTCCACTATTGTTATTATTTTCGGCCATGTCTCCTTCTTTTTCGAAAATTTCTGTCAGGCTTTCTCTAGAAAGTTGTGCTTTAGCTTCCTCTTCAGAGTCTTTTCAGGTTCAGGGTCAGCTTCAACAAGAATGTTCTTATCCTTATTCCTACTCATATGAAAAAGAAGAGAACAGAAAAGAAAATATAGAATCCTCTATGTCACAGTATAGAGATTCCCTTTTTTGAGTAGAAGAAGAGAAGAGAAAAAAAATTCGAACACAGGGGAGAAGAGGGGGGTTCGAATTATGAGTAGAAGAGAAGTGTTAGTAGATAAATAAATAAATAGAAAGAGATGAGAGGGGGAAGAATTCGAAAATTAAAAATAAAATGAAATAAAAATATTTTTTGTTTTTATTTTGACTATTAATTAGAATTCGAAATTTAAGAAGGTAAAATTTAAAACAATTAGTTAATGAAAAGAAATTTTTGAAAAAGAAGTTAGTGATTTTCGAAAATAAGAGAGAGAAAAGTAGTTAGGTAGTTTTGAAAAAGATATGATTGAAATAGTAAACTTTTAAAATCAAACAAAAAGTTAAGTGGTTAATTTGAAAATCAATTTTGAAAGGGTGAGAAGTTAGAAAAGATTTTGAAATTGATTTTGAAAAAGATATGATTGAAATTGAAAAAGATATGATTGAAATTTAATTTGAAAAAGATTTAAAAAGGAAATTAAAAAGATTTGATTTTTGAAAATTAAAGTTGATTACTTGACTAACAAGAAACTAAAAGATAGGATTTTAAAATTTAAAGAATGAACCTTTCTTAATAGGCAAGTAACAACTTGAGATTTTTGAATCAAAATATTAAAAGTTAGCAATGAATTTGAGAATATGAAACAAAAATAAGAAAAAGATTTTTGAAAATCATTTTGAAATTTTCGAAAATATTAAAAAAAAATTGAAAAAGATTTGATTTTTTGAAAAAGTTTTGAAAAGATAGGATTTTTAAATTGAAATTTTTGACTTGACTAATAAGAAACAACTAAATTTTAAAACTTTTTGACTAAATCAATTCAAAATTTTCAAAATTTATGAAAAGAATAAGGGAAAGATATTTTTTTTTATTTTTGAATTTTTATGAAGAGAGAGAAAAACAACAAAAAGACTCAAAACATGAAAATTATAAATCAAAACACACAATGCATGCAAGAACACTTTGAAGATCAAGATGAACACCAAGAACTTATTTTTGAAAATTTTTAAGAAAAGGAAAACATGCAAGACACCAAACTAAAAAATTTACTCTATAGACACTAATAATTCTAAAATGCATATGAAAAACAAGAAAAGACACCAAACAAGAAAAATTTAGAGATCAATCAAAGAAATTCATCAAGAACAACTTGAAGACCATGAAGAACAAATGCATGAGTTTTCAAAAATTTTAATGAAAAATTAAAAAGATGCACTTGACACCAAACTTAAAAATTGACACTAGACTCAAGCAAGAAACATCAAATTTTGGTTTTTATGATTTTACTAAATTTTTTTTTGGATTTTTCAAAAATTAATTGGAAAAGAAAAATAAGGATTTCAAAATTTTTAATGAGAATTCCAGGAATCATGCAATGTTAGTCTAAAACTCCGGTCCAGGAATTAGACATGGCTTACTAGCCAGCCAAGCTTTCAGTAAAAGCTCCGGTCCAAAACACTAGACATGGCCAATGGCCAGCCAAGCTTTAGCATACAAATCAGGCATACAACAACTGATCAGATGGGAGTCCACGGACTGTTGTGATGATAAGTTGAAATCTCGGTCCAAAGGATTAGACATGGCTTCACAGCCAGCTAGACTTCAACAGATCATCGTGAAACTCTAGAATTCATTCTTAAAAATTCTGAAGCCATAGAATAGTTTTTTTTTTTGAACATTTTTCGAAAATAAAAAGAATAAAAACAAAAACTTAAAATTAAAATAAAATTACCTAATCTGAGCAACAAGATGAACCGTCAGTTGTCCAAACTCGAACAATCCCCGGCAACGGCGCCAAAAACTTGGTGCATGAAATCGTGATTGTTCATTCCCCATCAACGGCGCCAAAAACTTAGCACGCACGTTTGCAATCTTAAATTCATTTTCACAATTTCGATACAACTAACCAGCAAGTGCACTGAGTCGTCCAAGTAATAAACCTTACGGGAGTAAGGGTCGATCCCACGGAAATTGTCGGCTTGAAGCAAGCTATGGTCACCTTGTAAATCTCGGTCAGGCGGATTTAAATGGTTATGGAGATTTGATAATTAAAATATAATTAAAATATAAAATAGGATAGAAATACTTATGTAATTCATTGGTGAGAATTTCAGATAAGTGTATGGAGTTGCTTTTGTTCCTTCTGAACCTCTGCTTTCCTACTACTTTTATCCAATCATTCATACTCCTTTCCATGGCAAGCTGTATGTTAGGCATCACCGTTGTCAATGGCTACATCCCGTCCTCTCAGTGAAAATGGTCCAAATGCGCTGTCACCGCATAGTTAATCATCTGTCGGTTCTCGATCATGTTGGAATAGGATCCACTGATCCTTTTGCGTCTGTCACTATGCCCAACACTCGCGAGTTTGAAGCTCGTCACAGTCATCCCTTCCCAGATCCTACTCGGAATACCACAGACAAGGTTTAGACTTTCCGGATCTCAAGAATGGCCGCCAATAATTCTAGCCTATACCACGAAGGTTTTAATCTTAGATTAGAAACCCAAGAGATACACATTCAAGCTTGTTTGCATGTAGAACGGAAGTGGTTGTCAGGCACGCGTTCATAGGTGAGAATGGTGATGAGCGTCACATAATCATCACATTCATCATGTTCTTGGGTGCGAATGAATATCTTAGAATAAGAATAAGCTTGAATTGAATAAAAAAACAATAGTGCTTTGCATTAATTCATGAGGAACAGCAGAGCTCCACACCTTAATCTATGGTGTATAGAAACTCTACCGTTGAAAATACATAAGTGAGAATGGTCCAGGCATGGCCAAATGGCCAGCCCCCAAGTATAAGGAAAAACGTTCCAAAGATCTAAAAATGATCCAAAGATATAAATACAATAGTAAAAATTCCTATTTATACTAAACTAGTTACTAGGGTTTACAGAGATAAGTAAATGATGCAGAAATCCACTTCCGGGCCCACTTGGTGTATGCTTGGACTGAGCATTGAAGCTTTCATGTGTAGAGGTCTTCCTTGGAGTTAAACGCCAGTTTGTAACTTGTTTCTGGCGTTTAACTCTGCTTTGCAACTTGTTTCTGGCGTTTAACGCCAGAATAGGGCAGAAAGCTGGTGTTAATCGCCAGTTTGCGTTGTCTAAACTAGGAAAAAGTATGGACTATTATATATTTCTGGAAAGCCCTGGATGTCTACTTTCTAACGCAATTGAGAGCGTACCAATTGGATTTTTGTAGCTCCAGAAAATTCACTTCGAGTGCAGGGAGGTCAGAATCCAACAGCATCTGCAGTCCTTCTTCAGCCTCTGAATAAGATTTTTGCTCAAGTCCCACAATTTCAACCAGAAATTACCTGAAATCACAGAAAAATACACAAACTCATAGTAAAGTCCAGAAATGTGATTTTTATTTAAAAACTAATAAAAATATATTAAAAACTAACTAAATCATACTAAAAACTATGTAAAAACAATGCCAAAAAGCGTATAAATTATCCGCTCATCACTCAGCAACTCCTGCACTGTTCTGAGGCGCCGATGGATCAAACCCGGGCCTGAACCCTGCCCCTTAATTAACAAAAAAAAAATATGGTTACTAATTTCAAGGCTATCCTCTTTCGTTTGAACTGTTTCTCAATGGGCAACGGGTCAAGCAAAATGAACTAAATTTTTTTTTATTAAAATTATTGGTCAATCAGATTCTATGAAACCTAAGAGCTATTAGTGCATAAGAATGTTAAAACAGTTTTTAAAACTTAAAAAAAATTATAATAAACATGTTTATAACGAAGAATAATTTATTTTTTTTAAATTCTTTAAAATTTTATAAAATATTTTAAAATAAAATAATTTATAAATAAAAATTCATAATAAACATAAATATAATAAATAAACTCTTTTATTTTTTAACCTAATGCAGAAAATCTTGTATTGTTTTGTCAAAGTTATGTGCAATGCAATGAAAACTACTGCTAGAAGAAAATCAGCAATATGTGCTTTTAAGTAGAAGAAATGCTATATAATACAAGTAGAAGCATATATCTTTGAACATGAATAAAAACAGAATCAATCAAAAAATTTCTAGTGCTGATGAATCTTTTTATAAGAAGGCTATTTTGAGTTATTACCATAACTAAGTAGAACTAAATGATAATACTGGCTAAAATCATATTCTATTGGTGAAAATTTCTAGTTCTTATACTGACTTGGCAAATCCTATAATAGATAAGGACTTAAGTGCAGCCACCACTACCGATATAATCCTAGACAAGTTACAATGGGAACCAAGGAGAGTATTAATTAAATCAAAAGGGAGCTGCATACTTACACTGTCAACAACAATTATGTCAACTGAACCACTACGGATTAAGGTATCCACAAGACTAAGTGCTTGTTCACCACAATCTGGTTGTGAAAGCAACAAGTTTTCAGTATTCACACCAATGGATTCTGCAAGTGCCTTATCGAGAGCATGCTCAGCATTAACAAATACACAGTAGCCTGCATGAAATGAAGATATGAATGCCAGCATAAACTAACTACAAAATCCTTAACATAGATTCTTTACAAATACATCATAGTAGTAAACAGACAGTCCTTTTTACTTATCTTCAGTATTATGATGTTATTAATTGTGGTAACTTCATTTTTATGATCAAAATAGCATAAATTAAGCCTGAAATATTGATATAGCCCACCAAGATACTTGTAGTACAAATTTTAAATTATACACATTATACCTCTTACTTCTCTCTCTACCAAAAGGATAAGAGAAGTGGAAAATAGAACACAACCTGTTCACAACTGGAAACTAGCTAGGTGCTAGCAACTACAAATTGTTACTGCAGTGCAGAAATAGTGATTAATGAGAAAGTAGAGATATTTAACTAGTGATTTGCCACTTCCAAATCATAATTGAGTTACAAGACACTGACACTGGGATAGGCATTCATTCGGTGTTACAACAGAGAAGAATACATCTACTGTATTATCACAATGTATATAGAAAATCAAAGGGAGGGAGATTAAAGCAAATGCCTCTTGTGATTGACAATAACATATTGACAAGTTGACAACTATAGGGTTATGGTCACATTACAACCAAAAACAATATAGACATTATCATTAGGGGCAAAAATTAGCATCTATAGATAACCTCCTTGCTTCTGTGCCTCTTAAATCACATGTAAAGCAAGAGTTGTTTTCCTAGAAGCCTCTGGACCATATATTTCCACAACACGTCCCTACAACAGTTATATATAACAATCAGCTTACAACTATCACCCAATAAAACAATGAACCACGAACTAAGAGACAGATTTCTTCTTTATTTATCTCTTATCATATCAGATGAAATTGTGGAAGCATAATTGTCATGCAGTTGCCAACTTAACATAGCAAATTAAACGTGGAAGGAAAATTAGAAGTCGGAGCAAAGTACAAAATATTTTCACCAACGACCAACTAGATTAATTTATAAAAAGGGTTCAATGTTTACAAACGCAGAATAAATTAGCAAGAAACTTCGTTATACAAGGATTTAAAGATACCTTTGGAAGTCCACCAATTCCCAGTGCTATATTAAGAGCAAAAAGGGAAGAGGAGAGAAGAAGATGAAGAACACTGAAACCTTCAGAGGCGTGAACGAGAGGGTTTCTGAACCCAGATGAAGAACAATTTTAGTTTTTTGTTTTTTTAATATGTTTAACCCAGATGAAGAATAATTTTGATTTTTTGTTTTTTAATATGTTTTTGTTTTGTTGTTTCAATTATTTGAAACTATAAAATTAGGGTTAATTGAATTCTAAAATTTGATTAATTTAAAAGGGTATTTTTGTCTAATCAAATAAAGAAAGGATGTTTAAGACTTTTTATAAAATTAAATAAAAAATATATTTTTATTTTAATTTAATTAAAGGGGTGTATTAGTAAAAGTTGTAATATAATATATATTTAAAAAAGAAAAAATTAAATGCTGATGTAAAAAAAAATGCCACATGGCTTATTACTATTTGCCCCTATTTTAAATATATCGGTACGTATGAATTTATCATCGTACCGTAACAATCACCCTTTTAAAATATCAAATAAATATATTTTTAGCCACTCTAAATCTTCTGTAAGTTGAGTTTATTATAAATATTTTTAGTTTATCTATTTCACTCTTTTTTTTAAATATATCTGACATCTTAAAATTGTCCACTAAAAAAAATTAATTCAGTAAACTAAGTTATATAATACTAAAACAAAATAAAATCCATATGATATCATCCATCTGATGAGGGAGGCCATAGGTAAATCTTTTAAACAATTAGTTGTTGTTTGTATAAAAAAAATTATATATATTAAGTACATATAATCAATTGTATTCTTTAACTAATGAGATAATTTAATTAATGAATTATTTTTTTAATTAATCAATTGTATATTCAATCAATTAATTATTTTTTTTCAATCAATCAATTGATTCTTTAAGCAATCAATTGAATAGGTAATAAAATCAATTCACTTGTATAAAAATTGATTTTTTTTCATAAAACAATTTATTATAAAAAAAGTATTTTTTTACTAATCAATCATTTTTTGGAATAAACAAATCTATTATTTTACAAAAAATTAAAAAAAATATTTGTAAACTAATCGATTGGTTTTGTGCAGATTACAATTTCTGCTACTGCGATGATTAAATACCTGCCAATTTTTAATCATTGACCGTCGATGCTTCAAATTGATAATCATAATAGAAGAATCAATGCGTATAATTATAAAATTTGGTAATTGAGAAACAAAATTATAAAATTAGTAATCTTAAAATTGAAAAGGATAAGATTAGAATTTTTTAAATCAAAATAAATTAAAAATGATTTAAAAATTAATGTTCATACTTAATGATAAAATTCTAAAGATACCATAAATAATAAATAATAATTTATAAAACATAGAATATATTTTAAAATTAAATAATATATGAAAGCCCAATTAATAAATAAAATTAAATAAAAATTATTTGATAATTATTAAAAAATAGATTTTGTTACTAAAATTATATAATAGTCTAAATATTTTGAGACCATCAAAACCAAAACTTTATTAGTTCCAAGTGTATTTTTTATATCGTATTAAAAAAAAAATAGTCTAATTCTAAAACCATCTCTTTTAAAATAAATACTCAAATTTTATCTATTTGTTCCAGACGAAATGGTCTCTTAAAAAATATTTATCTCCTAATAAAATTATTTTAAAACAATACAATTTTTTTAATTGTTAAATAATAACAAAAATTAATATTAAAAAATTTTTCTTTAATAAAATTAACTACTGTAACATCCTAATTTTTAGTATCTCATGATCGCACTAAAAGCTCAGGCGTTACTTACCTTTAAACTTTTTTATTTTATACTATCTTTATTTAATATTGAGCCTTTACGAACATGAACCAAAACTTTAGTCAAGAAAACGAAAGATCCTTACTTTAAAACCTTTTAATCACACACACACACACACACATATACATAGACTTATTTAAAGATTCTCAAATACAAGCCCTATTTCTCTAAAATCCAAAACAATAAACAACAAGGGAAAAATATAATCTAACAACTCAACTCGTAAACATAATCTTCTATGCTCCTGTAGCTCCGTAACCTTCGCACTTGTAGCTGAAAGGGGTGAAAATAGGGGGTAAGAACTGGGGAGTTCTTAGTAGGGTCAGGGTGTTTAGTTATGTTAATTATCCAAACTTAAAACTCGTATTTTTCTTATAAAAATTTCACGCAAAATAATATTTTCATATATTTCACCGCTTACTAAGAAACAATTTTAACCAAAACTTATTATTGATCCAACCAATCACGATCTCTGGCCCAAATCCAATTAACTCGGCCTCTGCCCCAAATTAAATCAACTCGGTCTCTGTCCCAAATTAACTCAAATCACCATCAAAACTCAATCACAAAACATAATCAATCACAGGCACAAACAATGCAAGACAAACACAATCAGAAAGCAATTACAGCAAGTACAACAAATAACAATTAGATAGAAATCATCAGATAGGCAAACCAAAACACTTAAACACACCCAGACAAAGCAAACAAGTGCAATATGATGCATGTCTGTCCTACTAGCCATGAACTCACGTGTCAGTTACTTTGTCAGAACCCGACACATTCGGTAGCTAACCCGGATATCGTTCTCTTGAATACCGGTGAGCGGTACAGTACCACGATCCTCACCTGGCGGGCGGTACACCACCACGAACCCCACCATTGCGAGCGGTACACCACCACGAACCTCGCAAGATCTTCAATTGGAAAAATAACATACATGTGGGCGGTAAATAACCACGATCCCCACAAACACATTCACAACCCGTGGGCAGTAAATAACCACAATCCCCACGTCCATCGCGACACTAGACAAGTGGCACACTACCACAATCCTTACCAGGTCATAACTTAAATTCAAAACCACAATCTGTTAAAATCTTGACGCAGAGCAAGTGGAACTAAGCCACAACCCTTGCATATTGCCCAGGTCTTTTCAAATATCAAAGTCTCTCTTTAAAAATAAATCAAATCCATTTTTCTTTCATTAAACTCTTTTTCTTGATAAATCAAATTCAAACATAGTACTTTTCTTGATAAAACTCAAAACATAATTATTTTTTTAATAATTCAAAATTTGCTAATATAATTCTTAAAACTTTTAAAAATATATTTTGACTCCCAAAACAATCAAAACACCCCAGCTGGCTGTTCATACATAGCCGAACCAAAATCTCAAGCAAACAACAATAATTCAACATAAACTTAATCAAATTTAAATAATAATCAATCAAACCAATATTCACTTATCAGATTCACATTTAATTATTATAAAATTACGAAACTCTACCTCTATGCGAAATTAAATCAACGGATACACTGAAGAAGCTTTCTGATCGAGCCGCTAAAGAAGAAAATGTCAGAAATTGCCTGTACCTCCTAGAACTCTAATTGGCCGAATTCAAGGGGAAGAGGAGCTACATCACCGTCAACTACCGAAAAAAAGTGATACCATCGTGTAGAGGAGGAAGATATGAACACTTTTACCAGATTAGATTTATGATTGGAGTTACAGGTCGTAAGAAATCAAAGCCGGAAGTTCGGAGGTGCCATGGAATTCTTGCTTTCTCTCTCAGGGTTCTCTCTCTTTCTTACCTCATGAATCACGCTAAATGAGGAAAATGAAAGAAATGATGGTGATGTGGTGTTATAAGGGGGCACATGTCAATTGGTTAAGCTGCCGAGTCAGCGATTCAAGTTATAAATATCTTAGATGGATAATTATGAAAACTGGATATATTAAAAAAGAAGTAATAATATATACAGGATTAAATATATGTGAGTTACTAATATAAATGACACTAGTAACTTAATGATAAAAGATATACGATGAAGGTTTAGCAAAGCTAAGTTCATCGAAGAGTACCGATATTTACTCATATCGGCGGATATCGAGCTTGATAATAATATTTTTAACTGTTCCGAGGGTTACCTGAAACTGTAGGTTGATCTCGGATGAGATTTTCTGTACTGGTCGGAGATGACGTGTCCGGCTGGTGGGTGGCAGCCGGAGCTATCGTGTTCGACTTGTTGGACTGGCTAAGCTGCTGATCCTTTGTCACCGGAGGGTGGTGGTACCTGCAAGGGACTCCGATGCTTAAGTTAGCAAGGGTATTAACAGGTTTTTAGTAGAATCAGAGTATGAGTTATACCTGGGTGCTCCAGTGTATTTATAGTGGTGAGAAGTGACCTTCTTAGATAAGATAAGTTAGTTATCTTATCTTATCTTATCTTATCTTTGGGTGAGGTCAGCTTATCTTCAACGGAACCGCCCTTCTCTCTGTAGGCTTGAGCCGCCTTTAGATTTGGGCTGTGTTCCTTGAGTTGGGCCCTTTTTGGGCTTTCCTGTCGATTTGGCCGACCTCTTTTGGAGAGAGGTCGGATAGTCTGACCTGAAGAGGTCGGTCGCTTTATCTCCAATCATCCTAGGTCGGATAGCTCGACTCAGGGTATGAACAGTGCCCCTGCTTGAGCTTGGTCTTTTTGTTAAGGTCGAGTCCTTGACTTCGGTCCTTTTCTAGTGAAACCGAACTCAAGCATTTTGTCGATTCCTTTCTTTGTAGAGCCTTTTTGAATGCGGAACGTTTTTCCTTTAAAAGCGCGTGCTTTTATATCAACGCTTTGGGAACGTGCGAGGGTTTAATGCCCCCATTAATTAACTTCAAATGCCCCGTTTCCTTTGGTTTGAATTTTGCCATCAGAAACGGTTTCTCTTCTTCGTTTCCCTTCGTAACCTCTCCCTTTGCTCTCTCATTTTCTGTTTTTCCCTAGATTTTCACAGTTTCTTCCTGCGACGCCTGCTCTACTAGTGCTTTCTGTGGAAAAAAGGAGTGATTCTGGGTTTCTCCCTTCGTCCTCTTCTGGCGAATTTTTTCCGTTCGAGGGTTGACTCTGTCGCTTCTTGCTCCTCAGCTTCCTTTCCAGGTTTTCTCCTATTTTCCAAGTTCGATTTTTTTCTCCTCTGTCATTTTTATGTCTGATTTTGAGAAAGTTTGATTTTTGCTTGGAGAAAGCTTGGATCTTGCTGCTTTTGCGTATTTTGGAGTTTTTTCATCTTTTGTATGAATTTCTTCACCTTTCTTGTTGCTTGATGCTTTTAGGGTTTTTGCATGTTGTCTCCGTTTCTGCTTGTGCTTTGGATGATGGTTTTTGCTTAGTTCATAAAAAGGGTTGTGTCTTTGACGATTCTCTGCTTGGCATATTTGATGTTGGATATGCTCTTCACTGATAGACTGTAGAAAAATTTTAGATGACTTTTGTGTTTCTACTTTCCTTGTCTGCTTATTTGAAACCTTCTTTCTCGTTTGATGAGTGACGGGATGTAAGCTGTAGAAATTTCCTGAAACCTTGCTTTGTTACTGCCTCCAAAGGATGCCCCAGGACTTTAGTTTGAGTCTTGGGGTTTTCCTTTTCTGCTTGTTTGCCTGTATCATATTAGTCGAGTCGTTTTGCCCCTTGTCCGAGATGCTTTTTAGTAATCCAATCTTCTTTTCTTGTTGTAGGATTAGTCAGCCTCATGTCTTCTCACAATAACATTGTAGAGATGTCTTCCAAAGTTTTCGAGGGGATGTCCGATTGGTTGGACTCCCTTGTCCTAATGTGTGTCTCTATCGTGGATGCTGAATTTTGTGTAGAGTTGAGGAAACGTCATAGGATCTGTGGTAACAGTGCTCGGGAGAGGGATTATGAGCTTGTAGCTCCTGACTTTGATGAGAGGGCTTGTTTTCCTACTTTCGTCGAGGGGGAGCGTCCCTTCTTCTATGCCTATGAATATTTCTTCAGCCAGTTGAACGTTACTTTTCCTTTTACTGCTTTCGAGACCGACTTGTTGTGGTCATGTAACATTGTTCCATCCCAGCTTCATCCGAATTCCTGGGGTTTTATCAAGATATTTCAACTTTTTTGCCAAGAGTTAGGCATAACACCTTCTCAAACTCTTTTCCTCTATCTTTTTGTCTCGGCCAAGCCCGGGTGTTCTTCCAAAAAGAAAGCTTCCTGGGTTTCTTTCAGATCGGCCCAGGGGCATAAAGTTTTTGCCATGTATGATGAGTCTTTTAAAGATTTTAAGAATTATTTCTTCCGAGTCCGTGCTGTTGAGGGGGTCCGCCCCTTTTTTTCTTGATGAGAATAACGAGTCTGCTTTTCCTCTAGAGTGGCAAAAGAATGTGAGAGTGCCACGTTATACATGGGAGATGCTTAATGAGGTTGAACGGGCTTTTGTGGTTGTTCTTGAAGATTTGTGGGGGGAACCACCCCATCTGGATACAAAAAGATTCTTGAGTGATCCATCTTTGGTTCAAACTGCTTTGGGTGCTGTCTGACTTGTTTCTATATTTGTTTCTGAGTTTTTCTTCTCCTATGTTATAACTCGTCATTGTGGTTGATTCTGTATTTTCAGAGATGTCGAAAAACAATGATTCCATGAAGGCCTACAAGAAGGCGAAGAAGGCTGCTGCTGCTCAAAACATCTCGGCCAAGGCGGCCGGGGAGGGATCTTCTCAGGTTCAAGTGAAGCCGCCCGTGCCGGGTTCTCCTGGGCTGAGGAAGGTGATCCCCACTCCTCGGGTTCGTCTGGCTGAGCCTCCTCAATCTTCTGCCGCTGCTTCTGGTGCTCCTCCTAACAAGAAGCAAAAAACAATTGAGCCTTTCAACCTTGATGCCCCTGATTTTGATGCGATCGAGTTCGTAGATCAGCAAATTGGTCCCTTTGGTGCCCTTCCTATGGATGATGTGTCGCTCCTTCGCCATCTGGACTTTATAACTTGAAGCAGTGTTAGGATGGCATATATGGGGGCTGCCCTATATCGAACTGCTCAAAATCTTCCTCTCCATGCCACCAAAGCCTTTATGGAGGAGGCTAAACAGGAGTTTGATCGTATGAAGGGCCTGAAGGAGGAGCTTGAAGCAAAGGTAGCCAAGCTGGAGAAGGATCTGGAGAACGAAAAGGCGAGTTCCCTTTCTCTGGCGGCTTCTGTGAGGCTGGTCGAGGACACGGCACTGAGGCATAAGGACAGCTATGTGACATCTTATCGGGAGGTGGTGCGCCTGAGGGAGGAGTTGGAGAATGCCCGAGCTTATTACTCCGAGCTCCAAGGTCATCTTGTTGGCAGCGTAACTGCTGCCTATGAGAACTTGAGGGAGCAGGTTCGGATTATTGCTCCCGAGACTGACCTTACTCTCTTCAGCCCAGATAATGTTGTGAGGAATGGTAAGATTGTCCCTGATGACCAGAATGATGATGGTGTTGAACCTCCCCCTGTGTCTTCTGCCAAAGTGTCGACCTCTTCAGTTCCTCCGGTTGTGTCTGATCCAGATTGCCAGATTCTGAACCGGGATGATGGAACCGTGGATGCTGTGCCTATTCAGACTTGCCCTCCCTCTCCTCGTACTGATGCTGCCGAGAGGGCTCCTGATCTTTGCTGATTTCTCTTCGGATATTTGTGTAGTTGGCCCGGCTTGTGGGCTTTTAAACTCTTTGTGTGTAATTTGAATGTTTTGCTCGACTGTGGATACTCCTTTGGGTTGCTTGCCTAGCAACTTTTGTTTTGAAAAACAACAAGTAGTTTTCAAGCTTTTGGGCCTGACCCTGAAGCTCGTTATAATATTGTATTTTATCATGCTCGTTTGCGCTTGTCTTAACACTTGTTGCTTCTTGGTTGGATCCTTTGAGATCGTGGATGTGGGGGTCCTACTTGTTTCTCGGTTTTCTCGCTCTTGCTTTGTATTTCTAGCAATCCGTAACCGATTTCTTTACGTTGGTCCTCTTTCCCATTACTTTTGCAGTCCTCTTTCTTAGACCCTTGCTAGGTCTCTTTCAAGGACTTCTTTTATAACTTGTTTGTAGGAGGTCAACTTCTTTATGTCATCTTCTTTTAAGTTATTTTGGTAATCCTCTTTCTTGGACCTTTGTCAGGTCTCTTTCAGGGATTACTTTTATAACTTGTTCGTTGTAGGAGACCGACTTCTTTATGTCGATTTCTTCTAAGTTATTTCGTAATCCTCTTTCTTGGACCTTTGTCAGGTCTCTTTCAGGGATTATTTTTATAACTTGCTTTGTAGGGGACCGACTTCTTTATGTCGATTTCTTCTAAGTTATTTCGTAATCCTCTTTGTTGGACCTTTGTCAGGTCTCTTTCAGGGATTACTTTTATAACTTGTTTTGTAGGAAACCGACTTCGTTAGGTCGATCTCTTCTAAGTTATAGCAATTCCTCTTTTATAGGGTTGGCCAGACCTCTTTCCAGGGATTTGCTGATAACTTGGGTTGACTTGGTCCGACTTCTCAATGTCGGCCAGTCTTTAAGTTATTATTTAGCAATCCATAAGACCTTGTCAGGTTTTTTTTCAGATTACTTTCGATAACTTCTTGCATTATTATGTGTTCATCTTTGCCGATTTGTAGAAGGTGATTTCTGTCTTTGTTTGGTCGACCTTTAGATGAATCGCGTTTTCATCTTTATTGGTCTTCCATCGTGATCGTGCAGTGAATCTGTTTTTCACTTTCTGCCGATCTGTTGCTTTATAATCGGGCGATGAATGCTTCAGATTAATGCGTCTTGAGAATTTATAGAATATCTAAAATATATTTTATTCAAAAGAAAATGCAAATATATACATGCGGGAGTTTTTCATTCCTTTAAGTCGAATAATTTCTAGATCTCAACTTGGTGCCTCTTTAAAAAACCTTTTCAGGAAAAAGAGTGCATCCTATGATGAGATCTTCTAGCTATAGTACCTTCTTAGGTTGCAAGCGTGCCATGATCTGGGGAGCTCTCGTCCCTCGAGTTCGGACAGTCTGTAGTAGCCCTTTCCCAGTACTTCTGTAACTCGGTAGGTTCTTTTCCAGTTTGCTGCCAGCTTTCCTTCTCCAGGTCGAGTTGTTCCAATATCATTTCGGATTAGGATGAGATCATTCTCAACAAAACTTCTTGGCACTACCCTCTGATTATACCTCGAAGCCATTCGGCGCTTTAGCGCTTCTTCCTTGATCCGAGCTCTTTCTTGAATTTCTGGAAGTAGGTCGAACTCTTCTCTTTGAAGCTGAGAGTTGGCTTGTTCATTGTAGTGGACCACTCTAGGGGACCCTTCCTTGACCTCTACTGGGACTATTGCCTCCACTCCGTATGCTAATCGGAACGGTGATTCGTTTGTGGTGGAATGTGGCATGGTTCGATATGCCCATAGGACCTGTGGAAGTTCTTCAGCCCAAGCTCCCTTCGCATCTTGCAGTCTCTGTTTCAACCCAGCCAATATGACTTTGTTGGCAGCTTCAGCTTGCCCATTGGCTTGAGGATGTTCGACGGATGTGAACTGGTGCTTTATGTTTAAGTCAGCTACTAATTTTCTGAAGCCTGCATCTGTGAATTGAGTGCCATTGTCTGTGGTGATGGAGTATGGAACCCCGAACCTTGTGACAATGTTCCTATATAGGAATCTCCGCTTTTTTGAGCAGTGGCATTGGCTAGGGGCTCTGCCTCAATCCACTTTGTGAAATAGTCTACTCCGACTATGAGGAATTTGACTTGTCCTGATCTCTGGGAAAAGGGTCCGAGAAGATCGAGCCCCATTTTGCAAATGGCCAAGGCGAAGTTACGCTGATAAGTTCTTCCGATGAGCGATGTGAAAGTTGGCATGTTTCTGGCATGGGGGACATGTCTTTACGAATTCTGAAGCTTCCTTTTGTAGAGTTGGCCAGTAAAATCCCGCCCGAAGTACCTTTTTGGTGAGAGCTTGTGCCCCGAGATGATTGCCACAAATACCACTGTGTACTTCCTCTAAAACTTCCCTTGTGTTAGAGGTCGGCACACATTTTAACAATGGTATTGAAATCCCTCTTTTGTATAGGGTGTTGTTTATAATGGTGTAATACTGAGCCTCCCGTTTTAACCTTTTTGCTTCCTTCTCATTTGTGGGGAGTGTTTCTTCTTGGAGGTAATTAATTATGGGGGTCATCCATCCTTGATCCTAACTTGTTATAGCTAGGACTTTTTCTGCTTCCGAGATAGACGGGTTCTGTAGCATTTCCTGGATGAGGCTTCTATTGTTATCCCCTGGTTTGGTGCTGGCTAGCTTTGAGAGTGCATCAGCTCGGGCATTTTATTCGCGGGGTATGTGGCAGATCTTATATTCCCCGAGTTGTCCGAGCTGTTCTTTGGTTATATCTAAATATTTTTTCATCGTGGGATCTTTGGCTTGGTAACTCCCTATTATCTGTGAGGTGACTACTTCTGAGTCGCTGAAGATGTTGAGTTTTTTAGCTCCAACCTCCTTAGCCAGCTTCAAACCAGCTAGTAACGCCTCATATTCTGCCTGGTTGTTTGAGGTCGGGAACCTAAATTTGAGGGAAAGCTTAACTTGGGTTCCTTGGTTACTTTCTATTATCACACTTGCGCTGCTTCCAATCTTATTTGAAGACCCGTCCATGTAGAGATTCCATTCTATGGGGGTTTCCCGGGTATCTGTGAATTCTGCAATGAAGTTGGCCAAGTATTGTGAATTCTGCCTGCTAGATCTGTTTTCTACAATATCCCCTTTATGGGCTGGTCGGTCCGAACCTTAATGGTGTGGGCCTGGAAGTATGGGCGAAGTCGTCGAGATGTCAGTATGAGAGTGTAGGCGAATTTTTCTATTTTTTGGTAGTTCAGCTCGGATCCCTGCAGCGCTTTACTAATGAAATATACAGGCTGTTGCCCTTTGTCGTCGTCTCGAACCAGTGCTGAGGCTACTGCCTGACTTCCTACTACAAGATATAATACGAGTGGTTCTTCCTCTCGTGGTCGAGTTAGGATAGGAAGTTGTCCCAGGAAGTTTTTGAAATCCTGGAAGGCTTGCTCGAATTCTGTTGTCCATTTGAACTTCTTTCCTTTCCTTAAAGTGGCATAGAAGGGGAGAGATCTTATTGCTGATCCTGCTAAGAATCTGGATAAGGCTGCCAATCTCCCGTTGAATTGTTGTACCTCTCTGACACAAGTCGGGCTCTTCATGTTGAGTATAGCCTGGCATTTGTCTGGATTTGCTTTAATTCCTCTTTGTGTGAGCATGAAACCTAAGAATTTGCCCGCTTCTACTGCAAAGGTGCACTTTGTGGGATTGAGTCGTATGTCATGCTTCCTTATAGTGTTGAACACTTCGGCCAGGTCGGACAATAATGTTTCTTAGCTTTGTGTCTTTATTAACATGTCGTCCATGTATACTTCTATGATTTTTCTGATATGATCTGAAAAGACTTTATTCATCAGCCTTTGATAAGTAGCTCCCGCATTCTTGAGGCCAAAAGGCATCACAATGTAGCAGTAATTTGCTTTTGGCATTAAAAACGAGGTCTTTTCTTGATCTGGTGGATACATGGGAATTTGGTTATATCCGGAATATGCATCCATAAACGAGAGGTATCTATATCCGGAGGAAGCATCTACCAGGGCGTCAATACTTGGGAGTGGGTAAGGATCTTTTGGGCAGGCTTTGTTGAGGTCGGTGTAGTCGGTGCACATTCGCCACTTCCCGTTTGATTTTTTCACCAAGACGACATTAGCTAGCCATAGTGGGTACTTGACTTCTCTTATGAATCCTGCCTCCAGTAGTGCTTGTACCTGTTCTTCCATAACTTGGGATCGTTCTGGTCCAAGTTTTCTTCGTCTCTACTGTATCGGCCGAGATCCTGGATAGACCGCCAACTTGTGGCACATTAGCTTGGGGTCTATGCCTGGCATGTCTGCAGCTTTCAATGCAAAAAGATCGACATTATCTCGCAAGAACTGTACTAGTGATTCCTTTGCCTCTCCTTTCAGGATCGTGCCAATGTTAGTCGTTTTGTCTGAGGTGTCTCCGATCTGAACTTTCTCTATTCCACCTTCGGGCTGTGGGCGAAGTTCTTCTCGTCTCTGAATTCCACCAAGCTCAATTGTATGGAACTTTTCTCCTCTGTCTCTGAGGTTTAAACTTTCATTATAACAGCGGCGTGCCATATTTTGATATGCTTTTATTGTAGCTATCCCTTCTGGAGTTGGGAATTTCATACATAGATGTGGAGTTGAGACTATTGCGCCGAGTTAGTTTAGTGTTGTCCGGCCTATTAAGGCATTGTAGGCTGAACTCACGTCGACCACGATGTAGTCTATCTTGAGCGTTCTGGACTGATTCCCTTTTCCGAAGGTTGTGTGTAGTGACACGTATCCCAGTGGTTGTACTGGGGTATCTCCCAGTCTGAACAGGCTGTTCGGGTATGTTCTAAGCTCTTTTTCTTCTAGGCCGAGTTTGTCGAAAGCAGTTTTTAATAAGATGTCGGCAGAACTCCCTTGGTCTATTAATGTGCGGTGGAGATTGGCGTTTGCCAGTATGATGGTGATGACCATGGGATCGTCGTGTCCTGAGATGATACCGGATGGGTCTTCTTTGGTGAACATGATTGCAGGGATGTCGGGTGCTTCCTCCTTCCCTTCGACATGATATACTTCTTTGAGGTATCTTTTGCGGGATGATTTGGAGGTTCCACCTCCTGGAAATCCTCCGTGTATCATATGGACATGTCTTTCTGGCGTGCGAAGTGATCGCTCAGCTCGTCCGATGTCTTCATCTCTTCGTCTTTTTCTTTGTTCATCATCTCGGGTGGCTAGATACCGATTTAGTTTTCCTTCCCTTATTAATTTTTCTATGATGTTTTTTAAGTCGAAGCACTCGTTGGTGGAATGTCCTCGGACCCGATGATATTCACAGTACTCGTTCCGATTTCCTCCTCCTTTTTTGCCTTTGAGTGGTCGAGCTAGGGGTATATTTTCTGTGTTACAGACTTCTTTGTAGATATCCACAAGGGACACCCGAAGAGGGGTGTAATTATGATACTTTTTTATTTTTTTGCCCGTTCGATCTTCCTTCTTCTTGGATTCTTTATCTTTATCTCGATAGGTGAAACCAAATTTCGAGGCTTCTCCAAGTCGAGAATTTTCTTCCATGTTGATGTACTTCTCTGCCCACTCTTGTACCTCGTCTAGGGATGTGGGATATTTCTTTGATATAGATTGGCTGAAGGGTCCTTCTCGTAGGCCATTGATAAGGCCCATGACGGCAGCCTCTGTTGGTAAGCTTTGTATGTCTAGGCACGTTTTGTTGAATCTTTCCATGTAGTTGCGGAGACTTTCCCGCTCTCCTTGTTTGATACCTAGTAGACTGGGGGCATGCTTAGCCTTATCTTTTTGGATGGAGAATCTGGCCAGGAATTTTTTGGCTAGGTCGTCAAAATTGGAGATGGACTTTGGAGGTAGGTTGTCGAACCATCTAATTGCTGTCTTCATGAGAGTCGTTGGAAAAGCTTTGCAGCGAACGGCGTCTGGGGTGTCGGTGAGGTACATTCTGCTTCTGAAGTTGCTGAGGTGATGGTTGGGATCTGTAGTGCCATCATACAAAGTCATATCCGGAAGTTTGAAGTCCTTAGGGATTTTAGTCTTCATGATTTTCCTAGTGAATGGATCCTGATCTTTACGAGAGTTGTCTTCAGGGGTGGTCTGTGTAGTCTTTGCTTTGAGATCGGTTTCAAGTTGTAGAAGTTTATCTTCTAATTCTCGGCGTCGCCTTACCTCTCTCTGTAGATCCTTGCCAACTTCTTGCTGGTACTGACTTTCTTTTTCGAGTTGCTTTAGGCGATCTTGAAGGGCTTCTATTACTCCTGGATGTGATGAGTTTTTGTCTCCGTTAGATTCCGGAGTGTCCTTTGGTGTGGCACCCGTGTTTTTGTGCGGCGTTCTGTCCTCTAAATCTGAGTTGTGGTCATTATCCTGTTTGTCCGCCATGGTGATGGGATGACTTCCAGGTTCCCCGGCAACGGCGCCAATGTTCCGAGGGTAACCTGAAACTGTAGGTCGATCTCAGACGAGATCTTTTGTACTGGTCGGAGATGACGTGTCCGGCTGGTGGGTGGCGGCCGGAGCTGTCGTGTCCGACTTGTTGGACTGGCTAAGCTGCTGATCCTTTGTCACCGGAAGGTGGTGGTACCTGCAAGGGACTCCGATGCTTAAGTTAGCAAGGGTATTAACAGGTTTTTAGTAGAATCAGAGTATGATTTATACCTGGGTGCTCCAGTATATTTATAGTGGTGAGAAGTGACCTTCTTAGATAAGATAAGTTAGTTATCTTATCTTATCTTATCTTATCTTTGGGTGAGGTCAGCTTATTTTTAACGGAACCGCCCTTCTCTCTGTAGGCTTGAGCCGCCTTTGGATTTGGGCTGTGTTCCTTGAGTTGGGCCCTTTTTGGGCTTTCCTGTCGATTTGGCCGACCTCTTTTGGAGAGAGGTCGGATAGTTTGACCTGAAGAGGTCGGTCGCTTTATCTCCAATCATCCCAGGTCGGATAGCTTGACTCAGGGTATGAACATTAACCAAACTCTATTTTTAAATTAAAAATGTCAATTACTCAAATTAATATATATATATATATAATTACTTATAAATTACTAAAATTATAGTTTCAATTACGTAAAATATTTTATCATAACAAAAATATATACAAGAATCTAAATTTAATCGATCTCAAATAGTTATAAATTTAATTTAATTACTTTTAATAAAATAATTTCTAAAATAAAGAACTCCAATTAATAAAACAAATTATAACTCATTTATATTTACATTTTTCAAAAATATGGATAGTTACAACTACCATCCACTACAAGATTTTTGTTTACTTGTGACAGTTTTTTCTCTTATTTGTGAAGGTTTATAACCCCTACCAAATGGTTTGTGGGGTTTCTAAAACTCCCAAAATTTGAGGTGCCACGGGGTCTTTTGTGGGGTTTTGTGTGTGTTTAGTGGGGGTTTTATATTAGACTTTTGTGGCAATTTTAAATCACTTTTGTGGCAGTTAAAAACCTCCACAAATTGATTTTTTAATTTAACAAAAATTAACTATTTTGTGAGATTTTCAAACCTCCACAAACTCTGTAATTATTTATTTATTTTTAATTTTAAATCATTCATTAATCTCATCTCATTTACATATTCTCAAATTAAAAATTTATTTTTTAATATCAAAATTTAAAAACTAAATCTTTTATAACATAATTTCTCAATATAAGACTTAAACTCTATATATAAAAAAATTCTCAATGTCAATAGTTCAAAATATAATTACATGTGGTATTGTTCTACATAACTATTATTGTTTTTCTTTAAAAAGTAAAATAAAATAACTTCAATATTTCAATATAATCTAATTACATAAAAGTCTCAAAATAAAAATATGAATGCAATTGAAAGAGCAAAACTGTCGGCTAAGAATTTCTTCTCGGTTAGAGGAAATAAATTCATTGCAAGTATAGTTCCCAACCGACAAGCAATACTCAATCAAAGTTTTAATGTTGGTTGTCACAAGTACAAACCCCAATGAAAATTAACCGAAGTATTTAAACCTCGGGTCGTCTCACAAGGAATTGCAATGAAGTGAATGATTATTGGCTATGAAGGAACACGGGGGGTTTGATTGGTAAAAGGGCAAGAAAATAAATGGCAAGAAAATAAAGTAGGCAATTAAAGAAAGCAAATAATAAGGAGAGACATTCATGACAAGGATTGAGAATATAAGCTTTCTATCCTAGTCACTAATCATAACAATGATTAACAAGAGTTTATCCTATTTTGTCATCTCCAACAATGGAAGAAGGTATAATGTTATCTTCACATAGGGAGAAAGTCAAATAAGACTGACGTGGCGGAAATTGGTGAGTTAAGAAATTATTATAAGAGATGCGTTGCAAGTATAGTTCTTAACCAACCAAAAATCCGCTTATCAATTTAGAAGGGTTGTCACAAAATTAGAAATAAAATACTGGGAGTATGAATCCCAGGTCGTCTCCTAACGAGTTACAGAAAGATATGCTATTTTATTAATCAGATGTTTTCCAAAAGGGGTTGAGTTTGCTAGATAGAAAATTAAATCAGAGAATTTGTGTAATTTAAATAAAAACCTTGACCGGGAGTAGATTAGTCAGAAGTCCTATCCTTGTTGGAGTTTTCCCAAGATAAAAGTGATAATTGAAGGTTGCCTGCTCAGTTATCCTTTATCAGATAAAGGAAAGTTAAGCAAGTCGGAAGTCAGTTTCTATTCACAAGTTCTAATCCTCTCCCTTGGGAAGGACTAGTGTCAGTGACTAGAGGGCGACCCAATGCTAAACCCAACTATAATTTTACTCTTGAGCATTCCAACTCAAGGTCCTCCTTTCAATCAACTCCCAATCAAGTTATGGAACTACTCGCTCATTATGAATATAAACTTCGCAAAATAAGAAAGGGAAGTAAAGAAAGACATGATAAATAATAATCAAAATGATCAATTAAAATAAAAATAGTTCTTGTATTAATAAATTCTAAAAATAATCCAATAGTAACTCTGAATAAATCAAGGATATGAAAGAGTAAGTGACAAGTAAGGAAACAAACTAGAATGACGAAGTCTTGACGGAGGTAATAACTCTTCTCAATATCCCAATCCAAAAAGCAATAAAATCAAAATCCTAAGAACTACGACTGTGTAGAGAGAAAACCTAGAGGAGGAGTAAAGTCAGATCTAAAACTAAAATTATGCAGAATGAATGTTGTTCTCAGTCTCTGCATGTTCCCTGACTCTAATATGCTTTTCTGGACCGAAAACTGGGTCAAAACAGGGCCCAAAATCGCCCCCAGCGAATTCTACAGATTCTGCAGATCGCGCACGTCACGCGATCGCGTCATCCAGGCATTCGCGTCATCCAGCGTTTTGCCTTGCCACGCGTGCGCGTCGTCCACGCATTCACATCACTTGTGCAGTTTCCAATCCATGCGTTCGCGTCAAGCATGCGAGCGCGTCACTGCAATTTCCTCTATTTCGCGCGGTCGCGTGAGCCATGCATCCGCGTCACTTCTCGCTGGTCATCTCCTCCATTTCTTGTGTTCCTTCCATTTTTGCAAGCCTCATTTCCAATCTCCAAGTCATTCATGCCCTATAAAGCCTGAAACACTTAACACACAGATTACGGCATCGAATGGAATAAAGGAGAATTAAAATACATAATTAAAAGTCTCTAGGAAGCATTTTTCAACCATGGAGTAATTTTGGGAAGGAATTGTAAATACATGCTAAATTAATGAATAAGTGGGTAAAGATTCGATAAAACCACACAATTAAACACAATATAAACCATAAAATAATGGTTTATCAACCTCCCCACACATAGACATTAGCATGTCCTCATGCTTAGTTGAAGGAGATAAAATAAATGAGTAGAAACATGTAAAACTCATGTTATGCAATGTAACCTATGCATATGAATGCAACTATATGATTCTTGTCCACTTGGTTAAAAGTAAATAAGCTCTTCAAGACAATCACAAATCAAATTCCACTAATTCAATTATTATATAGTAACAACAGATAAAAATGCAAGAAGGTAGCTCATGAAAGCAGGAAACAGAGAATTTAAACATTGAACCCTCACTGATGATGTATGTACACTCTAGTCTCTCTAGTGTATAGGGTAATCACTCTATCCTTCTCTAATCATGCTTTCTAATTTTTGTGCTTCTCCTAACCAATCAACAACATTTAATATACCAATTCAAACATCATGAGGTCTTTTCAAGGTTGTAATGGGACCAAGGTAAGGGTAAGGGTACATATATGGCTAAGTAAGCTTATAAATTGAATCTTTAATTAACCCAAGCTTTCACCTAACACACATATATATTCTATATAACTTAAATTTCAGACCTAGCTACCCAGAATTTTCTTCTCACATTCCATACTCATGTATCAACTTTTATTTTAATTTTATCATATATGCATTGATCCTTGAATTTTTAACTTAGCATTGGGGTAATTTTGTCCCCTTATTTATTTATTGAATATATTTTTTTTGGATTTTTTTTACATTAAAATAAACACAGCTTATCAATGCATATAGAATTTTTAATTTTTCTTTTATAGTTTCACATGAGTAGGTACCCAAATTCTCATTATATTATCATGGCACATTCCCTTATTATCTTTTGTTCCCACAATCTTTCCATACTCAATTAACACACAATTCTATCTCAAGCTAACCAAAGATTCAATTGGGATATATAATTGTTTTTTCGCTTAAGGCTAGTGATGTGGTAAAATAAAGAACAAATGGGATTTAAAGGCTCAAAGTGGCTAACAAAGGTAACTTAAGGGGTAGGCTTAATTTGGATAAGTGAGCTAAACAAATAATGGCCTCAATCATATGCAAGCATATAAATATATTAAACATTGGACATATAGGATGAAACAAAATATAGATTACAATCATAGAGAAGTAAACACACAAGAATAAAATATTTATGGTTAAATAATGTAACCATATGTTTAGGCTCAAAGTCTCACAGGTTGTGTGTTCTTTAGCTCAAAAACCATATTCCAAATACAACTTCAAGCAAATTTAACATAAAAGTTTTGATTAAAATTAGTGAAATTTTGTTCTAAAAATAGGGTCTTAGAAGAAACTTATTATCTTTTCAATCAAGTAGAACATGCATGCAACTAACCTATTACTATGCAATTTATTCTATTCTACAAAAGAAAAACTAACTAAATATCCTATTTTATTGGTGTTAGGGAAAAGAAATTACCTCCGGAAGTCAGGTACTGACCGACCTCCCCACACTTAAGGCTTTGTACCATCCATGGTGCCATCTGTCAGGAACAAAGGTGGGCTGGTAGCAGTATCTCCATAGTCGGGACCGTCATGGCTCCCTGTGCTGGTAAACGAAGTGGAGTCTGGGGTGTCTGAGTCTCTGTATTTTTCTTTAAGTAGCTCCTTGAGGTATGTGAATCGGCGCTTGTTACGGCACTTTCTTAGCTTTGCTTTGTGTTCCTGCCGATCCAACCTTTTAAGTATCTGATGGAGCAGTTGATTTGTTGTTGGTGCTTGTGGTGATGAAGGAAGGATGTCTTCAGCCGGTTCAGTAGGCTGGCTTGTAGTGGCTGCTGGAGGTCTGATATATTTCCCGTTAGGGACATACTGATCATCCCGTGGGAGCATGGATTTGGTGTCTCCAGCTCTGTAGGAGACTCCGGCTGCTGAGACGAGATCTGAAACCAAGACGGAAAAAGGTAAGTTGCCCGTAATTTGTACGTGTCCTATAGCATTCCGGATGTGTCTTGGTAGGTTCAGAGGCTGGTCTGTAAGGATGCACCATAGTAGAACGGCCATGTCTGCAATGAAGGAGGACTCGTGGGTGCTCGAAAAGACGTAATGGGACATAATCTATGCCCATACGCGAGCCTCCAAGGTAAGTGCAGAAGCCAATATTCCCGTAGGTCGGGAACAATGGTATCCGTAGATCCATCTGCTGCCAGGTAGTGCGATAACTCTGAGAACAGCGTCCCAGTCAAATTGGTACGTCTGGCGCTTGAGTGAGGCTTCTTGAAATGCGTCCAGTCCTTCTGGAGTAGGGGGGAGATCTAGAGCTCGCTGAATGGCCTCTTTTGTAATGGGGACTTGTTTCTGACGGACATAGACAGACTACAGGGTTGGCAAGTGGAAATTAGAGTAGAACTCGACTACCCAGGAAAGATTAACCTGCCGTGGCTGTCTCCGTAGGAAACCCCATTGTCTTCGTTCAATTTGCGGCTCAACAAATTCAGCAATACGGGTCAGGAGGATAAGAAGGTATTTGTTGTTGTAACTCCTTTCTGCCAGTATGGGTAACATCTGCTCACAGTAGCGATTGATAAATCGTGCAGTGTCCTTTGCTGGGAAGGCTTTCTCTTTTTCATCAACCTTTATAATCCTCTTAATTCTTTTTGTTGAGGGCTTAACTACAGTTGAAGATGGCTCTGCCACTAATGCTCTTTTTGTTCCTCTTCTTGCGGGTGGTTTGGGAGTAGCTTTCTCCTTGCCTTTCTTGGTGGCCATCCTGAAAGGGGAAAAAGAAAGTAGCTTGAATCCAAAGGGATAGAGCAAGGAAGAGAACGGGAAAGGTGGTAATCATTGCACATTAAAAGATGAATGATGTAAGCACATGGTCATGACTACATGTGAAAAATCATCAATGAAAATATAGCAAGTGCATATGGGGACAAGTAAATGCAAGGTGTTTATTGGCATGCAGGCAAAGGCATGAGTAGCATAGATCAAGCATTCAATGTCCAGGTTAGATTACAAAGCCTTTCAAACTAATAACTTGTTTGTAATAACAATTATATTTAAATAATAAAATAAAAGAAGGGTTTTGTGAAAAACAAGCATTTTAGAGGAGTAGGATAAAAGATATTGAAAAATAGTGCACAATGCCATACGGACGTTTTCACAAACACATAGCATGCATGGTGAATAAGCTATTGAAAGTATTGAATTGAACATGCAAGCAACCCTTAAAAATTAATATATAATTGCCAAACAAGTCCTTAACAATCCACAAGCAAATCATAAGGAATAATAATGACCCTAATAAATTTCCAATACCAATTAAAAGAAAAAGAAAGAAAAAGAAAACATGGATAATGCAAGTAAAAAGAAAAGGAAAAGGAGAAGAAAACATAAAAATAAAAAGAAGAATAGAAAAGTAAGGAGGGAAGAAGAAAAGAAAAAAAACCTTGATAATGGTGGTGAGAGAGAGAGAAAGTAGAAAGTAAGAAAGAAGGAAGAAGAAAGAAGGAAGAAGGAAGAAATAAGGAGGGAAAAGAAAAAGTAGGAATTGGGAAAGAGAAAGATAAGATATTTTGGCAGATTAGGATAAGCTGTGAGGCGCAACCGATGCGGACGCGTGGGGTACGCGTTCGCGTGGAAGGCGCTTATAAGAATCGACGCAGTTGCGTCGGTCACGCGGACGCGTCACTCGTTCGGTGCTACTGGCGCGAGGGCAGCCTTGCGCTCGCACAACTCTCTGTTTGAAACGTATTGTTGCCAAATTCCATGGTGACGCGGTCGCATGGGTGGCCAATATTGGAATATGACGCGGACGCGTGGGGTACGCGTTCACGTGGTGAGGCTTGTGCGCCTAGCACCAGTCCAGCACCACTCCAGCACAACTTTCGGCCATGCACCCTTTCTTACGTCGATTTTCAGGTCACGCATTCGCGTGGGTGACGCGAATGCATGGGAGGCATTTTTCCCAAATGACGCGGACGCGTCAGTGACGCGGTCGCGTGGGGTGATTTGTGACAAAGGCACGCCTCCAGCCACGCTCTCGCGTGACTCTCTGTTCGATTTCTTTTTCTTCTTTACTCACATGTGACATGGGCGCGTCGGCGACGCTGTCGCGTCGCGTGCCCCCCCCCTTTTATGCAATATGCAAATGAAGATGTAAACTATAGGCACTAGTACTGAGAAGAGTTATTGAGAAAGGAAATAAAGAAATAAAAGAAAGAAACGATCATACCATGGTGGGTTGTCTCCCACCCAACACTTTGCTTTAACGTCCTTAAGTTGGACGCTCCACTAGCTCAGTCTTCTACTGTGGGTGGATCCTCCAAGAGGAAGATCTCTAGCTCCTTGGTTTTTGTTGCCTTCTCACCATGATATAGCTTTAAGCGATGTCCATTAACTTTGATAAATTCAAAGCTTGAAGGATGACTCAGGTGGAAAACTCCGTGTGGCTCAGCCTTCTCTACTCTGTATGGGCCTTCCGATCTTGATCTCAGCTTGCCTGGCATGAGCCTCAGTCTAGAGTTGTAAAGGAGGATAAAGTTCCTAGGTTTGAACTCTCTCCTCTTGATGTGCTTATCATGCACAGCCTTCATCTTTTCCTTGTACAGCCTTGAGTTCTCATAAGCTTCTAGGCGTAGGCTCTCTAATTCTTGCAGTTGCAACTTCCTTTCAGTTCCGGCCTTCTCAAATTCCATATTGCACTCTTTTACTGCCCAAAAGGCTTTGTGCTCTACCTCAACTGGGAGGTGACAAGCTTTTCCATAAACTAAGCGGAAGGGACTCATCCCAATGGGTGTCTTGTAAGCCGTTCTGTATGCCCAGAGTGCATCTTGTAGCCTGGTGCTCCAGCCTCTTCTATTAGGTTTTACTATCTTCTGCAATATACTCTTTATCTCTCTGTTGGACACCTCAGCTTGCCCATTAGTCTGGGGATGGTAGGCTGTTGCCACTTTATGAACTATCCCATGCTTCTTCAGTAATCCTGTTAGTCTCCTGTTACAGAAATAGGTGCCTTGATCGCTCACGATTGCTCGTGGTGATCCAAAGCGACAAATAATGTGGTTTCTAACAAAGGAAACAACAGTGTTAGCATCATCAGTGCGGGTAGAAAATGCTTCCACCCATTTAGAAACGTAATCTACAGCTAATAATATATAAAAATAACCATTAGAATTTGGAAATAGACCCATGAAGTCAATGCCCCAAACATCAAAAATTTCACAGAAAAGTATAGTTTGTTGAGGCATCTCATCCCTCTTGGACATATTACCAAACCTTTGGCATGGGGAACAAGATTTACAAAATTCAGCAGCGTCTTTAAAAAGAGTAGGCCACCAGAATCCACAGTCTAAAATTTTTCTAGCTGTTCTTTGAGGGCCAAAATGTCCTCCACTCTCAAATGAGTGGCAGGCCTCTAAAATGGACTGGAATTTTGATTGAGGCACACACCGTCTAATTACCTGATCAGCGCCACATCTCTATAAATATGGGTCATCCCATATATAATATTTGGACTCGCTTTTCAGCTTGTCTCTTTGATGCTTAGTAAAGTTTGGAGGAAAAGTGCGGCTAACTAGATAATTAGCTACAGGTGCATACCAAGGGACTACTTCAGATACTGCTTGTAAGTTATCAAACGGGAAATTATCATTTATAGGAGTGGCGGTATCCGGAATGTGCTCAAGGCGACTCAAATGGTCTGCCACTATATTCTGGTTACCACTCCTGTCCTTAATTTCTAAATCAAATTCTTGTAGTAGCAGTATCCAACGTATAAGCCTTGGTTTGAACTCCTTTTTAGCTAATAAATACTTTAGAGCTGCGTGGTTTGAGTACACTACTACTTTATCACCAAGTAAATAGACTCAGAATTTATCCAGAGCAAAAACAATAGCAAGAAGCTCTTTCTCAGTAGTAGTGTAATTAGACTGAGCAGCGTCTAAAGTCTTAGACGCATAAGCAATTACAAAAGGATCCTTACCTTCATGCTGAGCCAGCGCTGCTCCTACTGCATGGTTGGAAGCATCGCACATGATTTCAAATGGCTGGCTCCAGTCTGGTCCTCTCATAATTGGAGATTGAGTCAGGGCGGTCTTCAGCTTATCAAACTGAACTCGAGCTCAATATCTTTCTGCAGTAGCCTGGATAAGGGTAGTGCTACCTTATAAAGTCCTTAATGAATCTCCGGTAAAAACCTGCATGGCCAAGGAACGAATGGACTTCCCTCACAGAGGAGGGGTAAGGTAAACTAGAAATAACATCCACCTTTGCTGGATCTACAGAGATGCTAGTATTAGATACAACATGTCCTAGTACAATCCCTTGTTTAACCATAAAGTGACATTTTTCAAAATTCAATACAAGGTTTGTACTGACACATCTATCTAATACTCTAGATAAACTATCCAAGCAAAGGCTAAATGAATCACCATAAATGCTAAAATCATCCATAAAAACCTCCATACATTTCTCAATAAGGTTAGAGAAAAGACTCATCATGCACCTTTGGAAAGTAGCTGGTGCATTGCATAAGCCAAATGGCATTCTCTTATAAGCATAAGTGCCAAAAGGGCATGTAAAAGTAGTCTTCTCCTGATCTTCAGGAGCTATATGGATTTGAAAATAGCCTGTATAACCATCTAAAAAACAATAATGGGATTTACCTAACAGGCGATCAAGCATCTGATCAATGAATGGCAAGGGGTAATGATCCTTACGAGTGGCTTGGTTGAGACGCCTATAGTCAATGCAAACTCTCCATGAATTCTGCACTCTAGTTGTCAGAAGCTCTCCATGCTCATTTCTTACTGTTGTGATTCCAGAATTCTTGGGCACCACTTGTACTGGACTGACCCATTCGCTATCTGAGATGGGGTAAATGATATCTACTTCAAGTAGCCTGGTCACTTCTTTCTTGACAACTTCTAAGATGGTGGGATTCAGTCTTCTCTGAGGTTGATGGACGGGCTTTTCTCCCTCTTCTAGGAATATTCTGTGCTCACAAACCTGAGGGTTGATGCCTACTATATCCGCTAGGCTCCATCCAATTGCTTTCTTGTGTTTTCTCAGCACACTGAGTAGCTGTTCTTCTTGTTGAGAAGTGAGTTCCCTTGCAATGATAACTGGAAACTTCTGCTTGTCCTCAAGGTAAGCATACTTGAGGTGTAGAGGAAGGGGCTTTAATTCTAATTTCTACTCATGGTCAGCCTCTGGATTATCTGGGGCTGGTGATAATGGCAAAGTGCCCTCATTGTCCTCTGAGAGTGTCCCCACACTTGGACCTTGTCCTATGTACTTCTCTTCTAATTCCTCCTGGTGAACTTCAGCCATGGTTTCATCTATAATGTCACACTGGGAGATAGAATGATCATCCGGAGGGTGCTCCATAGCTCCATTTAGACTGAATTTCACTATTCTACCATCTATTTCAAAAGAATAAGTTCCAGAAAATGCGTCCAGCTTGAACTTTGAAGTCTTCAGGAATGGTCTTCCAAGCAGGACTGATGATGGCCTTCCTGAGTCATTAGGGGACATCTCCAGGATATAGAAGTCAATGGGAAATGTGAGCCCCTTAATGCTCACTAACACATCTTCAGCAATTCCAACCACTGTAACAATGCTTTTATCTGCTAACACAAAACGAGCTGCCGACCTTTTTAAGGAAGGGAGCCTTAAAATATCATATATAGACAAAGGCATTATACTGACACACACTCCTAAATCACATATGCAGTCAGAAAATATCACACCACCAATAGTACAATTAACCATACATGGACCTGGATCACTACACTTTTCAGGTATACCTCCCATTAAAGCAGATATAGAACTACCTAAAGGAATAGTTTCTAATTCATTAATTTTGTCTTTATGTATACATAAATTTTTTAGAAACTTTGCGTATTTAGGTGCCTGCTGAATAACATCAAAAAGGGGAACAGTTACCTCAACCTTTTTGAATATTTCTACCATTTTCGGATCGAGTTCCATCTGCTTCCTGGGCTTCCTTGCAATTTGTGGAAATAGAATAGGAAGGACGTTTTCTGCAGCGTCTGCATCCTTTGGTGCTTCCTTCTGTGGTTGGGCTTCTTCTTCTTCAACCATGTCTTGTATGTCCTCTTCTTCTTCAGCATCCTCTACTTCCACCACCTCTTCAGCTGAGGCGTGTTCTGATGGGATTGGCTTCTCCTGATTCCTCTTTTGCAGTGTGGTTCCGGACCTTAGGGTGATGGCATTGATGCCACCCTTTAGATTGGGTAAGGATTGAGAAGAAATCCCACTGGAGCTTGTAGGTTGAGTATTTGAAGTATTGGGTGATGCCAGCTGAGAGATAAGAGCTTGTATAGCGGATGCTAGGCCATTAAGTGAACTTTCCATGTTCCTTTGTCCTTGTGCAATGGATTGAAGTGCCTCGTGACTCGGAGAGGAATTAGATTGAGTGATCTGCGGAACTTGTTGTTGGTTGTGCTGTGGTCCTTGGGATTGCCTCAAGTGAGGTGCTCTGTAAGGCTGGTTCTGGTTCTGCTGCCTGTTGTTGTTATTATTCCACTTCTAATATCCTTGATTGTCTTTGCCTCCTCTGTTATTGTTGTCCCTCCAACTCTGGTTAGAATTATCTCTCCAACCTTGGTTGGAATTGTCCTGTCATCCATGGTTGTAACTGCCACCTTGATTATATCCTGGATTGGGGCAGTCATAGAAGTTATGAGTGGCTGCCACAGTGTTGTCTTCCTGCTGGAGCTGCAGACATTCATCAGTGTAATGGCTATAATCAGCATAGATCCCGCACACTCTCTGTGGGACTAACTGTTGGCTTTGCTGCGCTTGTTGTTGATTCAACTGCATCTGCTTCAGTAAGTTGGTCATTTCACATATACTCTGAGTCAGAGCAGTAGTCTCCTTGCTAGAAGATACCTCTGCAACAGCTTTTGACCAGCCTTGTTTCTGTCTGTGATTCATAGTAGATTTAGCCAAGTCGCTGATCAATTGCCATGCCTCATCAGTGGTCTTGTACTTTTTCATAGACCCATTGCTAGCACTTTCCAATGTGGTCTTATCTTGGGGCCTCATGTCCTGTGTGACGTAGCTGAGCAACACTATCTTGTCAATCATATGGTGGGGACATGCTTCCAGAAGGTTGTTGAAGCGCTCCAGTATTCGTAGAGAGTCTTGGACTCGTCCTGGACAATCATGGAAATGTCTTTCCTCAATTTATCAGTAACTTCAGCTGGAAAGAATTTTTCCAAAAATTCTCTTCTAAGCGTATCCCAGTCAGAAACAGTTTTTGCGGGTTGAATGTAGTACCACTCTTTCGCCTTTCCCTCAAGAGAGAATGAAAAGGCTTTTAACAGAATAGAAGTTTCATCTGCACCATCACGCCTGACAGTAGAACAGGCTCCTTGGAAATCCCTAAGGTGCTTGATAGGCTTTTGAGCAGGTAAGCCATGAAACTTAGGCATCAAGTTGAGCAGTGCAGTCTTTATTTCAAAATCTGTAGCCACTGCTGGGTGATGCACTTGAAACGGTTGCATTGTAAAATCAGGGGCTCCAGCCTCCTGGATAGTAACTCTTCTAGGTGCTGCCATGTCACCTGCACGTAAATCAACTAAATCAGTAGAATGGAGGCTTATTTCTTCCTTACGTGACGTTTCAGATTCGCCCTCGGAGAGGACTAACCGACGCCGAGCTTGCCTTATACGTGAAATAATTCTTTCGATCTCAGGATCAAATACTGGCAAGCTTGGATCAGGAAGTGAACGCGTCATTTAACGAAAGAAACATGAAGCTCATAGTAGCAAAATAAAATAAAATGCAAATAAATAAATTCCAATCAATAACTTAGCACTCTATTGTAACTCCCCGGCAACGGCGCCAAAAATTGACATGGCGGAAATTGGCGAGTTAAAAAATTATTATAAGAGATGCGTTGCAAGTATAGTTCTTAACCAACCAAAAATCCGCTTATCAATTTAGAAGGGTTGTCACAAAATTAGAATTAAAATACTGGGAGTATGAATCTCAGGTCGTCTCCCAACGAGTTGCAGAAAGATATGCTATTTTATTAATCAGATGTTTTCCAAAAGGGGTTGAGTTTGCTAGACAGAAAATTAAATCAGAGAATTTGTGTAATTTAAATAAAAACCTTGACCGGGAGTAGATTAGTCGGAAGTCCTATCCTTGTTGGAGTTTTCCCAAGATAAAAGTGATAATTGAAGGTTGCCTGCTCAGTTATCCTTTACCAGATAAAGGAAAGTTCAGCAAGTCAGAAGTCAGTTTCTATTCACAAGTTCTAATCCTCTCCCTTGGGACGGACTAGTGTCAGTGACTAGAGGGCGACCCAACACTAAACCCAACTATAATTTTACTCTTGAGCATTCCAACTCAAGGTCCTCCTTTCAATCAACTCCCAATCAAGTTATAGAACTACTCGCTCATTATGAATATAAACTTCACAAAATAAGAAAGGGAAGTAAAGAAAGACATGATAAATAATAATCAAAAGGATCAATTAAAATAAAAATAGTTCTTGTATTAATAAATTCTAAAAATAATCCAATAGTAACTCTGAATAAATCAAGGATATGAAAGAGTAAGTGACAAGTAAGGAAACAAACTAGAATGATGAAGTCTTGACGGAGGTAATAACTCTTCTCAATATCCCAATCCAAAAAGCAATAAAATCAAAATCCTAAGAACTATGACTGTGTAGAGAGAAAACCTAGAGGAGGAGTAAAGTCAGATCTAAAACTAAAATTATGCAGAATGAATATTGTTCTCGGTCTCTGCATGTTTCCTGACTTTAATATGCTTTTGTGGGCCGAAAACTGGGTCAAAACAGAGCCCAAAATCGCCCCCAGCGAATTCTGCAGATCGCGCAAGTCATGCGATCGCGTCATCCAGGCGTTCGCGTCATCCAGCATTTTGCCTTGCCATGCGTGCGCGTCGTCCACGCATTCGCGTCACTTGTGCAGTTTCCAATCCATGCGTTCGCGTCAGACATGCGAGCGCATCACTGCAATTTCCTCTATTTCGCGCGATCGCGTGAGCCATCGTCCGCGTCACTTCTCGCTGGTCATCTCCTCCATTTCTTGTGTTCCTTCCATTTTTGCAAGTCTCCTTTCCAATCTCCAAGTCATTCATGCCCTATAAAGCCTGAAACACTTAACACACAGATCACGGCATCAAATGGAATAAAGGAGAATTAAAATACATAATTAAAAGTCTATAGGAAGAAGTTTTCAACCATGGAGTAATTTTGGGAAGGAATTGTATCTAAATTAATGAATAAGTGGGTAAAGATTCGATAAAACCACATAATTAAACACAATATAAACCATAAAATAATGGTTTATCAAAGACTAGCTTCTAAATCCAAAAGTCCTAATCAACTCACTAATTCAATTAGCAAGAGATTAGAGTCAATGGAAACAATACTAGCCAACAACTCTAGATCACCAACATAGGTTGGGTCTTAATGACTCAAGATTGTCTAATTCCTCTTTCCAAGTCAAGAATGCTAAAAAATCTACTCTAACATCCTTCCAAATATTTTGTCAAACACTTGGAATGCATAAAAAAAAGCAAGCTAAAATGACAACAAGAATAAAATCTAACAACTACCAATTGCAAGGAAACAATAACAACAACTCAATTAACAATAAAAGAACATCAAACATGAAATTACATTAAATGCAAACCAAATTCAACAAAGTTCTCATTAATGAAATCTACTACTACCCAATACATGAAATTAATAACAACAACTAAGGAAAGCACATTAAGCATGAAATACCTCAAAATTGCATTAAAGAGAATGGAAATTAACAAGAGTTCATGACATAAAAATAACCAAAATGAGAAACTAACAAGAGAAAAGAGAAGAATTAAGACAATACAACAAGGAATTGTATAGAAGACAAGATGAAAACAAGGAATTAAACCTAGATCTAAGAGAATTTGACCTAATCCTAACCTAATTCTAGAGAGAAGAGGGAGCTTCTCTCTCTAGAAACTAATTACATGCTTCCTAGTCTATAACTACTTGCTCCTCCTTGCTCAATCTTCAATTCTACATGAAATGCCCTCAGGAATCAGTTGGATTTGGGCCTGGGCAGCTCAGAAATTGCCCCCCAGCGTTTTCACTTTAATTAGGTCACGTGCGAGCTGCGACACGTACGCATGGGTCACGTGTACGCGTCGTCTGACATTTTCCTCTCACGTGTACGCGTCATGTCACGCGTACGCGTCGCCTGGACGACCTCATCTTCATGCGTGCGAGTATGTCACGCGTGCACGTCGATGTATACACTCCAAATCCTTGTTTTTCCATGAATTCTCCACTTTGTATGCTTTTCTCTTCACTTCTTTGATCCATTCCTAGCCTTCTCAACCTGAATTCACTAACAAACACATCAAGGCATCTAGTGGAATCAAAGGTGAATTAAAATTACCAATTTAAGGGCCTAAAAAGCATGTTTTCACACTTAAGCACAAATTTAGGGAGAATTATAAAACCATGCTATTTTATTGAATAAATGTGAGAAAAGGTGATAAAATCCCCTAAATTAAGCACAAGATAAACCACAAAATTGGGGTTTATCAAACCTCCCCACACTTAAACCAAGCATGTTCTCATGCTAAACTCAAGAAAGAAACAAAGGGTATCAACATTTATTCAATGCAAACTACCTACATGTAATCTACCTATATGCAATCTATCTAAATGAATGCAAGTACTTGGTCAAAATAAATTAATTCCCAAGAAAGCATATATGAACACAAGGGCTAAAGCAATAGCAATCAAATCAAACCCACAATTGAATTGAGTTATTGAAAAGATTTTACAAACTTGCAAGAAAAGATGATCATAGGTGAAAACATGTAATTGAGCAATCGAACTATCACCGGATGTGTATCCGCTCTAGTCACTCAAGTGTATGGGGTTGATTCATTCAATTCTCCCCTAATCATGCTTTCCAAGATTTGTTTTTTATCTAACAATTAACAATTATTTCATGCATGCATACAAATATCATGAGGACTTTCCCATAGGTTGTAATGGGGCTAAGGTCAAGGTAAGGGTGTATATTTGGTTAAGTGGGCTAGAATTTGAATCTTTGATCAATGTAAGCTTCCCACTTAACCTATATAGCAACCTATATAATTCAAAGCTAACCTAACTACCCATTCTTCACTTTTTAACACACTCATGCATTCTCTTTTTTATCACAACCCATATGCATTGATTTTTTTATTACTTTACTTTGGGGAATTTTGTCCCCTTTTTATTGCTTTTCTTTTTATTTCTTTTTCTATTTTTTCTTTTTAATATATATTTTTCTTTATTTTGTTTTTCTCGCTTTTTTTTTTCAAACTAAAATACACACAAAAGCATCAATGCATATGGTTTAAGCATAATTGATACATGAGTATGTACCCAATTCCCAAAATTTTCAATAAAAATACAAAAATACCCTTTTATCCCTACCAATGTTCCCAACTCTCCCAAACTTGAATGATAAACACTCACAAGCCTAAGCTAATCAAAGATCCAAACAAAGGACATTTATTGTTTTTCACTTAGGGCTTGTAATGTGATAAAATTAAGAACAAATGGGTTTAGTATAGGCTCAAAGTTGGTTAACAATGGACGATAAAAAGTAGGTTATTTGGGTAACTGAGCTATTTGAAACAATGGCCTCAATCATATAAGTGCATTCATATACAAAGTAAGGGACATATAGAATCAAACAAATCAAAGATTACAATCATAGAAAGAGAATAATACACACAAGAATGAAAATAAGTGGTTATATGATGTAACCACACAATTAGGCTCAAATCTCACATACTTGTGTTCTTAGCTCAAAAACATGATCCACAATGTGTGTAATTCAAGAAAGTTCTAAATTTTTTTTTCAATCAATTGGGGTGCCCTATAGATAAATTTCTTGAAAAATTTTATTATTTTGGCTAAGAATGAAATGCAAAAGTGTTGGAATTAGAAACTTGTCACCCAAAAATGCCGACTGGTCGGACGAGCTCCCCACACTTAAAAGTTTGCACCGTCCTCGGTGCATTCGGAGATGAGTGAGGGGGTACAGCGACTCTCCGGATTGCCACCTTCAGCTGGCGGATCAACCGGTGCTGCGTATTCTTTCTCTCGCTTCCATTTTTGCTTATGACAAATCATCCTGAGCGAAAGAAAACAGGATAGTAAGAAAAGTAAATGCAAAAGCAAGGAAGCATAGATTTTTGGAATGAGGTAAGAGTCACTAGAATTGAGTGAGCGAATTAGTATGACATTGATGAAAAATAGGTGTGGGAATTCTAAGATTGCGCGTGGTTTAGAACTCACACCCTAGTGTTTAAAAGCCATGTCACAATTACACAAAAGAAGCATGTACTTCACCCATTCTAATGTGCTTGAAATACTTTAAAAGACTTGTAGGTTAAGATACAGACAAGTAGTGAAGAAGTATAAAAGCATTCAAGCAACAATCAAGCAATTGTGAAATTGGATAATGCATGTGCATTGATTGATGTGCAAGAAAACTTAGTGAACAAAATGAAATATAGAGCTCACACATCAAACAATGACACATATTGAAGTTGTTGCAACACCTAAGTGACATAGAGGTGAAACACATGGGTGCTATGGAACTTAGAAAAAAGAGGATAGAAGTGAAAATCAATCACATAGCAAGCATGGTCTACAAAGCTTAGAAAGCTAAAAAATATGTCACTAGGTAAGTTTTCAATCTAATTCACAATTCCAAAATTTCAATGCATGAAATAGGTGATGTAAATACAGGTCAATCATAAACAAACATTGACGAACGGATTTTTGCTAGTAAAGAATTTCACAAAAGTAATCACGTTGTAAGTATAGTTTCTAAACCAACAAAGAATCCTTTCATACAAAAATTTGGTTGTCACCAAACAAACCCAATAAAAATAAGCCGAAGCATTTAAACCTCGGGTCATCTCTCAAGGAATTGCAGGGAGGTGTAGTTATTATTGGTTATGGAAAAGTATCTTTTTGGGGTTTTTGAATAAGGAACAAGAAAATAAAATGGCAAGAAATTAAATTAATAACTAAGAAAAACTCTTGGCAAGGTATGAAAATTAGATGTCCTATCCTAGTTATCCTTATCAATTGTGATGAGAATTGTCCATTACTCCCACTTAGTTAACCTCTAACTATGAAGGAAAGTCAAGTGGACTAATTAATTTGATTCCTCAAGTCCTAGTCAACTCCTAAGGAAAGACTAGCTTTAGAGGGATCCAAATCAACCAGAAACTTTCAATTGTCAATCAACAAAGGAGTTTGATAACTCAAGAGTCTCCAATTACTCAAAAAAAGCCAAGAATATAAGAATCTAACTTAAAACCCTCCCAAGCATTTTATCAAACACTTGGAAGGCATAACATAAAAACATAGAAAAGTAATAGGGAATGTAAAATCTAAAACCAACAATTGCAAGCATCAATGATGACAATCAAAGCAAGAAACAATAAACATGAAATACCTCAAATTGCATTAAATATAAAATCAAATCTAACATGAAAGTTCACAAAACTAAATTAGGAAAATAAATGAACCAACAAGAGAAATAGATAGACTAAAAGACTAGAACAAATAAGAGTAGAAGAGAACTTAATTAAAGCAAAGTAGAATTCTCAAATTAAGAAAAGCTAAACCTAAAATCCTAACCTAGAGAGAGGAGAGAGCCTCTCTCTCTAAAAACTACATCTAAAACCTAAAATTGTGAATAATTTTATGAATGAATGAATGATGTATGATTCCCCCATTCTACAGCCTCTATTCTGTGTTATCGGGCTTGGAATTGGGCCGAAAAGGAGCCCAAAAATCGCTCCCAGTGCTTTCTGCAAGTTTCTGCACGTGGCTCAAGTCACGCGTGCGCGTCGTTTGGCAAAATTCCTTGTCACGCATACACGTCGCTGCTAGCTTCTCAAAACTTCATTTTCTCACGTTCCTTCCACTTTTGCACGTTTCCTTTCCATCCTCTAAGCCATTCCTGCCTTATAGAGCCTGAAAACACTTAACACATAGATTATGGCATTGAATGGTGATAAAGGTGATTAAATTTGACAGTTTAATGGTCTAGGAAACATGTTTTCAATTATATCATAGAATCAGGAAGGATTTGTAAAACCATGCAAATTATATGAATAAGTGAGTAAAGAATTGATAAAAACCACTCGAATTGGCACAAGATAAACCATAAAATAGTAGTTTATCAATCTCTCCACACTTAAACATTAGCATGTCCTCATGCTAAGCTCAAGAGAACCAAAAGAGTGAAGACAGAATGGTGGAACTTATGCAATGCAACCTATTTAAATGCAAGCTACCTACATGCATCATGCTATTCTATATATATATATATATATAAGCATACATGTGGTCAAATTGAGTCAACTTTCCAAGAAATCATATATGCACAATTAAGGACTAAATCAATCATATCAAAACACATTCACAATTGAGTTGAGTTAATCAAAAGAGTTCACAAACTTGCAAGACAAGCAATAACCAAATATGGACATATGGAAATGAGCAATTGAACCCTCACTGGAATTGTATATACACTCTAATCACTCAGTGTTTGGGGTTAAAATACTCAAATCTCCCCTAATCATGCTTTTTAAAACTTTGTTCTTCATCTAACCAATCAACAATTATCAAGTGTACAAATGCAAACATCATGAGGTCTTTTCAAGGTTGTAATGGGGCTAAGGTAAGGGTGAGGATATATGTATGGCCAAGTGAGCTATAATATGAATCTTTGACTAACCTAAGTTCTCACCTAACATACACACACTCTATATAACTCTAAAATCATGCCTAGCTACCCAAAATTCCCACTTTTGCATCACATACTCATGTATCAGATTTTTCTTTAATTTCACCACATATGCATTGATCTTTTATTAACTTAACAGTGGGGTTATTTTATCCCCTTAATTAAAGTTTGATTTTATTTATTTTTATGCAATATACATAATGCAGATACTGATGCAGACATTATGAATGAGCACTAATAAAAATAGGATAAAATAAAACTAAGAATAATACAAAATAAAATAAATTCTTCACTCTCAATATGCCTTGGAGGTTGTGCAATATCCTCCTTAACATCACTTTCAAGTTCCATGGAAGAGGGCTCTTCAACTTGAGATTCCTCCTTGCATCCAACATCTCCTAAATCTTCAACCACTTCTATTGGTTCAATTATCTCTACCTCCTCCTCTTGTTGCACTTCCTGCTTTGACTCCTCCTCTTCACCTTGAAGCTTCAAGTCTATTCCCTCACTAAGCTCCTTAAGTACTTCTCCACAACAATGGGAGTGCCTTGATCGTATAAGCTTAGGCAGGAGGAAACCATGTTGCTAACGGCTTCCACCATGGTAGCAATCTTGGCTTCTATCTCCTTGAATTCCTTTTCCGTTTCCTCTTGTTGCCTTTGAATACGAGATCTAAGATCTCTTTGTTCTAGCATAAGGGCATGGAGACCTTTGTCCATTAGGGGCGGTGGTGGAAGAGAGGGTTCATTATTTGATAGAAGGGTATTGTAGTTGGAAGGTGGTTCATATTGGTAAAAGTCTTGAGGTGGTATATAGGGAAATTGTGGTTCTTGGGAGTATTGGTGTTAGAATGGTGGTGGCTCTAGATATGGTTCATATGGTGGTTGGTATGGTGGATATGGGTTAGGATCATATGGAGGTGAATAGTAGTATGAGGCTTGTGAGTATGAAGGACAACACTATTGAGGGTTTGGGTCATAATTATGTACATTGTGGGGTGGGTTGTAGCCATGAGAGATTAGAGGGGGTTGTTGCCATGAAGGTTGACCATAAGCATGTGGCTCCTCCCTAAATTGATATCCATTCCCACAATGTGGTTCCTCATTGATAAACTACTATTTTATGATTTATCTTGTGCTCAATTGAGTGTTTTTATCAAGTCTTCACCCACTTATTCATACTAATTGTATGGTTTTATATTTCCCTTCCTAGTTCACTCTACGGTTCAAAACTTGCTTTCTAGAGATATTTAATTTGTGTATTTTAATTCTCCTTTATACCATTCGATACCGTGATCCGTGTGTTAAGTGTTTCAGGCTACATAGGACAGGAATGGCTTAGAAATGGGAGAGGAAGCTTGCAAAAATGGAAGGAATACAAGAAACTAAGGAGATGACCAGCGAGCATCGATGCGCACGCATGGCTCACACGTGCACGCGACATGGAGAAAATTGTAGCGACGCGTGGGCGTGTTTGACTCGTACGCGTTGATTAGAGTCTGCACAAAAGACGCGCACGCATGGACGACGCATACGCGTGACAAGGAAATTCGCCAAATGACGCGCACGCGTGATTGACGCGTACGCATGACCTGCGCGATCTGCAGAATTAACAGAAAATGCTGGGGGCAATTTTGAGCCACATTTCAGCCCAAATCCAAGCCCAGAAACACAAAATAAGAGGCTGGAGAATGAGGGAATCAAGAGAGACGATTCATACAACATTCATATTCCCAATTTCAAGTTTTAGATGTAGTTTTCTAGAGAGAGAGGCTCTGTCCTCTCTCTTAGGTTTTAGGATTTAGGATTTCTCTTAGTTTATAGTTCATTCCTTCTCAATTCCAGGTTCAATGTTCCTTAATTTAGTTTCTTTTCTACTTTTAATTGTCTTAGTATTCTACTTTATCTATTTTCCCTTATTGATTACTTATGTTGCCAAATTGGTGTATGGATTCCTATATTTAATTTTATTTTCTATTTAATACAATTCGAGGTATTTCAGATTTATGATATTCTTAGCTTTAATTGATGAAAAGGCATTTTTATTCGAGTATATTTTTCCCTTTTTGGCTTTGGATAAGTAATTGGTGACACTTGAGTTGTCAAACTCAGCTGTTGATTGAAAATTAGAATTTGCTGATTAATTTGGATCCCTCTAAAGCTAGTCTTTTCATAGGAGTTGACAAGGACTTGAGGAATCAAGTTGATTAGTCCACTTGACTTTCTTTTATTTAGTAAGGGTTAACTAAGTGGGAGCAATAAACAATTCTCATCACACCTGATAAGGATAACTAGGACGGGATTTCCAGTTCTCATACCTTGCCAAGAGTTTTTCTAATTATTAATTTATTTTTCTTGCCATTTAAATTACTTGTTCCCTATTTCAAAAAACCCAATGATACTTTTCCATAACCAATAATAAATCATACTACCCTGCAATTCCTTGAGAGACGACCCGAGGTTTAAATACTTCGGTTATAAATTTTATTGGGTTTTGTTACTTGTGACAACCAAACTTTTGTACGAAAGGATTCTCTGCTGGTTTAGAAACTATACTTACAACGCGATTACTCTTATAAAATTCTTTACTAGCAAGAATCTAATCGTCAAAATGGCGCCGTTGCCGGGGAGTTGCAATTGTGTGCCTTATTATTGGTTATTGTAAATATTTTATTTTGCTTGTTTATTTGTTTCTATTTTTATTTTTATTTTTAATTTTTATTAGCTACTATGAGCTCTCATCCCCGTCGCTTTGAGTTTGGTTCTAATGTTGTTGTAAGGAATGGAAGCTACAATGGAAATATGCATCAAGGTCGAAACAATTAGAGATGGAAGGAGCCACGAGGATCTGATCAACCCTTTCGGCAACAACACTTTCCAAGGTACCAGGGACAATGACCATTCTCTGATGCATGCCCAGACAATAGTTATGGTGGACCCCTTCAGGACAAACCACATCCACCAAATTACTATGGTCAAGAGCCACTCCGAGGTGCATACCAAGTTGATAGATATGGTGGACCCCCTTGTAGTTACCAACAAGCCCTATCATATGCTTATAAACCACCTCCTCAACATAGCTTTGAACCACCATACTCACAAGCTAACCACAACCGTTTACCTCTATATGACCCTAATCCATATCCACCCCAATCCCAATCTAATTACTTCCAAGAACCACCACTCCCATATGCACCAAATCCATGTCCATTGAACCAAAAATCACAGGATCGTCTCAAGGACACAGTGAACCAATTTCGTGCAACCCTTCATCAATTGGAGCAAGCAATAAATTGATTAGCCCCCAGTACGAAGGAGACACTAGAAGCTCCGGTGGACAGTAAAAAGCATTACTTTGTACTGGAACAAGTAGCGGAAGCTACAATTATCGAAGAAGAAGAATTAATTGAAGACTTAGGAGACGCTGAACCTCCATTGGAATCAAGAGTTGTGGAGAATTCCACCCAGAAATTTGCAGTTGATGCTAAGGAGGATAGTGTGATGAGCGGATAATTTATACACTTTTTGGCATTATTTTTAGGTAGTTTTTAGTATAATTTAGTTAGTTTTTACTATGTTTTTATGAAAAATTCATATTTCTAGACTTTACCATGAGTTTGTGTGTTTTTCTGTGATTTTAGGTATTTTCTGGCTGAAATTGAGGGACCTGAGCAAAAATCTGATTCAGAGGCTGAAAAAGGACTGCAGATGCTGTTAGATTCTGACCTCCCTACACTTGAAGTGGATTTTCTAGAGCTACAGAAGCCCAAATGGTGCGCTCTCAATTGCATTGGAAAGTAGACATCCAGGGTTTTCTTGCAATATATAATAGTCCATACTTTTCCTGAGTTTTGACGACGCAAACTAGCGTTCAAACACCAACTTCCTGCCCTATTCTGAAGTTAAACGCCAGAAACATGTTACAAACCAGAGTTAAACGCCACAAACAGGCTGCAACCTGGCGTTTAACTCCAAGAGAAGTCTCTACATGTGTAAAGCTCAATGCTCATCCCAAGCACACACCAAGTGGGTCCCGAAAGTGGATTTCTGCACTATCTGCACTTAGTTACTTATTTTCTGTAACCCTAGCTACTAGTTTAGTATAAAAACTACTTTTAGTGATCTATTTTATATCTTTTGATCATTTTTGAGACTATCTTTGTATCACTTTTGATCTCTTGATCACGTTTAGGGGGCTGGCCATTCGGCCATGCCTGGACCTTCATCACTTATGTATTTTCAACGGTGGAGTTTCTATACCCCATAGATTAAGGTGTGGAGCTCTGCTGTTCTTCATGAATTAATGCAAAGTACTATTGTTTTTCTATTCAACTCAAGCTTATTCTTATTCTAAGATATTCACTGGAACTTCAACCTGTTGAATGTGATGATCCGTGACACTCATCATCATTCTCACCTATGAATGCGTGCCTGACAACCACTTCCGTTCTATCTGCAATAGCTTGAGTGTGTATCTCTTAGCCTCCTGGTTCACGATCAGAGTCTTCGTGGTATAGGCTAGAATTATTGGCGGCCATTCCTGAGATCTGGAAAGTCTAAACCTTGTCTGTGGTATTCCAAGTAGGATCTGGGAAGGGATGACTGTGACGAGCTTCAAACTCGCGAGTGTTGGGCTTAATGACAGACGCAAAAGGATCAATGGATCCTATTCCAACATGATCGAGAACCGACAGATGATTAGCCGTGTGGTGACAACGCATTTGGACCATTTTCACTGAGAGGACGGACGGTAGCCATTGACAACGATGATCCCCAAACATAAAGCTTGCCATGGAAAGGAGTATGAATGATTGAATGAAGACAGTAGGAAAGCAGAGATTCAGATGGAGCAAAGCATCTCCATACGCTTATCTGAAATTCTCACCAATGAATTACATAAGTATTTCTATATTATTTTATATTTTATTTATATTTTAATTATCAAAACCTCATAGCCATTTGAATCTGCCTGACTGAGATTTACAAGATGACCATAGCTTGCTTCAAGCCGACATTCTCCGTGGGATCGACCCTTACTCACGTAAGGTTTATTACTTGGACGACCCAGTGCACTTGCTGGTTAGTTGTGCGGAGTTGTGAAAAAATTTGAGATTAAGATCGTGCGCACCAAATTTTTGGCGCCATTGTTAGAGATCACAATTTCGTGCACCATAATGCACAACCCCCAAGGCATGTATCTTATGAAGAATTGGATGGAACAAATCGAGAAGCAATTTTCCTTGGTAATGATGACCATGAATCAAGTTCTCCTAATGATGACCTCGCAATCATAATTGAACTCTTTAAGCTAGAAGAATCTTCCCCGAGTGAATATGAGGATAATGTGGAGGTAGACTTTTCTCAACCTCCAATTTATGACTTGAGTGATGAGGAAGAAATTGAAGACATTGATCAAGACGAGGTTGCAATTGAAGAGGTCTATCAGGAAATGGAAGAATTCACAAAGGAGTACAAGGAAGTGGAGCTTGTAGAACCACCGGAAACACCTCTCCCAAAACCATTACAACCTAATACAAACTTCAAGTGGGTAAAATCCTTAGCCTTTATCTTTACCTTTCCACTTGAATATGGTTTGCTTGAAACCGATGGCCAGCTTAAAGCTCTTTGTGGCTTTAAGAGTAAGAGGGAGATGGTTAGTAATTGAAGTTGGCATCCAAAGTTCAATATGGTCCCACGCTCCAAATGGAAGTGCAAGGATTGGTACAGAGCTCGATTGAATGAATTTCGGAAGAAGTTTGGGAATCTCAGTGGAAATTCAGGTTGTGTACCGCCTGGTTGGAATAATGAAGATAGAAGTGAAGATGGGTACAAAAGCAAGGTTTGGGATCTTGGAATTTATCCTAACAATCAATACTCCTAGAGCCTGAAAACCTGCTTTAACTTGCTCAAAGGCTTTACGTGCCTAGTATGGGACCCTGGAGGCTATTGGAATTGTAAACGTTGGTAGAGATTCCTGGATGAGTTCAAGCACAAGCCACCATAACAGGAAGCTCTTCAAATGTCCAACTTAAGGCCTTTAACTAAAAGTGCTTGGTGGGAGACAACCCACCACGGTATGATCATTCCTTTTTCAATTTTAATTTTATTTTATTTTGTTTATTTTTAAGTTTCATTTTATTTTATTTTATCTTATTTTCCCTAGAATCATTCATAACATCTGCATCAGCATCTGCACCTTGCATTCTGCATATTCAAAAAAAAAAAAAATCACACCATGCGTGCGCATGGGCCACGTGTGGGCGTCGATTTCAAATCGACGTTGCCATCCAACGCCCAGAAAGTTGGGCGGGAATCGTGCGGCTGGTATGCGTTAGGCATAATTTGGGCCACACGTACGCGTTAACAACGCGTACGCGTCATTTTTATTTACACACACCATGCGTAAGCGTGGGCGACGCGTACGCATCGCGTGAAAATTTTGCCCCCTAATTGAAACAGAGAGTTGTGCCAAAACGACGCTGGAATTGTGCGTTTAGCACAATTCTAGTCGACGCGTACGTATGTCTCACGCGTACGCGTCATTTTCCTTATCCCTCATTCACGCGTTCGCGTCAATGACGCTTTCGCGTCGTTGCACTTCCGCCTCAGCCACGCTCTCGTGTGAACCATGCGTCCGCGTGGATTTGAAATCACTTAACCATCCCCCCTGACGCGGAAACCCTAACCCCAACGTCATCTTTCCCCCCCTCCCCAACGTTCCACCTCCATCTCTCTCTTCTCCCTCCAACCTCCCACTGCCACCGCCGCAGTGCCGCCGTCGCCACCCCTCGCCGCACCGCCCTCACCCCCGCTTTCCCCCCTTCTCTTCCTCTTTTCTCCTTCTCCTTCCCCCTCTCGCACCACCACTGCCCCCTGCCCCGTCGCCAACCCAGCTCGCCGCACCGCCACCGCCACCGTCGACGAGCCCTGCCGCCGTACCACCCCCTTCCCCTCCTTCCTTTCCTACCTTCTCTTCCCCTTCCTCTTACACCCCCTGCCACCACCGTGGGACTCCCAGCGCCACCACACCACCACCCTCTCTCTTCATTCAATTTCTGTCACTGCGCACACCAGGTTCCACTGCACTCCAATTCCTTTCCCGTTCCAATTAGTTAGTTTGCATATTTTTCAATTCTGTTCAAATTAGGATAGTTAGAGATGCATGTTCGTAGTGTATTTTAGGTGGTTAGGTAGCTAGGATGTGGTTAGTGGATTTAGGTCTGATAATTGCATTGTTCTTGCTGCTTGCTTTATCTGTTTCGCAATTTTGAAATTGCTGTGCTGTTGATGCTGCTCATATGCTGTTCATTACTATTTAATGCTGATTTGATATTATTCCATTTAAATTGCAATTCTTACTGCAGATTGAATTTATTTTTTTCTAAATTCATGTGACTGGCTATTTGCTACTCTTTTCTGCACTACTTTAATGTCAAGTGAACTGAATTTTTGCTGCTGTTTATTACCCGGGAACATCCAATATATAGCCGGAATGCTGCCCGATTTTTCCGAAAATTGTTTCACTTAACTCCCATTCATAAATTGGCTTTGATACTTTTGAATTCTACACTAATTGGTTTCAACCAAGCCAATTCATGGATGAATGGGCTAGCATTCCTACTCATTCTGGTTCCCTTCTTAGTTAAATCGTATTATTGATGATTTTATTCATTTTGAACTTCTTTTATTTATTTGATTTATCATCATTAATCTGCATTCTCTGCTTGAATGTGAGTTTCTTGTTCTTTAAGTTTGTACAATTTTTGTTAATCAGGACCTACAATACCATTCCACTCACTTTAACTTCACTTTTTAACTCTTAACTGCATTAACTTTCTAACTTCTCTCTTAGTTTTCAACTAACTACTTTCATCCCATTTCAAGGCATGATTATTATTGTTCCTGATAATCAAGCATTCTGCATATCATAGATCTTGGACTGTAATTTTTATTTCAATTCTTTGACTTTTAGCTTGCATACAGTCCAAAATTCTACATCTATCTAACTCACTTCATGCTTATATTATTATTCTATTCCTCATTTGCCCCTTTATGCTTATATTGCTCAAATACTATTTGCTTACCTGTTTTTCTGCTTTAGTTTAATAAACTGTATCCTAGAACCTCTGCTTTTCAGGATGTCTGACCCAAAAGGCAAAGGAAAAGCCAAAACAGGCACAGGCAAAAGAAAAAGAGGAGATTCCTCTATGGCTATCCTGGATATACTGCATGATGATTCCTGGCGGGAGAAAAATTTTACTCCGCAGGAAAAAGATGATCAGTTAGTACCTGCAACCGACCCAGTCAAGTTTGCAAACCGATACTGTGAACTGAAGTATCCGGTCTTTGCAACTTCAAGGAACCTATATCTAGAAAAGACCCTCTGAACTCCAGCCAAATTACAACAGTACACCACAGAACAAATCAAACAGAGAGGCTGGTACTTTCTGGAGAGGAACATGACTGAGGTAAATGCATCCTGGGTCAGGGAATTTTACTGCAACTATTTTAAAATAACCCTGGATGCAGTGCAGCTCAGAGGGAAGCAGATTCTAGTTACTGAGAAGGCAATTGAAGATATCCTCCAACTCCAGCCTAAGTCTGATGAACCACATGGTTACCAGAAGGCTGAGAAAGATATGAGATTTATGAGGTTTGATTGGGAAGCAGTGAAGCGCACCATAGCTATTGACCCTGCTGTCCCATGGGTTATGGGTAAGTCAATAGTGACCCCAAAAGGCATCAAAATCATCTACCTGAATGATGAGGCTCGGCTATGGCAGCAAATTCTGAGCAACTATGTAATGCCGAGCACTCACGAGACTGAGGTGCCAGCTGCCATGATTAACCTTATCTGGTGCGTGATGGAGGGCAACGACCTGTACCTTCCCCGATTAATCTGGTACTCCATGGCCAGGGTCCATGTCTGAGGCACTCTGCCCTTCCCCTATTTGATTACTTAGCTGGGCCGCCGAGCTGAGGTACCCTGGGAGCTTGCGGATGAAAACCCACCAGCCGCCGATTGTAAGAAGATCATCCCACATGGCAGGAAGTTCATGGCTCTGGGCTATAGACTGCCCTTTCTCACTGCCTTCGCTGATGCAGCCACATCTTCTGCTGCCCCTTCAGCATCTACTGCCCCAGCCACCACCACAGCACCTTCACCTGCTCCCGAGCCCATTTACCACTTAGTGCACCGCCTCTTTGAGCGGCTCGACCAGATGGAGCGTCGCAACCAGCGACGATATGAGAGGTCTGAGCGTCGCAGCAAGCGATGCTATGAGCACTTAAAGTTGATGATCGGGCCACCATGACATCCCTTCCGAGCCTGACACACCATCAGAGCCATTTGAAGAGGAGGTGGATGACCAGGAAGAGGATGCACGAGCCGAGGTTATGCAGGCAGGACCCGAGCAGGCTGCGCCACATTATGAGGAGCCCCAACAGATACAGCCAGCTGATCCACATGTCCCTTTACAGATAGAGCCTTCGCTCCAGCAGGCAGATCCCCAGGCACTCACACCGACAGCAGCACCTCAGACCGCTATAGAGATACCAGCAGAGCACCCTTTCAGAGATGCCACTGCTTCACACCCAGCTTGATTGAGTATCGGAGACGATGCTATTATTTAAGTGTGGGGAGGTCGCCATCTCTGGCGAATTCTATTTTGGTGAACCACTTTCAGACTCTTTATCCTATTTTATTTCTTTTTCTGTATTTTATTTTATTTTATCTTATTTCCCTTTTCAGTACTTGCACATTTTCTTTTACTGTATTTTCGTTTATTCCTACTTTATTTCTACATTTTGCACTTTGGAATGTATATATATCTTAGATATTTAGCTTGATTTGTATTCTTAGCTTATTTAGTTGTGATATAGAAACATATGGATTATTTAGTTTAGTTTACCCTTTTAGCATATAATAATTTGGTTTAATTAAAAATAAAAGAGTAAACTAGAAATTTTAGTTTTTCAGAATCACAACAATCCACCCACTATATATATATAGCAATAAATGTTGGTAAATTGACAACATTTTTCATGGAATATACTTATTTTTATAAGAGCCATTCAAAGATCCACATTGAGTTGAATGGAAACTCTTGATTTCTACTTGCATGATATACATAACTGATATATGATTTTTGAGCCAAAGAACACACAACCCGTGAATTTTTGAGCTTAATTGCATGGTTACATTATTTAACCATAGTTTTCATTCTGTGTGTTTCGCCCTTCTTCACTATAATTGCAGACTTTACTTTGTTTCATTCTATATGTTCAATATTTAATGTATTTACATTCTTGCATATGATTGAGGCCATTACTTGTATTTGCTCACTTATCCCAAATAAGCCTACCCTTTTATGTCACCCTTGTTAGCCCCCTTGAGCCTTTTAATCCCTTCCTGTTCTATAACCACATCACTAGCCTTAAGCAGAAAAACAAATAAAAAATCCCAAATTGAATCTTTGGTTAGCTTAAGATAGAGATTGTGTATCCACTAAGTGTGGGGAAACTATGGGAACTTGGGTTGGTAGGAAGATATTAAATTGATAAATTATTTGAAATTTGGGTGCATGCTCATGTGAAACCAAAATAATTAAAATACCATGTGCATTGATATGTTGTGTTTATGTTTCAAAATATATATATATATATATATATATATATATATATATATATATATATATATCCCTTTAAATAAGTAAATAAATAAGGGGACAAAATTACCCCAGTATTAAGTTTAATAGAAAAATCAATGCACATGTAATAAAATAAAAAATAATTTGGTGCATGAGTATGTGATACAAAAGTGGGAAAAATTAGATAGCTATGCAAATTTTAAAATTGTATAAAGTATATATGTTAGGTAAGATTTTAGACTAATCAAGGATTCAATTTATAGCTCACTTAGCCTTATATATATGCCTTCACCTTTACCTTAGCCCCATTACAACCTTGAAAAGACCTCATGATGTTTGCATGTGTACATTGAATATTTGTTTATTGGTTAGATGAAGAACAAAGTTTTAGAAAGTATGACTAGAGAAGAATAGAGTGATTAACCCCAAACACTGAGTGACTAGAGTGTATACACAAATCCAGTGAGGGTTCAATAGCTCATTTCCATATATCCATATTTAATTATTGATTGTCTTGCAAGTTTGTGAACTCTTTTAATTAACTCAACTCAATTGTGAATGTGTTTTAACATAATTTAGCCTTGGCTGTGCATATATGTTTCCTTGAAGAATTTGACTCAATTTAACCACATGTAAGCTTTATATATATATATGTGTGTGTGTGTGTGTGTGTGTGTGTGTGTGTGTGTGTGTGTGCGCGCGCGCGCGCGCATGGATTGGAGTCTACACAAAAGACGTGCACGCATGGATGACGCGTATGCGTGACAAGGAAATTCGCCAAATGACGCACATGCGTGACTGACGCGTACGCGTGACCTGCGCGATCTGTAGAATTAACAGAAAATGATGGGGGCAATTTCAAGCCACGTTTCAGCCCAAATCCAAGCCCAGAAATACAGAATAAAAGGATGGAGAATGAGGGAATCAAGAGAGACAATTCATACAACATTCATATTCACAATTTTAGGTTTTAGATGTAGTTTTCTAGAGAGAGAGGCTCTCTCCTCTCTCTTAGGTTTTAGGATTTAGGATTTCTCTTAGTTTATGGTTCATTCTTTCTCAATTCCAGGTTCAATGTTCCTTAATTTAGTTTCTTTTCTACTTTTAATTGTCTTAGTATTCTACTTTATCTATTTTCCCTTATTGATTACTTATGTTGCCAAATTGGTTTATGGATTCCTATGTTAAATTTTATTTTCTATTTAATACAATTCGAGGTATTTCAGATTTATGATATTCTTAGCTTTAATTGATGAAAAGGCATTTTTATTCGAGTAGATTTTTCCCCTTTTGGCTTTGGATAAGTAATTGGTGACACTTGAGTTGTCAAACTCAGCTGTTGATTGAAAATTGGACTTTGCTGATTAATTTGGATCCCTTTAAAGCTAGTCTTTCCATAGGATTTGACTAGGACTTGATGAATCAAGTTGATTATTCCACTTGACTTTCCTTTATTTAGTAAGGGTTAACTAAGTGGGAGCAATAAACAATTCTCATCACACTTGATAAGGATAACTAGGACAGGATTTTCAGTTCTCATACCTTGCCAAGAGTTTTTCTAATTATTAATTTATTTTTCTTGCCATTTAAATTACTTGTTCCCTATTTCAAAAAACCCAACGATACTTTTTCATAACCAATAATAAATCATACTACCTTGCAATTCCTTGAGAGACGACCCGAGGTTTAAATACTTCGGTAATAAATTTTATTGGGTTTTGTTACTTGTGACAACCAAATTTTTGTACGAAAGGATTCTCTGCTGGTTTAGAAACTATACTTACAACGCGATTACTCTTATAAAATTCTTTCCTAGCAAGAATCTAATCGTCACTCATTGAAGCTTTCATTCCCTACAACATAATTGTAACCAAACTCATAGCCAAAGTGATGAGAATTCATAGTGACAAAAGAAAATAAAAACAGAAGCTAACAAAAAACAAAGAAAGCAAAGTCCTACAACTAGCAATAACTAACAAAGAAGGAAAAGGCAAACATATTGATGAGCGGATAATTTATACGCTTTTTGACATTGTTTTTAGTATGTTTTTAGTATATTTTAGTTAGTTTTTATTATATTTTTATTAGTTTTTAAATAAAAATTACATTTCTGGACTTTACTATGAGTTTGTGTATTTTTCTATGATTTCAGGTATTTTCTGGCTGAAATTGAGGGACTTGAGCAAAAATCTGATTCAGAGGCTGAAAAAGGACTGCAGATGCTGTTGGATTCTGACCTCCCTGCACTCGAAGTGGATTTTCTGGAGCTACAGAGGCCCAATTGGCGCGCTCTCAATTGCGTTGGAAAGTAGACATCCTGGGCTTTCCAGCAATATATAATAGTCTATACTTTTTCCGAGATTTGATGGCCCAAACCAGCGTTCCAAATCAGCATAAAAATTCTGGCGTCAAAACGCCAGAACTGGCATAAAAGCTGGAGTTAAACGCCCAAACTGGCACAAAAGCTGGCGTTTAACTCCAATAAAAGTCTCTACATGTGAAAGCTTCAATGTTCAACCTAAGCACACACCAAGTAGGCCCGGAAGAAGATTTCTGCATTAATTACCTATTTCTGTAACCCTAGGCTACTAGTTTTCTATAAATAGGACCTTTTGCTATTGTATTTTCATACTTTTCATATACCTTTTTATCTCTATGTTCACTTTTGGGGGCTGGACATTCGGCCATGCCTAGACCCTTTTGTTCTTATGTATTTTCAACGATGAAGTTTCTACACACCATAGATTAAGGTGTGGAGCTCTGCTGTTCCTCATGAATTAATGCAAAGTACTATTGTTTTTCTATTCAATTCAAGCCTATTTCTTCTCTAAGATATACACTCATTCTTCAACTTGATGAATGTGATGATCCATGACACTCATCATCATTCTCACCTATGAACGTGTGCCTGACAACCACTTTCGTTCTACTTGCAATAGCTTGAGTGCGTATCTCTTAGCCTCCTGGTTCATGACGCATGGTTGCCTCGCCTGACAACCGAGCCTTCCATTCCGTGAGATCAAAGTCTTCGTGGTATAGGCTAGAATTATTGGCAGCATTCCTGAGATCCGAAAAGTCTAAACATTGTCTGTGGTATTCCGAGTAGGATCCGGGAAGTGATGATTATGACGAGCTTCAAACTCACGAGTGTTGGGTGTAGTGACAGACGCAAAAGGATCAATGGATCCTATTCCAACATGATCGAGAACCGACAGATGATTAGCCTTGCGGTGACAACGCATTTGGACCATTTTCACTGAGAGGACGGGAGGTAGCCATTGACAACGGTGAAACCCAACATAAGCTTGCCATGGAAAGGAGTATGAATGATTGGGAGGTTCAGAAGGAACAAAGCATCTTCATACGCTTATCTGAAATTTTCACCAATGAATTACACAAGTATCTCTATCTTATTTTATGTTTTATTCATATTTCAATTATCTTAAACTCCATAACCATTTGAATCTGCCTGACTAAGATTTACAAGATGACCATAGCTTGCTTCAAGTTGACAATCTCCATGGGATCGACCCTTACTCACATAAGGTTTATTACTTGGACGACCCAGTGCACTTGCTGGTTAGTTGTGCGGAGTTGTGACAAAGAGTTGAGATTACAATTGTGCGTACCAAGTTGTTGGCGCCATTGATGATCACAATTTCGTGCACCAAGTTTTTGGTGTCGTTGCTGGGGATTGTTCGAGTTTGGACAACTGACGGTTCATCTTGTTGCTTAGATTAGGTAATTTTATTTTATGTTTAAGCTTTTTACTTTTTATTTTTGAAAAAAAAAAATTCAAAAATACAAAAAAAAAAATTTTCTATTCTGTTCTTCAAAGTTTTTAAGAATGAATTCTAGAGTTTCATGATGATTTGTTGAAGTCTGGCTGGCTGTGAAGCCATGTCTAATCTTTTGAACCGAGGTTTCAACTTATCATCACAAGAGCTTGTTGATTTCTATCAATTTTGCTGTTGAAAGTAACGATCTGCTAAAGCTTGGCTGGCCATTGGCCATGTCTAATTCCTGGACCGGAGTTTTAGACTAACATTGCATGATTCCTGGAATTCTTATTAAAAATTTTGAATCTCTTTATTTTCTTTTCCAAATAATTTTCGAAAAATCACAAAAAATTTACAAAATCTTAAAATAAAAAATATGTTATGTTTCTTGTTTGAGTCTAGTGTCTAATTTTAAGTTTAGTGTCAATCGCATATCTTTATTCTTCTAATTTTCGAAAATTACATGCATTATGTTCTTCATTGATCTTCAAGTTATTCTTGATGATTCTCTTGCTCTGATCTTTAAATTCTCTTGTTTTGTGTCTCTTGTTGTTTTTCATATGCATTTTCAAATTGTTATAGTCGTTAGTATACAAAATTTCTAAGTTTGGTGTCTTGCATGCATTGTTTATTTGATCTAAGTTTTCCATGATTAATTTCATTTTGTTGTTTCTCATCATTAAAAAATCCAAAAAAAAATTTCAAAATTATGTCTTTTCAAGTCAATAATACAGAGAATTGAAGATTCAGAACAGACAGCAGAGAAATTACACAGAAAAAGCTGGGCGTTCAAAACGCCCAGTGAGGAAGGAAAACTGGCATTTAAACGCCAGCTAGGGCACCTGGCTGGGCATTAAATGCCCAAAAGGGTAGTATTTTGGGCGTTAAATGCCAGAATGGATACCATTCTGGGCGTTTAACGCCAGGATGGCACAGGAGGGAAGATTTTGTTTTTAAATCAAATCTTTTTCAAACTTTCATAATTTTTCAAAATCAAATTTTTTTCAAATCATATCTTTTCAATCATATCTTTTCAAAATCAATTTCTTTCCATTTTTTTATTTTCGAAAATCCTTGCTACAATTAATTATTTAATTCAAAATTTTCAAGTTGTTACTTGCCTATTAAGAAAGGATCAAATTTTAAATTCTAGAATCATATCTTCTAATTTCTTGTTAGTCAAGTAATCAACTTTAATTTTAAAACTTTCTTTTTTTTATTTGATTTTCAATCATATCTCCTCAATCAAATCTTTTTCAAAATAATTTTCAATCATATCTTTTTTATTTCTAATTTCAAAATCTTTTTCAAAATCAATTAACTATTACCTCAATTTCAATTTTCGAAAATCATCAACCATTTTTTATTATTTCAAAATCTCTTTAATTTGTTTTCAAAAATTCTTCCCCTCTTCTCACATCTCTCTATTTAAGGACTAACACTCCTCCACTATCAACAATTCAGACTCTCTCTCTATAAGTTCAAATTGTCTCATCTCTACCTCCTCCTTCTATTCTTCTTTTCCTCTGACACCTCAAGGAATCTCTATACTGTGACATAGAGGATTCCATACTTTCTTCTCCTCTCTTTCATATGAGCAAGAGCAAGGACAAAGGCATTCTTGTTGAAGCTAATCCTGAACCTGAAAGGACCTTGAAGAGAAAGCTAAGAGAAGCTAAAGTACAACTCTCTGTAGAAGACCTAACAGAAATTTTCAAACAAGAAGAAGCCACAGCAGCCGAAAACAACAACAATACCAACAATGCAAGGAAGGTGCTTGGTGACTTTACTGCACCTACTCCCGACTTCTATGGGAGAAGCATCTCTATCCCTACCATTGGAGCAAACAATTTTGAGCTTAAGCCTCAATTAGTTTCTCTAATGCAACAGAATTGCAAGTTTCATGGACTTCTATTAGAAGATCCTCATCAGTTCTTAGCTGAATTCTTGCAAATCTATGATACTGTTAAGACCAATGAGGTTGACCCCGAGGTCTACAGACTTATGCTCTTCCCTTTTGCTATAAGAGACAGAGCTAGGACATGGTTGGACTCACAACCTAAAGAAAGCCTGAACTCTTGGAAAAAGCTAGTCAATGCCTTTTTGGCAAAGTTCTTTCCACCTCAAAAATTGAGTAAGCTTAGAGTGGAAGTCCAAACCTTCAGACAGAAGGAAGGTGAATCCCTTTATGAAGCTTGGGAAAGATACAAGCAATTGATCAGAAGGTGACCTTCTGACATGCTTTCAGAATGGAGCATCATAGGTATCTTCTATGATGGTCTGTATGAACTGTCCAAGATGTCATTGGACAGCTTTGCTGAAGGATCTCTTCATCTGAAGAAGACGCCTGCAGAAGCTCAGGAACTCATTGAAATGGTTGCAAATAACCAATTCATGTACACTTCTGAAAGGAATCCTATGAATAATGGGACAAATCAGAAGAAAAGGGTTCTTGAGGTTGATACTCTGAATATCGTATTAGCTCAGAACAAAATATTGACTTAGCAAATCAATATGATTTCTCAGAGTCTGTCTAGCATGCAAGCAGCAACAGGCAGTACCAAAGAAGCTTCATCTGAAGAAGAAGCTTATGATCCTGAGAACCCAGCAATGGAAGAGGTAAATTACATGGGAGAATCCTATGGAAATACCTATAATCCTTCATGGAGAAATCATCCAAATCTCTCATGGAAGGACCAACAGAGGCCCCAACAAGGCTTCAACAACAGTAATGGTAGAAGAAATAGGTTTAGCAATAGCAAGCCTTTTCCATCATCTTTTCAGCAACAGACAGAGAATTCTAAGCAGAGCCACTCTGACTTAGTAATTGTAGTCTCTGATCTAACTAAAACCACTCAAAGTTTCATAACTGAAACAAGGTCCTGTATTAGAAATTTAGAGGCACAAGTGGGTCAGCTGAGTAAGAAAGTTACTGAACTCTCTCCTAGTACTCTCCCAAGCAATATAGAAGAGAACCCAAAGAGAGAATGCAAGGCCATAAACACGTCCCACATGGCCGAATGCATAGAGGAGGGAAAGGCAGTGATTTCCACTGAGGAAGACCTCAATGGACGTCCACTGACCTCCAAGGAGTTCCCTAATGAGGAACCATGGAAATATGAGGCTCATACAGAGACCATAGAGATTCTATTGAATCTACTTCTGCCATTCATGAGCTCTGATGAGTATTCTTCCTCTGAAGAGGATGAAGATGTTACTGAAGAGCAAGTTGCTAAGTACCTTGGAGCAATCATGAAGTTAAATGCCAAGCTATTTAGTAATGAGACTTGGGAGGATGAACCCCCCCTTACTCACCAAAGAACTGGATGACTTGACTAGGCAGAGATTACCTCAGAAGAGACAGGATCCTGGAAAGTTCTCAATACCTTGTACCATAGGCACCATGACCTTTGAGAAGGCTCTGTGTGACTGACGGAGCGGAACTCTCGCGCGATCTAGAATTTTCTAAAAATAAATTCCCGTTGTAAGTATAGCTTGTAGACCGACAAGAATTCCTTCCTTACAAACGTTTTGGTTGTCACAAGTAACAAACTCAATAAAATTTATAAACCGAAGTATTTAAACCTCGGGTCGTCTTCTCAAGGAATTGCAGGGAAGTATGATTTATTATTGGTTATGGAAAACAGTATTTTTGGGTTTTGAAAAGGTTTGAACAAGAGAAATAAATTGCAGAAATTAGTAAATCAATAACTAAGAAAATTCTTGGCAAGGTATGAAAACTGGAAGTCATATCCTAGTTATCCTTATCAATGGTGATGAGAATTATATTTTTCGCTTATACTAAGTCAACCTTTAACTATGAAGGTAAGTCAAGTGGATAAATCAATTTAACACCTAAAGTCCTAGTCAACTCCTGAGGAAAGACTAGAGTTATAGGAATCTAAATCAATCAGCAAAGATATCAATTATCAATCGCGATGAGTTTGACAACTCAAGAGTTACCAATTAATCAACCAAAGCCAAAAGGGAAAAATCTAAATTATTTATATAAATAAAGGAAATCAATCATAATTCTGAAATACCTCAAATTATATTAAATAGAAAATCAATCTAAACATGAAGAGTTCATAAACTAAATTGAGAAAACAAATAAAAGGAATATTAAACCTGGAAATTGACAAGAAGAAATCCTAATTCCTTTAAGAGGAATCTTAATCCTAAGAGAGAGGAGAGAACCTCTCTCTCTAAAAACTACATCTAAATTATGAAAAGTGAATAATCGAAGACTTGTTAATGGATGGATGCATTCCTCCACTTTATAGCCTCTAATCTGTGTTTTCTGGGCCAAAAACTGGGTTAGAAACAGCCCAAAAATTGCCCCCAGCAATTTCTGGTACGTACAGGTTGCGGGAAAGTGACGCGGAAGCGTCGTCCACGCGTTCGCGCAGATTGGGTTTTTGCCAGGTCACGCGTCCGCGTGATCCACGCGTTTGTGTCACCTGGCTTCGAGGAAGCTATGGTAAATTATATATCATTGCGAAGCCCTGGATGTTATCTTTCCAACGCAACTAGAACCATCTCATTTGGACTTTTGTAACTCAAGTTATGACCATTTGAGTGCGAAGAGGTCAGGCTGGACAGCTTAATAATTTCTTCAACTTCTTGTATTCCTTCCACTTTTGCATGCTTCCTTTCCATCCTCTGAGTCATTCCTTCCCTGTAATCTCTTGAATCACTTAACACACATATCAAGGCATCGAATGGTAATAAGAGAGGCTTAATATTAGCAAATATAAGTCCAAAGAAGCATGTTTTCAATCATAGCATAAAATCAAGAAGGAGAATGTAAAACATGCATTTTGTATGAACAAGTGTATGAAAGATTGATAAAATCCACTCAATTGAGCACAAGATAAACCATAAAATAGTGGTTTATCAACCTCCCCACACTTAAACAATAGCATTTCCTCATGCTAAGCTAAAGAGAAGCTATAAGGGAGTGAAGAGGAATGGTAGGATGTATGAAATGCAACCTATCTATATGAATACAACTACATGCTAAGATGTTTCTATCTACTTAGTTAAAAGTAAATAAGATCTTCAAGACAAACATAAATCAGATTTCACTAATTCAAATTATACAATAAAAGACAAGTAAACTTGTAAGAAGACAGCCCATGAAAGCAGGGAACATAGAATTAAGCATTGAACCCTCACTGGTAGTGTATATCACTCTAACTCTCAAGTGTCTAGGGTCAATCACTCTAGTCTTCTCTAGTAATGCTTTCTAAAACTTTGTTCTTCATCTAACCAATCAATAATTATTTAATGCACTAATACAAACATCATGAGGTCTTTTCAAGGTTGTAATGGGGCTAAGGTAAGGGTGAGGATATATGTATGGCCAAGTGAGCTATAATATGAATCTTTAATTAACCTAAGCTCTCACCTAACATACATACACTCTATATAACTATAGAATCACGCCTAGCTACCCATAATTTTCCCACTTTTGCATATTTTATATACTCATATATCAACTTTTCTCTTAACTTTATCACATATGCATTGATTTTTCATTAACTTAACATTGGGGTAATTTTGCCCCCTTATTTATTTACTTATTTATTGAATATATATATATATATATATAT